>NC_136305.1:0-600000 GCF_964198595.1 Lampetra fluviatilis
CGTGATTTGGAGGCAAAAACGTGATTTGGTGTCAAAACATGATTTGGAGGGCAAAAACGTGATTTGGAGGCAAAAACGTGATTTGGAGGCAAAAACGTGATTTGGAAGGCAAAAACGTGATTTGGAGGCAAAAACGTGATTTGGAGGCAAAAACGTGATTTGGAGGCAAAAACGTGATTTGGAGGCAAAAACGTGATTTGGAGGCAAAAACGTGATTTGGAGGCAAAAACGTGATTTGAGGAGGCAAAAACGTGATTTGGAGGCAAAAACGTGATTTTGGAGGCAAAAACGTGATTTGAGGCAAAAACGTGATATGAGGCAAAAACGTGATTTGGAGGCAAAAACGTGATTTGGAGGCAAAAACGTGATTTGGAGGGCAAAAACGTGATTTGGAGGCAAAAACGTGATTTGGAGGCAAAAACTTGATTTGGAGGCAAAAACGTGATTTGGAGGGCAAAAACGTGATTTGGAGGCAAAAACGTGATTTGGAGGGCAAAAACGTGATTTGGAGAGCAAAAACGTGATTTGGAGGCAAAAACGTGATTTGGAGGCAAAAACGTGATTTGGAGGCAAAACGTGATTTGGAGGCAAAAACGTGATTTGGAGGCAAAAACGTGATTTGGAGGCAAAAACGTGATTTGGAGGCAAAAACGTGATTTGGAGGCAAAAACGTGATTTGGAGGGCAAAAACGTGATTTGGAGGGCAAAAACGTGATTTGGAGGCAAAAAACGTGATTTGGAGGCAAAAACGTGATTTGGAGGCAAAAACGTGATTTGGAGGCAAAAACGTGATTTGGAGGCAAAAACGTGATTTGGAGGCAAAAACGTGATTTGGAGGGCAAAAACGTGATTTGAGGCAAAAACGTGATTTGGAGGGCAAAAACGTGATTTGGAGGCAAAAACGTGATTTGGAGGCAAAAACGTGATTTGGAGGGCAAAAACGTGATTTGGAGGCAAAAACGTGATTTGGAGGCAAAAACGTGATTTGGAGGGCAAAAACGTGATTTGGAGGCAAAAACGTGATTTGGAGGCAAAAACGTGATTTGGAGGCAAAAACGTGATTTGGAGGGCAAAAACGTGATTTGGAGGCAAAAACGTGATTTGGAGGTCAAAAACGTGATTTGGAGGCAAAAACGTGATTTGGAGGCAAAAACGTGATTTGGAGGCAAAAACGTGATTTGGAGGCAAAAACGTGATTTGGAGGCAAAAACAGTGATTTGGAGGCAAAAACGTGATTTGGAGGCAAAAACGTGATTTGGAGGCAAAAACGTGATTTGGAGGCAAAAACGTGATTTGGAGGGCAAAAACGTGATTTGGAGGCCAAAAACGTGATTTGGAGGCAAAAACGTGATTTGGAGGCAAAAACGTGATTTGGAGGCAAAAACGTGATTTGGAGGCAAAAACGTGATTTGGAGGCAAAAACGTGATTTGGAGGCAAAAACGTGATTTGGAGCAAAAACGTGATTTGGAGGGCAAAAACGTGATTTGGAGGCAAAAACGTGATTTGGAGGCAAAAACGTGATTTGGAGGCAAAAACGTGATTTGGAGGCAAAACGTGATTGGAGCAAAAACGTGATTTGGAGGCAAAAACGTGATTTGGAGCAAAAACTGATTTGGTCAAAAACGTGATTTGGAGGGCAAAAACGTGATTTGGAGGCAAAAACGTGATTTGGAGGCAAAAACGTGATTTGGAGGCAAAAACGTGATTTGGAGGCAAAAACATGATTTGGAGGGCAAAAACGTGATTTGGAGGCAAAAACGTGATTTGGAGTCAAAAACGTGATTTGGAGGCAAAAACGTGATTTGGAGGCAAAAACGTGATTTGGAGGCAAAAACGTGATTTGGAGGCAAAAACGTGATTTGGAGGCAAAAACGTGATTTGGAGGCAAAAACGTGATTTGGAGGGCAAAAACGTGATTTGGAGGCAAAAACGTGATTTGGAGGCAAAAACGTGATTTGGAGGACAAAAACATGATTTGGAGGCAAAAACGTGATTTGGAGGCAAAAACGTGATTTGGAGGCAAAAACGTGATTTGGAGGGCAAAAACGTGATTTGGAGGCAAAAACGTGATTTGGAGGCAAAAACGTGATTTGGAGGCAAAACGTGATTTGGAGGCAAAAACGTGATTTGGAGGCAAAAACGTGATTTGGAGGCAAAAACGTGATTTGGAGGCAAAAACGTGATTTGGAGGGCAAAAACGTGATTTGGAGGCAAAAACGTGATTTGGAGGCAAAAACGTGATTTGGAGGCAAAAACGTGATTTGGAGGGCAAAAACGTGATTTGGAGGCAAAAACGTGATTTGGAGGCAAAAACGTGATTTGGAGGCAAAACGTGATTTGGAGGCAAAAACGTGATTTGGAGGCAAAAACGTGATTTGGAGGCAAAAACGTGATTTGGAGGGCAAAAACGTGATTTGGAGGCAAAAACGTGATTTGGAGGGCAAAAACGTGATTTGGAGGCAAAAACGTGATTTGGAGGCAAAAACGTGATTTGGAGGGCAAAAACGTGATTTGGAGGCAAAAACGTGATTTGGAGGCAAAAACGTGATTTGGAGGCAAAAACGTGATTTGGAGGCAAAACGTGATTTGGAGGCAAAAACGTGATTTGGAGGCAAAAACGTGATTTGGAGGCAAAAACGTGATTTGGAGGCAAAAACGTGATTTGGAGGGCAAAAACGTGATTTGGAGGCAAAAACGTGATTTGGAGGGCAAAAACGTGATTTGGAGGCAAAAACGTGATTTGGAGGGCAAAAACGTGATTTGGAGGCAAAACGTGATTTGGAGGGCAAAAACGTGATTTGGAGGCAAAAACGTGATTTGGAGGCAAAAACGTGATTTGGAGGCAAAAACGTGATTTGGAGGCAAAAACGTGATTTGGAGGCAAAAACGTGATTTGGAGGCAAAAACGTGATTTGGAGGCAAAACGTGATTTGGAGGGCAAAAACGTGATTTGGAGGCAAAAACGTGATTTGGAGGCAAAACGTGATTTGGAGGCAAAAACGTGATTTGGAGGGCAAAAACGTGATTTGGAGGCAAAAACGTGATTTGGAGGCAAAAACGTGATTTGGAGGCAAAAACGTGATTTGGAGGCAAAAACGTGATTTGGAGGCAAAAACGTGATTTGGAGGCAAAAACGTGATTTGGAGGGCAAAAACGTGATTTGGAGGGCAAAAACGTGATTTGGAGGGCAAAAACGTGATTTGGAGGCAAAACGTGATTTGGAGGCAAAAACGTGATTGGAGGCAAAAACGTGATTTGGAGGCAAAAACGTGATTTGGAGGCAAAAACGTGATTTGGGGTCAAAAACGTGATTTGGAAGCAAAAACGTGATTTGGAGGGCAAAAACGTGATTGGAGGCAAAAACGTGATTTGGAGGGCAAAAACGTGATTTGGAGGCAAAAACGTGATTTGGAGGCAAAAACGTGATTTGGAGGGCAAAAACGTGATTTGGAGGCAAAACGTGATTTGGAGGCAAAAACGTGATTTGGAGGGCAAAAACGTGATTTGGAGGCAAAAACGTGATTTGGAGGCAAAAACGTGATTTGGAGGGCAAAAACGTGATTTGGAGGCAAAAACGTGATTTGGAGGGCAAAAACGTGATTTGGAGGCAAAAACGTGATTTGGAGGGCAAAAACGTGATTTGGAGGGCAAAAACGTGATTTGGAGGCAAAAACGTGATTTGGAGGCAAAAACGTGATTTGGAGGGCAAAAACGTGATTTGGAGGCAAAAACGTGATTTGGAGGGCAAAAACGTGATTTGGAGGGCAAAAACGTGATTTGGAGGCAAAAACGTGATTTGGAGGCAAAAACGTGATTTGGAGGGCAAAAACGTGATTTGGAGGCAAAAACGTGATTTGGAGGGCAAAAACGTGATTTGGAGGACAAAAACGTGATTTGGAGGCAAAAACGTGATTTGGAGGGCAAAAACGTGATTTGGAGGCAAAAACGTGATTTGGAGGCAAAAACGTGATTTGGAGGCAAAACGTGATTTGGAGGCAAAAACGTGATTTGGAGGCAAAAACGTGATTTGGAGGCAAAAACGTGATTTGGAGGGCAAAAACGTGATTTGGAGGCAAAAACGTGATTGGAGGGCAAAACGTGATTTGGAGGCAAAACGTGATTTGGAGGCAAAAACGTGATTTGGAGGCAAAAACGTGATTTGGAGGCAAAAACGTGATTTGGAGGCAAAAACGTGATTTGGAGGACAAAAACGTGATTTGGAGGCAAAACGTGATTTGGAGGCAAAAACGTGATTTGGAGGGCAAAAACGTGATTTGGAGGCAAAAACGTGATTTGGAGGGCAAAAACGTGATTTGGAGGCAAAACGTGATTTGGAGGCAAAAACGTGATTTGGAGGCAAAAACGTGATTTGGAGGCAAAAACGTGATTTGGAGGCAAAAACGTGATTTGGAGGGCAAAAACGTGATTTGGAGGCAAAAACGTGATTTGGAGGCAAAAACGTGATTGGAGGCAAAAACGTGATTTGGAGGGCAAAAACGTGATTTGGAGGCAAAAACGTGATTTGGAGGCAAAAACGTGATTTGGAGGGCAAAAACGTGATTTGGAGGCAAAAACGTGATTTGGAGGCAAAAACGTGATTTGGAGGGCAAAAACGTGATTTGGAGGCAAAAACGTGATTTGGAGGCAAAAACGTGATTTGGAGGCAAAAACGTGATTTGGAGGGCAAAAACGTGATTTGGAGCAAAAACGTGATTTGGAGGCAAAAACGTGATTTGGAGGGCAAAAACGTGATTTGGAGGCAAAAACGTGATTTGGAGGCAAAAACGTGATTTGGAGGCAAAAACGTGATTTGGAGGCAAAAACGTGATTTGGAGGGCAAAAACGTGATTTGGAGGCAAAAACGTGATTTGGAGGGCAAAAACGTGATTTGGAGGCAAAAACGTGATTTGGAGGCAAAAACGTGATTTGGAGGCAAAACGTGATTTGGAGGCAAAAACGTGATTTGGAGGCAAAAACGTGATTTGGAGGCAAAAACGTGATTGGAGGCAAAAACGTGATTTGGAGGCAAAAACGTGATTTGGAGGCAAAAACGTGATTTGGAGGCAAAAACGTGATTTGGAGGCAAAAACGTGATTTGGAGGCAAAAACGTGATTTGGAGGCAAAAACGTGATTTGGAGGCAAAAACGTGATTTGGAGGCAAAAACGTGATTTGGAGGCAAAAACGTGATTTGGAGGCAAAAACGTGATTTGGAGGGCAAAAACGTGATTTGGAGGCAAAAACGTGATTTGGAGGCAAAAACGTGATTTGGAGGCAAAAACGTGATTTGGAGGCAAAAACGTGATTTGGAGGGCAAAAACGTGATTTGGAGGCAAAAACGTGATTTGGAGGTCAAAAACGTGATTTGGAGGGCAAAAACGTGATTTGGAGGCAAAAACGTGATTTGGAGGGCAAAAACGTGATTTGGAGGGCAAAAACGTGATTTGGAGGCAAAAACGTGATTTGGAGGCAAAAACGTGATTTGGAGGCAAAAACGTGATTTGGAGGCAAAAACGTGATTTGGAGGGCAAAAACGTGATTTGGAGGCAAAACGTGATTTGGAGGGCAAAACGTGATTTGGAGGGCAAAACGTGATTTGGAGGCAAAAACGTGATTTGGAGGCAAAAACGTGATTTGGAGGGCAAAACGTGATTTGGAGGCAAAAACGTGATTTGGAGGCAAAAACGTGATTTGGAGGCTAAAACGTGATTTGGAGGGCAAAAACGTGATTTGGAGGGCAAAAACGTGATTTGGAGGCAAAAACGTGATTTGGAGGGCAAAAACGTGATTTGGAGGTAAAAACGTGATTTGGAGGCAAAAACGTGATTTGGAGGCAAAAAACGTGATTTGGAGGCAAAAACGTGATTTGAGGCAAAAACGTGATTTGGAGGCAAAAACGTGATTTGGAGGCAAAAACGTGATTTGGAGGCAAAACGTGATTTGGAGGCAAAAACGTGATTTGGAGGGCAAAAACGTTATTTGGAGGTAAAAACGTGATTTGGAGGGCAAAAACGTGATTTGGAGGCAAAAACGTGATTTGGAGGCAAAAACGTGATTTGGAGGGCAAAAACGTGATTTGGAGGCAAAAACGTGATTTGGAGACAAAAACGTGATTTGGAGGCAAAAACGTGATTTGGAGGCGAAAACGTGATTTGGAGGCAAAAACGTGATTTGGAGGACAAAAACGTGATTTGGAGGCAAAAACGTGATTTGGAGGCAAAAACGTGATTTGGAGGCGAAAACGTGATTTGGAGGCAAAAACGTGATTTGGAGGCAAAAACGTGATTTGGAGGGCAAAAACGTGATTTGGAGGCAAAAACGTGATTTGGAGGGCAAAAACGTGATTTGGAGGCAAAAACGTGATTTGGAGGGCAAAAACGTGATTTGGAGGCAAAACGTGATTTGGAGGCAAAAACGTGATTTGGAGGGCAAAAACGTGATTTGGAGGTAAAAACGTGATTTGGAGGCAAAAACGTGATTTGGAGGGCAAAAACGTGATTTGGAGGGCAAAAACGTGATTTGGAGGTAAAAACGTGATTTGGAGGCAAAAACGTGATTTGGAGGCAAAAACGTGATTTGGAGGGCAAAAACGTGATTTGGAGGCAAAAACGTGATTTGGATGCAAAAACGTGATTTGGAGGCAAAAACGTGATTTGGAGGGCAAAAACGTGATTTGGAGGTAAAAACGTGATTTGGAGGCAAAAACGTGATTTGGAGGCAAAAACGTGATTTGGAGGCAAAAACGTGATTTGGAGGGCAAAAACGTGATTTGGAGGCAAAAACGTGATTTGGAGGGCAAAAACGTGATTTGGAGGCAAAAACGTGATTTGGAGGCAAAAACGTGATTTGGAGGCAAAAACGTGATTTGGAGGGCAAAAACGTGATTTGGAGGGCAAAAACGTGATTTGGAGGCAAAAACGTGATTTGGAGGGCAAAAACGTGATTTGGAGGCAAAAACGTGATTTGGAGGCAAAAACGTGATTTGGAGGCAAAAACGTGATTTGGAGGCAAAAAGGTGATTTGGAGGGCAAAAACGTGATTTGGAGGCAAAAACGTGATTTGGAGGGCAAAAACGTGATTTGGAGGCAAAAACGTGATTTGGAGGCAAAAACGTGATTTGGAGGCAAAAACGTGATTTGGAGGGCAAAAACGTGATTTGGAGGCAAAAACGTGATTTGGAGGGCAAAAACGTGATTTGGAGGCAAAAACGTGATTGGAGGGCAAAAACGTGATTTGGAGGCAAAAACGTGATTTGGAGGGCAAAAACGTGATTTGGAGGCAAAAACGTGATTTGGAGGACAAAAACGTGATTTGGAGGCAAAAACGTGATTTGGAGGCAAAAACGTGATTTGGAGGCAAAAACGTGATTTGGAGGGCAAAAACGTGATTTGGAGGCAAAAACGTGATTTGGAGGGCAAAAACGTGATTTGGAGGCAAAAACGTGATTTGGAGGCAAAAACGTGATTTGGAGGCAAAAACGTGATTTGGAGGCAAAAACGTGATTTGGAGGCAAAAACGTGATTTGGAGGGCAAAAACGTGATTTGGAGGCAAAAACGTGATTTGGAGGCAAAAACGTGATTGGAGGCAAAAACGTGATTTGGAGGGCAAAAACGTGATTTGGAGGGCAAAAACGTGATTTGGAGGCAAAAACGTGATTTGGAGGGCAAAAACGTGATTTGGAGGGCAAAAACGTGATTTGGAGGCAAAAACGTGATTTGGAGGGCAAAAACGTGATTTAGAGGCAAAAACGTGATTTGGAGGCAAAAACGTGATTTGGAGGCAAAAACGTGATTTGGAGGGCAAAAACGTGATTTGGAGGCAAAAACGTGATTTGGAGGCAAAAACGTGATTTGGAGGGCAAAAACGTGATTTGGAGGCAAAAACGTGATTTGGAGGGCAAAAACGTGATTTGGAGGCAAAAACGTGATTTGGAGGCAAAAACGTGATTTGGAGGGCAAAAACGTGATTTGGAGGCAAAAACGTGATTTGGAGGGCAAAAACGTGATTTGGAGGCAAAAACGTGATTTGGAGCAAAAACGTGATTTGGAGGGCAAAAACGTGATTTGGAGGCAAAAACGTGATTTGGAGGTAAAAACGTGATTTGGAGGGCAAAAACGTGATTTGGAGGCAAAAACGTGATTTGGAGGCAAAAACGTGATTTGGAGGCAAAAACGTGATTTGGAGGCAAAAACGTGATTTGGAGGCAAAAACGTGATTTGGAGGCAAAAACGTGATTTGGAGGCAAAAACGTGATTTGGAGGCAAAAACGTGATTTGGAGGCAAAAACGTGATTTGGAGGCAAAAACGTGATTTGGAGGCAAAAACGTGATTTGGAGGCAAAAACGTGATTTGGAGGCAAAAACGTGATTTGGAGGCAAAAACGTGATTTGGAGGCAAAAACGTGATTTGAGGGCAAAAACGTGATTTGGAGGCAAAAACGTGATTTGGAGGTAAAAACGTGATTTGGAGGGCAAAAACGTGATTTGGAGGGCAAAAACGTGATTTGGAGGGCAAAAACGTGATTTGGAGGGCAAAAAACGTGATTTGGAGGCAAAAACGTGATTTGGAGGCAAAAACGTGATTTGGAGGCAAAACGTGATTTGGAGGCAAAAACGTGATTTGGAGGGCAAAAACGTGATTTGGAGGCAAAAACGTGATTTGGAGGTAAAAACGTGATTTGGAGGGCAAAAACGTGATTTGGAGGGCAAAAACGTGATTTGGAGGGCAAAAACGTGATTTGGAGGGCAAAAACGTGATTTGGAGGTAAAAACGTGATTTGGAGGCAAAAACGTGATTTGGAGGCAAAAACGTGATTTGGAGGGCAAAAACGTGATTTGGAGGCAAAAACGTGATTTGGAGGCAAAAACGTGATTTGGAGGGCAAAAACGTGATTTGGAGGTAAAAACGTGATTTGGAGGGCAAAAACGTGATTTGGAGGCAAAAACGTGATTTGGAGGCAAAAACGTGATTTGGAGGCAAAAACGTGATTTGGAGGGCAAAAACGTGATTTGGAGGCAAAAACGTGATTTGGAGGGCAAAAACGTGATTTGGAGGCAAAAACGTGATTTGGAGGCAAAAACGTGATTTGGAGGGCAAAAACGTTATTTGGAGGTAAAAACGTGATTTGGAGGGCAAAAACGTGATTTGGAGGCAAAAACGTGATTTGGAGGCAAAAACGTGATTTGGAGGGCAAAAACGTGATTTGGAGGCAAAAACGTGATTTGGAGGCAAAAACGTGATTTGGAGGCAAAAACGTGATTTGGAGGCGAAAACGTGATTTGGAGGCAAAAACGTGATTTGGAGACAAAAACGTGATTTGGAGGCAAAAACGTGATTTGGAGGCAAAAACGTGATTTGGAGGCGAAAACGTGATTTGGAGGCAAAAACGTGATTTGGAGGCAAAAACGTGATTTGAGGGCAAAAACGTGATTTGGAGGCAAAAACGTGATTTGGAGGGCAAAAACGTGATTTGGAGGCAAAAACGTGATTTGGAGGGCAAAACGTGATTTGGAGGCAAAAACGTGATTTGGAGGCAAAAACGTGATTTGGAGGGCAAAAACGTGATTTGGAGGTAAAAACGTGATTTGGAGGGCAAAAACGTGATTTGGAGGGCAAAAACGTGATTTGGAGGGCAAAAACGTGATTTGGAGGTAAAAACGTGATTTGGAGGCAAAAACGTGATTTGGAGGCAAAAACGTGATTTGGAGGGCAAAAACGTGATTTGGAGGCAAAAACGTGATTTGGAGGCAAAAACGTGATTTGGAGGCAAAAACGTGATTTGGAGGGCAAAAACGTGATTTGGAGGTAAAAACGTGATTTGGAGGGCAAAAACGTGATTTGGAGGCAAAAACGTGATTTGGAGGCAAAAACGTGATTTGGAGGCAAAAACGTGATTTGGAGGGCAAAAACGTGATTTGGAGGCAAAAACGTGATTTGGAGGGCAAAAACGTGATTTGGAGGCAAAAACGTGATTTGGAGGCAAAAACGTGATTTGGAGGGCAAAAACGTGATTTGGAGGGCAAAAACGTGATTTGGAGGGCAAAAACGTGATTTGGAGGGCAAAAACGTGATTTGGAGGCAAAAACGTGATTTGGAGGGCAAAAACGTGATTTGGAGGCAAAAACGTGATTTGGAGGCAAAAACGTGATTTGGAGGGCAAAAACGTGATTTGGAGGGCAAAAACGTGATTTGGAGGCAAAAACGTGATTTGGAGGCAAAAACGTGATTTGGAGGGCAAAAACGTGATTTAGAGGTAAAAACGTGATTTGGAGGGCAAAAACGTGATTTGGAGGCAAAAACGTGATTTGGAGGCAAAAACGTGATTTGGAGGGCAAAAACGTGATTTGGAGGCAAAAAAGGTGGTGAGCCGGAGGGCTCGAGGTCGAAGTATCAGCTTTAACCAGCGAAGACGGAAGACCAGCTAGAATAGGCCCCGGAGCTTCCCTGGCTCGCTGTCCTTGTAAGGGCTGACCAGGGCTAGCCGGTGGCGTGGCCCCGAGAGCCCAGACTGACGAGCAGGTCTGGGGACTCAGGGTGCCGGACCAGGGCTGGGACAGGTAGCCTCCCTTAGCTCCCTAGTGGAGGACTTGGGCTTAGGTTAGCGGGGCTTAGATGTCGTGTCTCCTTGTTAGCCGAGTAAGGGGACGTTACCCCTTAGGTCCTGTGTATACTCGTTAACTGTATACAAGTTGTGTTAATAAATAAGTGTGCCTCCGATCCCATCGTCAAGCCTCCTGAGTACTTACTACAACTGGTGTCAGAAGTAAAACGTCCAAAGATGGACACACGAGGGACGACACGTACCAGGGAGTCGGAGAGGGAGGACACCTCGGCCGAATCACCACCAGAGATGGCCGAGGTCGGATCGTAGCAGCCGGGGCCGAGTACACCCGCGCCGCTACGACAGGAGGGGGGGGATGCGTCGGCCGAGGGACTTCGGCTGGCTCACTCCCGCCTGGCGGAGCTGCTCTACGCCGCGGCCGCCGTGTTGGAGGATATCACGCGGCTGGGAGCTGGAGGGGCTGCGCGGGAAGACGACAGCAGCCGACGCACGCCGGCATTTCCCGCCACCTCGACGCGGCTCGCGGTTAAATTTCCCGCCATCACTACAGTGCAAGCAGAGGGCGGGGCCGGCCTGCGTCAGGTGACTGCTGAGGGCCAAGCACGAGCCGTGACATCATCAACGCCGGCCAGCGCGTCAACAGCAGAGCGACCGGCGATGCCATGCTCACAGCCTGCCCACACTGTAACGTCGGCTGGGAACGAGGGAGCGAGATCCGCAGCCACAGACGTCGCCTTACAACAGCGACTGCCGCCTCTCAAGGAATTCGTGGGAGCGGATGGAGATTGGGTCGGTTTCAAAAGGCGGTTCATCGCTCATCAAGAGATGGCGAACTGGACGGACGCCGAGGCACTATGCGCGCTGCCGGCGATGCTGGACGACGACGCCCTGGCTACCCTCACCTCGGCGCCTAAGGAAAAGCGCGCCACGCTGCACCTGGCGCTGCAGCTGCTGTCAGCCGTCTATGGGCCGCCTTCGGACTGCAGGCAGCTGTTCCACGATCGGCATCGGGGTGCCAACGAATCGCCCCTGGCCTTCCGGACGGCTCTCCTGGCCCTAGCAAAGGCAGCTTTTCCGCGGATGGACGAGGAGGGAGTGGACGCCATGGTGGCTGAAAAGCTGCTGCTACTCGCCGATGAGCTGGACATCGCCGTCTTGGCTCAAGACGATGGAGAGATGTCGTCCCTGCTGGTCGCGCGCCACATCCACGGGGGCTTGCGGTCCCTGCGTCGCAAGGCTGCCAAGGGGGTGGCCGGCCATGCCATGGCGGCCACCGCCCTCCCATCAGAGGAGGTCTGCGGGGTGGAGCGGCGGGGGGAATGGAGATCGGCGGCACCACAGGCTCGGAATGGACCGAGCCGCCAGGAGCAGCCCAGGCCATCTGGGGCGCTCACATGCTGCTACAACTGTGGCCTGCAAGGCCACGTTGCGTCAGGATGCCGGGCTCCCCGTCAGCGCGGGGCGACACCTCGTCAGGACGCCACGCCGTCTCCACCCAAGCTCCAGCAGAGAAATACGGCGAGTCGTGGCACCTCACACGTTTGGCCCATGCACACATCCGACACACACTCACGCGCTCAACTGAACAGGGCTCGAAAATCGCCGCCCATTGCGCGCGATTGTTCTGAAATGCGGCGAGCGCTCCAACCGCGTCAGTGGTCGGAGCTCGCCCATCGTGTCGTTGCTGCGTCGGCGGGATCATCGGTTGTGGTCGGTCATATTGATGGGGTAGAAGTGCGGATTTTAATTGACACAGGGGCATCGGCGACCATTATATCTGATTTGATTTATAACATCCTTCCCGTTCAAAGTCGTCCCTTGCTCCCTGTTGACGTGCCATGCTATGCTGCTAACGGGGGCTCGCTGGGCATTATTGGGCAAATCCGCGCCAAAATTTGCATTGGGGACATTAAATTATCCGGGCCTGTTTTGGTTTCCTCCTCACTCGCGGTTCCGTGCCTGTTGGGGACGGATTTCTTGGCCAAAATGCCCATCCGTATCTTGATTGACCAGGGGTGCATCGAGCTCCCATCGGGCCGACGTGTTACATTTTTGTCTTCCCCCACCACGGAGCGTCGGGGGTTTGCCACCGTGCAGGCGCTCGTGACAAAAACTGTGCGCGTACCCCCGGGGGCTCAGATGCTCGTCCCTCTTAGGTTGCGTCGGCCGTTTGCTGAAGGGGTTGCTGATCGGGGGGTCTTGTTGGGACCATCTCGAGCCGGGGTCAATGGACCCGATTTGATAGCTGCTCAGACCATGGTGAAAGGGGATGGGGACCCCTTCATTGCAGTCCTTAATGTAGGATCGCGAACGGCCGTGGTTCCTCAAGGGACCGTGCTTGCACACGCAACGCCGGTACCCTATGAGGAACAACTCGTGGGTCAGGTAACCACCGTCGCGACCGCATTCGGACTGTGATGACGGATGGCTGGATGCGCTTTGCGCGGGATCAGTGGACCTGTCCGACTCGCAGCGTGCGCAGCTGCGAGTTCTCCTGAACGAATTTGCTGACGTTTTTAGTCAACACAAATTTGATATTGGTTGTACTAAATTGCTGCGACACCATATTGACACGGGTGACAGCGCGCCAATCCGCCAAAATCCCTTTCGGTTGAGTCCCGCCGAAAAGGATCATGTCAAATCGGCTGTTGATGACATGCTAGCCGCCGATATCATTTCCCCTTCCAACAGCCCGTGGGGCGCGCCGATCGTTTTGGTGAAAAAACACGACGGCTCACTGCGGTTTTGTGTCGACTTTCGGCGAATGAACAAAATTTCTGTGGCAGATGCATACCCGCTTCCTCGAATGGATGAGTCGCTCGATGCCTTGGCGGGGGCACGATTCTTTTCCACCCTCGATTTATTATCTGGATTCTGGCAGCTTCCTCTGGATGACGATTCTAAACCTAAGACTGCTTTTCGTACACCACAAGGTCTCTTCCAATTTAACCGCTTGCCGATGGGCTTACACTCTGCGCCGGCAACTTTTCAGCGGTTAATGGAACTGGTCTTGGCAGGCTTGCAATGGGATTCGTGTTTAATTTATTTGGACGATGTCATCGTCTTTAGCAAATCCTTCGAGGAACACCTCCAGAGGCTGCGTGCTGTTTTTCTCAAAATGCGGGCTGCCAATTTAAAATTTAAACCGCAGAAGTGCCATTTGCTCCGCGAATCGGTGCGGTATTTGGGTCACATTGTTGGGCGCTCGGGGATATCCACTGATCCCGCCAAAACCGAATGCGTCAGCTCCTGGCCGACTCCCACCTCGGTGGGAGAGGTCAGGAGTTTCATTGGGTTCGCGTCGTACTATCGACGGTTTGTGGCTGACTTCGCTACGATCGCGAAACCATTGCATGCCTTGACGTCCAAGGGAGTCAGGTTTCATTGGGGGCCGGAGGAGGAGGCTGCTTTTCGCGCCCTCCGGAAAGCCCTGGTGGGGGCTCCGCCGTTGAATTACCCCGATTTCTCACAACCCTTCTTGCTCAATACAGTAACACGGGCATCGGGGGCGTGCTGTCCCAGCTCATTGGGGGCGTAGAGCATGTGGTGGCTTACGGTAGTCGGGTACTGTCTCCAGCTGAACAACGGTACTGCGTTACCCGTCGGGAATTATTGGCGATCGTTTATTTCATTCAGCAGTACCGCCCGTATCTGTACGGTCGGCGTTTCACCGTCCGTACACGGGCATCGGGGGCGTGCTGTCCCAGCTCATTGGGGGCGTAGAGCATGTGGTGGCTTACGGTAGTCGGGTACTGTCTCCAGCTGAACAACGGTACTGCGTTACCCGTCGGGAATTATTGGCGATCGTTTATTTCATTCAGCAGTACCGCCCGTATCTGTACGGTCGGCGTTTCACCGTCCGTACAGATCATGCGGCCTTACAGTACGCTCTGCGGGTTCAACAACCATCGGGCCAGTTGTCTCGATGGTTGGAGATTCTCCAAGACTACGACTTTGTCACCACATATCGTAAGGGCGTCCGCCACACGAACGCTGACGCCCTGTCGCGGTTGCCACCCACTTCGGAGTGCGCTTGCCTCCTGGGTTCGGGGCGTTGTAGGCCCCCGAACGTCACCACCAATTCGGTCCTTGTGGCCGCCGCCGATGCGCCTTCGGCTTCGGGTCCTATCGAGCAAGAAGGGAGGGATTCGTTGCTGGGGTTGTCGGTCGCGGAATGGGGACGCCTCCAAATGGAGGACACCTCCCTCCTCGCTCTGCGCCGTCGCGCCGGGGGGGGGGTTGGGCAGGGGGTGGCGAACGTTGACTCGTGGGGGTTGTTCCAGGGTCTTTTAATGCACTGGGACGGAAAAACCCGCCGCCAGCGGCTCGTCGTGCCTGCAGCATTGAGGGGTAAGGTGGTATGGGCTGTTCATGAGCGGCTTCTGCACTTGGGGGTTCACAAGACCTTTGCCACGCTCCAGCTCGATTTCTTCTGGCCGGGCATGGCAAAGGACGTGGGGGATCTCCTGGGGTCGTGCACGCAATGCGCGCAGCGGAAGCCACCAGCTAGGGGGTCCAACCCTCCGCTGCAGTCCATAAAGGTTTCCCGGGTTAACGAGCTCGTTGCTCTAGACATACTCGGGCCATTTCCCGCTACACCCAGGGGGAATAGGTATTTATTGACAGGGGTCGAATACTTCACGAGATGGTCTATGGCCTGGCCCTTGGCCAACCAGTCGGCAGCAGCCATCGCAGAGGCTTTTGTCCAGGGCTATGTCCTCGACAAAGGTGCTCCGGAACGGCTGCTTACTGACCAGGGTAAGAATTTTTCGGGAAAACTCCTCCGCGAGGTGTGCGACCTCTTGGGTACGGATAAAATTCGGACCTCCCCGTATCACCCACAAACTGACGGGATGGTGGAACGGCTGCATCGGACCATCACGTCTATGCTGTCCCAGCAGGTGTCGGAATCCCAGACAGATTGGGACCTTCGCATAGCCGGTGTGTTGCAGGCCTACAGGATGGCTCCCCATGCGGCCACCGGATTTTCCCCTTTCTTTTTAATGTATGGCCGCGAGGCTAACCCCCCTGTGACGACCCAGCTGAAGCTCTCGGCGCCTCAGGCGAAGTCTACCTTGTCCGAACACGTTAAATTTAACATCAGCAAATTATCTGAGGCGCGGGAAGCGGCCGTGCAAAATTCTGAACTCCGCCAGAGGGCGAATGAGAGGCTTCAGCTGGGGCGGGTACATGTGTTCAAATGGAAACCAGGGGACAGGGCATGGTTGCACTGTCCCCAGGTGCCACTGGCAACCTCGTCAAAGTTGGTACGGCCGTGGCGGGGGCCAGTGGAGGTCGTACAGGTCTTACGGCCGCAATGTGTTCGCGTCAAATGGGGGAGGCGTCGGTGGTACGTGCACCCCTCAAGGTTGAAACCGTTCATTGCGCCGACCCGTGGTTCACACACACACACACATGGCCAAATGTGTGAGGGGTCCGCCGACTCCCCGACGTCGCTGCTCTCGCCTAACCTGACATCAACTGTTCCATCTCCAGGTGCAACAGGAGTGATGGGTCCACGCCCGCCAACCCCTCCCGGAGGGGTCGGGGGTCACTCGGCAGCGACGCCAGACTCTCTTGCACCCGGACCGTCAAAAACCGCCACTGAGCGTGCCGGGACGGGCCCTTGTGACGGGCCCGCCGCGAGAACGCGCGCCAAAACGCGCAGACTATTGTGAGGTCGGCCGTTGGGGGGCCCTTGCGGACAGTGGGGGGGAGGCGTCCGGAGAGTGGGTATATATGTTGCGGTTGCGGAATGGGGTATTTATTCGGGAGGGTGCGCCGGGTTATTTTTTTTCTCTTTCTTCTTCTACCTTGTTCCTGTTGTTGTTGTTGTTAGGGTTGTCATTGTTCTTGTTAAAATTACGCGAGGCACACACGGTTTTGGGGAGGGATGCACCTTTATTCTGTTTTTGTTGCAGCCGGGGACGGCTGCGAGCTGTACGAGGGGGGGTGATGTAGAGGTGTAATTGTGTATGGGAGCGGATGGCCAACAAACACAAGGGGCGTGGTTAGGGCCGTACACATAGGAGGTGCTCGCACCGACGTCCGCACCTGGATTCCCCACGGGCCCCTCCCGGGGGGCCGGGTACTATAAAAGGTGGTGAGCCGGAGGGCTCGAGGTCGAAGTATCAGCTTTAACCAGCGAAGACGGAAGACCAGCTAGAATAGGCCCCGGAGCTTCCCTGGCTCGCTGTCCTTGTAAGGGCTGACCAGGGCTAGCCGGTGGCGTGGCCCCGAGAGCCCAGACTGACGAGCAGGTTTGGGGACTCAGGGTGCCGGATCCCAGCTTGACCAGGGCTGGGACAGGTAGCCTCCCTTAGCTCCCTAGTGGAGGACTTGGGCTTAGGTTAGCGAGGCTTAGATGTCGTGTCTCCTTGTTAGCCGAGTAAGGGGACGTTACCCCTTAGGTCCTGTGTATACTCGTTAACTGTATACAAGTTGTGTTAATAAATAAGTGTGCCTCCGATCCCGTCGTCAAGCCTCCTGAGTACTTACTACATATGCATAAATTATGGTAATGCATGTAATTATATGCATAAATTATATAATCACGAAGATAATCGTAGTAATGTATGCGGATGCTTGCGATTATGTTGATGTGTGCAGTTATGATAATTAGGCTCAGCTTCGTTAATCCAGTGTTATATCAATCAGGATAACACGATTATCATCGATTAAACGTTTACCGATTATCTTAGTGTGTTTATGTTATTTTAGGTCTCCAGTTTCAGATCTCATCACAGGATACAGTTATCAAGAATAAGATAGTTTTGCATGGACTTGGATAGAAGCACTCGAACAGTTGGTGTTAAGCAATTTTAATTCTAACAAACACATGACACTTTCTTATCCGAAAGCAAGTATACGTCAATAAATTCATGGACAAGATTATGCAGTAACGAAAATGAATGACTAAAATTACTTCTTCATTGGCGTGATTATGCATTTAACGAAAATGAATGACTAAAACATTTCTTATTCATGTAACTCGACGGCAGCAACTGCTTTGCACGATCAGTTGATATTGAACGCACCACCTCGAAATGGCAACCCTTTTTGAAACGCAATGACAATTTTTTTTTTATTCGTGTGCGTGCTGTGTGTGCGTTGTCCCCTTGTAATATTAATTAATTCTTAGAGCCGGGAGTTGTGTCGTTAGCTTGTGTGGTGTGGGAGGATACAAACAGCGGCCAGAAGTTTTCTCTGGGTTGGGCGTGGCCGCCGCGAGCCCCTACTGCTCCCTCGCTCGGCGTGTCTCTGCTTGTGCGCTCTCTCTCTCTCCACTGCTGGACGACGAGTTGGCACGATGCTGTCCTTGAAGATGCTCGGTCGCTCGTGTCGCTCGGTGGCGCTGGGTGGCGCTGGGTGTCGCTCGGTGTCGCTCGGTGGCGCTCGGTGGCGCTCGGTGGCGCTCGGTGGCGCTCGGTGGCGCTCGGTGGCGCAGCTCTGCTGGCGCTCGGTGGCGCTCGGTGGCGCAGCTCTGCTGGCGCTCGGTGGCGCTCGGTGGCGCTCGGTGGCGCAGCTCTGCTGGCGCTCTCCTTCTCTTTCTCCCGGCTGATTGTTCGTTAGCGCAACTCCAGCTGCAGCTGTTGGCATTCGCTCTCAAAATTTATAATTGTATTTGCACACCTCTTAGCCGACTGTGAAAACTTAGTACAATCAACTTATCGCAATCCTTGACTTTACGAGCAACTCAACACATCAGGATAACTGTAGAAGAGAACTTTCAGCGATACTCTCTCGGCTCATGCCGACACCTCCCTTGCGAGCCCCGTCGCACCGCTGAGCACGACTCGGACTGACTGCAGCTGTTGGCGCTCTTGTGGTTAACTTAAAAACGTGACTCCCCTCCCTGGTCTAGTTTCCAATTGGAGTGAGGATGGATACTGTTTGCTTACTCTTCATGGCTAAGTTGGTAACTTGTTTATCTAACATGGTTCAAAACCCGTTTGTGTTTTTTTATCGTCAATGTTGTTTCCTTTGTTAAGAATATAATTATATATTTCGTGGCCTGGTTTTGTATTTATCAAAGGGTTTTTTTTAACGAAAGGATGTTTCTTCCAGAACCCCCCCCCCCCCGCTTGCAATTCCCCTCTCCCTTGTTCCTCTTGTGTGAAATTAGGGGAGTTTTTATGACCTTTATTGCCCTCTAGTCTTTTTGAGGTGAGGAATGTGCATCTGTGGAAGTGTGGGGGCGTGTCCGTTCCCACGTTGCCGCGTGTCTATTAAAACAAAACGATATTATATATGTTGGCAGAATAATTCTTAAAAAAAAAAGAATATAAAAAAAAATAAAAAGGGGGTATATTCACAACAGTCCGCCCTTTTGAAAATTATCAGGGGTCGATTTGGCCACTGGCGAATTTTCAAACAAAGTAATGCCCCCTTTTTATGTCATGAATCCCATCAGCCGCCCTTACTCTCGGCGGTTGTTTCTTACGACGCGCGTGCACGTATTACGATCTTAACCTGGTTACATTTGAAATAAGCAAAGAAAATAACAACACGTTAAACATCGATATTGCGTTACATCGGTTCTCATACATCATAACTCCGACGAATATTCATTTTTGTTTTTGCTTAACATGGTTACATTTGAATTAAGCAAAGAAAATAACAACACGTTAAACATCGATATCACCAGTTACATAGGTTCTCATACATCATAACTCCGACGAATATTCATTTTTCTTTTTGTTAAATCCTGGGAAACGCTAGGTAGCGGTTTCGAACGCGTTTATGCGTTACCTTCCTCATGTTGCCTGGTTTACCACTTATCACTTTGATAATTCGATCACGGTTTTTGGGTTCGTTTTTGTAGTTTCCTCTCTCACTCTCTCGCGTCGTGGGAGTGTGTGGTGAAAAATTGTGCTGCACATAATCAGAATTCGCGCACACAACCCACTTTGACACTTGGTTCGTGGCATTCGCTCTCTCTGCGAATACATGCACATTTGCCGAGTCAGTGTGTCGATTTAATTATGTGCCTCGTAATGTTGCCCTCTTTGTTTTTTACGAGTGTGTTAGATTCCAACACCATTCCCGATATGTCATGAACATTCGTCTCCAATTTAGCACTCCCGTCCGCATAAATTTTGATTTCCCCTGGATATTTTTCATTCAAAGGCTCGCGCCTGCACTCCTCAGGGCGTGTCTCTGTGTTCGCTCTCTCTGCCCCACCATCGCACGCTCTTGCGACGTTCTGGGTGGCTTTACCTTTTTCCGGACGATCCAGTTTTCCTATCTGTCTGTTATCTACCGTCCGATCACGCTTCAATGGAACCCTGTCCTTGTATTCGATCCGCGCGTCGTTTACAAGAGCACTGCTCGTGTTTCCTACCGCATCGTGTGCATTTGATGTTTCCCGGTCATGGTGGTATTTGCCCGCCCTGTCACTTGCAGCCTGCTTGTATTTCCCATTGAGCTCAGGGTTTAACAAAACCTCGGCGGGTGGGGCGCGTGTTGGCCGCTCGCTCGCGCTCACTGTGGGTGGTTCATCATGTATTTGGACCGCATTCTGTGTTATTCCTCTATTCCCTCCTGGTATAGCCGGTGGAGGAATTGGTTGGAATTGGACCGATTGTGTTCGACCTCCCATCATGCGATTCTCCTGAATGTTCGCATCCATACCTCCGCAGTCTGTGTACCACCTTCCCGCTAGATGGTTATCTTGCCATCTCTGTGCGTAATTTGAACCTTGCGTGTGTCGTGGGATGGGGTGTTGATATGGTTCTGCTCTGAACCTCTCCCTCCTACGATTCTCGTACATTTTTGGCCCAGTGTTTTTCCCATTTGGGTGCCAAATTTTTCCTGGATTGTTACTTCGTCATCTTTGTGCGTAATTTTGACCTTGCGTATGTCGGGGCATGGGGTGTTGATATGATTCTGCCCTTGGCCTCCACATTATGCGATTCTCCTGAATGTTCGGCTTTGTGCCGCTCTCATTCTCGTGCCAACCTCTCTCTGGTTTATTTTGCCACAGGTGCGTGCGTGTTTGCTCCTCCCTGCATTGTGGGACTGCTCGGTGATTTTTATTCCTCTCTGAGAGGCTGGGTTCCTTATCCCTCTCCCTGTGTTCTGGATCCGAATTATGATTCTTAGCTCTGTATAACCATGCCATGTACGCCTTGCTCTCTATGCGGCGTAAGGATGCGGTTTCTGGATTCAAAACCATTCTCACCCTTTCTGTAATCTCTGGGCTCAAGGATTCAAAAAACATAATTTTGAACATTTTATCTCCTTCGTGGTATTGATTCACATCGCCTGCGTAATACGCTCTTTTAAATTGTAAGAGGTAGTCACGTGGATCTTGGTCCATGCCCTGGGTCATCGATTTTACAGCATAAAACCCCTCAGTGAGTGTCGAATATTCTCCAAACTTCCGAATCACTGCCAGGCTCAGTTGTTTAAAATAATTTCTAACCTTGTGTGGTAGTGAATTTACCCATGGTATAGATTCTTTATGTAAGCTTCGTTTCAACAAACTCGCTTTTTCATCCCGTCTCATCAGCCCTCTAATCATTGCCTCCTCTTCTACTGTTGCGATATGTGTGTATATCCATAGTCTGATTGTGTGGGTCAAAATCGGGAATTCTGACTAGAGCCTTGTCCATCAATTTAAGGGTTTTACTGTTGAATAAGTATTCCGAAAGTTGATCGCCGTCAGCGTCATCATCAAACAAGTTATCATCAGGCAATCTGTCACTTTTATCTCTGCTGTGTTGGGCGTGTTTTAGTGGCGTGCATTTTTTTGTGTGATCGCTCAGTGCTGTGTCGCTCGTGTTGCCATTTCCCTTCAGTTTTTGCCTCTGCCCTTAGGGAAGGATGTCCTGTCGACTTTACTTTAACATTTTGCCTCCCTCTAGCTGTGAAGTTGTCAGTCTCACATGTTTTTGTTTGCATATGTATCTCTCCATCCCTTCTCTCGAATTGTGAGGGTTTCCCTTTGTCAAGGATTTTTTGTTCGATATCCATAATTTTTGTGCGATCAGTCCCTGGACTCTGTCCACGTACCCAAGAGTGTGATTTACTGTTACTTCCATATTTATTCTGTGGATCCACGTCTGTGAGTTTCGCTGGTGTCGCGAGCACTGATTTCTCTTCCCTCTCGAGGGTGTGAGGACATTTCTCCACGTTTATTAGAGACGATTTCTCTCCCGTTTCCTTTCCAAATTTTTCCTCATTCCACAATCCCTGTCTGTATGCCTGTGTGGGAAGGCATGAGTCCTGTCCTGCCTTCTCTGCAGTTTTGCATCGTGTTCGCCTTCGTTACATTTTATCCAGTCAATTAGTTTCCCCCGAGGTGTGTTCGTGTTATCGATACAGCTCCCTTCCCATATGTCTCTCTGACTGTACTGCTTTGTAACATATTGGTCGGTACGTTGTAATACGAGTTCCCAGTACCCCGTAACCCATTCAAAAATTATTCTTAATCCAAGCATCTCAAGTGTGGCGGGAGTTACTCTGACATTTCCTTTCAGAGTGCATATAAAACAATTATCTCACAGAGTGTAGTCAATTTGACTCGAGCTATCCTGTTATTTTCCGATTCAGAGTGCGTACCTCTAACACCATTTATCACAGGATGCAATTGGTTCGATACGATATTATCTTAATTCCACTGTCTCTGTTTCAACCTGCTATTCTGGGTTTTGACCTTAGAGGGCGTTTTTTTTTGTTTTACGCCCGTTTACAATCACAATGCAATGTTTGGTCACGATATTCTGGTTAACACGTAGTGATTCATTCCTTCATCCATGCAAAACACTGTCTGCGAGAGATCCCGGACGACGCCACCCCATTATGTTGTATATGTTGGGTTATGAAATTTTGATAAAAATAATAAAAATTAATAATTTTCCGAAAAATGTGCAAATCGCAATAAATATGTTAATGCATGTATTAACATGCATAAATTATGATAATGCATGTAATTATATGCATAAATTATGATAATCACGGAGATAATCGTAGTAATTTATGCGGATGCTTGCGATTATGTTGATGTGTGCAGTTATGATAATTAGGCTCAGCTTCGTTTATCCAGTGTTATATCAATCAGGATAACACGATTATCATCGATTAAACGTTTACCGATTATCTTAGTGTGTTTATGTTATTTTAGGTCTCCAGTTTCAGATCTCATCACAGGATACAGTTATCAAGAATAAGATAGTTTTGCATGGACTTGGATAGAAGCACTCGAACAGTTGGTGTTAAGCAATTTTAATTCTAACAAACACATGACACTTTCTTATCCGAAAGCAAGTATACGTCAATAAATTCATGGACAAGATTATGCAGTAACGAAAATGAATGACTAAAATTACTTCTTCATTGGCGTGATTATGCAGTTAACGAAAATGAATGACTAAAACATTTCTTATTCATGTAACTCGACGGCAGCAACTGCTTTGCACGATCAGTTGATATTGAACGCACCACCTCGAAATGGCAACCCTTTTTGAAACGCAATGACAATTTTTTTTTTATTCGTGTGCGTGCTGTGTGTGCGTTGTCCCCTTGTAATATTAATTAATTCTTAGAGCCGGGAGTTGTGTCGTTAGCTTGTGTGGTGTGGGAGGATACAAACAGCGGCCAGAAGTTTTCTCTGGGTTGGGCGTGGCCGCCGCGAGCCCCTGCTGCTCCCACGCTCGGCGTGTCTCTGCTTGTGCGCTCTCTCTCTCTCTCCACTGCTGGACGACGAGTTGGCACGATGCTGTCCTTGAAGATGCTCGGTCGCTCGTGTCGCTCGGTGGCGCTCGGTGGCGCAGCTCTGCTGGCGCTCGGTGGCGCTCGGTGGCGCAGCTCTGCTGGCACTCTCCTTCTCTTTCTCCCGGCTGATTGTTCGTCAGTGCAACTCCAGCTGCAGCTGTTGGCATTCGCTCTCAAAATTTATAATTGTATTTGCACACCTCTTGGCCGACTGTGAAAACTTAGTACAATCAACTTATCGCAATCCTTGACTTTGCGAGCAACTCAACACATCAGGATAACTGTAGAAGAGAACTTTCAGCGATACTCTCTCGGCTCATGCCGACACCTCCCTTGCGAGCCCCGTCGCACCGCTGAGCGCGACTCGGACTGACTGCAGCTGTTGGCGCTCTTGTGCTTAACTTAAAAACGTGACTCCCCTCCCTGTGCAATCCTTGCGAGCGGGCAACAACAAAAAAACAGAGCGAGAAAAAGCAGACACCCCCGCGACCCCTCCTCGCGACCTTTCCTAACCCTCCAAGCATTCATGGGCCATCTGTTTGTGCTGCGGGGAGACAAAGACGGTTGTTTCCACGGTGGAAGCTCCCGGCGCATGCGCTTATTTATTTTTCTTCGAAGGCGTGTGTTAATTTCCTTTGAGCCATTGCCCCAACCTTTATTGGGGCAATCTCCGGGCCCCTGGTGTGTGGGTGTGGGGATCCTCTTCGGGAAAACAAAGACGGCCGTGTTGCGTTTGGTTAATTATGAGAGACTTCTCTGCCCTTAGCTCCTCTAGGATATCCACTTTAATTCCGTACTTATTATTTGACTTCTTGTGATTATTTAATCTGATATCCCGGCTAGGAATTTTGTTTTGGAGCGACCCAAGCCATAATTATTCTTTGATGCTTCGGCCCGGCCGCGTAGAAATTATTTAAAGTAAATAAGGTCAGTATTTAATTAACAATTGATGAATCGCGACTCTGGTGCAGACTGTAGTCTGGTTTCCAATTGGAGTGAGGATGGATACTGTTTGCTTACTCTTCATGGCTAAGTTGGTAACTTGTTTATCTAACATGGTTCAAAACTCGTTTGTGTTTTTTTATCGTCAATGTTGTTTCCTTTGTTAAGAATATAATTATATATTTCGTGGCCTGGTTTTGTATTTATCCAAGGGTTTTTTTTTAACGAAAGGATGTTTCTTCCAGAACCCCCCCCCCGCCTGCAATTCCCCCCTCCCTTGTTCCTCTTGTGTGAAATTAGGGGAGTTTGTATGACCTTTATTGCCCTCTAGTCTTTTTGAGGTGAGGAATGTGCATCTGTGGAAGTGTGGGGGCGTGTCCGTTCCCACGTTGCCGCGTGTCTATTAAAAAAAAACGATATTATATGTTGGCAGAATAATTCTTAAAAAAAAAATAATATTAAAAAAAATAAAAAGGGGGTATATACACAACATAGTTTAGCAACCTGTGGAAGAACGTAATGTTGTATCCTAAGCCTTCTTCCAAACTTGATATTTTTATATATTATCTTTTTACTTGATATATAATGAATGAAAACACCCCAAAGCGCAGCAAACTGCAAAACACCAGGTGTTGTTAAGTGATGAACTGGAGGAGGGCTGGGATGACAGAATTTGCAACCTTGCCTCAAGGAAGATAAATCCAGGGTGAGTGGTTAAACGAAGTGGGTCAGCTCAAGGTTGGGTACACAGGGGAGGGAGCTGATTAACAACCCTGCCCGGCTGAACGTGAGGGGGCCTTTGACCTGAAATTAAGAATAACACTCCCAGAGCAGAAGGTTGGATGGCCACAGTGAGACGAATAAGAGTGTTGTTTCTCTCTCAAGGATGCAGACTCAGCTGAATAGCAAGGCTGCAGGAGGTCACCAGAAGTTTGCGTTCGCCTAGTTAAGACGAAAAGCTCAATTATTCTGTATTGCTATTAAAGTAACGTTAAAGTCGGAATTTAACAACAGGATAGGCTAAAGTTATCGATATTCACACCCACTCCAATTAAACCAGGCCACAAGTTACGCCTACTGAACCATCACCATCATTAAGTCAATATGAAATGTTATTTCCATACTTTAATATACAACTCGACCCAAAGCATATGACAATCAGAACCTTCCTAAGTCAAAATTGAATCGCACCCAGACAGGAGCGAATAGTCGATATAAGGTTGAAGAGGGAAGGAAATTAAGAGCACGGCGAACTGCAAACGTAAGCAAAAAAGCCGGGAACACACCAACCCAGCGACCCACCAGCCAGCAACAGCGAGTCGGGCTTCGACAGGCCATAAAAGTAGAAATAATAACTCCCAGGGTCAGGGGACATCAGAAGAAGCAAGCAGACAAAAACCAGAACTGACTCCAAGGTTCAACCGCCCTCACCTACAAGGAGTGACGGAAATTAATGAGGCCTTGAGTTAACGGCGTCAGCTGGACAGCAACAACAACGGCGAGCAGAGACAGAGTGAGGCAAAGACTGCGAGGCTATGAAATGCAACTTCATGTCAGTAAAGCCGACCAACAAGTTAAGTTAAAGACATCACAATACATAATATCGTACATAACATCAATGTTAACGCTATTCACCGTCAACTATATTCCGCTTATATAACCATGCAGACACCAAGGAATACGAATTCCTAGGATCAAGAAACTTACCCCTTAACCTAAGATATCGGAAATAAATTAATAATAATAAGCTTATGCATGAAAAGACAAAAGTAAAACTTATGAAAAGCCAGGATAGCGGGATAAATCACCACCAGGTCGAAATAAAATCCATAATAAAAGAGCGATGTTAAACCCAGGGTCGGAGAGAAAGGGAGATCCCGGCCGTCTTTGTATCCCCGCAGCGCGGGATGGGAGTGTGTATGTGCTCGGGGAGGCACCTCCACTTGGGTCAAGCACCACGATGGGAAACGACACACCTGAGGTTACATACAGAATCATAACTGGGAAATGGTAAGGGACAAATGTTAATTTAAAACTTTTTAACCATGTCTGTGTGCGTCTGTGAGGGTCGGAGGGAGTGTGCCCCTCCCTCCAGGTCGTGCAACACGGACAGAGACGCCTGTGAGACGATTTGTAACGTCTGTGTTTTGGTTCATGAAGAAGGCCAGACAAGAGATAATATTGCACCCAGACAGAGAGACGACTTCGAGGCAATTTGTAACATCTGATTGTTTGCTCATGGATTTTATAGAGGGAGTATGACAACGGAATATACCGTGGGTGATGCACACAAGGACACGGACGTACGGACACACACATGGACACACCTACCTACGGACAGATCCTGACACAGCAAAAATCGAAAGAAACCCCGCCTTGTGGGCAGGACCCAAAGGGATTTTTCGGCATAAAAGAAAGGACCCTGAGCATTGGAAACCAGTTCGACCAGGAGTGTCAACTCATCAGGAGCTCGACCGAGCGGGTCGGCTCAGGAGCGAGCTCGACCGGGAGGGTCGGCTCGACTCATCTTCAGTTCGACCAACAGGGTCGACTCAGGAGCGAGCTGCGACCAGCGGGTCGGCTCGGCTCATAACCAGCTCGACCGAGAGGGTCGACTCAGGAGCGAGCTGCGACCAACGGGTCGGCTCGACTCTTCAGCTCGTCTGGGACTCAGCCGAGTTCAGCCGGCTCTCGGGGCTCGACTCAAGCGGCTCCCCATCTCCTCTGCAGGCGGGCAAGACCCGCTTGACAGCTCAACTCGGCCTGCGTGGGCCAACCTCTGCCGAGTCGAAGGTCTCTCTGCAGCTGAAGGTCGCGGTTTGGCGACGAGGCGACGACCCAGCACTGCGCGCTGCGAGCGAGCTGTGGGCGCCACCTACCGACCGGGTTCCGAACTACGACAGCGTATCAACAGGCATCCAACCAATTCACCACGGTGACAGAGGAGCGACTAATACGTATGACGCGCACCGCCCCCTCACCACACGACCACCAGGCGTCTGTTTGACATAAAGAACCGACTCCGAACATTGACTATTCAAGACCACTCTTACCACTCAAACACACTCGAACCCATAAGCCATCCGTGGCTGTGAAGAAACACTCGAGACCGAGTGATGGCCATCCGTCGTTTATAAGAGTATTCGTAATTTTTATCTTTAATATTTAGTGGGCTGTACTCTTAATCGCATAAATTCCCAACAGATCCATCAATACGAATTGATTCTTGGCACCTCCTTTCGCCGAGCAACGCTCACGTGGGGAGTGGTGGCCCACCAGATCCTTATCAGGTGATCTGGTCCCCAATTAGTAAACTTGATAAGATAACGATCTTCGGAAAAGGAGAACCGTCGCAGGCCCTTACTCCGAGCCATTCTGTTGTCAGATAACCTGCCGATGTATCTGTTGAGATTGGTGCCTTTAAGAATAATAACTGTTTTGATTGTGTTTTTTTTATCGCCGTATAATCTTTCAAGTATCTTTCAGTCATAATCGCCGCACGTACTCGCATCCTCTACAGAATATTCAACTGTCCCGTGACCCAAGGTGCTAACAACGTGATAAGGGTTGCGTATGATCAATAATGAGGGCGGTACTGCGTGAACAATATTGAGTATAATCATTCATTAAAGTTAAGGTTTTTCTTAGCATAGTATTTGCATGTTTTAACGACTCTCTCTCTCACTAACAACCATCGCGTTATGCGGGATCCATGTGCCGTTGTCAAGTGAAATCAGACAATCATTGATGATACTGTATTGATGCCGTGTTGACGTTCCGGGATTGAGAGTTCGCATACTATATCATAGTTGAGGTTGAATTAGTAATAAATTGATTAATACAGAAGTGGTTGTGTGATTCCTTCCTGAAATCTATGCATAAGATCTGCTTCTGCGTTGAGATCTGAACTTGGTGACCTTAATAAACACACATACATACTCAGTAAATGTTAAAGCGATAACGGGGTGAACCGGGGACCTAAAAATATAAGCGAGAATGAGACGAACCTAGACAACGATGCCGAGTTAATCTAAGTTAATCTTGCATACTTACACCACACCTGCATAACTGCATACGATTAATTGCCTTATTCCGATCGATAACCCACCCTCGTCACCGAGGCGGGGTCTGGTTATCATAACGACTTGCATCATCATAATTACACCCACTCGCATAATTACTACAATTACCTCTCGAATTGCCATAATTAAATGTGCATAATTACATAAATTAACATATTTCCGGATAGTTACACATTTGGCCAAATTTCATTTGATTACTATTATTTTCAAAATTTTCATACCCAACATATACAACAGTAATCAGCCAGGCGATGCGTTAGTTGTGTGTTGACCGACTCTGTGTGTTGTATTGCATTACATTTCCAAATATTAAGTTTGTTTGATTAATCAATCACATGTGTGTGACTGTGTGTGTGTCTGTGTGACTGTGGGTGCACTGTGTGTGTGTGTCTGTGCACTGTGTGTGTGTCTGTGCACTGTGTGTCTGTGCACTGTGTGTCTGTGCACTGTGTGTCTGTGCACTGTGTGTCTGTGCACTGTGTGTCTGTGCACTGTGTGTGTGTGCACTGTGTGTCTGTGCACTGTGTGTCTGTGCACTGTGTGTGTGTCTGTGTCTGTGCACTGTGTGTGTGTCTGTGCACTGTGTGTGTGTCTGTGTGTCTGTGCACTGTGTGTGTGTCTGTGTGTCTGTGCACTGTGTGTCTGTGCACTGTGTCTGTGCACTGTGTGTGTGTCTGTGCACTGTGTGTCTGTGCACTGTGTGTCTGTGCACTGTGTGTGTGCACTGTGTGTGCACTGTGTGTGTGTCTGTGTGTCTGTGCACTGTGTGTGTGCACTGTGTGTCTGTGCACTGTGTGTCTGTGCACCGTGTGTGTGTGTGTGCACCGTGTGTGTGTGTGTGCACTGTGTGTGTGTCTGTGCACTGTGTGTGTGCACTGTGTGTCTGCACTGTGTGTGTGCACTGTGTGTGTCTGTGCACTGTGTGTGTGTGTCTGTGTGTCTGTGCACTGTGTCTGTGTGTGTGTCTGTGTGTGTGTGTCTGTGCACTGTGTGTGTGCACTGTGTGTCTGTGCACTGTGTGTGTGCACTGTGTGTGTGCGTGTCTGTGCACTGTGTGTCTGTGCAGTGTGTGCACTGTGTGTGTCTGTGCACTGTGTCTGTGCACTGTGTGTGTGTGTGTCTGTGCACTGTGTGTGTGCGTGTCTGTGCACTGTGTGTCTGTGCAGTGTGTGCACTGTGTGTGTCTGTGCACTGTGTGTGTCTGTGCACTGTGTGTGTGCACTGTGTGTGTGTCTGTATTCACTTAAACAATGTATTACTTGATGATTCGCTACAAGCGGCACGAAGCCTGTAGCTATCAGAACGGTTACAATTATGCTTTATTTCTCTCAATTTTGATAGGTTATCTAATTAGTCTTGGCCAGTAGTAACTAGTTTTGCATAAATAAATGTGTGATGATGATGAGGCTTTACACTGATGAGAGTACATTTCATTTTGCGGATCGTTTAAGGCGGAATCGAATCGTTGGAATCGCGGAATTGAATCGCCACTGATGAATCCGCGTGACGCCACCGCGAAGTCGCGCGGAAACGCCGCCCCATTCTCGTGAGACTTCCCCCGCGGTAACACGGGCGCGTGATTGGTTACCGCGCGTCATGTGTTTTCATTCGTCGACCAATAGGAGTTGCAGGGGGGGGGGAGAAGGTGGTGGCAAGGCGCATGCGCACCGCGGACACCGGAAGAGGAGGCGCGTAGCACGTGGCGAGGAGAGGTGAAGCAGCAGCAGTCGTAGCGCACACGTGGTCATCATGGCGCTCTACAACTTCAAGAAGATCATGGTGGTCCCTACCTCCAAGGTGTGCCAATCCGCGGGGAGATGCGCGACCGGGTTGAGTTGAATTGAGCTGTGTTGAGAGTTGGGATGACGGTCGGTGTGGAGTTGGTGCGGCCGTGGTCCATGAGGCCTTGTGCAGGCCTGTGGTAACGGAGCTGTAAAGCCTCGGGAGCGCTCGGCTGGGAGGTTAACAAGTTCTGGGATTGATAGGTGTGCTGAGAGTGGACTGGGAGGGATGTGGGTGCTGTGACGGATTAGAGGTGCTGGGATTGTTTGGCTAGCAAGGAGGGCTGGGCTATGAGGGGTAGGGGGTTGAGAGGGAGTCGGGGATGCTGTACTGAACCAAGGAGAGATGTGGTAGTATGCATATGGGGTCTTCGAATGTGTATTTAAGCTTGAACTTCTTTCGCACCGCACGTAACCAACCGTGATAATTTGAGGTACGGCGACCTTTCGCTGGGTTGAGCGTGCTAACCTCGGGAGTGTTTAGGATAGTCTGGGTGGGATTGCTGAACAATGGTAACTATATGGCAGCCAGTCGAAAACATTGTCATTTGTTTTTAGAGGGCTTGTGTGGGCGTTCAGGGCATGTATTAACACGCATTTCTTCATTACAGGACTTCATAGATATAACGCTGTCCAAGACCCAGCGCAAGACGCCCACGGTCATCCACCGCCACTACCAGATCGCCCGCATTCGCCAGTTCTACATGCGCAAGATCAAGTACACGCAGCAGAATTACCATGACAGGCTGAGCCAGATCCTCACCGACTTCCCTAAAATGGATGTAAGGCCAAGATTTTACACGACTTGTGATCCAGGCACACTCTAAATCAGGCATGTCCAAAGTCCGGCCCGCGGGCCAATCACGGCCTGCGGTCAGATTTCATATGGCCCGCAGCTTCAGTCTTATAATGTGTTATTTATGGATCGCTAGCTCTGTCAGAATAAATACATCATACAGCTCATGGAAATTTAAAGTATTCTATACAGTTTGTTCAATGTTATCTGACTGAATGAAAGGCAGAATTGCGTTTTTAGAGTTCACGTCTGCCTGAGTGGCTTATATTTGGTTACATTGTCATTTGAAAAATGAAGGTAATTGTGACAATGACTTTTTTTTATAACAGTGTGTATTCCCACGTAACTTTTGTGGTTAAAACAATGTCAAAAGGATCTATTGGCCCCCGGGCATCTTCACTTTATCAAGTGTGGCCCTCTTTGCAAAAAGTTTGGATACCCCTGCTCTAAATAGTGCATCTTGCCTTACACGCAGTGTTTGTGGCCAGATGTTTCGATGTACCCTTAAAGTAGGGCAGGCTGGCGTTATATTACACGAACCTTTCAATGCCACATTTTTTTTTTATTTGTCAACACATTTGTGAACACATTTGTGAACACATTTGTGAACACATTTGTGAACACATTTGTGAACACATTTGTTAACCTCGTGAATGCTAAGAAAAACGTTAAATTCCTATCGGCTTGAAACCAGATATGATAGTCGAATGAACAACATCCTCAGTGCAATTATTCAATATTCAGTACGAAACTAGAAACTCAATATTTGGCCTGCACACGCATTCATTTTGTTGCTTGTAAAATATACTTCCATATAATTAGCATTTTTAGAAGTCGGTAGCACCACTTGCGATTTGTACATTGCATCTGATAACATACGATGTTTTTTTCTTTCAGGATGTGCATCCATTTTATGCTGACCTCATGAACGTTTTGTACGACAAAGATCACTACAAATTGGCACTGGGACAGATCAACATTGCGAAAAACCTCATTGACAAGTAAGTTACTGTTAAGTTTAATTTAAAATAATGCTATCAATATCCCACATAGATCAATGTTCTACTAATACTGTTTTGCAATATCTCTTTTAACGTTCCTTGTCTTCCGCATTTCCTCCAATGCGCACTGTGCTCTGAATCCACGGACATGAGTTCAATTCCTGCCCATAGTTAACATCTGTGGCGAGTGATATCTGAACTCGTCATGGGACTCGCTTCTTCCCCAACTCGCACTGACCAGCATAGTGAAGCATGGTCACCTTACCGGCGTGGATTTGGGAGGCTTTCAGCAATGTATTGACACAGCACTATAAAAAGGAACCAAGTCCCGGTGGGCCCATGTTGCGAGTTGACCGTGGTTGTTGTCGTTGCCGCCCAGCGTGGCGAAGGACTACGTGCGCCTACTTAAGTACGGGGACTCGCTGTACCGATGTAAGCAACTCAAGCGAGCAGCCCTGGGCCGAATGTGCACCATCATCAAGCGACAGACTCAGAGTCTGGAGTACCTGGAGCAAGGTGGGTGGTATGCCTGTAACTGTTCAATCGTCCGCCCACTCCTAGAAATTAGTTAAATTGTTACGAATCTAAATTTTGACTTGAAACTTTGTTACGAATCTGGATTGTTATTTTATACAAATATTTTAGTCACATTTTACCCATCTTGCGTTTCTGTCGTGTTTGTATAGTTTCGTTTGCCCCCTTTCCCCGAAATGTAACCGCACATAACAGTCGTCATTCGGACACCATTTGATGCGTATAAGCATCGCAATAGATGAATCGGTGCATTATTACAGCCTATTGTCTTGAATCGGTTAACACAATTGGTGCTTTTACATACAATATATGATGCGTAAAATATTTTATTTTTCTTAATTAGTGCTGTTCCTGTTAAATATTTTATTTTTCTTAATTAGTGCTCTTGCTGCTATAATTGAACAGAAAACACAGGAGGCTCATTGTTGTGTTTGTGTTTAAAGTTCGTCAGCACTTGTCCCGTCTGCCATCCATCGACCCCAACACAAGAACTCTGCTACTGTGTGGTTACCCAAACGTTGGAAAGTCCAGCTTTATCAACAAGGTAAGTTCTTTGTGCCTTTGGAAAACCATGCTTCTACGCGCGTGTATTAACTTCCATGTTATTAAAGCAAGTGTAGGTGATAAACATATATGATCATATATGATAAATATAACATAATATTGGTCATAGTCCAAAACACTAATGTAATGTCTTAGTGAAATAATAGTAGCTGCACCAATCGTCTGTACTCTCCCAGTAACCAAGCACCATCCACCTTCAAGTACCAACTCAACCTGTTCCATCGTCCCTCCTGTTAAGGCCGGTGTACTGGGCAGCTTGAGCTTTGGCTGCACGTCCAATTCTTAAAATGTGCACGTTATAAATCGTGTTTTATTATTAGTTGTGGTATTAACGTAGAGTATCTAAAGCCTATCTTGCGTTTGGTTTTGTGGCCCTCATGCCATGCAGATCACACGCGCTGATGTGGAGGTGCAGCCCTACGCCTTCACCACCAAGTCCCTGTTTGTGGGACACATGGACTACAAGTACCTGCGCTGGCAGGTGAGTGTCAACGGTGCCTCTAGACACAATTTGTCATTCGCACTCTCAAAAGAGGTGCACCTTGTGAATTCTTTCTAGGTAGCACAGTTAAAATTTTGGCCAGGGGTTCTATTTGCCTTTTGCTCTCCACGGTGAATAACACCTTGTGAGACATCAACAGTGATTGTTCTGTGGTTTGCCTCACACCCCCGCCCCCGGTCTTATTAATGTGGAATTTCCGCCACTGTCTATAGATGATTAGAGGATAAGCACGGCCTCAGCAGAAATCACATTCACTCTGCTGGAAAACATGTCCGATCAAACTAACGTCCACCATGCTATGTGTAAAATGCATATCATTGTTTTAGACAACATCTCAAGTGGTTTTAAAGAAGGCTGTTTTTATTTTACAAGCAATTTGGTGCTGTCGTGTGACGTTCAAGGCATGGATCGAGTTTGTGGTCACAACGTGTATCCTTTTCCATCCAATAAGTCGCTTGTTTTTGTTGGCAGCCTGCAAGCGTTAAAATTAAGTACAGTATTACCTCGTTATTCACTAATTTGCTATCGGCGATTTTGGCTCTCCACGAATAGCTTATCTGGAACTCTACACGACTGCATCGAGAGAAAGTGCTGAGAGAATGATTGAGAAAGTGATGAGATAAAATATTAACTTCTTTCGCACTGAAGGTAGCCCACTGTGCTAATTGGAGGTGTGGGAGTGAGATTAAGTGATGAAATGATGAGAGAGTGCGAGATAGTGATGAGATAAAGCGATGAGAGATATCATAATTCATGTTTTTTTATTGCTTATTAATGTATTTCTCGCTAATTCATTAAATATTATCCACAAAATTTTCTATTCGAGCATCTTCGGAACGTATCCCTTGCAAATAATGAGAGAATATTGCACGGTCACAACGCTGTTGCACAGCAAGGAATGCCGATGTTGATATCTGGGGTTGATTGTGTCCCTCGTGCTCGCTCGCAATGTGCGCGGTGTAGGTGGTGGACACGCCTGGCATCCTGGACCATCCGCTGGAGGAGCGGAACACCATCGAGATGCAGGCCATCACAGCGCTGGCTCACCTGCGCGCCGCCGTGCTCTACGTGACCGACCCCTCGGAGCAGTGTGGCCACTCGCTCGAGCAGCAGCTGGAGCTCTTCAACAACATCCGCCCGCTCTTTGCTAACAAGGTCCGTCGATACCTTGCGACGGCTTGGCTCGCCATGGTTGTTCGTCACTGACATGTACATTTTGTACCGTGGGTACGGTACCGCGTATGCTTTTATAGCTTGTTTTTAAATCCATTGCTGCCTGAGGACCTCCAAATTTCTACACTCTGGTAGTTGTGGGCTGGTGAAGGTGGTCAACATATAGCACCATCTGCTGCCCTGTGTGTGCATGGCTGGTCACCCATCTGAACGCAAGCCTGTTTGGCTTCTGAGATCTGACAAGATCAGACATTCCAGGTAATTCGGTGCTACGTGGTTGTCATACCGCTATTGAACTGAGAAAAATCTGTTGGGTGAAGGTTATACAGTGCTTTAAGGCACGTATGTGCCAGTTAAGGGCATGTTGTGTTTTGCTTGTTACTCTCTTGATGCCTTGTGGCTTATTTTCCCTCATAAGATCATAATACATCAAACTCGGCCTGTACCAATTGCATTACCAATATGTCAATTGTAAGCAAATAGTTTAATGTAATGAATAAGACAGAACAAGACATCAATGATTGCGTCAATATAAATGATACAATACAAACTGGACTAAAGTAATGGATTTTTTCAACGGTTTTACTTAACTTGACTCCTATGTTTGTCGTGGTCAAATTTTGTAATCAAAATTTAGTCTAATTCCTGTTGTCTAATCAATTCTACATTTTGCACACGTACTCAGATCCGGTGAGAATGCATGCCTGTATAAAAATTGGCATCAATTAATCAATCGATTCACTACATTAAAGCAATTTACATTTTGTATGGACGCCTTATTTATATATTTGTGTAGGTAAAAAACGCCGTAGTCCATCAACTCTCGAATCGCCTGCTCCGTGTGAACGAGTTATGGAAATAATCAATTAATTAAATTAAGTGTTGATGTGGGAGCAGGCGCCGTATCATTGATGTACGTCTCGACCGTAAGTTAAACCGAGTTGTTAATAAAACCGTTTTGAAAAAAACTTTTTTAAGGAGTTTATTTGAACTTGTAACAATGAGAGAAAACATTTTTGGTTAGGTCGTGACAAATTGTCAAATCACAGTTGATAGGAAAGTGCCAATTCATCTGTCGGCTGTGTCGCGGCCCTGCGTGTAATTAACCCAGCTTGTTGTCGTCTTTTTCCACAGCCTCTCATCATCGTGTCCAACAAGTGCGATGTCGTGCGTCTGTCTGAGCTGCCGGAGGACAAGAGGGTACGAGATGTCTCTTGTATTCATCCGTTTAAAATAATGTTGCTTTAACCCGCATGTCGGTGTTTTGTTTCTCAACTACGAGCCATATGTAATACATACGCATCTTTTCTCATCAGAAAGTCTTTGAGGACTTTGAGAAGGAGAATATTCTTGTGATCGAGACGAGTACCCTAACTGAAGAAGGAGTCATTAAAGTCAAAACCGAGGTTTGTATCGTACGCGCCTATGATACGCACGGCTGGCTACAAACAGTGTGAAATAAGTTCAACGTACATACATATGTACGGACTCTTGGAATGACTAGCGTGCTTCATTATTTGTTACAGTATCACAAATAGGGGTTTAACCATGCATCAATACATCAATATATAACAATCCTTATGACTCATGATTCCATGCATCAATGTTTCTCATTTTGTGTAAGTGTGCATGCAAGTAGTATATGCAAATGAAATGTATACAAAAAACTACACAAATTACATTACAAGCGAGATGGCAAAAACAATGGGTTCTTCAATTGTGGCAATTAATAGACTCCCTGGAGAGGTAAATCTTTAAATTAATAATCGTATGCGGTTATTGCTTTGGTGTCGTCACAATGCTTGCTTTCTGCAGTGTTTTAATGTTGTACATAATATTAGTTGGAACAATCTTTCACATCCGTTTTTCTACATCATTAGAAATGTCGTGTCCTTGCATTACGCTTACTCTGGTATCATCCCGCCCATTTTGAAAACATGCTGGCGCTGTGTTACAGGCGTGCGACCAGCTGCTGACCCATCGTGTGGACGCCAAGATGAAGGGAAAGAAGGTGAACGATGTGCTCAACCGGCTGCACCTGGCCATGCCCGCCAAGCGCGACGCCAAGGTGAGCCTATGCTAGCTCACTCCCGTCAACTGAACAGGCATCCGTAGTAGTGTGTTGCTTTGAAGAATAATGCGACCTGAATTAAAACAAGTTGATTCTTCAGACGCTTACCCTGGGATGTGTCCTGTGCTGTAATACATTTGAAGCTTCGTTAATGAGAAGCAAGATTTAACAAGCTTGATCAACCGTGTGTCTAATGCACTGCTGACATAACTTTTAATGCATCATCATTCGTGACGTTAGTTGAGCGCATTGTGGCAGCTGTGCCTGACCCGGCGATCTTAAGGCCTCGGTATTAACGTAGTTTCAGTCGCACATCTAGACAGCCCAGAACACAGGTATGTATGCACAAGATAAGTGATTTCTGGTTTTGGTTGCATCTTAAAGAGTTGATCAGACGCAATAAATAAAACGCATGCCCTGATTTGAATGGATCGTGATGTTTGTGCAGGAGCGATTGCCGTTCATCCCAGAGGGGGCGCTGAAGAAACGTGAAATGGAGACCAGCGCTCCGAAGCGCAGACTGGTGGGGTCACTCATCCCTTGCGCAGTAGTGAATCCCTACAGCGAGCCATTTCTGCACTGCCCCAGTGCACTTGTAATACAGCTTCATAACGTTCAGTTCAGTATTGTGAATTCTTTTTAGTGTCAATAATGACTGTATGAAGGTGACCGGTGGCTCAAAGGTCATTGCGCCAATGCTGGCACTACTGACGTCCTGGTGGCCACTGGAAATGAAACCGGGTTCTCAAATGTAGTGATTCAGAAATGACTTGCCTTAGAATTAGCACATTAAATGTATTCTTACTGTCAATTAGGCTAATTCCAGCTCTGAGAATTACAAATAATGCTTTGACTTTCATGCGACAAGTATTACTCTCTGGAGTAAAATTGGGGAAGGGAATAATGTTTTCATAAAATGATTGCGTGAAATGTTTTGATTGTGTTGCCTCGACAGTTTTCTATCGACATTTTCAAGTATTTGAGTAGATTGCATTTTCCTGTGTTGCGTTGGTGTCAACGGCCTTAATGTGTTTGTTAGAAGTGTGCAAAAGCGCCCTGAACAGGATCTATAATTCTTCAATATCTTTGTCACTGTGGTCTCTTGAGGAGGTGAATGGAGTGTCAACGTGTCGTTCTGTTGCAGGAGCGAGACTTGGAAATGGAAATGGGTGACGACTACATCCTTGAAATGCAAAGTGAGCAATCCTGCTAATTCTTCACCCAATTGCCTGGCCATTGTAGCTGGTGATCCGCAAATTTACACAGCTCCATAACGGTTGCAACCATGAGGGGAGGAGTTGCAGAATTGTAGCAACAAGAATCGCATGCCTGTATAGTGCATGCACGAGCAACTTACAAGAGTGAACAGGCACAAATCAAATACTGTTATCGTATTAATTTTTATCACCGCCCTTCCCAGAGCTGAGTGCAGAAACAACTATCCACATATAGACTGCATTTACGCGGGAGACTTGAAGAATATTGACATGCGTGTAGATTTTCGTAAACATGCAATGTGTGTTGTGTGGTGGTGTCGCGTCATGCAGAGCACTGGGATGTAAAGGAGAGCGAGCGGTACGACATTGTCCCCGAGTTGTGGGAAGGACACAACATCGCCGACTTCGTGGACCCCGACATCTTGAAGGTGCCTTTCACAGCCTGGCCACTCGGCGGCTCCGCGGGAAATTCTTGGGAAACAACAAGTGCGGAAGTTTGGATTGTTAGGATTGCTTACCTGTTAATCCATACAGTTTACCCGTATTCTTGTACAGGGAAATTGAGTTTTCAGGTCCATACAGTGTACAGCCGTTTCAATATGGGCCACATTTTTTTCTTTGTGTTTCTCCCTTGTGATGGGGCTTTGTAGGATGAACGTTGAGATTTCTAAGGGCACGGGGTGACCAATAGTCTGATTTGATCTGTAATAAGGTAGGCACTGATAAGGGGTTGACAAGTATGGGGTTATCAGGCATGGGTTATGCAACCTACGGACCCTGGTTTTGACCGACCCACCAGTAACCATGGTCGCACGATACTCGGCAAACGCGCGGCGGGGCCGGTTGCCTTGAACGGGCTATCCCGCAGTGGGCACTGTTGTGAACACAGCGGCGTCGCAAATGTGAAGCCACATTTACGAGAGTGACGTTGCTCGAACTTGAGAATTACCGCGTAGTTGATTTCCACCATTGTGGCCCACGTGCAGAAAGGTTACATCCCTGAGCTAGAATGTCTGGGGGATATTTTGGCTAAAAGGAGCTTGTCACCGGTGGCATTTCAAGGCCCATCAAAAATAAAATTAGACTTTAAAGCCCATTGAGCTAAACGGCTCTTTTAAAAGGATGATCAAAATGAACTTGGAACGCTGTCTACAATGTATTAAATATGTACGAATTAAATAATTTGAGAACAAAAAAATGGTTGAATCTGATTTTGGTGAGCCAAATGACACAGGGAAGATTTGCTTTGATCTGGATTTGAACATAACCGTTGCTTTTTGCATCATCATGCGGCGACTCCCGTCGGCACTGCCAGAAACTGGATGAGCTGGAGCAGGAGGAGGGCCTGCGCGTGGCGGCGGGCGAGTATGAGAGCGACGACGAGAGCGAGGACGAGGAGGCGCACCACATCCGCACGCTCGCCGCACGAATCCGCGAGAAGAAGCAGCTGCGCATCATCGAGTCGCGCCTCAAGGAGTCTGGCACCCACATGCCCCGTACCGCCAAGAAGGTACCGCCGCCGGCCCACCACCTTCACACCACCGCCTCTCCCCGTCTCCCACCCCCCCAGATATTCTGCCATGTCCCCTTCTGCGGTGAAAGACTCGGCGCTGTGGGAGGGGGCCGTGTTTGTTCACGTTCAGTGCTCACCCCCGTTGCTTTTGTTTTACCAGGTCGAGAGGAAGACGCTGGAGAAAGAGATGACGGAGCTTGGATTGGACATGACTGACAAGGATGGGGTGAGCGTCACCATCACATTACCCTGCACCCTCCCGTTTGTCTTGAGCATTTTACTTGTAATACATTCATTGTTGATGCCTGTGTCGTTAATACCTTTTTTACAGCCTCTGTAATATTGTTTAGCAGAAGAACGGGTTGAATTTTTCAACTTACCTTTTTGTCAAAGTTCGATTTTTGTTACATTATTTCAATACTCCCCCAAAGGCTTTTACCAGTGCCATGGACTGGCTTTGTTCTGACGTTTAACCCTCCCCTCGGTGGCGTCCTCTCTGTAGGCCCACTACGCGACGCAGCGCTCGCGCAGCGTCACGCGCAAGCGCAAGCGTGGCGAGTCGGTGGAGTCCACTGCGCGGGCGCGCAGCCGCAGCAACTCCCGCCCCCCGCGTGACCAGTCGGGCGTGCGCGACCTGGAGGTACAGTACAACGCCCTGTTCGCCGTGGGCGGCATCGACACGTTTGCCTCGTTGCATCGAGCATCACGTAGCCGTGATCTCATCAGCTCCGGTGCATGCCAGCGAGCGGTTTCCTGGTGGCTTCTTGGGGATGACTGTGCGGCCCACACACGATTTACTGTAGGCTACAGAAAACATCTTGGTATTTGGTTTTATTAACCTGTTATTGTTGAATGAGAATTATTTACTTTGTTCAGGAAAACATCAGTCTGCAAATTTGTTTTGAAGCGGGTCTTTTATTTAAATGTTTGGAAAATTCCATTCATGACTGCTTTGCACGTGGGAGGATACTGGAGTGTCCTCAGAAAACACGCGCAAATACGAAGGGGATAACCGTCAAAGGTCCATGCAGTTGGATTCAATGATCCACCCGACCTCCTGTCTTCTCCCGGCTACTTTGTTGCCCAGTTTGGGAGTTTCACACACCCGTGTGATCTACCAACCCTTGCCTCCAAAGCCCTGGACCATGGGTGTGCCACCACCATGCTTGGTCGTGGGCTGGAGTATAAACGTTATCCTTTGCAATGCCGTGTTTGTAAGCTAGACACGACAGTATTTAAATACATTTTTAAACTGGCAATAAATATACTATGCTTTTGCATGGGTATGATTTTATTAATATTAAAATGTGAAGTGAAATATTTTAAATGAAATTATGTTTTAGTCTTCAATTAATCTTCAATTGTATACTCATTGTGCTGTCTTAAAAGCATCATGATAAGCACAACCTATTCGGAACTCGAACAGCAATGGTGTATTATCCTGTGTTGAATAATGGTTCGCAGAAGGAGATAACACAGAACTACTTCTGAGATCCCTTCAAGTGACCTCTTATCCACACTAGGGGGCAGCACTTGCCATCCGCCATGATATAGTGCAGTGTTCTTTATTGCAAGCCCCACGGGCCGCTGGTGGCCTTTAGTGAGGCCTCTGACGTGCGGCCGCCAACAATATACAAATGTTAAAGCACCCCTTGGCGAAAGTGGCCCCCCTCTAAAAATGTGTGAAGAGCGCTGATGTAGTGAATTTTTAACACAACAGTCAAACTGTTATATTTTAATCTCAGAGCTCGAATTTTGCGAAATGAAGTGCAAAACCAAATTTAATGCGATGGATGTGTTTTTTATCTCATAGTTGACCGGGTTCATAAACTCCCGTTGAGTCACAGCTGGCTGCTGAGATATGAACCCAGGTTCTTGGCCAATACCAGCTCAGTGCTCTGACCTTTGAGCCAGCCGACCACCTCTTAATTTATTTTGGAAGCAAAAGTCATGTAGTTGCTGCCATTGTGTTATGGATACCACACTGGACTTTCATTGCAGACGTCACCGGTTTGATTTCCCGACGTGGCAGATTAAAGATTTGGAATTTCTTAAATATCCCCCCCCGCCTCTGTCCATCCAGCAGGATAATTGGTACAGTTACAGTTGATCGGCAGGTCCTGTGGAGGTCAGGTCAGCATGGAAGAGTAAGCCAAATACCCTTCAGAGGAGCCTTCTCAAGCTCCCTCTATTGGAGGCTCCCTTTTGCCAGCAGTGGCCTTGAGCACAATCAATTGCAGGGCTGCCTGCCTGCACCTTTACCACCTCGCAAAATGTCTTGAGTGCTTTACCGTCTGTGTTGTTTCCGTGTAATCTGCAGATGGCCAAGAAGGCGAAGTTAATAATGAAAAAGTCTCAGAAGCCGATGGGACGCAAGGGCAGGAGAGGCGAGGGCGACCGACACATCCCCGACCTCAAGCCCAAGCACCTGTTCACCGGCAAGCGTGGCAGCGGCACCAACGACCGTCGCTAAAGCTACCACACCACCCGGCCCCCGACGGCTGGCCCTCTCACCGCCCGCATGACACCACAGTGCTCACTGCTGGATGCTGCGTGACAACTTGCTCCAGACATCTTTTGAATGTGGTGACCCATTATATACATCTCTCGATCCACCCAACGATTATTGCATGTCGCAGGATCGCGAGAGATGGCGACGCATTGGGAAGGCCAACGTCCAGCGGTGGGATTGATCGTGGCTGATGATGGCGATGATTCATCCCACACGGCACCATACACCTGGACAGCTGTAGATGGGAAGCAACTGCTTGGTGTTTGTTGTTTGTCTGGTGAATGGCATTGTTTAAACAGTTTTCTTTCCTGCCCACAGTCTCTATGCTAAAGTTGTCTTATTATAAAAGTATGCCTTCTACAGGTTCACTTCAAGTGAATTGTGTGAAGGTTCTCATTTCTTAAAATGTGGGGTATGCATCAGCTTGGTGTTCTGAATAAACACATGCAGTGTTTACTTCCGCAAGTCCTATATGGTTCGACTTGAAAGCGAAATTGTCCTTTAATATCTTATTTTGGAATGCCTCCAAATATGTAACTACAATGCAAGCCCCCCATGATACATTGACACCGTTGTGTATTTTACAGGCTGAATGTGGTAAAAATTTCTACAAGAAGTTTATCCATTAAATAATAATTTGCCACTCATGATTGGTTTTCATTTTTTTGGCATTTGCTTGAATGTTTAAAAGTGCATCAATATTGTATGTGTCATTTAATGTGATGCTTTTAGTGGCAGTATTGAGTTTGCCTTTGGCTTAAAATACTATTCATTTTTATACGAACTGATGTACAAAAAGCCTACGTGTTACACTGGTGTATAAAACATGCTATCAGTTGCAAACAATCTCCAACCCATGTAGCTCGCCCAGATATTTCCTTTTATCCCGCAAGCTCTAAATGTTAAATATCTGCTGTCATGACACAACGACGACTAAATCTTACAATGAATTCACAAACCATTAATATCAAACTTGCCCACACGTTTTAACTGATGTAACCAGCCATATAGACGCACAATTAAGGATTAGGTCACCAAGTCCTTCACTGCAAATTTCTTTAACTTGTGTTTTTCATGGTCATACGTGTTCCAACATGTATATGCATCACCCAATTCCTGCATGGATGGTGCATCACATTCGTGGTCGATGGATGCACGCAAGACATTTAAGCAAAAAATCAGATTATGCATTAAAGTTGAAGCAGATAAAGCAGACGTGATTATGATCCATCTCTGGTGCTTGTACTCAGGGCGCCGAACGAATGCGTGGGCACAATTGGAATACATCCATGCCCGTTAAGTCCAAGCCTGCCCAGCTGTTTTCTGGCCAGTAGGAGGCAGTACAGCAAAAACATTACCGGCCATATAGACCGATCTTTGCCTGCTACCACCTTGCTATGCATGGGGGTCACGTTGGCTTTTAATTATCCGCATGCAAAATGCGTGCGAGGGAACGGAGCATAAATCCAAATTATCTGAAAATGATTTACCGCTGTCGCCAAGTCGTAATCCATCCATGCACAGACGAGCATTGTGACGATTCTTGTCACCACTGGGGTCTTTTGATAGCCACTGGTCAAGGTCTGGCCCTGAAAATTCGTGGTCACTCCACTGCTAGTGGAAAGACCTCTACTCGAGGGAGCTTTGGAGGGGTGTTATTGGCCTCTTCCACGCTGACCAAGCATTTCGTGGAAGAGGTAACGCTTTATAAGAAATGAAAATGGGCGGTTTTCCTGCTGTAGTCCAGGACTGCGTTCACTGATCCATCAGGACCAAACATTTCCTGGATAAAGTAGGTATCGCCCCTCCTGTAGCCCAGGAATGCTGATGTGATGGGTAGCACAAATCTTAAACTCCCCGTGGGCGTTGAGCCATACCCTGGTTCGCCATGAGCAGGCAGTGCATGTATAGTGATACAGGTAGTAACAACAGGTACAGGTAGGAACAACAACAATTCCACGCTGCCCCCCGCCAGGGATTCTTTGTCTCCGTCGTGCATAGCCACGCCCTCGATTTTTATTTCATAGAGCGCTTCGGGCGGGCTCGCGCCGCTTGACACGGATCGCACGAATGCGCCGTCCAACCAAGTTGCTACCTGCTGCCCACTCCGAAGGAACGTGTTCAAGTGGCTGATGGACCTTTAACAAAGGAGAGCTTTGCCACCGCCTGGCTCCCTTCACGGTTGCCTTTGGTTCATTGTACCTCTTGAGTCGTTCTCTCTCTCTCAGAGTGAGCGAATACTGTGCGATGCGTCACACGTTGACATTGCAAAATGCTATTTTAAAATCGTACTATCAGCCGCCAAGGCCAATAATGAGGCATAGCTCTAGGAGTGGGCTTGGGGGCACTGGAAGCTTGTGCTCAATACTTGTAGCCAGTGGTGGCTCGTGGCTTCATATCGAAGAGGCTACAATTCTCTAACTTGGGATTTCCAGTTATCGCGATAACCCATGAGAACATGGAGGCAAGGTCTGGTGGTGATGCACCAGTGCTGGATGTCTACCAAACCACGCGCCCATTTGGTGGAGAAATTTTGATCAGACCACTGCTATCGGATTCACATTAGATGGATTGCCCCCACAGTCGAACAGGAAATAACACATAAGAGGCATTGTTTAAGAAACTAAATTGGTTTGGACAGGACATCACTAGAAGCCACGATACATTCTGTAGTAAATAGACAATGCCTGATGATGAATTGTAATAGGACCACGAGTGGGCTCGTGCATGGCAGAGCGTCAATCGCACACAAACAATGAGAAAGTTGCCCCGTATAGAACTTTAGAAGAGTAACACCAAGTGCTGTGAGCGACCATCTATGAAGTCCAGAACCACGCCCGACCAAGAATAAGTTCAGATATCACTCACCAATTATGTTAGCCCAGAGACCAGGAATCGAACTTAGGGGAGCCTGGTTTGTAGCGCGGAAGGCTAACCACTGCGCCACCGCTCCCCGTCACACACTCTGAACTAAACCAATGTATTTGTATTTTATCCGGTAAGGCCCAATGAGCTATGTAGCTTTTTTCATAAGAGATCTGGCCACAAACGATTGCTCATCGAAGTGGCTTGTGTTGACATTTATTACAGTCAAATACTCTGAACGCATTTTCATTCTAAATGTGGAAGGAAAAACCAGAGGACCCGAAGAAAAATCCACGCGACCACGGGAAGAACGTGCAAACTCCAAATACGCAGGCGTCACGGTCGGGATGGAACCCACGAACTCCCCGCAGAGCAGGCGAGGTAGTCAACATCTCTCCACAGTGGAGCCCCACTCGCTGTGGTTCCCCACATTCTTGAGCCGTGTTTGCGAACCGAGCTGGTTTCGCCTTTGTCCGCTGTTTGCACACGCGGCCTCGAGCTTCGATCAATCAGTGCACACGATTCCTGTTAGCGGTCAGTGTCTCTGTTGTGATCGCCAGCCTCCCCTATTGTTAACGTCGCCCCAACCAGTGCAGTCACTCCGCTGCTAAGCAGGTGGAGAGGCTGCGTGGGGCGAGTGCGCGACCGGGCGACACGAGGTAGACTCAGCCTTAAATGAATACGTGGTGTGGAGAGTAAACATCACCATTGGGAAATACAAAAGTGGCCAGGCGTGGTGCTTGGCCACCCACCCCTCTCGTAAGCCCGTGCCGGACCTAATTGGTGCTTGCTAACAGCACTCTCCCCTTTCCCCAGCAGTCTATGAAGGTTATAGGGGGATTTTGGTGCACCCACCTACAACATGTGTCTGGGTGTCTTACATCCTCACGGGGTAAGAAGTAAGTTGTTGTTCGTCCTTCCCAAGCGCAGCCTCCTTTACAATCAATACGATGTGGCTCTCCTCCCTGGCCCACGTGTTCCTCTTGACGTTTCTCAGTGAAGCGTGCGCCTCTCCATGCCTATTTGTACACGTCTCAGCTGCATCTCACAGTCCCTACTAGGGCGGGAAGCCCCTACAGTTCCCCAGTTATCTTAAGAACTCTTCAGACTGCATCGCTTTAATGACCCATAGCAGGCGATCTTAAAAGGCTTCTGACAACGGTATTAAGTGCAATAAAGGAGATCACAACTGGCGTGGAGTGGGGAGTCCTTCATCCAGCAGTGAAATGCCAAAAGAGGTTGGGAAACTCTTGACTTTTGTTACGAGTCCATTGAGGCAGTCAAGCGTGGTTTTAAATTTAAGTTGATCAGTTTATACTCTATACATGTAATTATACAACTATCAAACTTTACAATTAATCGTTGTGTCAAACGATCTATAACATTTGCAATCCTGCATAACGTTGTACAGCCCATCTCAAATAATACCATTGAAAGTTATACAGTTTTGCAAAAATCATAATTTACAGATGGCGGCCTATCTACTACATTCTCTGGGAATACGCCAGAATCAAGCTCTCTATCCTGTAATTATAAAATATGAAAGTGAAGCAACATTTAATTCTGCATTGTTAAGCATTTTTAGTATCACATTGCAATACAAAGACAAGAAATTTGTAATAATGCAATATATATAAAAAACGTGAAGCAGTTTCTAGAGGTCACTGTGTGTTGAATGACTCTGTCTAGAGGTCACTGTGTGTAGGGTGACAGTGTCTAGAGGTCACTGTGTGTAGGGTGACAGTCTCTAGAGGTAACCGTGTGTAGTGTGACAGTCTCTAGAGGTCACCGTGTGTAGGGTGACAGTGTCTAGAGGTCACTGTGTGTAGTGTGACAGTGTCTAGCGGTCACTGTGTGTAGTGTGACAGTGTCTAGAGGTCACTGTGTGTAGTGTGACAGTGTCTAGAGGTCACTGTGTGTAGTGTGACAGTGTCTAGAGGTCACTGTTTGTAGGGTGGCAGTCTCTAGAGGTAACCGTGTGTAGTGTGACAGTCTCTAGAGGTCACCGTGTGTAGGGTGACAGTGTCTAGAGGTCACTGTGTGTAGGGTGACAGTCTCTAGAGGTCACTGTGTGTAGTGTGGCAGTCTCTAGAGGTCACTGTGTGTAGGGTGACACTGTCTAGAGGTCACTGTGTGTAGGGTGACAGTGTCTAGAGGTCACTGTGTGTAGTGTGACAGTGTCTAGAGGTCACTGTGTGTAGTGTGACAGTGTCTAGAGGTCACTGTGTGTAGTGTGACAGTGTCTAGAGGTCACTGTGTGTAGTGTGACAGTGTCTAGAGGTCACTGTGTGTAGGGTGACAGTCACTAGAGGTCACTGTGTGTAGGGTGACAGTGTCTAGAGGTCACTGTGTGTAGTGTGACAGTGTCTAGAGGTCACTGTGTGTAGTATGACAGTGTCTAGAGGTCACTGTGTGTAGTGTGACAGTGTCTAGAGGTCACTGTGTGTAGTGTGACAGTGTCTAGAGGTCACTGTGTGTAGTGTGACAGTGTCTAGAGGTCACTGTGTGTAGGGTGACAGTGTCTAGAGATCACTGTGTGTAGTGTGACAGTGTCTAGAGGTCACTGTGTGTAGTGGGACAGTCTCTAGAGGTCACCGTGTGTAGGGTGACAGTGTCTAGAGGTCACTGTGTGTAGTGTGACAGTGTCTAGAGGTCACTGTGTGTAGTGTGACAGTGTCTAGAGGTCACTGTGTGTAGTGTGACAGTGTCTAGAGGTCACTGTGTGTAGGGTGACAGTCTCTAGAGGTCACTGTGTGTAGGGTGACAGTGTCTAGAGGTCACTGTGTGTAGTATGACAGTGTCTAGAGGTCACTGTGTGTAGTGTGACAGTCTCTAGAGGTCACCGTGTGTAGGGTGACAGTGTCTAGAGGTCACTGTGTGTAGTGTGACAGTGTCTAGAGGTCACTGTGTGTAGTGTGACAGTGTCTAGAGGTCACTGTGTGTAGTGTGACAGTGTCTAGAGGTCACTGTGTGTAGGGTGACAGTCTCTAGAGGTCACTGTGTGTAGGGTGACAGTCTCTAGAGGTCACTGTGTGTAGGGTGACAGTCTCTAGAGGTAACCGTGTGTAGTGTGACAGTCTCTAGAGGTCACCGTGTGTAGGGTGACAGTGTCTAGAGGTCACTGTGTGTAGGGTGACAGTCTCTAGAGGTCACTGTGTGTAGTGTGGCAGTCTCTAGAGGTCACTGTGTGTAGGGTGACACTGTCTAGAGGTCACTGTGTGTAGGGTGACAGTGTCTAGAGGTCACTGTGTGTAGGGTGACAGTGTCTAGAGGTCACTGTGTGTAGTGTGACAGTGTCTAGAGGTCACTGTGTGTAGTATGACAGTGTCTAGAGGTCACTGTGTGTAGTGTGACAGTGTCTAGAGGTCACTGTGTGTAGTGTGACAGTGTCTAGAGGTCACTGTGTGTAGTATGACAGTGTCTAGAGGTCACTGTGTGTAGTATGACAGTGTCTAGAGGTCACTGTGTGTAGTGTGACAGTGTCTAGAGGTCACTGTGTGTAGTGTGACAGTGTCTAGAGGTCACTGTGTGTAGGGTGACAGTGTCTAGAGATCACTGTGTGTAGTGTGACAGTGTCTAGAGGTCACTGTGTGTAGTGTGACAGTGTCTAGAGGTCACTGTGTGTAGTGTGACAGTGTCTAGAGGTCACTGTGTATAGTGTGACAGTGTCTAGAGTTCACTGTGTGTAGGGTGACAGTGTCTAGAGATCACTGTGTGTAGTGTGACAGTGTCTAGAGGTCACTGTGTGTAGTGTGACAGTGTCTAGAGCTCACTGTGTGTAGTGTGGCAGTGTCTAGAGGTCACTGTGTGTAGGGTGACAGTGTCTAGAGATCACTGTGTGTAGTGTGACAGTGTCTAGAGGTCACTGTGTGTAGTGTGACAGTGTCTAGAGGTCACTGTGTGTAGTATGACAGTGTCTAGAGGTCACTGTGTATAGTGTGACAGTGTCTAGAGGTCACCGTGTGTAGTGTGACAGTGTCTAGAGGTCACCGTGTGTAGGGTGACAGTGTCTAGAGGTCACTGATGATAACCATCATTTTATTATTTAAATTACGAGCGTAGTTTAAGTATTTTACAGTGAAGATTTTGATTTAATGGTTGTTATTTTGATATGATCTAACAATGACCATGACTTGATGCTGTTGCTGATTCCACTGCTGCTGATGATGATCGCAGCAGAAGACACAAGCACAGCCTAAGGCAAAGTCACGTGATCCCCGTCTCCAATTTGCACTAATTGGTCAATCCGTTAACGGGATTCATGCACATTTACCACAGTCTACTCACATTGCTCTACTGATTAATAATCACACGCGCTTAAACTCTCAACCACGAATAATTGTGTTTGGTTTTATTTGGTAGGAAACCGGAGAGAACACACGGGGGGATATGAAGGAGTGACTCCGCAGTCCACACTACAACCTCCTGGCCCCTTAGACCGATGCCTACAACACCTGGCAAGGCCCTGGTGGGCACCCATCCAAGTATCAACTCAGCTTAACCTTGCTGAGCTTCTGATATTTGACTATCAGGAGCATTCATGGTGATTTGGTCGTCAGAAAAAAACAGTCCTGAGACTCGGTGAGGCTTTCCTGGATAAACTAAATAAAAATATTAATAAAATAATAAAAATAAAACATAATACAATAATTCTCACGACGTTTCGGCCACAACGCAAGTAGCCTTCTTCAGGTGAAGAACAGGTCTGTCAAGGAGACAGACCATTCAGATTCTGTCTCCTTGACAGACCTGTTCTTCACCTGAAGACGGCTACTTGCGTTGTGGCCGAAACGTCGTGAGAATTATTGTATTATGTTTTATTTGTATTATTTTATAAATTTCTTTCTACGTGACTTTACCGAAAGAACCAAGAAGATGAATCCCTGCAGTCACGAAAGCTTTAAATCGAAATTTAAATAAAAATAGTAATAAAAAAATACGTGCATTCATATTAAACGCATAATCTAAACACCTCACATCGCAGTGTTTTTAGCCGAGAGGACCCCCTACCATCAGCTTGTCCCATGATCATATTTGCTCTTCACCGCAGAGACGTTTTGATCATGTACACGGCTGTGTCGGTGCGTTTAATGGTTGGGGGAGGGGGGGGGTTAGACTGATGTGCGGTGGCACAAGAGTCATGGGGTATGAAAAGTTTACCTGCCGCCCCAAGGAATGATCCTGCGTGTGGAATTTGCCAACGTGGCATTGAAATCCTCTGCTGTGCACTGCAAACGCCGTGCTGTGTACACACACCGCTCACCATGTTTTAACAATGACATGTTACAGTGTGTTTTATTTTGTGATTTTTATACAGTGCGTGCAAGTGAGATGTTATGTATTACAAATCGTTATTATGTATGTTACACTTCCTCCGCATCTTACATAGCCAACAGTGCTAATCAGAGGTGCGGAGGAAGGACAACAAACGAAACACAAAGTAATTTCTCAAGAAATTCGTTTTCGAAAAGTGTACCTGTACATATAAAGGAGCGCTTTTGTAAATCCACTGCTGGATTATGGCCTCCCCACAGCTCTCCGTGTTGCTGGGATTTCAAGTACATTTTGTTGAACCAGGTGGGGACTCGAGAGACTCAGGGTTGTTTTATCTAAAACAATTATCTGGGGCATTAGTCTACCCGTAGGGGTTGGTGATTGCTGTGTGTAATTCCAATAGAATAATTTTCGGTGTAATTTTGCTTGGCCATACTTCATGATGCGTGTTAATGTGTGTTTGAAGGTGGGAAGCAGATATTTTTTTAATTTGATGAAACCTTGTATGAAAGTTGTCTTCTCAGTATGGCAAGTCAGTACGTGACAAGTCTTACTAATTGGCTGAGTCGGGCAGTGGCGGGTTCAACGACACATTTATATTTACGCGATCTAACCCCAAAAAACTTAATGATGGTTTATGATGGTCTCTATTCAGACCAGAACCAATCTGGGCTCTTGACGCAACCACGACCTCAGGGCGTTGGCACAGGCCGGGCTGGCCAGTCCCAGGAATAGGGTCTCATTGTTGCCACAGCTGATGCTGGGACTGTCTTCGAGCACAGCCTTTTCTGTGTCGATGACCTGATGTGTTTTCCAATGAAAACAATACTATCAATCACAGAGTGTTATGTCAACATTGTTCTGTCAAACAGCAAGTCGTCACAGATCTACCGGTGTTACTAAGAGTTAGGATGTGTAAAGAAGATTGTCTCAATTGTCTCATCCCTGATGAAATAAAAAATTTAATTTAGAAAAGTGAATATGTAATGACTTTCAGGCTATGTCTTTTCTAAAACACGTCAGTCATTGATGTTACGAGTTTCAAGAAAGTAATTAAAGTTTGCAGACAAGTGCTTTATTGTTTAACACGTGGTAGGCTTTCGCCACTAATATTATCCAGAAGAGGTTTTTTGGGTTGGATCGCGTAAATATAAATGTGTCGTTAAACCCGCCACCACTCGACACAGGCAATTAGTAAGGATTGTCATGTTAACAGAAAATGCCAATTCGTTACGAGTACAGCACATTTGTGTGTTGGAGAGCAAATCCACACGTTTCGCCAGTAACTACAACTAGCATCATCAGGCGGACAGCCACATTTCTACATGACAAACCTTAATAATTGGCTGTGTCGGGTGGTGGCAGGTTTAACGACACATTTATATTTACGCGATCTAATAAAAAAAACTCGATTATGGACGTGCTTTACTGTGAACCAATGTTTCAGGGCAGTGCACTGTAAATGCTCCAGTAGTTTTAAATGCCAGTGAGCATTTGGAAATTGTAGTGAAACGCAATTGCGTTTATCCCGTGATCCAATCGAGCTGACATTTTGCACACAGACTCGTTGTGCGTGAAATTTATTTTCGTGAAAAAATGTTTGATGCTGGGACTGTCTTCGAGCACAGCCTTTTCTGTGTCGATGACCTGATGTGTTTTCCAATGAAAACAATACTATCAATCACAGAGTGTTATGTCAACATTGTTCTGTCAAACAGCAAGTCGTCACAGATCTACCGGTGTTACTAAGAGTTAGGATGTGTAAAGAAGATTGTCTCAATTGTCTCATCCCTGATGAAATAAAAAATTTAATTTAGAAAAGTGAATATGTAATGACTTTCAGGCTATGTCTTTTCTAAAACACGTCAGTCATTGATGTTACGAGTTTCAAGAAAGTAATTAAAGTTTGCAGACAAGTGCTTTATTGTTTAACACGTGGTAGGCTTTCGCCACTAATATTATCCAGAAGAGGTTTTTTGGGTTGGATCGCGTAAATATAAATGTGTCGTTAAACCCGCCACCACTCGACACAGGCAATTAGTAAGGATTGTCATGTTAACAGAAAATGCCAATTCGTTACGAGTACAGCACATTTGTGTGTTGGAGAGCAAATCCACACGTTTCGCCAGTAACTACAACTAGCATCATCAGGCGGACAGCCACATTTCTACATGACAAACCTTAATAATTGGCTGTGTCGGGTGGTGGCAGGTTTAACGACACATTTATATTTACGCGATCTAATAAAAAAAACTCGATTATGGACGTGCTTTACTGTGAACCAATGTTTCAGGGCAGTGCACTGTAAATGCTCCAGTAGTTTTAAATGCCAGTGAGCATTTGGAAATTGTAGTGAAACGCAATTGCGTTTATCCTGAACGACAGGTCGCTGTTTTGGAGTGGCTTGTGAGCTGTAACCCGGCGACATTTCCCGCACATCTCATTCCGACCGCGTTATTCACGGTAGTCACCAAGGTGAGCTTCTTCTTAGGTTTTTTCGGTAAAGTCACGTAGGTAAAACATCAAAATGAATGAAAATAAAATAAAATAAAATAAAAAATCACGACGTTTCGGAGGCAACACAAGTCTCCGTCATCAGGTGGGACCTTGATGCAGCTAATCTGGCTGTGACGGTCCCACCTGATGACGGAGACTTGTGTTGCCTCCGAAACGTCGTGATTTTTTATTTTATTTTATTTTCATTAATTTTGATGTTTTACCTACGTGACTTTACCGAAAAAACCTAAGAAGATGATTCCTTGCAGTCACGAAAGCTTCAAATCTAGAACCAAGGTGAGCCTTTAATTAATGCATTTTGAGTTGTGTGAATTGGGCCACTACTGCTGATCCTGTTAGGGCGCACTTATCCTCCCTCACACAGACGCACGGCCGCATTAGTGCCGATTGTAGGATTTCGTGAGCGCAAACAATGGGCACATTCTTGAAATGACTTAGCACCTCTACTCGGAACAATGGCGTACAGTGCTCGCAAGCTCATGCGAGCTCCCAAGCGGGACCTCTTAGCAGCCAGATTAGATGCCTGCTACCTAGCTGAGCCTCGGCCTATCGAGTTACCAGCTCAAGGTTGCAGCGGCTTCCCTGACAGAACCGAGGGGGGTGGTCGCCTTTACTGATTAAGCCGTCGTCACTAACTCTCCCATGTGCTTTCGGATTTTACCGCGTGTTGGTTTGATTCGTGTGATGTCCGACGTTTCGCTCCGTGTGCTTCGGTTCCTGAATAAGCTCCCCGCCCGTGGAGGGAACAGCACGCGGTACAACTTGAACACCCATCACAGAGCACAACCGTGTGATGACCTACGCAGCCGTCACCTGTTAACAGGAAAGCGATATTGGTGAACACGCGTCTTGACACACGTACGGTGATGTCTCGACAGAAGGTGCAATCGGTCCTCCGATCGTGCTTGGCGTATCGCATGACCTCACCACAATGCAGGTATAAATCGGTAACTTTTCTGTCTCGTACTGCGCGTGTGAGCGGTACGGTGTGTGAGTGGTAGTGGCGGTGCGGTGTGAGCGGTCGTGTAGCAGCGGTTGGCGCTTTGCGCTACAAACTCGGTCATCCGAGTTCGATTCCCTCTCACGCCAACAGCGGTGACCATTATCTGAACCGTTCCTGGGTCTCTCCTAGGTCAACTCGGTCTCAAATGACTACCTGTTGCATTGTGTAAACATCGCCACTGGGGAGATAAAGGCAACCAGGCGTAGTGCTGGCCACCCACCGCCTCTCGTGCTGTGTCGGCCTTCATTAGGTGCCTACAGCACCTGTCCCAAAAGTATATTGCGCAATAAGTTCAACATACATCTCACACGTGCGTGCGTGCTCTGCGTGGATCATGGCTTGTTTATTTGGCAGAGAAATGTGTCGACAAACCAGTTCTCGGTTGTGTTTTTCTGGCTCTACATGTTGCTCGGCATGATGTCCGACGTTTCACTCCACTTGCTGGGAGCATCTTCAGGAAGCGTGATGTAGGACGAAACGTCGGATATCGTGCCGAACAACACGGTACGAGCCGAGAGTACGTCAGAGAGCTGCACAGTACCAATCCCTACACAGTCGGACAAACACGTTACCCTCTGAGTAATACAACGCACAAACTGTGTTTTCTGGATGGCAAAAGTGAGCGATTTTGACCAAGGGATCTGCCCTCCCATCATATCTCGTCACTAGTCGGCCGTATAATGCATGCAGCCTTATTTATTGTTATGTTTTCCCTCGTCTCTCTGTATTTGAAATAAATCGTGACCATTGAGACCTTTTCGCATATCTGTTGTTGTCTTATGGCATGGCTCGACAGCCAAAATAACAAAAGGAATTTTTGTTTGAATTCGGTAACTTTTCAATATTTCAAGAGGCGCAATGTATGTGACGACGAGACAGTCCTTTAATACTGGTAGGAACCTCCTGGTTACACCAGCCCACAGGGGATTATTGTGTCTGTCGTGCAGGGAGGGGCTGGGTGGGGAGGGGAGGGTGGGGAGGAGCTGGGTGGGGAGGATGGGGAAGGTGGGGAGGGGCTGGGTGGGGAGGGGCTGGTCACCCCGTGGTGCCCTTATAAAACTCAACGTTTAACCTACTCACGTTGGCTTGTGCCCACCCTCACAGTCGGGCATATTTGCGGAATACACCACGCCGCCGTTGACCCTGGCCATTGATTGAGCAACCCAACGTTCCTACCAGCTCCCTCCGCAGGAGGAATGTGTTAAATAACGTGACGAAGTAGTCCTTAAAGAGCCGCAGGTTGAGAACTGAACACGCTGAGGAAACAACACTCATGTAAAAGTTTTGCATTGGACTAAATTACTCTCTCTCTTGCAAGAGGACGGATCAACGGTTTAGTAATGAAATTATAAATGTTGTCGTATTACTTTTTGAAGCAGAATCTTTTATTTAGACTGGAGGAATCCGATGAGCTATGAAGCTCTTTCACAGATGTCCAGTAGTACTCTCAGGGTTTCCTTGACTGACTGCTGAACGACAGACCTGTTTTTGTTTATACTGGCATTATTGTTTTTATATGTGTGTGATTGAATAGTAGCACTTTTTATTGTTAACAGTGGGAGACAATACTATCCTTTATTGTTTAAATACTGATTAAGTGCCCGATTGCATTGTTCCTTATCAAACAAACCAGCAGTGTTTGTTTAGCAATCCTAATACAAAGATAAATGGAAGAATAAGACAAAAACAGATTACTTGAATGACCCTCCTCGATAAACCCTTCAGTTTAATTGGCAAAAAATGTTAATGCGGAGAAAAGGAGACGACCTTCTTAACGTTTATTTTTAAATCCTTTATATTAAGTTCACTTGCTTGCTTGCGCACTTACGACCGTGCAAATCTTTCGGTAGTTTTTTAACCCACTTCCTGTGATCCAATCGAGCTGACAGTTTGCACACAGACTCGTTGTGCGTGACAATTTATTTTTGTGAAAATTTTTTTCCAAAATTTTCAACATTTTAGGAAAAAAAAAATTACATTTAATTACCAATTGCTTAATGGTGGCAGGCAATCATCTGACCCATAGGTGGCAGCCATCTCAAGCCAGAGGACGAGAGGACTCTAGCCGCCCGTTTCAAAGACCAATGTGGGCTGGGTTGTGGCCCATTGAACACGTACTGTAATTTATTGTCTTGCTCTTTGTAAGAAACTGAAAACACAGCAAGGTCCTCCTGTCATGGAATGTAATGTAAACCAATAGAAAGCAAACAACAATAAACGTGTGCCTATTTTTAAATCCTTTATATTAAGTTCACTTGCTTGCTTGCTTGCGCGCTTACGACCGTGCAAATCTTTCGGTCGTTTTTTAACCCACTTCCCGTGATCCAATCGAGCTGACATTTTGCACACAGACTCGTTGTGCGTGAAATTTATTTTCGTGAAAAAATGTTTCCAAAATTTTCCACTTTTTAGGAAATTTTTTTTTTCATATTTAATTTAAAATACCAATGTGATAAAAATGAAACTCTTACTCAAGAAAAACTGAAATGAATAATAAAATAAAACCGATGCCACGCATATAAATGATTTATAGTGAAAAACTTTGTTTTTACGGGTTAATTTTTTAATTGACAAATATCGTATTTATGTGCACTGTGTGTACATTGTTAAATCGTTATCGTAGCTCGTTGCTGTGCAGATGTAAATGTTGAGAAGTCGTAAAGCCCCAAGTGGGTAGAAAGGTCACTAGTTGGTTGATTCTATCTCATGCCTTAACGAGCAACCATGGCAAACAGCTGCGCTATCGAGATGACTCATTGATTGATGCCTCAGAAAGTTCACGGGTTTGGCAACTGATTGGCCTAGTTAGAGCAAAGCGGCCTGCCCAATCAAAGCTTCTGACTGAACGTGTATTACTGTGCTTGTTGTTTACCCAGGAAACCCTCCGAGTCTCAATACTATCTTTTGAGGATCGCCCTGCCAAGTTTTTGCAGGAGGGGGCAATGTTGCAAGTTTGTGTAATTCAAATAGCATATTTTGGAGGTAAACTTTTGAGATGTTTGGTCAATACTAATCATATTGTGTGTTGTTTTAGCTACGGGAGATCCGGAGGAAACCCATATAGGACAGAGGGAGAACATTCACACAGAAAGGCACCCGAGTCGGGAATCGAAGCCAAGGAGCTCCGTGCTGCGAGGTGCAAGTGTACTCCGCGGCGCCACTCTGTCGCCCATTTAATTTCACGTGGCAATATCTCGCACAAGTGACGATGCATTTACACCACCCAGCTGCAAAGTATTTAGCCTCGAGATGCATGAAAGGTGCGGTGTAAATAATAAATGATGGTGAACTTATAGCAAAGATCCTACCGAATGTTGGTGGGGTGGTAACCAATCCGCATGTAACGATGCCTCTAATTCGTACAATGATCACTCGCAATACCCCCCCCACCCGCGCGCCAGGTGGGCCACACACAAATGCTCCCAGGTGATTTCTCCAACTTTCGAAAGCGTGAAAATTATCGTGGCGAAAAGTGCCATCTGGGGGAAAATAATCCGTCTGTGTGGAGGAGAAACAAGATGCCAGTTAATCATTGACCTCCACCGCAATGGATGATATTTCTGACTATGAAAGCTACCGCTGGTGTTTGCAGAGCGAGTTAAGGATGCCATGAAGAGTTGGTTAAATAAACTATTTAAAATGATTTTCATTGTCCCAGGTAAATCCCGCTGAGCTATGTAGCTCTTTTTTGAAAGCGACCTGGCCACAAATAATATCTCAACGAAGTGGCTAATCACGTGGAAATGTAGAGCAGCCAAATAATATCTCAACGAAGTGGCTAATCACGTGGAAATGTAGAGCAGCCAAATACTCGAAATGCATGTTTGTAAACGTGGAGGGAAACAACCAGAGGACCAAGAGAAAAATCCACGCGACCACGGGAAGAACATGCAAACTCCAAATACACAGGCGTCAGGGTCGGGATCAAACCCACTACCTCCTTCATACCAGGCGAGGGAGTTAACATCTCGCCACCGCAGTTTTTAAACATGAATTGATGTATTCTTGATTCTTTCTTTAACAATAAAATTCTCAGGTGTGAAAACCACAGTAAGAAAATGTGAAAAAAAATGGCGGGTTTTATTCTAATTTTCTTGCTGTGGAGTTCACACCTGATGTTGATTGCTTGTGTTGCGATCGAAACGTCGCGATAATTTAATTGTTTAATTTTTATTATTTTATTATTTCCCTTCTACGTCACTTTACCGAAAGAACCAATAATATGAATCCATGCAGTCACGAAAGCTTTAAATCGAAAAATTAATTGATGTTGCATTATATTGACTCATGCTTAAATGTTTGCTTAGTTGCATAATCCGGAAAAAGCATTCCATAGGGAAATGTCACCTCTCGTAAGCATCTGTTAGCTTATCTTGCCATGTACTGTTGAGTGGACAGATGACCACACTTGCAGAAGCTTCTTCTCGCGTTTTTTTGTGCGCGAGTGTTTATTTACGTTTGTGTGTATTTGTGTTGGTGAAATAAATGCAAACGGGCAGGCTTTCATTCCTCTCTCCGAACTCGAGACGCCACCCATGCAGAGGTGGCCGAAAATGAGTTTCGATTTTTTTTCGCACGGTCCGCGCATTAGACGCATGACTCCAAGCGGCGATTGTGACTGGCAGACGATTAGCACGGTTGGGTACGTACGGTGCGAAAGAAGTTCCATATACAGTACATACATACGTGGATAGTCAATACGACTGTGCCTCGGTAACTCTCGCCTCGGGGGCTACGCGGATCACGCGTTGAATATGCGTCTTAATTTGCACTCTTTGGTAAATAATAATAATGCACTGCTCAATCCGGGCCTCGAGGGCTTTGGTTGTCGGCAAAAAGCGTGACGCAGGGAGGGAGTGGTGCAAAGGGCAGGGCGGACGAACTCGCGTTGACGTGTGTGTGCGCGCCGTGCTATCTTTAGCCTCCGTCAATCGGCTCGCTCACCTGTGTTGCTGCTTCGAGTGTGTGGCAAGTCGCTCGCAACTGCGGCATGGGCGCTTTGTCTGCCGCTGTGAAAGCTCGCTGCTGACGTCCCGAGAGCAACAACAAAAAACCCCGCCACCGTGAGTAATCCTTGCCGTTCCTCGTTCGTGTTTTCGGATACCGAGTCGAGATGGTGTTAGCCAGAGCGGGTCGTCAGTGTGGGCAATCCTAGGTGGTGGTGGTGATGATAATGGTGGTTGTGGTGGTGGTATGCGTGCGTTTACAAAGCTGGTGTTGGGCAAGATCAGCACACAGGTAGGGTGTAAACGTTGTATGACGTGGTGCAGCGCATTTGAAAAACCCATGTTGGAACTCAACTTGATCGTGTACAGTATTTGGACCATGTGATAATATGAGCAACTATTGTCTTAAAAGTTTAAACTAATATGTTTATATAACTTGCCTGGCATGTTTACAGTGTCAGATTCATGACTTTGTGTCAGGTATAAGGGAAATAAATGACATGTACATGGTAGGAAAATACAATAGCTAACATCTCTAAACACAAGCCAAAAGAGAATGCGGTTTGAAAAAGTTGAGTCTGTAGGTTTTTATATCATGTGTACCCTATGGTTCATTGTCACTCGGTGGCTTCTGTGACAAGTTGAGGTGTTCTTCTGTATGCTACAGGTCCGTGCTTAACCGTTCCCACTTAGACCCTGAGTTCAAATACAGGGGTTTCAACTCCCCGTGATTAAATCTGGTACTCATTAGTTCAGGAGCTTCAGACCATATGTTTGACTGTTGGTACCACCTGCACTGGCATCAATTTCGTGGTTCCAATGTTTTAATATGGCCAATTACAGAGAATTAAATCAATCGGCTACTAAGGTTTTTCTAACTTAGTACCAATTCTGCTCTGGCCCGGGCAGGCTGGGGAAACTAAACCGGAAGTATTTACATCTGACGTCGAAGCGCCGGGGCCCCCCAAAGCACGGGCCCCCCAATGCACGGGCCCCCCAAAGCACGGGCCCCTCAAAGCACGGGCCCCTCAAAGCACGGGCCCCCCAAAGCACGGGCCCCCCAAAGCACGGGCCCCGGGACAGTCGCCCCAATTCGCCGTAACCTAGGAACGGCTCTGGTTCTGGCCATGGACTACAAGTACAGTATGTTCATGGTCTTAGCCCAGTCACCAATGACTGTACCAAAGCCCCATTACATTCAATTTTTTAAAGAACTTAATTTGGTTAAATTCCAGCTTAAAGAATGTCCAATATGAGTTTGGCGGTCTTGGAACAAACCCTGGTCTTTATGGCCAAGCGGGTGGGAAAGTGCTACCTCCTAATGCGTGGACCAGAGGTCGCTTGAAGGGACCTCGGTGGTAGCTCTGGGGAGTTGTACTGCTCTGTGAGAGTTGCGAATGGTTTGTTAGCTCATGACACTGATAGCGCAAGCAGGATACATTTAGGTACCAATATCAAAATACACCGCACTTAATTGGTGCTCGTACAGGCTTTTGCGGCTGCAATGATCATAAATCTGTTCCTTAACTGTCGTGGCGACGAGTCTATGCCAAACAATAAATGAATTAGGCATCTCGAGTCTAAGCGGATGGATAAGAAGTGTCCAGAACGCTAATGTTTGGCAACAAGGACCTCGTGCAAGGTTGCATAACATGGAGACTGTAGCTACAGGATACTGCTTGTAAATCTTTGTGACCTGTCGTCGCGGGAGGACAGATGGTCTGGAATAGTCCGTGGAAAGTGTTTTTGTCCAGCTGTGGTGGTGATCGTTGCTTTTTTGCACCGAGATGCTCTCTGGGGGGTCTTACCTGCTCATAAGTAAAGGTCATCCGTCTAGGTTGCCTCGGCTTTGTGTTGACATCCATTTTGCTTCGGGGACAAACACAACTTCGAATTGCCACGTGAGGCTAGCTTTTCCTCGATTGCTTTGGTAAGTTATGATTTCTTGCTATTGGTCATGTATTTAGAATATGCGCAACAACAACAAATGACAACACCGAAATTTCTCGGTGCTTATTTAGGGTCAAATTGTAACCTGCTGTGGTGGTTTTTTAACTTCCAGGCATGTTGCCTTCTATGTTCAGTGCTCTATCAGACTCTGCTTCTTAATTGCATTGGCGTTTTCGGACTTGTTTTACAATCCAATGAATGGATGAACTGGCATTGACACTGCGTGCTTCCCATCACCTAACACAACTTCTCGTGGTACAGGTGCCCCGACTGGCATCAATCTGCCAGTAGGGGGGGGGCGACAACAGCGATGTGTGTAAGTTATGGGTACACTTTAAATATTTTTACAAATTTTAACTGAGCTTGACATTGTAATTTTTTGTTGTTGTCGGGGAAAACCGGGAGAAACAGGAAGAAAGCCATGCAGAACACGGGGAGAACATAAACTCCACTCAGAAAGGTGCCCGAATTGGGAACCTAACCCCCCAGGTCCTTATTCCTTACTCCTTATTCCTGTGAGGTGTAAATGTTACCACTGCATAACATTACATAACGATTATGAAATTGATGTGTATAGTTCAGATACCACTAACTAATCATGGCAGATCAACTGTAATCATGCTTGGATGCATCAACTTTGCCCGTGGTCGGTTTGAACCAGTGGACTATTTGTTTATTGAAACTGCCAGGGCGGGGGGGGGTACTTGCCTCGCGCACCTAATGCTGCATGGATTAGCGAGGTGGTTTTGCTGGGATATTTCTTTTTGATGTTGCTGGGGGTTACACACCGCAGCAGCTCGTTAGTGGCCAGTCACTCGCTGTCCCCTGCTGAGTAATGACGTGGCAGGTAATGTCAACATTTGCCACAGCCCTTCCACCACTGTGATAGCTTTTGTTTGTGGAAACTCCCTCATGTGGCTCTGTTTCTGTTTTGCTGTCCATCGCTCTCTCGGTCTCGTGTCATCACTTCACAGATACTTTGACTGCAATTGAACCGGCTAATTTTTGACAAAAATAATTTCCGGCAAATAACACAACTCTATTTTGAATAATTCGACAAACATTCTCCGGACAGCATTGCTGCATAACTAGTCCTGATTATTCAACTCTGCCTTGCTATTTCTGAAGCGCTAACAGAGAGTATAATTAACAAGATGAATTCTGCTCGTTTTCAGGTTCTTCGTGTTGTCCCGAGTAACATGAAAAGATGCTCTCGGTGGCCTTCGGTGCCATCGTTCAGGGCGAGCCTGACCCGATCATGACCTCTCCTGCTCTTCCTCCTGACCCTGCGCTGGCATCCGATCCTTTCCCTGGCACCGTCCGCAAGCCCGGCCGCGTCCACACAAAGCGGCTGTCGTGGGCGAGAGGGAGCGAGTCGTGGCGCGAACGGTCGTCGCGCGAGCACAGCTACGATGGCAATGTGTCGGCGGAGGCTTCGCCGGCTCAGAATGGTAACAACAACAAAAAGCCTCTTGCGAGTTTACTCTCTAAATAAAGCGCACCACGTGATTTCCCAGCGAGAAGGTGTGCGTGTTTGAATACGTTTGGCGCTTCAAAACATCTACTGTTGGTGGTTGATGTGGTAATGCTTTAGGGAAGGAATGCAATGTTGACCCGTGCACCATGGCCTTGCAGTGTGCAGTGGTGTTTTGCACAGCTCTTTGGGCGCACAACTGATCCAGATGAATTCCCGATGACTAAAAATTCCCATCTCTGATGCACGGGGTTGATGGTTGCATGGCAGACAAAAAGCTGTTGGCCATGTTTTCAACATGTACACACTGATTGCTTCTCAAGTACTCTGCCCAAGGACGGGTCCATGGCTCAAGTTCCCTCCTACCGATCACATCCCACTTGGACTATTCACCTTGCAGGACCAACAACACTCTGCACAAGGATTCTCGAGTCGTGCTGAAGAGAGTTTGTGGAGGTGGCTCCCCTTCGTCTCTCTCGCCTTGCGTTTCGTGTGATATGATCACCGGATGCGGCATAACGTCAAACTCAGAGCCTACAGGCACATGGGCACTCTTTGCTTCTCGATCAAACTCTGTGGTGTTCATTTTCCTTGACCAGTAACACCCTCGTGTGCATCTGAGTTTTATGCAAAAATCTATATTTTTCGACGCTTTATTGCATTTATTTTTTCATATGGTTCAGTCCCTGACCGGTAGATTTGTAGTTTAATCAGGCTCTGATAAAACCCTAAGTGATATTGAATATCGTCCACAGCCAAGAGTAGGGGTTAATTGAAAGGCATAGAAAATATGAGAATACACACATAGATGATTGCATTCCTTGGTAGATTCCTCCTGCAAGGATTTTACATTGGATTTTGCGCCTGGCGTTGTGGACCGAGTCACGAGTTGCGTGTGAGCATCACATTGCTGCGGGCCTGCTGTGTGTATGCACTGCCTTGCGCTGCCAGTGGTTATTTCATCGGCGAAGCTATTGAGCCCTCATGCTCTGAGCGCTACAACCCATGTTGGAATTTGTGCTTCAGAATTCACACACTCCGGGTGCATGCGAGTCGGTGAGCTGTGCTCCCACTCGGTGCACTCGCGAGGCCTTGGTGAGATGCGGCGTCTGCCGCTGGCTCTGATATGGCATCAATGGCCATGTGTTTATTAACCGCGAGCCACTCTTAATCCCAGCGTGCTTACATGGGGTGGTTTGTGGTTGTTAACGACCAGTGCGCCAGCGTTCTAATCATGGCGTTTAAAAAGCCAAGAATTATGCCGTCCATAATTTACATTTAATTTGTGCCCGATCAGGTTGTGTGCTGTGGAAAATCGGCCAATATTTGTGCACATTGAGAACTTATAAACTGAGTGGTTTGTTGTAGACGTTACCTCCCCTGTCGGTTCATAGTGGCGTAGGCGTACTAAACAAAACGTGTTGCTGGTATGCGTGGCGGTGCATTTGGTCGTATGAGCCATTTTTAAAGGCTTTAAAGGATTGTCTTCGATGGCTCATGCAGTGCAATACAGCGATGGCATAGGTGCTGCTTCACGTGACTACAAACATGTTTGGTCTGTGTTGCAGGAGGCTACAGCATCCACACGAGCGTGCACGAGTGGCTGGATGACAGTGCGTAAGTCGTGTGTTCTTGAATGTACACATTACACTTGCATTACCACACTGATCCTGCCTCTTGCCAGGACATTGCGTCAGGGGCCACGACAGAGTTTGAGGAATTGGTGCATGAGGCAGTTCCATCCCAGCACTGATAGTCCATGGGTCAGAGGAGAGATTGGCACTACCAAAAATATCACAACTTGAGTCATACCGATTTATTCATATTACCTAAGAAGAGTTGAAAACTCACTCATTTATCACGTAATTATATAAGCTCACCTACAAACATTGGATCTGCTGGGCTCGTGGAACTACGATGAGCTGGGTTGCCGGGTTCCCAGCAGCTGCACCGCAATGTAAACTTACACTGCTCTATAAAGATGAGTCGTGATGTGTTTAATGAGAGGCCAAACCCTGGATATCCCTTCCTCTATTCAAGGAATTGTGATGAGAGCAGCGCAGCAGAGACGAGTAACTTGTGCAACAGAGGTGAGCGATGTTACTGTGCTACCTGCTTCATTGTGTTTTATGTTGTGCCAGTTACAATACAGGACATTGATTCAAACTGAATTCACTCAGTTTTTTGCTTTTCATGTACAAAGTGTCAAATCGTGTTTTACCCCCCCCCCCCCGCCCAATTGAAATTGTTTTGTTGCTGGAGTTGATTTGCTTTATTCAACATTGTTTTCAGGATCAATAGGATCAGAAGATGACCTTTCACTTGGGGCTGAAGGTAGGCCTTGGATCTCCATCCCATTAATGAGCTTGTATAAGTTTGAAATGTTTCACAGCCATATTTGCTTCCTGTGCAGTTAGCACTTGTATTTTTGAGTGCAGCAAATATCAAAATAGCTTTCATAATCTCTTAAGTTCAACCGGTTTACTGGAATGTGGTTTGTAGATTTGCCTTTAAGCCTGAGCACGGAGAGCATACTGACAGCCCTCGGGTTATGAGCATAATTTGTTCCTGAGACCCGTTTTTAAGTTCAACGGTTCGTAAGTCTGAACACGATAATGCACTGTTTTTAAATCCCCATGTGGTCAGTGTTATGAAATTGCATGTAACTCCATATAAAATACTGTACAGTAAATAAAACATGAAATAAAGTAACATACATAGAAAAAAACTTGATTTCTTTTCACTTACCTTGAGTCCTGATGCTAGCTTGTCGCCGGAAGGGGGGCAAGGAGTCGTCACAATTGCGCGCACACACACACGGGGCACGCGCGCGTGCACACAGACACACACAAACACATGGGAGCACACACACACGGGGCACGCGCGCGTGCACACAGACACATACAAACACATGGGAGCACACACACACGGGGCGCGCGCGCGTGCACAGAGACACACACAAACACATGGGAGCACACAGACACACACAAACACATGGGAGCACACACACACGGGGCACGCGCGTGCACACAGACACACACACAAACACATGGGAGCACACACACAAAAAAGACAAAGATCCCCCGTATAGCCTTAATCGACTGTAGGGGCAAGTGCTGTTAGCGAGCACCTATAACGGCGGCAAGGCACACGAGGGGGTGGGTGACCAACATCACGCCCGGCCGCCTTTGTCTCCCTAGTGGAGATGTCTACACACTGCACCAGGTACTCATTTGAGGCTGAGTCGACCTAGGGGAGGCCCAGGACCGCTTCAGATTGTTGTCACTGGTGTTGGCCGTGAGTGGGAATCGAACTCGGGTCGCCAGATTCGTAGCGCAGCGCGCTAACCGCTACACTACCGCTCCCCACACAAAGACAGATACATACACAAAGACAGATACACACACACCCTAACTATGAGGATCTCCCATATAGCCTCAACAAGCTGGTGGGGCAAGGGCTGATAGCGAGCAGTGTATATGAAGGCCGGCATGGCACACGAGGGGATGAGTGGCCAGCGCCTTTGTCTCCCTAGTGGCAATGTTTACACACCACACCAGGTCCTGGTGTTGGAAGTTCCTGGTGTTAGAAGTTCGAGCACTGTCTGTACTCATCATGACTTTTTCTTTATCCGGTTTACTGCCTGCAGTAAAATAGCTGTAACCATTTGGGTAGTGCCACGAAAAATGGTTAAACTTTGGACTCTGGAGATTAACATCTTCCAATCACTCGAGGTAACTTTAAAGGGGCTCAAATATGTGCATGCTAAAGGGGTCTGCTGTATCCTGCCCACCACAGCAATGCTTTAGTGAAAAGATAATTACGTCAAATTGTTCACCGGTGGCAGGGGTCCTGGTAGTGCAAGGAATAGAATTTAATTGTATCAGCTGGAGAGGCCCCTCTGGCCCAAGGGCCCCCTGTGCACTTTCACTGCCTGCACACTCGACGTCTACGCGACTGATGTACCCCCGCTGCATCGCGGACCTCGGTGATATTTCTGGGTCACGGCTCGGTGTCACAATGTCAGGCATTCCCAGCGTGACAAGCACACAGTCCTGCGAACTTCTCTCCCGGCTTGTCTGACGACTGACCAGCGTGCACCCCAAGTCATAACATTTATTAATAACCTTTATCGACACTTCCGGCAACGTTGATCCTGATCCTCGTTCGCGTGAGCTGCTCACTGGTGTTTAGCAGAACGATGATCGTGGAACTCGAGGAGCCGCTGGCTGCTGGGAGCTGCCACAGGTGTTGGCGTTGCTTCAGGACTCGCCGGTGGTTATTGACTGGCAATGGCCGGATGGGAATGAATGCAGCCGTGTGCCACAGTTCATTCATAACGATTCGAACGCAGCCGACATGCCATTACGGAAAAAAACTAATGTAAGATTAACTGCGCCTTCACTGTTGCTGCGGTTTCTGGGAATTGGTGTCTTCTTGAACAGCACCGCCGCTCATTAGGTCACCCGCTAGACCGCGTTGCTGCTCCGCTAGAGCCAATTCGAGCCTCCCTCGGCTCGCTGTTGGAGGTTTGGTAATGCATGGTCAGTGACATCTGCTCAGGAAGTTTACAATTTAGTCGTGTTTAGCATCCAGCAGAGACCCCTCATGCTGCTCAAAAAACATACATGATCATGTGATTGGAGGTCACCTCCAACTAACTTACAGACACTTTTTAAATCCATTAAAGGATGAAGGGTTTCCACACAGTGTCGGTTCGTGGTGGTTGTTTGACTGCACTTAATCTGCACTAATTATTTGGTTCAAGTTTATTCAAGTTTCATTTATTAGGTAGAGCCCTGTGAGCCATGCGGCTCTTGAGTCGGGTGCAACCACAACAAACAAAATATGAACAGAGAACATCTTAAAGCTGCGTTGGCAGTGGTGCACTAGCACAATTAACAAAAAACGTATGTCCCTTGTCAAAAACACTGCCTTAAATGAAAACATGAATACATACAATCGGCAACGTTTTGGGAAATGGCCTTTCATGAAAGTACATAAACAGAGAGGCTAGAGAGATAGAGTTGAGACTAACTTAACACCATGGAGGCTGATGGGAAGTTAATATTTAAAATATTATTTAGTATTAGATATACCCTTTAATAGTCAAAAGTATTATTTAACAAGTGCATTTACATTTTAAAAACTCATGTTGCTGGCACAATGCATTGTGGGAAGGTTTATTCTTGTGAGGACAAACAAGGTTCAACCCCCCTGCTAGTGCATCCCTGGTACCCAATCACTGTTTCAATAAATGCACGGCTGACCACTGCTGCTCAGTGCAAGGCTGGAATCGAGTTGACGTGCCAAGGGCTGGTTCCGATATGACACACCACTGATTAGTAGCCGTGGCTGCTGGGTTCATAGCACGGTGCGCAAACCACCGTGCCACTGCTTGGCCCATCACCTCTGACTAGTTTTGACTATGTAACAATCACGTTAGTACTGCTCGAGCTTTGCAGGGAAAAGGAGGAAAACCGATCATTTATTAACGTGATGAGGATTCAATCATTTCGTGTCTATCGGGCCACCATAGACAGACCAGTGATAGTGGCCATTCGTGGGCACAGGCCCTCGTACGGTCTGTGACTGAGCTCGTATCGTCAATGTGGTATTGATTGCAGTAATAATGAACTATAAATGCACTACCGAATGTCGTGAAGCGGAGCAAAGACTGCGGTATACAAACAATCGTCTTTCCGTGATGTCATCTGTTGTTGACAAATTACTGAATTTGACGAACGGTCCTGGCGCCTGGTGGCAGCTAGTGTCACCGCGCTGGTGGAACTCTGTCACTTTGCCGCTTGTCTCAGCATCTGTCCACATGGATCACGATTCCCTCTTTGCGAAATAAAAAAAACAAGTCACTTTCATTATTTGTTTCCATTCCGCAAACGCTTTTATTTGATTTGTTACATGAATCCAATATTCATGTTTGATGGTCACAAATCACTGCGATGATTGATATCCTGCTGTTATTTTAAAGAAAAAAATCGAAGGCAGTTTTCAAATCAAAGGAACTTTATTACACGTTGCATAAATCACGAGAATTTGTTCTTGCGGCACTCGCAATTCTAAAAATAAAGCCTTTTAATGAATGTTCTTATTGTGCTGAAAGCATTAGTTAACCTTGTTTACGCAGAAAGGTACCAGGAGTATTGTTCAATTGAATGAAAAGGGCCATCTGCTTCTGCTGGCTAATTGCCGTCCGCGTGCGTTACCACTCGCGAATGCGCGAAAACGCACTCGGTGTCGTCCCGTCTGTCACAGCCAATCGCCTGTCGCCTCTGGCTTCACTTCCCTCCTCCTAATCCATTGTGGGCCACGCATCTTTTTGATGAAGTGGACTAGCGAATCATCTCTTAAGTGATGTGGTAGGGGGAATGGTTTGGCATTTGAGTTGAGCTGCATCGCGTTGTTTGCACAACCCTGTGTGTGGCCTGTCGACCGCACCATCATCATGGGCGGTGACGTGGCCCAGTAGCGCGTTCACAGCTTGTTGCAGAAGGTCCCCTATTCTAATCCGACAGGCCACCCTGGTTATTACTGCGAGTGTATCGTAAAATGTGCCATCGTGTCCATTAAGTGGGTGTAAAAAATAGGTCATTGTGTCCAAATTTGCAGAATTAAGAACATTTTTACCTGCAGATTACTAAATTGGAATTACACGTAGCAATCACTGCCTCCCCCTCCCCCACCCCACTGGCAGCCTAATGCCAATTGCAGACCATCTACTGAGTACCTATGCATTCGTTAATACCAGTTCATTTCTATCACTGGATATGTGTGTGTGTGCGCTTTGTGCACCGTGTATGTTCCTGTCTCGTGTAATTTACCGTGGCATGGGATGGCACTTTCGCTTCCTCCTTCCCATCCCCGACGACTGGGACCCATGCATCTGGATTTACTGCTGCCAGTTTTCCGTTCCATCCCTTTTTCAAAGAGACTTTCATCATTTGCTTACATTTTAGAGCCACAATTTGTAACTGGCTTTGTGAGTGTAGCCTCTTCTGGTTTGTTGTAAACGAACATATAATATGTAGCATGCGTCTCTATTATGGAAGTAGCATACGCATATACATGGACAGTCAATTTGTAAATCCACTGCTGGATGAGGGCCTGCCCATATCGTGTGAGTTCTGGGGGTAATTTTACCATAACTCACCATGCCGGTCAGCGTGGGTTGAAGCTGAGGAGGAGCATATATGTGGTAGCATTTCAATAGAGTGAACTCGAGTGTGTTTTGCTGCACTGTCCTCTGGCACACCACCACATAGCCCTGGATCCCGAAAACAACCTGCTTGTGGACGGTGGTCATGCATCCGAGCACCTTCCAGGCTCAGACCTGCTTAGCTTCCAAGATCTGGTTATAGGTGCATTCAAGATGATTTCGTCATTGGCTTATGATGGTAAATGCCCTTTATTTATCCAGGAAAGCCTCACCGAGTCTCAATACTCTTTTTCCAGGGGGCTTCTGTCTTGCGATATTTTTGCCAAATCTATTTAATCGGTGTTTGGCGTGTGGGAGTACACCGGAGCTCGCATAGAAACCCACACACACACGAGGGTTGAACACTCAGCACTGCCATCTCCTCACCACGAGGGTTGAACACTCAGCACTGCCATCTCCTCACCATACATGCACTGCATATTTCCACATTGTCTCATCCTTTTAAAAATATACAAAGTGCACCTCCAGCTTATCTCCGTGTTTAATTTGCAGATCGGCACTTTGTTTGACAAGAAAAACGTTGTCGTCTTCTCTTTGTTCAGCCGCGCTCTTTATTTCTAACAAGCAAAGTCTATCAGAAAGCACTAAATGTATAAAGGCGCACATTGTAAAAATCATAAAACTAACAAACCGCGGAGGCATTTTACAATAAAGAATGAATAACGATCATGCAGCAGTCCTGGGGAATAAAACCCAGTGTGAAGATGTTGACGCTAATTTGTTCCATTTCAGCCGGGAGCATTCGGGAGTCTCTCGCCAACGGCGTTGACCCCTCAAGGTCAGTGACTGCAACCACCGCGCCTGACGATTCTCCGAGTAATTTTCCACCAAACCCTGCCCCCCACACTTGCTTTAAGTGCTTTTAACTATTCATCTAAGTTGACACGTTCGTTTTGTGTTCCTGTGAACGTCACTTGTTCCTTTTTTAACTTTGTCGGTACGGAGACGATGACGAATATATTTATTTAGCGTTGCACACACCCACTCCAATTACGGGAGGTGCCGTGCGAGTCGTTTTAAGTGTGGACTTTCCTTGTGTGGAGCTGTCGTGCTGCGTGGTGACTCGTGACTTATTTTCTTGCTCAGAACGGTGTATTTGTTTAAACAAAGCAAATTACTTGAACTGTCTTGTCGTGTTTGGCACCTGATGAGCACGGGTGGCTACGTATGGTGTGAAAGAAGTTCCACGAACATGCATACAACAAAACCCTTTGGGTTTAAGGTTTGATAGTCTTGTGAACGCCACACTAGCTGCTGTTGACACGTATCATTACCAATTAAATAAAAAGGAATTATCAACGTCTTATCTGTGAGTTTGAAGTTGGTTGATAAGGTCGAGCTGGGATCTAATTTGAACTCTAAAGCCACGTTAACCGCTGCAAATAAGGCATGCTTGTTCGTATTCTGAGCGAATAGCGTGTTCTTGGCAGGTGTGGCATTTTCAAACACATCAATAATATTTATCTCATGTTTGCTGAGTGGAGTGTTGGGATGGCCTTGGTGGTGAACATCACGAACATGACTTGTGCTTCAGTGTCATCGCATGTCATTAAATTGCCATTATAAGACCCGGGCGTGTGCCAGTCCACTATTGGATGAGGGCCACCCCACGCCGTGCCAGTTGTTGGATCGTGTAACCATACTTCACCACGCTGGTCAGTGCGGTTTGGCGAAGGTGCAGATCATAGATGCCAGAGCATGGAAACAATGGCTTTTGCTGCACTGCCCTCGACTGACCACCACCACGTAGCTCCACACCCCATAACGACGACCTGTTGCACGCATGCTGGCCGCACGTGTGAGCAGCACTCTCCACGCTCAGCCCTGCTTGACTTCCGTGATCTGACCAGAGTTGACCAAAAATTCAAACCTTGGGCACATTCCTGGTGATTTCGGCCCTAATGTGACGCAATGATGCTTCGATCTTAGTGCTGCCGAGTGTCGCAGTGTCACCATATGACGTGACACAGCGATGCATGTCCCATCATCGTCGCTGCGTCACATGACAGTCACATGACAGTCACATGACATTGATGTGTGCTTCGTTGACTTTGTGGGAAGTGGCGGCACAGTGGTTAGCTGATGACCCAAGTTCGATTCCCGCTCGCAGCCAACATCGTTGACGGATAACTGAACCGCTGCTGGCGTCCCATAGTTTAAATCGGCCTTAAATGAGTACCTGGTGCGGTGTGTAAACATCCTCAATAGAGAGACAAAGGTGGCCGGGCGTGGTGTTTGCCACCCACCCCCTCGTGTACCATGTTGATCTTCATAGGCGCTCTCGAACAGCACTTACCCCAACATTCTATGTGTAGCGTCTTGTTAAATTACTCACACTGACACATTGTAACAAGTCGCCTGCTTACACTTTATTTCACCTGTTCTCACGCCACTTGTAGGCACTGCTATAACTATCTGTACGGTCACATATGTAGGGGTGTTACGGAGGGGCTGTATACATAGGATCACACGGGAAACAAACACAGTGGGCGGGGCTTCGTGAGTGCACGGGGAGGTGCTCTCAACGACGTCCGCACAGGGCAGCCTGGGGGGGCTGGCCCCACCCCTCAGCGAGGGGTTTTGGTATAAAAGGGGATGAGCCGGAGAGCTCGGGGTAGAATGTTAAAGCTAAACCAGTGAAGACCGAAGATCGTCTAGCTAGAGCCCTGGACTCCCCTGGGTCGCCGCCCTTGTCAGGGCCGCGCAGGACCGAGCCAGCGGCGTGGTCCCGAGAACCAGAGCTAGTGCTCTGGGACTCCGGGTACCGTAGCCCGACTTACCAGTGTCGTGCCAGACAGCCTCCCCTAGCCCGTTAGTGGAGGACTAGGAGGTAGGTCAGAGATAGCTAGCAGTGTATTCCCAGCTAGCGGGTGAGGGGGCCGATACCCCCTCCAGTGTTGTATGTCCGCGGTTGTGACAACTGTTGCGGAATAAATACGTGTGCCTCAACCCCGGCGTCCAAGAGTCCTCAACGATATTACATCTGGTGACAGAAGTGAACGACCACGAACATGGACACGCGCTGGACAGCTCGAGCCGGGGTACCGGAGGCGGAGGACACCGCTGAAATTGTGGAGCCCGAGACGGCTGAAGAAGGCATCGAGCAGCCGGGCCCAGACGCATCCTTACCGCAGCATCGGGATGAAGGGGAGCCGTCAACAGACGGACTGAGGCTGGCTCACGCCAGACTGGCGGAGCTGCTGTACACTGCTGCCGCCACGCTCGAACACATCACACGGCAGGGGGCTGGTGGACCGCCACGGGGCGAGGACAGCCGACGACCGGTGCGCCTTCCCGCCATTTCAACGGAGCACAACTTTGAATCTCCCACCATCGCCGCAGCAGCTGCTGAGGGCGTGGCCGGCCTGAACCTCGGGTCCGACATCGGCCTCATAGGTGCTGCCGCGTCATCACCAGCGGACAGAGCGTCACCACTGGTGCGACCGGCGATGCCATCCGTCGTTCGCGCCGAAGCCCAGCCGAGTAACGGGGACAGCGGAGTGCGAGCTTCCACGGCGGCCGCTGTGCTGCACCAACGCCTACCTCCACTCAAAGAGTTTGTGGGCGAGGAGGGCGACTGGGGCGGCTTTCAGCGGCGCTTCCTCGCGCACCAGGAAATGGCGCAGTGGTCGGATGCCGAGGCCCTCTGCGCGCTGCTGGCGCTCCTCGACAGCGACGCCCTCACCGCTCTTACATCGGCGCCGAAGGACAAACGCTCCACGCTACAGATGGCGCTGCAGTTGCTGGCTGGGGTCTACGGACCATCTTCGGAATGCAGGCAGCTCTTTTATGATCGCCAGCGGGGTGCAAAGGAGTCGCCCCTGGCGTACCGTACGAGTCTCCTGGCGCTGGCGAAGACGGCCTTCCCACGAATAGACGACGAAGGCGTGGACGCGATGGTAACGGAAAAGATCCTCCTGCTGGCGGACGACCTGGACATCGCCGTCGTTGCACAGGAGGACACGGAAATGGGTTCCCTCCAGGCTGCGCGGCTCCTCCACGCCAACCTGCTGTCGCAGCGACGGAAGGCCAGCAGGGCAGCGGCCGGGCGTACGGTGGCTGCAGCCACCCTCCCGGCGGAGGAAGTTTGCGCCATCGACCATCGACTGCAGCAGAGGGTGGGAGTACGGGCGGGCCGGGATGGAGCGAGCCGCTCCGACCATCCGTCATCGCCGCCTGCGCTCCCGCGCTGTTACAACTGCGGCATCCGGGGCCATGTCGCCTCGGGGTGCCGCTCTCCTTGGCAGCGCGGGACGATGCCTCGACAGGACGCCGGCCCTCCTCCCAAGCTCCATCAACATAACCCGGCGAGTCGCGGCACCCCTCATGTTTGGCCCACGCACACACCCGTCACACACTCGCGCACCGCAACGAACGGGGGGCCGACATTGCGCACCATCGCGCCAACACGCACCACTATGGGGACTCAGATCGAACCCAGGCAGTGGTTCGTGTTGGCCCATCGCGTTGTGGCTGCATCGTCGGGGTCGTCAGCCGTGGTGGGGCACATTGACGGGGTTGAGGTGCGCATCCTGGTCGATACAGGAGCATCGGCGACCATCATTTCGGAACTAATTTACAATATTCTCCCTGTCCAGAGCCGTCCTTTACTGCCGGTTAACGTCCCATTCTATGCTGCTAACGGGGGCTCACTTGGCATCATTGGACAGATTCGAGCACAAATTTGTATCGGTGATATCAAATTGTCCGGCCCGATTTTTGTTTCCTCCTCGCTGGCGGTTCCGTGCCTGCTGGGGACAGACTTCTTGGGCAAAATGCCGATTCGTATTTTAATAGACCACGGGAGTCGGGACGACGCATGGCGTTTCTGCCGTCCCCTACTGCGGCTCGGACGGCGTTCGCGACGGTACCGGCGTTCGTCGTTAAAACGGTTCGCGTACCGCCGGGGCACAAATGTTGGTGCCTCTCAAACTTCGTCGGCCCTTCGCTAAAGGCGTTGGGGACCAGGGAATTCTGCTGGGGCCATCTAGGGCCGGGGTTAGCGGACCTCATTTGATTCCAGCCCAGACCATCGTAAAAGGGGACGGGGACCCTTTCATCGCGGTCCTCAATGTGGGGTCGCAGACAGTGGTGGTTCCTCAAGGGACCGTGCTTGCTCACGCAACGCCGGTGCCCTGTGAGGAACTTGTCGCGAATCGCGTAGGCACTGTCCCTCTGCCGCATCCACATTCGGACACCGATGAAGGGTGGCTCGAGGCGCTTTGTGCGGGATCGACGGACCTGTCGGATTTAGAGCGTCAAAAGCTTAAGACACTGCTGCGTGAATTTTCCGACGTTTTCAGTCAGAACAAATTCGATTTGGGCTGTACCCATCTGCTGCGTCACCATATTGATACAGGTGACAGCGCGCCAATACGCCAAAATCCTTTTCGGTTAAGTCCCGCCGAAAAGGACCATGTCAAATCGGCTGTTGATGACATGTTGGCCGCCGACATCATTTCTCCCTCTACCCGCCCGTGGGGAGCGCCGATCGTCCTGGTTAAGAAACAGGATGGCTCGTTGCGGTTTTGCGTCGATTTTCGCCGCCTCAACAAAATTTCTGTTGCCGATGCATACCCGCTCCCACGGATTGACGAATCGCTGGACGCTTTGGCGGGAGCGCGATTCTTCTCCACATTGGGTTTGCTTTCGGGATTCTGGCAGCTTCCTCTGGACGATGATTCTAAGCCTAAAACTGCATTCCGTACACCGCACGGTCTCTTCCAATTCAACCGGTTGCCAATGGGACTCCACTCGGCACCGGCGATTTTCCAGCGATTGATGGAATTGGTTTTGGCTGGATTGCAATGGGACTCGTGCTTAATTTATTTGGATGACGTTATCGTCTTTAGCAGAACATTTGACGAGCATCTCCAGAGGTTGCGGGCGGTTTTCCTCAAAATGCGGGCTGCTAATTTGAAATTTAAACCCCAAAAATGTCATCTGTTACGCGAATCTGTGCGTTATTTGGGACACATCGTTGGACGCTCGGGTATTGCTACCGATCCCGCCAAAACGCAGTGCGTCAGCTCCTGGCCGACTCCCACCTCTGTGGGGGAGGTCAGGAGTTTCATTGGATTCGCGTCGTCATACCGACGCTTTGTCGCGGATTTTGCGACAATTGCAAAGCCTCTACACGCTTTGACGTCAAAGGGGGTCCGCTTTCATTGGGGACAGGAGGAGGAGGCTGCTTTCCGCTCCCTTCGGGACGCTCTGGTTAAAGCTCCTCCCTTGGTTTACCCCGATTTTTCTAAACCCTTTGTGCTCGACACCGATGCGAGCAACACAGGTATTGGGGGCGTGCTTTCCCAGGTGGTTGACGGCGTGGAACGGGTGGTCGCGTACGGTAGTCGGGTGTTGTCTCCAGCTGAGCAAAGATATTGTGTCACCCGTCGGGAACTGTTGGCAATTGTCTATTTCATCCAACAGTACCGCCCATATCTGTACGGTCAGCATTTCACCGTCCGTACAAATCATGCGGCACTACAGTACGCCCTGCGAGTTCAACAACCATCGGGACAATTGTCTCGATGGTTGGAGGTTCTCCAGGACTTTGATTTTGAAACCACGTACTGTAAGGGCGTCCGCCACACCAATGCGGACGCTCTGTCGCGCATGCCAACCACCCGCGAATGCACATGCCTCCTGGGGTCGGGTCGTTGCAGGCATCCGGGTGAAATATCTGTTCCGGTCTTGGCGGCCGCAGACGACACAGCGTCAATGACGAATTCGATCGCACAACAGGGATCAGATTCCCTGTTGGGGTTGCCTGTCACTGAATGGGGGCGCCTACAGATGGAGGATACCTCCCTCCTCGCGTTGCGTCGTCGCGTCGGGGATGCTGGGCGGGGTAGGGGTGAAGCCGACCCATGGGAAATGGTCACGGGTCTGCTGATGCATTGGGACGGGAAATCCCATCGACACTGGCTGGTGGTCCCTTCTGGGTTACGGGGTAAGGTGGTGTGGGCCGCTCATGAGCGCCTCCTCCACCTGGGGACCCAAAAGACCCTCGCCTTGCTCCAGCTTGATTTTTTTTGGCCGGGCATGACAAGGGATGTCGCAGATCTGTTGGGGTCATGCCCTCGGTGTGCGCAACGGAAACCACCAGCACGGGAGTCTAACCCGCCTTTGCAGTCTATCAGAGTCTCCAGAGTCAACAAACTTGTCGCGCTGGATATTCTGGGCCCATTCCCCGCCACCCCCAGGGGCAATAGATATTTGTTGACAGGGGTGGAGTACTTTACGCGCTGGCCTATGGCCTGGCCCCTGGCCAACCAGTCGGCAGCAGCCATCGTGGAGGCCTTTGTCCAGGGATACGTCCTGGACAAAGGTGCTCCCGAGCGGCTGCTGACCGACCAGGGCAAAATTTTTCCGGCAAACTGCTCCAACAAGTCTGTGAGCTCCTGGGCACGAAAAAAATTCGTACCTCTCCCTATCACCCGCAAACTGACGGGATGGTCGAGCGTCTGCACCGAACCATCACGTCCATGTTGTCACAGCAGGTTTCGGACTCACAGACCGATTGGGACCTGCAAATTCAAGGGGTCCTGGCAGCATACAGATTGGCCCCCCATGCGGCAACGGGATTTTCCCCCTTCTTCCTCATGTATGGCCGCGAACCTGACCCACCTGTTCGGGCCCGGCTGCAGATCCCCGCGCCGCAGGGTAAAACTAAATTGGCCGACCATGTTAAATTTAATCTTGCGAAATTAACAGAGGCACGGGATGCTGCCATGCAAAATTCCGACCTACGTCAGAAAGCTAATGAGCGGCTCAGACTGGGTCGCGCGCACGTGCTACAGTGGAAGCCGGGGGACAAGGCATGGCTGCACTGTCCCCAGGTACCACTCGCGATCTCCTCTAAACTGGTGCGGCCGTGGCGGGGCCCTGTCGAGGTGGTTGAGGTTTTGCGGCCTCAGTGCGTACGCATCAAATGGGGGAAGCGCCGGTGGTTTGTGCACCCCTCCAGATTGAAACCCTTCGTTGCGGTGCGAAGTCCCACTCCACACACGCGTGGCCAAACATGTGGGGGGTCGACCGACTCAAAGGGTCCGTCTCCGCTGCTCTCGCCTGACGTGTTGCTGGCTGTCCCGCCCCAGGTGCACCAGGAATGACGGGTTCACGCCCGACAACCCCTACGGGGGATGCCGAGGGTCTCGCGACATCGAGAGGAGACTCACTTGGAAATGGACAGTTGCCACCCGACGGCCCGCCATCCGGGGTTGCCCCGTGTGACGGGCCTGCTGCAAGGACGCGCACAAGAATGCGCAGACTCTTCTGATGCACAAAAAGAAAAAACATTATTTTTCACATGTTATGTTCACTGTGTGCGGCGTCGGTGGTGTGTTCCTGGCACATTGGATTGTACGAATGTTGTGTTCACGGTGTGTTGTGTGTGTGCTAGGGTTCCCTGCAAATTGTATTTACGTTGGTTTTACGGATTTCGTATTTATTTAGGGGTGGGGTGCGTCGGGTTATTTTCCCTTCTTGCTTTTCTGGTTCTTGTTGTTGTTCTCGTTCGCGTTATTGTTGAAAAAAATTGTGAGGCACACGCGGGGTCGAGGGGTAAATAAACTTTTATTGTCGTTTGTTGCAGCCGGGACGGCTGCGAGCTGTACAGGGGGGGGGTGATGTAGGGGTGTTACGGAGGGGCTGTATACATAGGATCACACGGGAAACAAACACAGTGGGCGGGGCTTCGTGAGTGCACAGGGAGGTGCTCTCAACGACGTCCGCACAGGGCAGCCTGGGGGGGCTGGCCCCACCCCTCAGCGAGGGGTTTTGGTATAAAAGGGGATGAGCCGGAGAGCTCGGGGTAGAATGTTAAAGCTAAACCAGTGAAGACCGAAGATCGTCTAGCTAGAGCCCTGGACTCCCCTGGGTCGCCGCCCTTGTCAGGGTCGCGCAGGACCGAGCCAGCGGCGTGGTCCCGAGAACCAGAGCTAGTGCTCTGGGACTCCGGGTACCGTAGCCCGACTTACCAGTGTCGGGCCAGACAGCCTCCCCTAGCCCGTTAGTGGAGGACTAGGAGGTAGGTCAGAGATAGCTAGCAGTGTATTCCCAGCTAGCGGGTGAGGGGGCCGATACCCCCTCCAGTGTTGTATGTCCGCGGTTGTGACAACTGTTGCGGAATAAATCCGTGTGCCTCAACCCCGGCGTCCAAGAGTCCTCAACGATATTACACATACACTGGACTTCTCCCCGCTATTATCTTTTCTACACCGCACTCAGCCACTCTGCACTCAGCCATTCTGCACTCAGCCACTCTGCACTCAGCCACTCTGCACTCAGTCACTCTGCACTCAGCCATTCTGCACTCCGCCACTCTGCACTCAGCCACTCTGCACTCAGACACTCTGCACTCAGACACTCTGCACTCAGCTACTCTGCACTTAGCCACTCTGCACTCAGCCATTCTGCACTCCGCCACTCTGCATTCAGCTACTCTGCATTCAGCTACTCTGCACTCAGTTACTCTGCACTCAGCCACTCTGCACTCAGCCATTCTGCACTCCGCCACTCTGCATTCAGCTACTCTGCATTCAGCTACTCTGCACTCAGCTACTCTGCATTCAGCCACTCTGCACTCAGCCACTCTGCATTCAGCTACTCTGCACTCAGCTACTCTGCACTCAGCCAGTCTGCACTCAGCTACTCTGCACTCAGCTACTCTGCACTCAGCTACTCTGCACTCAGCACTCCACACTCAGCTACTCTGCACTCAGCTACTCTGCACTCAGCTACTCCGTACTCAGCTACTCTGCACTCAGCTACTCTGCACTCTGCCACTCTGCACTCAGCTACTCTGCACTCAGCCACTCTGCACTCAGCTACTCTGCACTCAGCTACTCTGCACTCAGCTACTCTGCACTTAGCCACTCTGCACTCAGCCACTCTGCACTCAGCCACTCTGCACTCAGCCAGTCTGCACTCAGCTACTCTGCACTCAGCTACTCTGCACTCAGCTACTCTGCACTCAGCACTCCACACTCAGCTACTCTGCACTCAGCTACTCTGCACTCAGCTACTCCGTACTCAGCTACTCTGCACTCAGCTACTCTGCACTCTGCCACTCTGCACTCAGCTACTCTGCACTCAGCCACTCTGCACTCAGCTACTCTGCACTCAGCTACTCTGCACTTAGCCACTCTGCACTCAGCCACTCTGCACTCAGCTACTCCACACTCAGCCACTCCGCACTCAGCTACCCTGCACTCAGCCACTCTGCACTCAGCTACTCTGCACTCAGCCACTCTGCACTCAGCTACTCTGCACTCAGCCACTCTGCACTCAGCTACTCTGCACTCAGCTACTCTGCACTCAGCTACTCTGCACTTAGCCACTCTGCACTCAGCCACTCTGCACTCAGCCAGTCTGCACTCAGCTACTCTGCACTCAGCTACTCTGCACTCAGCTACTCTGCACTCAGCACTCCACACTCAGCTACTCTGCACTCAGCTACTCTGCACTCAGCTACTCCGTACTCAGCTACTCTGCACTCAGCTACTCTGCACTCTGCCACTCTGCACTCAGCTACTCTGCACTCAGCCACTCTGCACTCAGCTACTCTGCACTCAGCTACTCTGCACTTAGCCACTCTGCACTCAGCCACTCTGCACTCAGCTACTCCACACTCAGCCACTCCGCACTCAGCTACCCTGCACTCAGCCACTCTGCACTCAGCCACTCTGCACTCAGCTACTCTGCACTCAGCCACTCTGCACTCAGCCACTCTGCACTCAGCCACTCTGCACTCAGCCACTCTGCACTCAGCTACTCCGCACTCAGCCACTCTGCACTCAGCCACTCTGCACTCAGCCACTTTGCACTCAGCTACTCTGCACTCAGCCACTCTGCACTCAGCCATCTGTACTCAGCTACTCTGCACTCAGCTACTCTGCACTCAGCTACTCTGCACTCAGCCACTCTGCACTCAGCTACTCTGCACTCAGCCACTCTGCACTCAGCTACTCTGCACTCAGCCACTCTGCACTCAGCTACTCTGCACTCAGCCATTCTGCACTCAGCTACTCCGCACTCAGCCATTCTGCACTCAGCCACTCTGCACTCAGCTACTCTGCACTCAGCCACTCTGCACTCAGCTACTCTGCACTCAGCCACTCTGCACTCAGCTACTCTGCACTCAGCCACTCTGCACTCAGCTACTCTGCACTCAGCCACTCTGCACTCAGCTACTCTGCACTCAGCCATTCTGCACTCAGCTACTCTGCACTCAGCCATTCTGCACTCAGCCACTCTGCACTCAGCCATTCTGCACTCAGCCACTCCGCACTCAAGCTACTCTGCACTCAGCCACTCCGCACTCAGCCACTCTGCACTCCGCCACTCTGCACTCAGCCACTCTGCACTCAGCTACTCTGCACTCAGCTACTCTGCACTCAGCTACTCCGCACTCAGCCACTCTGCACTCCGCCACTCCGCACTCAGCCACTCTGCACTCAGCCACTCCGTACTTAGCCATTCTGCACTCAGCTACTCTGCACTCAGCCACTCTGCACTCAGTTACTCTGCACTCAGCCACTCTGCACTCAGCTACTCTGCACTCAGCCACTCTGCACTCAGCCACTCTGCACTCAGCCACTGCACTCAGCCACTTTGCACTCAGCCACTCTGCACTCAGCTACTCTGCACTCAGCCACTCTGCACTCAGCCACTGCACTTCAGCCACTTTGCACTCAGCCACTCTGCACTCAGCCACTCTGCACTCAGCCACTTTGCACTCAGCCACTCTGCACTCAGCTACTCTCCCTCAGCCACTTTGCACTCAGCCACTCTGCACTCAGCTACTCTGCATTCAGCTCCTCTGCACTCAGCTACTCTGCACTCAGCCACTTTGCACTCAGCCACTCTGCACTCAGCTACTCTGCACTCAGCCACTCTGCACTCAGCCATTCTGCACTCAGCCACTCTGCACTCAGCCACTCTGCACTCAGCCACTCTGCATCTGCACCGCTGCGCTCACCTACGCTCCCTCATACCCGCTCACCTGTCTGTCCCGGGCGGGGGGTTCAGCCAACACCCAACCGGTGACGGCTTGACGGTTGAGGTCCCGTTGACGGCTTGAGCGGCAGCGGTGAGATGTCTTCACTCTTGGTTCCTGGGAAAAACTCCCTCTCCGCTTACGCCCACTCCCCTTTTACATCCCTCCTCATTCTGAGTCCTCACGTGCTCCCCCTCAAGTCGCCGCAAGCCCGGTGCCTGTTGCCCCATGAATCCCTTATCATCACCCCCTATCTCCCGTCTCCTAGACACCAACCTCTGGTCACAGCGTACCAACCTGTTCGACCTCTGTTGCACCCGCTTAACAGCGCGCACCACGTATTTCTCTCCTCTACATATGTCAGCAACACGGGGAGGGGGGGTCCTTTGTCCTTGATTCATCATCGCCAAATGACACAGCAATAATTGTTTTCAGGGTGACTACACCACGGGAAACAGTGGTGTGCTCATGTATTATTATTCTTGTTGTCGTGATGCGGCGGCGTTGTTACCCCCCCAGTGCCGGCGTGCGGTGTGGAGTGCCCGGCGCCCGGCACACCACACCGCCCATGGCGCTGTTGTCGCCGACTCGGAACGTTCTGCTCGGTGGCGCCAACATGGGCAGCAGCTTCAACTCGTGCCACTCGATCCTCAGCGGCGGGTCCGTCTCAAAGTGAGCACAACCACCCCCCCCCCTCATATGAATCTAGTTGCTCCAGGGCCGTCTGGTTACCCTCCACAAATGGCGCAAGATGAAGCGGACTTTGTTCGTCTCGCCATGTCAAACATATGTGAATGCTGGTGAGAGCCTGCAGGTCGAAACTGGTTAATGGTTTGCTGAATTGGTTGATGGACTTGGCAGGTAGTTAGATATGCTTGTGGAGATACAAATGGGAGGTCTGTTTATTTCTCTGAGAAAAAAAATACAGGAAACTACATTGTGACAAAAGAGGGATTGGGAAGGGTCAGGGCAGAGTAGAGATCGGAGAGAGAGCAACACCATAGCACAACCCAGCACACAGAATCTGGGGCCCAGTGCCATCAATAACGCTGACCCACAGGGGAAGCCAGAGCAGCACCAATGTCTGTTGAACCTCTTTTGCACCGTACCGTGCTAATATTCCATATACACTACATATCTGAATACAGGTGATCAATTCATAGATAACCCACTAAAGTAATAGTGATATATTATACAGAGAACATCATTTTCTTTCAAAGCTGCTACATATCCTTCCACCAATATCAATTCACTCGTTAATCTTTTAACATTTTCCTCTGCAAGATATGGAGTTGTCTTTTGCAATATCAATCGATATTCGACCACCTGTTAGGAGAGGAAAGTAAGAGATGTGAGAAATGTGTGGGGCATTCATAAATGGATCACCGTGGTGTACAAAGGTCCCCCGTATAGCCTAAATAGACTTTTAGGGCAAGTGCTGCGAGCACCTAATGAAGGCCGGCACGGCACACGAGGGGGTGGGTGGCCAACACCACGCCCTGCTGCCTTTGTCTCCCCAGTGGCGATGTTTACACACCACACCAGGTACTCATTTGATGCCAAGTCGATCTAGGGGAGGCCTATGACCAGTTCAGATAATCGTTACTGGTGTTGGCCATGAGCGGAAATCGAACTCGTGTCACCGGGTTCGTAGCGCAGCTCGCTAACCTCAATACTACCACTCCCCGCCGTGGGGTACGCACGCACGCATGCACTGTCGGCGCGTAGCTTGTCTGACCTGCTGGAGCTGCGGGGCGACGACCCCGAGGGGCTGCTGCTGGAGCTGGGCTTCGGCGAGGAGGAGGAGGACGTGGCGGCGCGCGTGCCGCCACGCTTCTTCAGCGCGCCCTCGGCCGCCCGCGGAATCGACCTGCGCCTCTTCCTACGAGCACAGCTCCAGCGGATGGACGAGGAAAGCCCTACGATCGCCAGTCAGTGCCCCCCCTCTCTCGCCGTGCCGCCCCCTTCGTGTCGAGCTTCCCCCTTTCTCGCCGTCCTTCCCCCCTCTCTTTTGCAGCAGCCTCCTCCTAAGAGAAGAACAGTAGGAGTGTAGTTCCATGCGTCACTGCTGGAGTGACCATGCGGTGGGACCTCCTTTGCCAGTGCCAAAATATGAGAATAGGTTTTCCCCTTTTTTAAGACTAGGCTCAAAAGAAAGCTGTCTCTGGTGTGGGCCAATACGTTTCAAAGACAATGCATTTATTATCAGAGTATGTTTTTTGTTTGCATTCTGACCACAAGTATACGTGGTTAATGCAGACATGAGTCCTTGTAAAATGTTTCAGTTTGGTGTTCTAACATCGTAACACCTTCTCAGGTTTTTTCGGTAAAGTCACGTAGGTAAAACATTAAAAGTAATGAAAGTAAAATAAAACAAAACAAAAATAAAAATAAAATTCACGACGTTTCGGAGGCAACACAAGTCTCCGTCATCAGGTGGGACCGTCACAGCCAGATTAGCTGCATCAAGTGAAGCAATGATTCAAGATGTAATCCCTTATAAGCAAGTTGAAGGGGGGAGGAGAGGGGGGGGGAGTTCATCAGAATGTGGTAGCCAATGAATGGAACGTATCGGGAGGGGGGGGGGGTGGGAGGGGGAGGGAGCCAACAAAACATTTGGCGACGGCTTGGACGCGGCTGCTGCGCACGCCAACACAATGGGCAGAAAGGGGGGAGGGGAGGTCTGATACACATGATAGAACAAAGGAACGAAAATGCCCATGTTTATACCAATGCAGGCTGAAAAATGAAGAGAGTACTGTTAAAAATAACTGGGGATGTTAACACTCGGTGAAGTAAATTAAAATAGTGCCTGTCAGATAAGATGGTCCAAAAAGTGTAATTAAGTCTTTTTTGCGTGGTTAATAACATCTTTCCAGTGATTACTGAGTTTGTACCCATCATCACGGTTGAAATTATGTCTGTGTTTGTATATTTGTATGGCTTCGTGTACAAACCTTTGATGGTAGCCAGGAGGCTTGCAGAGAACCTTGGTCTCGGAAAAGACAATTTCATGAGAGCCCGCCGAGTTGTAGCAATGATCGGCAACGGCCGAAGAATCAGTTCTGCCGTGTTTCAGATCTGACTTGTGCTCGCGGACACGATCAGCAACATGACGTTTTGTTTCTCCAATGTAGCAATCACCACAAATGCAACTCAATTTGTAGACTCCAGGATACTGTAAGTCAGGAACGACATCCTTCACAGATGGAATCAGATCACGGATTTTATGCACTGTGCTGAATCGGACTTGGATCTTATGTTTGTTTAGAATTTTGGAGATCTTTTTGGTCACGCCTGCTATGTATGGTAACGTGATAGTTTTGGTCGGAGTTTCATGTGGTTGTGTGCCATTCCAAACAGAATGAGGGCACCCCTATGGGCTCCCCCTTGTCACCAGTTATAGCCAACATTTTCATGGAAAAGTTTGAATCAGACGCCATCCAGACATCCACCCTGCGTCCTTCCCTGTGGAAGAGATATGTGGATGACACTTTCGTCATCTGGCCACATGGCCTCCCAGCATTGAACCACTTCTTGGACCACATCAATTCTAGACACCCATCTATCAGATTCACCATGGAAGTGGAGAAAGACGGTAAACTACCATTCTTGGATATTCTGTTTAAGAGGAGGCTTGACGGATCCTTGGGACATTCTGTCTACAGGAAAGCCACCCACACAGATTCCTACCTGAAACCAGATTCCCACCACCACCCATCTCAAAAGAATTCTCTCATCAAAACGCTATACCACAGAGCCCATGGCATTTCTGACCAACACCACCTGACTGATGAATGAAGACATGTACATCGGGCCCTCAGGATGAACGGATACTCTGACCGTACTATCCGCCAAGCTGTCTCTCCCACCACACAGAAACAACCACATGAAACTCCGACCAAAACTATCACGTTACCATACATAGCAGGCGTGACCAAAAAGATCTCCAAAATTCTAAACAAACATAAGATCCAAGTCCGATTCAGCACAGTGCATAAAATCCGTGATCTGATTCCATCTGTGAAGGATGTCGTTCCTGACTTACAGTATCCTGGAGTCTACAAATTGAGTTGCATTTGTGGTGATTGCTACATTGGAGAAACAAAACGTCATGTTGCTGATCGTGTCCGCGAGCACAAGTCAGATCTGAAACACGGCAGAACTGATTCTTCGGCCGTTGCCGATCATTGCTACAACTCGGCGGGCTCTCATGAAATTGTCTTTTCCGAGACCAAGGTTCTCTGCAAGCCTCCTGGCTACCATCAAAGGTTTGTACACGAAGCCATACAAATATACAAACACAGACATAATTTCAACCGTGATGATGGGTACAAACTCAGTAATCACTGGAAAGATGTTATTAACCACGCAAAAAAGACTTAATTACACTTTTTGGACCATCTTATCTGACAGGCACTATTTTAATTTACTTCACCGAGTGTTAACATCCCCAGTTATTTTTAACAGTACTCTCTTCATTTTTCAGCCTGCATTGGTATAAACATGGGCATTTTCGTTCCTTTGTTCTATCATGTGTATCAGACCTCCCCTCCCCCCTTTCTGCCCATTGTGTTGGCGTGCGCAGCAGCCGCGTCCAAGCCGTCGCCAAATGTTTTGTTGGCTCCCTCCCCCTCCCACCCCCCCCCCCCCTCCCGATACGTTCCATTCATTGGCTACCACATTCTGATGAACTCCCCCCCCCTCTCCTCCCCCCTTCAACTTGCTTATAAGGGATTACATCTTGAATCATTGCTTCACTTGATGCAGCTAATCTGGCTGTGACGGTCCCACCTGATGACGGAGACTTGTGTTGCCTCCGAAACGTCGTGAATTTTATTTTTATTTTTGTTTTGTTTTATTTTACTTTCATTACTTTTAATGTTTTACCTACGTGACTTTACCGAAAAAACCTGATAATATGAATCATTGCAGTCACGAAAGCTTCAAATCTAGAATCGTAACACCTGTTTGTTGCCTGAAAAAAGGGGAAAACCTATTCTCAGAGTACACCCCCTCGCGTTAACCTCAGCTGCTCGACTTTTCCATAAGTTAAAAGATTATCCTCAAAGCACTGGCCCAACATGCCAGGGACAGTTTTGAGACTCACGAATATCTTCCTGGGAAAAACAATTTCCAAATTATTATTGAAGCATTGAGAAATTCATGGAACATATCTTTCACTGCTTCTGTAATAATAATAATATGTGTGTGTGTGTGTGGCTTGCATGACCAGTGGGCATGGTTGTGTAGAGGTTAGTGTACTGCACAACGAATCTGGTAACCCGAGTTCGATTCCCTCTCACGGCCGATTATTTGAACCGGTCTGGGCCTCCCATAGCTTGACTCAGCCTGAAATGAGTACTTGGTGTGATGTGTGTAAACATCGTCAAAAGGGAGATGAACGCGATCGGGCGTGGTGCTGGTCACCACCCTCCTCGTGTGCCGTGCCGGCATTCATAGGAGCTCTCTAAAAGCACTTTCCTCAACAGTCTGTTAAGGCTATATGGGGTATCTTTGTCTTTGATTTGGAACGACCAGTGAAGAGTCTGAGCGATACGAGATGCTATGACAAGAAGACCTATAAACATGCCAATAATTATTGTTTATATTGCTTATAGAATGCTTCATGCAGCTATGTCTGTATCATTCTTTAGTCTGCCTTGACTTTCTGGCTTGGTTCTCAACACCGTGCCTCTTTTATGTGCCGGTTAATGTTCCATACTCGCACACAGTGGCATGACCAATTGTAGATACGCTCAGCACCTCGCAAAAATATTACTTCCATTCCCAAATGAGGCGTCTGCTTTTTCCATGCGCTGTGGCCCGTGGCCGTGTTGCTTCACTTTACGCGATTGCCGCTCTCCGATTGGAATCTTCCTTCACGGTCTCTCCGTTGGACCCGTGCGCAGGTCGTTTCCGACAGGTGGAGGTGCTGGCCAAGGTGACGGACACCTTCTCCTCGCTCTACTCGCACGTGCGAGTCCGCCGCGACCAGTCGCTCGCGGAGACTCCCAGCTCTCCCCGATCCCCGCTTCTCGGCGGCGCCAACTCCGCGGCGTCGCGGGCCGCTCAGAACCTGCTGTGCCGCACGCGCTGGCAGAAGCCGAACGACGGCGGCGGCGTCGCGGCGGACGAGTCGGTCAACAGGGACGATGGGACGACGGACGGAGGCGGCGGTGGCGGCGGAGGCGAAGCGGGGGGACTGGGGAGGCGCGGAGGACGGCTCAGGAAGCCGTCGCGGTTGGTGGAGAGCCCCCTGCGTCTGGAGCCACTGCTGGAGGAGGTTTCTGTCGGCGGCGGAGTCTCGCCTGTGCTCCCCGGAGCGCCGGCGTTCAGCTTTGTGGGATTCGCGGCGGCGGCACTGACGCAAAATGACCCGGAGTCGGGAATCGGCCTGATGCCCGAGGGCCCCGAGCCTGCGTGCACGCTCGCGAATAGAGTCGCGGAGGCTACCGCCAATGATCCTTATCCGGTATTTGTTGACGAGGAAGACCATCGAGAAAACGTGCCTTGTTCGAGTCTGGAAGCGGAGGACTTTAGCTTAGGCTCACCTGCTACGTCCGTTGATGGTGTCAATGCGGCGTGCGATAACAAAATCGCACTTGGCAATTCGAACCCAAGCGGCATTGCAATGGAATTAAAATATGCCCCGAATTACAATGACAACCCCGTTGGCGTTCTCCAGTCGCACGCCGTGTGTCCCTACGCAGACAAGGGAGTCGATGATCAGCGGGCGCATGCAACTGTTGAGCAAGGTGGGGACAGTCGTGCAAGGAAGCAGACTGCAAAGGCTGCCTCCTCTCAGTCGGCTGATGAACTGCGGCAGGAACCTTTGGACCCCAAAGAGGCTTTGTCTCAGCGGCCGCTGCCGTACAGGCAGAATGTGGGGCGACGGCACGCAGCGAGCCCACGGCAAATGCGCTCGTTATCGTCGGACGACAGCCAAGATCTTTCGACGCCCTTCGAAGATTGCGATCACGGTGAAATAATCATGGTAAGGCATCTGGCAGCGTTGGCATGGTTCCAAGGAATGCTCTTAAGTAGCTAATTAAGTTGTGTGGATGCCCCTAGTGGTTAAGAGTGTGTGATTTATTGCATGATGATGGACCATTTTGGGTTCGGATAACAGAGTACGTTGGTCGCCGAGGATGGGCGTGCGGTGGGGGAGGGGGACGTGGCGGGAGTTGTTGGGGGCTGCAGTCGGTCGTCGGTCTGGGATTGAAGGTGACTTTGGAACGGGTGCGAGCACCGCCTCGTGCTTTCCATTTCTAAGGCCAACAGTCGGGCAGAAACATTCACGGCCAGGGGATTGCCACGTGGCCTCATCCAACGCAAACAAATCTCCACTGCGGCGTGGCACTTGTGCCGACCGGCTTGACCTTCCCCTGGCGCTGCCTTGGGGGCAGAAGCAGCCTAGCAAACGATGTGAGAACCTCCCCAACGACCATTGTGCAAATCGTGTCAATTTGAGGTTTATTGTGATGCGCTGCAAGAAAACGAGCCGGGCTGCATCGTGCAAATTGCATGTGCGGCGAGTGCCAAGGGAGATGCATGGCCCTGCGAGTGGAGCTCGGTGCATGGCGGGGGGCGATCCAGTGCAGAGCCTTGCTCGCGATGAGCCGCCCGAATGAAGCGGGTGTTTAATTCTCTTCTTGGATGATGACGATGATGGCAGAGGGGTCGTTGGGGAAACAAATGACAACCTTTGACCCCTGCGCTGGCTAACGTGCGATTTACATGCTGTGATGTGTGCTCTCGTGCTTTTAAGGATCGGGAGGACGGCGAGCGAGACGCCTCACCGGAGCTGGTGGCTTGTGTAGCGCACAAGCCTGATGGGCCACTGGAACAGTGTAGATGGCACCTGATGGGTGAGCATTTCTTTCCTCTGTCCGAATCTTTAATTAGACTGGAGGAGGAATCCGATGAGCTATGAAGCTCTTTTTCACAGATGTCCAGTGTGGGCGGGGTCAGCAAGTTACAATGGCAAACAATGCAGACGACGATAGGAGCTCAATATATACAAACAGGTAAGCAAGCCACTCAATATAAATACATAAAACGTACAAATAAATTATCAAGATTTTGCAAGGCAGCAAGAACAACAATAAAACAATCCCAGAACCACATCAAGATAAAACAGTCCCTTAATAAATGGCACATCCACACCTTTTAAACACATTCCTGCGGAGGGAGCTGGTAGGAACGTTGGGTTGCTCGGTCAATGGCCAGGGTCAACGGCGGCGTGGCGTAAATATGCCCGACTGTGAGGGCGGGCACAAGCCGGCGTAAGTAGGTTAAACGTTGAGTTTTATAAGGGCACCACGGGGTGACCAGCCCCTCCCCACCCAGCCGCACCCCTCCCACCCCCCACCCAGCCCCACCCTCCCCACCCAGCCCCTCCCCACTCTCCCCACCCAGCCCCTCCCTCCCCACCAAGCTCCTCCCTGCACGACGGACGGACGGACACAATAATCCTCTGTGGGCTGGTGTAACCAGGAGGTTCCTACCAGTATTATCTATCATGCATACATAATGATAATAATAATAATAATTCTTTATAAACAACAACCTCTATTTGAGTCACTAAACTCTTCTGTGACCTTGGGATATTTGGCCAATTCCACACATACAGCAGAGGACACAGATGAGTTCACAAACCTACTTGCTCTGCTGCAATATTCTAGCCATCTCATAGCCCAGCCTGGTACAAGTGATTGTGCAAAAACTTGGGGCAATTGTGGGAAAAGTGGCGTTGGCAATGACGACACAGTGGATTATCTGGAGCTTTTTTTTTACCACAGCGGTGTGACGCACACATATGTACATATGTGTGTATGTTAAACTTCTTTCGCACCATACGTAGCGAAGCGTGCTAATCGTGAGCGAGTTGTGTGGTGCCCGTCGAGGACCACGGTTGCCATCGTTGGAAGCGTGGCTGAGCAATAGCGCTGCTCTGCGGAGCCCCGAAACTCCACGAGCGGCGACAGACGCTAATGCCGCGTCACATTTACACCGCGATGCATCGTGTCCCCTCGACGTTTGTCAAAACTCGCTTGTGTGGGGCCCACCGCAAAGCAAACCAACCTATTTATAGTCCGTCGTGTTACCAGTCCGATTGCTTGACGTATTTTTTTCTTTTAATCTGGTATATTTTACAGTGTGTGCATAAATAGTTTTTAACAAAAGCTGCCAATGCGTTCACGTTTCTGCCCGAGGGGAATTTGCACGTCGCTGAGCACGACCCTAAAATTTGAGCGGAACGAATCTCTTTCTGAGAGCGCGTCGTAATGTGCTCGCCTGCGCGTGTTATTTCCAATGACAGAAAACTTCCGCACCAACAGCCTGCAGTCGGACAGCAGCGGCTTCGTCGACGACTCGAGCGTCGACCTCAACCCAAAGAGGAACGCCGAGGTATGCGGCAGCCGCCCAATGGTGCTTGGCCATCGATCTGCGACATTATGATCCCGAGAGTCATGATGGGAACCGCTCTTCCTCGTCCTCCTCCCCCCTCCCCCCCCGTGTGTTCCTCTGGCAGCTCTTCTGTACTTCCCACGTGGAGATGGGCAGCAGCATGGAGAGCTCGGACAGCTGCGTGACCGTGCGGTGGGTCGGTGCCAAGCAGGCCGAAGCTATCACACGCCTGAGCCCCGCATCGCCGGACACGAGCGAGGCGAGTTTCCTCACGACCATGTCCAACTGGGATGAGGAGTCGTGGGACGGGGAGAAGCGGGAAGAGGAGCTCTGGGAGGAGACGCGGGAAGGCGAAGCACGAGAGCAGGAGGCACGGCGTGGGGGGATGAGGGAAATCCATATGCGGGAGGAGGAGACGCAGAACGGCGAGACCCAAGAGGATGAGATGCAGAAAGGGGAGATGCCGCACAGGGACGTGCAGGAACAAGAGACACGGGACGTGGTGACGTGGGAAGTGGAGTCCCTTCAGGATGAAATGCAGGACGGGGAGGTGCAGGAGGAAGAGATATGGGAAGAGGACAGCGCGGTAGCGTCACCGGGCCCAGACTACGCTATCTCCACATTTCCGTGCGATTTGTCGGAGACGGATGGAGCACATTTAAACGGCGTCGACCGCGGCGACTTGCCGACGGCTTCAAGTCGGCGCAGTTTGTCACGGAGCGAGCAAAACCGAGCGGGCATTGTCGACACCATGTTTGAGATTTACATGATCTTCGGCGAGGAGCCTCGAGAGGAGCGCGGCTCACAAACGAAGTTCAAGCCTTTGGGATCCTTGACTCCCATCCCTAGGGACACGTATGGAACGGAGCTTGAGTCAAGTGGCGAGCCACAGATGGAGCGCGATCCTGGCAGAGTTTTAACAGAAGACTTCGTCATTAAACCCGAGGACACGCTCGGAGGAGAACTCTCCCAAGAATCCGCATCGATTGGTGAGCGTTTAACGAATTCACGTGACGTGCTTCACGGCGATGTGGGCAAAAATAGCATTCCGCTGGGGCGCAACGGTGACCTGTTAGTGAGCGGCGATGTTCCTCTGATCGATGTGGGTGACCCTGCCAGGGGGAGGTCACGCCTGCAGCGACCAAGCGTCGTTGATTTACGAGCGACTCGAAGTGTCTCCGAGGGGCCTGAATTGCGAGTGCAGGAAGAGGCGCATTTCGGAGCATCTGAGGTGTCCACGGCAGTGAACTGCGAGTACATCGGTCACCCAAAGACGCGACGTGTCGTGGGCGAGGCGCGCTGGGAGCCAGGCACGCGAGTATTCGCGAATCTCGAGTCCGATCGACACTCCAATCGGAATTTGGAGGAGGCTTTTGATGAGGAAATCCAAGAGGGTTTGGAACAAGAAGAATCATTAAGTGATTCGGAACAAAGCTCTGTACTGGATGGCTCTGATGCTGCAGGAGAAGCTGAAGGGAAGGTGCAGATTTCGGGCTCACAAGACGACCACGGGATGATTGCCAGGCCTGGAACTTGGAATCGAAATTTGACTTCTCACAAAATGGCCTCATTCGTGCCATCCTCTCGCTTGATATGCAGCGGCGTGCCTTACGTACCACCCTCGGTCGCTCGGAAGATACAGACGTCTCTGCACCGCATTTCTGTGAGGGACCGCGGGCAGCAGGGTGATGCTGGAGAAGCGGAGACGCCGCAAAACATGACCTCGCCACTGAAGGCAACGTCACCTCCTGCCACGAGAGCTCAGCAGGGAGCATCCCCACCGTGCCCAGGTTTGTCGATGCCCCGTGGCCTCTTCTCGAGTGAGAGACCCTCCCCAGGGCCCGGTAAACCTACGGTAAAGCGGGTTGAGTCTCCTCGCGTCGTATCGGCGACACTCGTAATGAACGACACGGACGACCACGCGGCATGCCTTCCCCGTCGCGTCCAGTTTGCACCCAGCAGCTCTCCCGCATCTCGCAAAGAAAATAAATGTCCTCAGAGGAACGAGCAAAGCGCGACGAGGAAAATCGAAAGGAACTCTGATAGAGGTGATGGCGCTGACGGCGGCGGTAGAATGGACGACCGTGCAAAAACGTGTCGGACAGAACTGTTCGTGCCTTTACGAAGAGAGCGGCACAAATTCTGGGACGGCTTGGTTCAGCCCTCGCGACTCCACTCGAGATGCGGCGAAGACAACGACGTCTTCGCAGGCCACCTTCGCTCGTGCACGGGCAATTCCTCAAGTGTTCACCCTTGGCACCTTGTCAGCCAGCCCTGCTGTCCCGAGTACCATCACGCTCGCCACCACCACCACCACCGTCGCCAGAGTGTGCCGTTGTGTGACGAGTGCGGCGCCGCTCAAGTTCTTCCTGCGAGGTCGCCGTGCTCACTTGCCGTGTGCGCCAGCGTCGTTCCCTGGCACGCGGCGCCGTGCTCCCCGTGGGCACCATGTGGGCACGGCGCGTCTTGTGCACGGGCGCTGGAGGCCCGACTTACGGAGGTTCTGTGCGGGATCCAGCTCGCCGTGAGGAGCGTCACGGCCTCGCTGGTGAGTGCCCGCATTGCTGATCTGGTTTTGACACCTGTCCTGGTTTTCCCAGGATTGCCCTACTTTGTAGCTAACTGTCCTGGTAAATGGGCAAGTCCTTCCAGGTCATTAAACATTAAAAGTCCAGTTTTGTCAGTTCCGTATAGTTCTCCCCTCTTCCTGTATCGTGATATATTCTTATTCCCATGAGCTGTAAATCCTAGTTGCTGCTTATGTCAGTGATGCTGGTACCTCCCTCCAGCTCCATGCTGGTGGGTAATGGATGAGTTTGCTTTTGGCGTCGCACACTGGGTTTTGACTAAAATCTCATCTGGGTGACCTGTAGATCGGCGGAGCAGACGCGGGTCACGTGGCAGAAACCTCTAAAGAATTTCAAGAGCGGCGGCTCCGGACTGAGGTGATACGAATGGAAAGGGCAGCGTTCAAAGTATGAAATGAAACGCCATGCTGCCTGGGGTGCCCACGCAGAGCTTGCGTTCACTTCAGAGAGAATCACAAATTTGGAATGTTTTCCATCACGTCGATTATAAATGGAGGCAAGGACAAAAGTGCCGTGAGTGTATGGGCAAGTGCTGTTTTAGTGAGCACCTATTACATAGAAATACAAAGACAAAGATCCCCCTTATAGCCTTAATAGACCGTTGGGGCAAGTGTTGTTAGCGAGCACCACGCCCAGTTGACTTTGTCTCCCCAGGGGCGATGTTTACAAACAGCACTCGGTACTGAGGCAGTCAGGCCCAGAACCGGTTCAGATAATTGTCGCTGGTGTTGGCCATGAGTGGGAATTGAACTCAGGTCAGCAGTTTCTTAGCGCATCACTCTAGCCGCTGCACTATGTATGTTGAACTTTTTTAGCACTGCACGTAGCCAACCGTGCTAATTGGAGGTGCACTACCGCTCCCCACACACCGATATAAGACAAAGACACAGATCCCCCGTACAGCCTTAACTGTTGGGGCAAGTGCTGTTAGCGAGCACCTAATGAATGCCGGCATGGCACACACTGATATACACACGCATGCGTAGGTACACACATGCACACTGGTGTTACATGGCTATGTACACAGAGGTACAACAGGTGCATGCAAACAACAAAATCTCACGGCCGTTTAAAACAATCGCGGGGTCTGTGGCGTGAAGGTGTTTGGCGCTGAACAGAGGAAATGATGATGAGTGTCGTCAACTGTTTTCGGTGTCCTCTGTTTTGTCACCACGGATGCGGCAGTGTGCCCTGCACGAGATGGACTCGGTGCAGAGAGACCTGTTGCGCTTCGAGCGAGAGATGAGTGAGCTGGAGCAGCAGACGGCAGCGCAGCCAGCGGTGACGCAGCGCCACAGGTGAGTGCGTGTTGCGTGTGTCTGGGTAGAGCAGCTGTGTAGTGGTTGGCGCACTGCGCTATGAACCTTGTGACCAGAGGTCGATTCCCACTCTTGGCCAACACCAGTGATGATGATCTGAACCAGTCCTGGGTCTCGCCTACGTCGACTTCGCCTCAAGTTGGTACCTGCTGCGGTGGAGCGTCTGTGGTGTCGGCCCCACAGCCATCCTACGGCCACCGACTCCTGTGGCCTAGATCGTCCAGTGATGCCTACATCAGAGAAACGTCGCTTCGAGATGTTGCCGTGTGATCGGAGCACCACGCGGGTTTCTCTACCCCCACGTCTCACGCCGTGCACGTCTGGCGCACGCGTCCAGGCGGGAGTGGGAGAGGCTGCGGGCCCTGCGTGAAGACGTGCGGAGGGAGCTGGCCCAGCTGCAGGAGCGGCTGCGGGACAGGAGGCAAGCGCTCGAGGGGCAGCTGCAGGTGGGTCACGTGACTCTTGGTCGCCCGCGGCTGTCGGATGAAACTCGTCACCAGTGGGATCGGACGGCTGCGCATGTTGGCTTTTCTTTGTTAAACATTGACAGCAATGGCCGCCACTCGGCCGTAAGTGACCATGGCGTTACCACGGCACTATTGCCAGGTGGCGAGATGTTAACTACGTCGCCTGGTATACAGAAGATCATGGGTTCGGTCCCGACCCCGACGCCTGTATATTTGGAGTTTGCATTTTCACCCCGTGGTCGCGTGGATTTCTCTCCGGGTCCTCTGGTTGTTTCCCTCCACATTCACAAACATGCCTTTCGAGTATTTGGCTGCTCTACATTTCCACATCAGCCCCTTTGCTGACCTATCATTTGTGGTCAGACCACTTCTGACAAAGAGCCATATAGCTCAGTCGACCTTACCAGGTTAAATAAAAACATTTAAATAGTTTTTATTTTATACATGCTCTTTGAGGCCACGTGAAATGGCATTGCCTTACCGGCAGGAGGTCACAGGACAGTCTTGGGTGTTATGAGTCAACTGAAATGACTGGAGAATGGCGCCCCCTGTGCCCCCACTGTGCCGCCTTTTAGCCACCCGCTGCTCTGCTAGTGATGGGCACCTGTATAGCCTCCGTGGACTGTTGGGACAAGTACTATTTGCGCGCACATATCCAGGCCGCCACGGTGCATGATAGGGTGGTGTCACCAGCACCATGTCATTGTCTCCCCAGTATTGATACTGCCTCCGCAGTACTAACTGATACATCGCACCTGATATGGATGTAGGGGAAGCGTTGGGTAGTCTTTGAAGCCAATTGCAACTGCTCCTATCTGGGACTTATGTCTTATAAAGAAGGTCCTTGCCTGTAACATCTGGCTGTTCGCCAGCATTGGTTAAAACAATCCTGAATCTGCTGATGAGACATGATGTTAAATATGGCCTGGAAGCTGCTTGCACTCTCAGATGGGCCGCGGGGCTGATGGGTTGTGTAAAAATAATGTAAAATGTTTCATGTGAAAATACGTATATATGAAGAAGACAACGCCTGCTTGTGTATTATATCATCTATGGCTGGGAACTGAACCATCTATGGCTGGAATTGTGGCATGATTCTCTAACTGTATCAACACCCCCATGCCACACACACCTCACACATGCACTCACAACGGAGCTCGATCGCCTGCAGCGTGGATAATTCCACATGTTGAGATGCTTTAGCATCTGTGTCACGTGTGGTGCAGCACTGGCCAAGCAGCGGAGCTGTGTTGATTGTAATTGCATGATCGATGGCGGTAATCACTTCCGTTTGTCTTGTTTTTCTTTTAACTGGGACGAAAAATCAGGCAAAAAATATAGCTTTGGACATTGGTCTAGCAAATCTAAAGGTATCAGTTAGTGTAGAGCAGCAACGCCTGTCAAATTTACCGATGGCAAAAGAGTCAATACCAGTCACTAAAGAGGCACGTGTGTGCATCACGCAAGTCGACAGAATCTAACAATCGGGTCCGATCAGCCTCATTGGGCATACAAATTTACAAAGGTAATGTTTGATTACATCTATGTAATGCTGAAACGGCAGTGCCGGATTATCCTAGTAGAAAAAAGTAGTATATGCTACGGGCCCCGCACTTTCAAGAGCCCCGCGCTAAATGCTTTCGAGCTATCAATTCCGGTTCAGTGATTCTGCACTTGCTCTTACTATAGGACTATACTGCCTTCAACTTTTATGAACGACTAAGTGTTTAAGTTAGAGATTTGTGGTATTATCTGGCTGTATAGCAAGTGAAAAAATACAATTACTTTAGTATGCAAGTAAAAAAACTTGTGTTTTAACATTTATATATTTTTTTTAATTTAGGCCCCTTTATAACATGCTACAGACCCCGCACTAGCTTAATCCGGCACTGTGAAACGGTCTCGGTGATAACCAACATAGTGTAATCCTGGACCATCCAGGAAGGTCCTTTTCTAGCCATGCCACATGCTGTCAAAGTGTCATCGTCGCTGTGTAACACGTCGCGGTATGTGCCGTGATTTGTTACGATTTTGTTTTCACTTTATTTTTGGGTCGTTCCTCGTAGCGTGCCGTTGAGCTGGTGGGGGGACAATCAGCGATAACTGTGTGCAGTGCACGTTGGGTGCTTGGGCTTTTATTGCCCGCCAAATGTTGCATTAAGGTTATTATGTGTGTATGTGTGTATGTATGTGTGTATGTGTGTATGTATGTGTGTATGTATGTGTGTATGTGTGTATGTATGTGTGTATGTATGTGTGTATGTGTGTATGTATGTGTGTATGTATGTGTGTATGTATGTGTGTATGTATGTGTGTCTGTCGTGGGCAGTGCTGTGGGGGGAGGGCCAATGCCCATTGGCCTCTCCCCTCATGGCGTCTGTGACCACCACAGTGGCTAAACGGGGGCTCTGGACGGGTGCGAGGGGCTGGTAACCCCTCCACCTTCAATTAACCACCACTAAACTACGAATTAAACATAAACCTGTAATTAATAAGCTTGTGCCGGAGGCCCCGGGGGGTCAGGCTTTTATGACGTCTCCTGGCCAAACCCCATTTGGCGGAGCCAGGAGATTGAATTTTCACCCTCGGGGCTCCTCCAGAAACAACGAAAAACCATTGCGGATGGCCACGTGGAATGTTCGAACGCTCACTGCGGAGGAGAGGCTGCCACTCCTCTGTCGGGAGCTGGACCGGTACCGCCTGGATCTTTGTGGCATTCAGGAGGTCCGGTGGACCGGTTCTGGATCCTGCCACCATGAGGGGTGGACAGTCCTCTACTCGGGGCAGGAGACTGCCAAACAACAGGGTGTGGCTCTTCTTCTGAACAAAAGAATGAAGGGGGCGTGGGAGCGTGGCGGTGAGGTGTGGGAAGCTGTAAGCCCCAGGATACTTTGGGCTCGCCTTCCCATCAACCAGAGGCGAGGAGTGGTGGTCGTGGTTACTTATGCCCCCACCGAAGACGAACATCCGTGGAGGGATGCAGGCAAAGCCGATGAGTCAGACGCTTTCTATGACCTCCTGTCACAGGTGCTGGCTAAAGTGGCCACTCGGGACAGAGTCATCTTGTTGGGTGACTTCAATGCCCGAGTTGGTCATGATGCTGGCACCTGGTCTGGAGTGATTGGAAGGCATGGGCCAGATCAGCTCAATAATAACGGTAGGAGGCTGCTAGATTTTTGTGCAGCCCATGGGCTTGTAATTACCAACACGCTCTTCCGGCATCAGCGCATCCACACAACATCATGGATACATGCCGGGTCCAAGCAAGAACATCTGCTGGACTACATAGTGACGGACCAGCGGATGCGAGCCCATGTCCTTGACACCAGGACCTACCGTGGAGCTGATCTGACCTCTGACCATCGACTAGTCATCTGTAAGATGCGCCTGCCATTCTTCCACTCCGGTGGTGGGTGTACACCCAGGACCCCATTCCAACCAAAAGTGGCCTGGTCTCAGCTAGCTGATGAAAGTTGCAAGCGAGAATTTCATCATTGCTTGCAGCTGGGGTTGGCATCGTCCCCCACTCCACCTGATGTCGAGGGTAAATGGGCGAGGTTTAAGACTGTGACTCATGCAGCTGCAATGGCTGCTTTGGGTACGCGGTCCAGACCTCCCCAGAAACCCTGGCTGACAGAGGAGGTGTTCAGGTTAATTGAGAAAAAGCGACAGGCCCACTCTCATCGCCTACAGCATCCCACGTCAGAGAATGAGGAGGTTTACCGCAGCCTTCGCTCGGAGGTTCGGAGAGCCGTAAGGCGCTGTAAGGATGGGTGGTGGTCGCGGGTTGCTGAGGAGATGGAGTCTGCCTCAGTGGCCCGCGATCACAAATCACTATTTAACTCCATCAAAAAAGTAACCTGCAGCGCCACACCTATTACCATCATTAGAGGAAAAAACAGTGATCCAATCTCCGACCCCCAGGGACAGGTTTGCAGATTTGCTGAGCATTTCTGTGAGGTCCTGGGGGAGGGAAAATCTCTCAGCCAGGAAAACATCATGGCACAAAGTGGGGATAACCCTGCTGAGGCTGCGGTGCTTCAAATATTGGAAGAGGTCACCCCCTGTGAGTGGCTGGCTGAGGTACCAGCTGTTGAGGAAGTACTGAGGGCGATCCGGAGTCTGAGACCAGGGAAGGCACCGGGCAGAGATGATCTCCCAAGCGAAATGCTGAGGGAGGGTGGCGTTTGTGCACAGACTGCCCTATATGACATCATAACAACAGTCTGGACCACTGGACGGGTTCCGCAGGACTGGAAGGATGCCCTGGTGGTCCCCCTCTTTAAGAAGGGGGACCGTACCGACTGTAACAACTACAGGGGCATCTCACTCCTCAGTGTGCCGGGTAAGGTCCTGGCAAGGATTATTCAACATCGCCTTGCTAGGCACGCTGAGGAGAGGCTTGCGGAGCCCCAATGCGGTTTCAGGAAAGGGCGGTCCTGCACAGATGCCATATTTTCTGTCCGTCTGCTACAGCAGAGGTGTAGGGAATTCCAAAAAGACCTACATCTCTGCTTTATTGACCTGGTCAAGGCCTATGATACCATCAGTAGGACTGGGCTCTGGGTTGTTCTTCGTGCTTTCGGAGTCCCTGACCCTCTGCTCACGATCATTAAGGACCTTCATGATGGTGAGCGGGCCCGGGTAAAACTACGTGGCCGGGAGTCGGAGCCTTTCCCTGTACACCTTGGGGTGCGACAGGGATGTCCTCTGGCTCCCACATTATTTAACATCTATTTCGACTGCGTAGTTCGTGAAGCCTTCAATAGCTGTACCGGGGGAATTACCATTTGGTACAGATATAATGGGAGGCTGATCGACGCCTGGGTGCGATCAAGGGATGGCTCCCTATTGGTCAACCACGTTATGTATGCCGATGATTTGGTAATAGCTGCTCATTTAGAAGAGGAGTTGGAGACGCTGCTGCTGAGACTGGAGCGTGCCACTAAGAGGTGGGGCCTTACCATCAGCCCCACCAAAACTAAGCACCTGCCTGGGTATTTTGTACCATCGGGCACTCCACCCCCACAACTCCCAATCGGTGATGGGGCAGTTGTGGAGAGAGTGGAGAGTTTCCCATACCTGGGCAGTGTGCTTATGACCGGCTCCAGTTTATCAGCAGAGGTCTCACTCCGAATCAGTCGAGCGGCAATATCTTTTCATCGGTTGCGTAACGCTCTGTGGAAGCTACCTGGTCTGTCGCTCCGCACGAAGCTTCAGGTCTTCTCGGCCACGGTCATTCCCTCCCTTCTCTACGCTTGCGAAACGTGGACCCCCCTAGTGGAACATCTTCGCCGGTTGGAAACATTTAGGCTGGCCTGCCTACGATCCATCCTGGGTTTAACCAGGCTGGATTGTGTGAGGAGCTCACAAGTCCTTGAAAGATCTGGGCAAAGTCCCATCAGTGAGCTCCTCCGGCAGGCAAGGCTGCGTTGGCTGGGTCATGTAGCCCGCATGCCCAGCCACCGCATGCCTAAACAGCTTTTGTTCGGCCGGATCGAGGGGGCTAAACGGGCGCGGCACAGGCTAGAGAAGAGATGGAGTGATGTGGTACAGGAGGACGTGGAGCTGAGTGGACTTGCCGATGACTGGTACCAGCGGTGTCAAGATCGGCCTCAGTGGAGGAGGCTCGTGAAGGACGCTACTGGGCAGTTGGAGGCAGTCGCCCTCCAACAACAACGGAGGGCGGAGGAGCGACGCTCACAACAACGAGCGGAGCGCCGGGTGGCTAAAGCACAGCAAGTTGGCACAGTAGGGGGCACAGGTGGTGCATCAGTCAGTCATCTCGGTCATCTCGGTCAGTCGACCCGTGGCACCTGGGTCTGCCCCGTGACCTCCTGTCAGCGGGCGTTCGACACTTCACGTGGCCTCAGGGTGCACATGGCCTGGCACAAGCGTCGTGGTGACGTCACCGCCACTTAGTGGCGAATGGCGGTTGTTGTTGTTGTTGATGTATGTGTGTATGTGTGTGTGTATGTGTGTGTGTATGTGTGTGTATGTGTGTGTGTATGTGTGTATGTACGTGTATGTACGTGTATGTATGTGTGTGTGTATGTGTGTGTGTATGTATGTGTGTATGTGTGTGTATGTGTGTGTATGTGTGTATGTATGCGTGTATGTATGCGTGTATGTGTGCGTGTATGTGTGTGTGTATGTGTGTGTGTATGTGTGTATGTGTGTGTGTGTGTATGTATGTGTGTGTTTAACCAGGCTGGATTGTGTGAGGAGCTCACAAGTCCTTGAAAGATCTGGGCAAAGTCCCATCAGTGAGCTCCTCCGGCAGGCAAGGCTGCGTTGGCTGGGTCATGTAGCCCGCATGCCCAGCCACCGCATGCCTAAGCAGCTTTTGTTCGGCCGGATCGAGGGGGCTAAACGGGCGCGGCACGGGCTAGAGAAGAGATGGAGTGATGTGGTACAGGAGGACGTGGAGCTGAGTGGACTTGCCGATGACTGGTACCAGCGGTGTCAAGATCGGCCTCAGTGGAGGAGGCTCGTGAAGGACGCTACTGGGCAGTTGGAGGCAGTCGCCCTCCAACAACAACGGAGGGCGGAGGAGCGACGCTCACAACAACGAGCGGAGCGCCGGGTGGCTAAAGCACAGCAAGTTGGCACAGTAGGGGGCACAGGTGGTGCATCAGCCAGTCATCTCGGTCATCTCGGTCAGTCGACCCGTGGCACCTGGGTCTGCCCCGTGACCTCCTGCCAGCGGGCGTTCGACACTTCACGTGGCCTCAGGGTGCACATGGCCTGGCACAAGCGTCGTGGTGACGTCACCACCACTTAGTGGCGAATGGCGGTTGTTGTTGTGTATGTGTGTATGTATGTGTGTATGTGTGTGTGTATGTGTGTATGTGTGTGTGTGTGTATGTGTGTATGTGTGTGTGTGTGTATGTATGTGTGTATGTGTGTGTGTGTATGTGTGATTGTGTGTATGTGTGTATGTATGTGTGTATGTGTGTATGTGTGTGTGTGTATGTGTGTATGTGTGTGTGTATGTGTGTATGTGTGTATGTGTGTATGTATGTGTGTGTGTGTATGTGTGTGTGTATGTGTGTATGTGTGTGTGTATGTGTGTATGTGTGTGTGTGTGTATGTGTGTATGTGTGTGTGTGTGTGTGTGTATGTGTGTATGTGTGTATGTGTGTATGTGTATGTGTGTATGTGTGTATGTGTGTGTGTGTATGTGTGTATGTGTGTATGTGTGTGTGTATGTGTGTATGTGTGTGTGTGTATGTGTGTATGTGTGTGTATGTGTGTATGTGTGTATGTGTGTATGTGTGTGTGTATGTGTGTGTGCGTACTATGTGGCGCAGCGGTTAGCGTGTTGCGCGACAAACCCAGCGACCCAAGTTCGAATCCCGGTCACGGCCAACACTAGCGACGATTATCTGAACTGGCCCTGGGCCTCCTCCCCTAGGTCGACTCGGCCTCAAATGAGCACCTGGTGCGGTGTGTAAACATCATCACTGGAGAGACAAAGGGGGTTGGACGCGCTGCTGGCCACCCACCCCCTCGTGTACCGTGTCAGCCTTCGTAGGTGTTCGTTAACCGCACTTTCCTCAACAATCTGTTAAGGCTATACGGGGAATCTTTGTCTTTGTATGCATGTTGAACTTCTTTCACACGATAAATAGCCAATCATGCTAATCAGAATGCGGGGAATATATTTATATTAGTCTTCAAGTAAATCGGTCCCATAACAGAAGGTGGGGCAGGGCTGAGAGGGCGGGGTGGGGGGCCAATCCCACCCAGGCCCGCTCGTCACCTCCAGTTGCAGGCGCAGAGTGGCCCAACCCGATCGATTAACGTCGCGCTAATGTCTCCCTTATTTATTTATTTCCTCCTCCTCTCATGTTTGATGGAAAATCAATCACAGCTCTCGGCGTGCAATAAATATCAAGTGTCCGTAAGTGATAGCACTCGTTTCTTCCTGTAATGCCAAGCTGTCATTAAAGCACCACAGCTGAGGCTAGGCACTGCTTATCTATTAGGTTCGGAAAGCTGTCCTTATCATTGTCTCCTCCATCCCATCTTGAAATATTTTTATTCGAATCAATAAATGCTAAAACGCCGATGCAAAAATCAATATTCCACGACCTAAAAATGAGTTTGACTGCATTGGCACATTCTAGTAAAGCACGGGCGATGCACTGAACGAACATCGGTGCCGATGACCAAATGACATCGCGCCTCACCTGGTCCCATCTCAGAAGCCAAGGAGGATTGAGCCTGGTTGGTGCATACCAGGTGTTATGGGCCTAAGGCTGCGATGTGCCAGTAGATGGCAGTACAGCAATGGGTTCAGTCCACAGAGAGATTTGTGAATTGAATCCATAGATTGAATCTATCCACGTTGCGCTTTCCGTGATATTTTCTCATATACTTGGTGCTCTTTGGGTACAGAACTGGCCAACCATTGCAACGTAAGTTTTTGTTGAATTTTTTAATCAGGTTTATATGCTGAACTTCTTTCGCACCGTACGTAGCCAACCATGCTAATCGGAGGTGTCAGGGAAGGATAACAAACTAAACGCATAAAGCAGTTCCAAGTAAATTATGTTTTAATCTAGATGATTTAGAAGTTCATAGCTCCAGTGGCTTCCTGATATCGGAAGGAAGAACGTTCCAGACGGCCGCAGAAGCAGCGCATCTGAAATCACGCGATGCAGTGACCACCGTCTTTGTTTGATAGTTAGTCAAAAGCTGCTGCAAGGGTGCCTGTAGTTTGCGTCATGGTTCATGCTCCTTGACGAGTCTTGAGACTTGGTGAGGCTTTCCCAAATAAATTACGACTACAGTACTATTATTGGCATGAAGAGTTGGCAAGGTGAGGGTTTTTGTGGAGGAATCGGTATCCATACTTCAGTGGGTGAGGCATGTTCTGCAAGAGATGGAACATTCTTTTGAGAGCATTTGATAACACTTGATAACGTGTGATAACACTTGCAGGGCGCACTGCCGTTGGTGACGTCACAACTGTGTCCCTAATGGTCCTCCCCAGGTCGGGCAGCCTTGGTGGTGGTGGCGATGAGAAAAGCGCGTTCACAGCGACCGCTCGCGTTCCCCAGAGCAGGCGAACCCGCCCCGGGCGAACTGGAGCTGTGTGCGATCGCACGGCGACATTCATGATCAAGGGCGACAGTTCGCAAATGCGTTCTATTTAAGGGCTTCACTGGGAGCAATGTACTGGCAGCTTTGGAGGCGCACAGGCACATTTGTGGTAATTTCAAAACGTTACATCGCATTTGCAGAATGCATTGTTAACAAAACCAAACAGCCCGAGTTGGTTGAGATTATTCCCGGACAGTCACTGCAAAGTGAGAGATGCGTAATCACCTTTAGCATCATCAGTCATGATCCATCCACAGCTGGATGAAGGCCTCAACAAGCCGTTGTCATATCTCACACTCCTGTGATATAATAACCCACCTAGCACCTGCACAAATGCTCCATCTCCTTGATGTACGTCCTCTCAGATGCATTCCATCCCTTCGCTGCCATTACGTCATTATGCTAAACCATTGGCCATTGTCGCTTCTAGTGATGTGTCCCACCCGATCCCACATTGCTTTTGTTCAATGAGACTGATTGTATTTAACTTGCGCATGGTCCTCTGTCTGTCTCTCAGTGTCATCGTTTGTGTCTGTTTTCAATCCATGTCGTAACAGGTAGTACGAATTGATTAAAATGTTCTTCATTATTAAGTTCAGCATTCCAAAACAACTCTAACCTCGCTCTCTTCCACCTCGTTAGCCACCGTGGTAAATCTCTCTCTTGCTCTCAGGCGGAGCCCACATGGGGAGCGGCGGCCACAGAGAGGAGCACGAAATCCCCCAAGAGTCCGTTTCTGCAGCACATGGTGAGTGCCGCGTCTTAAGAGCCACTCTAACCCCTGACCCCGGGCCGTGGCCCCAGCGTCGGCACGAGCCCCAGAGACGATCCATACTCCTGCCTCGATTACCGCGTATCAATGCGGCAATTACTGCTAATTGAATGACTAATAAGTGTCGTGTACTTGTTTTTTTGTTATTGCTCGGTGCGATTTGTATTCAATCCCATTAGCCTCGCGACACGTCTATGCGAAGTCATGCAGAATGACTCGATTTCCCCACGAGTGAGGGTGGAGGTTTAGATTGGTGGATTTTGATGGCATTCACCCCACACAGGGCTCATCCGAATTGTGCAAAATCCAGAAATCTGTGTAGATAGGGCTCCTACTGCAGCTGATCCGTTGGCTGTTCACATCAAGTGGTTGTTCACCATGGAAGTGGAAGAGGAAGGCAAGTTACCATGCCTGGATGTTTTAATCGAAAAGAGACCAGATGGCTCATTGGGACACTCTGTCTACAGAAAAGCCACCCACACGGTTGCCTATCAAAAACCTGACTCCCACCACCATCTAGCCCAGAAGAATTCCCTCATCAAAACCCTACACCATAGGGCCCGTTGCATCTCCGACCAGCACCACCTAGCCAGTGAACTCGAGCACGTACACCAAGCTCTCAAGATGAATGGATATTCAGACCGCAAAATCCGCAAAGCTGTCACCCCAACCTCGGGGAGAGAACCATCTGAGGACCCAATCAAAACCATCACCTTGCCATACATAGCAGGGGTTACCAAAATATTTCCAAAATCATGAACAAACACAAGATCCAGGTTCGATTTAACACAGTATATAACATTCGTGATCTGATCCCATCTGTGAAGGATGTGATCCCTGACATGCAATACCCCGGCGTCTACAAACTAAACTGTGTCTGCGGAAGTAGTTACATTGGGGAAACTAAGCGACATGTCTCGGACTGTGTTCGTGAACACAAGGCAGATCTGAAACATGGTAGGACCAATACCTCGGCCGTGGCTGATCATTGTTTTAACGCTGTGGGCTCACATGAAATCGATTTTTCCAAGACGAAGGTACTATGCAAACCCACTGGCTATCAACACAGCTTTGTTTATGAAGCCATCCAGATATATAAACACAGACACAACTTCAACCGAGAAGATGGGTACAAATTGAGCAATCATTGGAAGGACGTGATTAACCCGGTAAAGTCTTAACCTACTGTGATGTTTCCATCCTTCCTGCCGATGTTAGCTGACTCTCTGAATTGCATCACTAGGTTGGATGTCTTTCTGTTGACAGGCTGGATGTCTGGATTCGATCTGCCCCTGAAGCATCATTGCCATGCTAATCTCTCACAATACAATAGCCACTTCCACAGCACCAGGGAGACCATCTCTAGCCCTGCCCTCTCACCCTGAGGGGACTCTCATCTCAGGCCTACACAAGACCGAGTTTTAGGAGCTTTCGCTCTCTCACCTGAATACGATTGCCTGTGTTGCGAGCGAAACGTCGTGATCTATTGTTTTTCTATCGACGTGACTTTACCGAAAGACCCAAAGAGTATAATACAGATACATATTAAATAAATGAGTGTGAGATGGAGATAGAAGCCACACCTTTATAAACGTCGGTATTGGACGTGTTTTCGTGATTTAAGATAAAAAAATATATAACATAATTGTCACATGGATCGTATGTATGAAATGCCAAGATGGATAAACAGATGGTTTTGATAACCACACATGGTTCTGATCTCTCCACCAAGCCGTTGCTCATTTATCGAATTGCTTTTAAAACGAATCTCTCCGTCACAAAGCCATGCAACAAGTGTAAGAAATGGAACGTATCATATTTGTACTTTGAGTACACAGAATCATGTAGTGAACTATTAATCTCACGCCAATGCTGTTGTAAAAATTGTGTTCGTCTCCTAGGTACAGAGTACAGCCATAAATGCGAGAGTTGTGTTAAAAGCAAGTGAAAGGTAAAGGTGCAGCCCTGCAATTGCTTGGTCACTCCGCTGCCTCCACCAGAGGGAGCTATAGACAGTATTTCGGCCTCCTCTTGCACGCTAGCCAGACTACCATTTGGAAGCGCTGTTATGTACATCTGTATTCTTTTCTTTTTTCGCACAGTACATAGCCAACTGCGCTAATCGGAGGTGCGGGGAAGGACAAAAAACTAAACGCAAAAATCAGTTCTAAAGAAATGAGTTTTCAATCTAGAAAACAATACTGGATAGTTTCAGGTGGGCGTACCCACACTTTACTCCACCACACGCGACCTGCAGATGGACTGTTGTTTCACACTGCTGGGTGCACACACAGAGGCAGGAGAATTCAATGGAATTTCCTCATTATATTAGCTGCCTGGCCGGGAGGTCAAATGGAACCAGCGACATGTGGATTGTAAGTCTAGTGTGCTGACCATTACACTGTGGTGGTAGCATCCTCGAGTTAAATAGGAGCTAAAAGTGAAATGAAGTGTTAAAATACTCAACATTTATTTGACTTTGGAATCACAAGACACAGTTTATATGATGTGGAAAACATAACCCAAGTGGATGCATGTACGCTGCCTTCGGGACAGCACTCGGCACTCAGAAGACGGTTATCGAGTTTTGCCAGCGGATGGACATTCCCCATTTGGGGACTTGACAGACACTCAACCTCGCAACGTTATTCTCTCACTCGGCACTTGCTTTCACCTCCGTTCCTGGAGCCCTGTGACGGTGTTTGCTTCACCGTTAAGACCATGCCTGTGACCCGTGGATTGTGAACGCTGCTTTGGTTGAGAGCAGCAGGTGAATGTTGTTTTCCTCCTCGGCCTACGATCAACGCAGGTAGCGGGGTCCCTGGAGCCACGTCCACGTGAACCCTGCAATCCGATCAAGTCTGTGGCCCACGGTGTGCGGTGTCGTTGAGGCCGCAGATTAGCCGATGGAACAGCAGGAATGGATGCCGCGGTGAAACGAATCGGCTGTGGGAATTGAGTGCGCCTGGAAAACCAAATCTTGAACCCTGTTCTTTTGTGGTGACTTGCGCGTTCGTTGTTTGCACGCTCCTGCCTCGATGGAATATGTGTACGTGCCGGGTTTTATTGGGAGTGCCATTCGTAAACGAATATTTGTAGCAATTTGAGTGGCGGAATGAGTTGCGACAAACGGTACCCAAACCAAATGTGTATGACACATCCTGTGCGTGCATTTCAGTTGGATGTTTAAAATCTGGAGCAGAATTGGACATGTGGCTCCATGACCTACAAATCCCTGTTTGGTGGTTTTAATAAGAGAATGTGCCAGTTTACTCAAGAACGCCTCGCTGAGTCTAAATACTTTTTTTTCAGGAGGATCCAGCCAAGATTTTGCAGGAGGGGATGATGTTGCTCTGTGTATTTACCTAATTGAGTAATTTGCAGGAATATTTTCAGCATTTGGTGATTGGCCGACACTAGTTTACATTGATGTGTTTTTAGCTTTGGGAGGAAACTCAAGAACCCAGAGGAAACGCATGCAGAACATGGGGAGATCATACCAATCCTCTGCAGAAAGGCGCCTGAGTCAGGAATTGAACCCATGGCCTTGTTGTTGTGAGGTGCGAGCATCACTGACCCACCCTGCCCAAGAAGAGATTCCAATCTTAGCTCGGTGTGGGTTTCACTTCAGACCCTCCTGGTTGCCCAACGAGTTTGGCACGATAATGGGAGCACTTGGACACGTTTATTCACCACACTTGATGAACTGTAATATTTACAGGCATAATTTGATTAATAACTTCTATAAATCATAATAGATGTTTATGCCTATGATTTGACGAATGCATCCAGTGTAAGAATTGATTTTAGTGTATTAACTTCTGCTTTGTTGCGTGGTCGTCAGCATGACACAGAATGATGAGAAACAATAGAAACAAGTACAGAGGAGGCAGAAAATAATTGCTTCTAGAATCATGGAATCACTGCTGGGAAAGAAAGGATGGGGGTGACTCATGGCATGACTGGAGGGGTGATGTCAGGGAAGCTGAGGTGGATATTTTAAAAACTTCCCGATGGCAGGACGAGCTAATTGGATGAGGCGGTGCAAGCAGTCGCTTGACAAGAGTCTTCTCTCTTCATGAGCTGCACCGATTTATATTCGCGTCTGAAATAAGTGTGGGAATGAAGATGGTCTCAATTATTGCACTCAGCTTTACAAAGTAATTTGTGTGTGGATTTAAATGAGGGGTGCGTTAAATGGAAGCCACCAAACCCCTAGCTAGATCTTTCTTTTATGGTGGTAAAATTCGTTTACTTTGAGAAATGGTCATTATACACATTTTAATGTTCCAATCAAATTGTTAATCATGAAACCATTGGAAAAACGGCAACATATAAAAGTTAAACCAGTGTGATATGGTGCTGGTGATTGACTGTGTTAGGAGAGTGGTGGCAGTGGTGGTGATGTGGTGATGATAATGCTGGTGATGACACCTTTCCACCTGTTGTTTATCATTACAGGTATCGGAGCTACTGCAAGAGCAGGCCAGTCTTAAGCTTGAAATTTTGGAGGCCGAGGGACAGCAGGAGCTACGATGGGAGTGCAGCGGAGACATGGGCAGCCCACGTCCCCACGTGGCCGCGAGGGTCGCACCACCCGCCACGCGGTCTGGGCCCGGCGCATCGTCCCCCGCAGAGCCCAGCGCGGAGCACGTGGAGAATCGCCTCTCGCCAACCCCTGAAGCGGATGCGTGGCCGCAATGGGGACGGCACCGCCAGCGCTCGACCGCCGCGAGCGAAGTGCCGACATACCGGCCGCACGGGCCGCGAGGCGACGCGGAGCGACACGACGCGGCGTGCCGGGAGAGGAGGCCGGAGTCTCCGGCGAGCCGACGATCATCCGGCAGCTCACGAGATGAGGCGGCCGTGAGTCACGGAGAGCTCCTGTACCTACTAAAGATGGTGAGTGGTCATGCTGGGAACGACAGGGGCAACCGTACCACATTGACACGGTATCGTTGCTCGCGTATCCCAGCACTGGTACGTGTGTGAGTGTGTGTAGTGTGTGTGCGTGAGTGAGTGTGTGTCTGTGTCTGTGTGTGTGTCTGTGTGTGTGTGTGTGAGTGTGTGTAGTGTGTGTGCGTCCCCCTCTTTAAGAAGGGGGACCGTACCGACTGTAACAACTACAGGGGCATCTCACTCCTCAGTGTGCCGGGTAAGGTCCTGGCAAGGATTATTCAACATCGCCTTGCTAGGCACGCTGAGGAGAGGCTTGCGGAGCCCCAATGCGGTTTCAGGAAAGGGCGGTCCTGCACAGATGCCATATTTTCTGTCCGTCTGCTACAGCAGAGGTGTAGGGAATTCCAAAAAGACCTACATCTCTGCTTTATTGACCTGGTCAAGGCCTATGATACCATCAGTAGGACTGGGCTCTGGGTTGTTCTTCGTGCTTTCGGAGTCCCTGACCCTCTGCTCACGATCATTAAGGACCTTCATGATGGTGAGCGGGCCCGGGTAAAACTACGTGGCCGGGAGTCGGAGCCTTTCCCTGTACACCTTGGGGTGCGACAGGGATGTCCTCTGGCTCCCACATTATTTAACATCTATTTCGACTGCGTAGTTCGTGAAGCCTTCAATAGCTGTACCGGGGGAATTACCATTTGGTACAGATATAATGGGAGGCTGATCGACGCCCGGGTGCGATCAAGGGATGGCTCCCTATTGGTCAACCACGTTATGTATGCCGATGATTTGGTAATAGCTGCTCATTCAGAAGAGGAGTTGGAGACGCTGCTGCTGAGACTGGAGCGTGCCACTAAGAGGTGGGGCCTTACCATCAGCCCCACCAAAACTAAGCACCTGCCTGGGTATTTTGTACCATCGGGCACTCCACCCCCACAACTCTCAATCGGTGATGGGGCAGTTGTGGAGAGAGTGGAGAGTTTCCCATACCTGGGCAGTGTGCTTATGACCGGCTCCAGTTTATCAGCAGAGGTCTCACTCCGAATCAGTCGAGCGGCAATATCTTTTCATCGGTTGCGTAACGCTGTGTGGAAGCTACCTGGTCTGTCGCTCCGCACGAAGCTTCAGGTCTTCTCGGCCACGGTCATTCCCTCCCTTCTCTACGCTTGCGAAACGTGGACCCCCCTAGTGGAACATCTTCGCCGGTTGGAAACATTTAGGCTGGCCTGCCTACGATCCATCCTGGGTTTAACAAGGCTGGATTGTGTGAGGAGCTCACAAGTCCTTGAAAGATCTGGGCAAAGTCCCATCAGTGAGCTCCTCCGGCAGGCAAGGCTGCGTTGGCTGGGTCATGTAGCCCGCATGCCCAGCCACCGCATGCCTAAACAGCTTTTGTTCGGCCGGATCGAGGGGGCTAAACGGGCGCGGCACGGGCTAGAGAAGAGATGGAGTGATGTGGTACAGGAGGACGTGGAGCTGAGTGGACTTGCCGATGACTGGTACCAGCGGTGTCAAGATCGGCCTCAGTGGAGGAGGCTCGTGAAGGACGCTACTGGGCAGTTGGAGGCAGTCGCCCTCCAACAACAACGGAGGGCGGAGGAGCGACGCTCACAACAACGAGCGGAGCGCCGGGTGGCTAAAGCACAGCAAGTTGGAAAAGTAGGGGGCACAGGTGGTGCATCAGCCAGTCATCTCGGTCATCTCGGTCAGTCGACCCGTGGCACCTGGGTCTGCCCCGTGACCTCCTGCCAGCGGGCGTTCGACACTTCACGTGGCCTCAGGGTGCACATGGCCTGGCACAAGCGTCGTGGTGACGTCACCGCCACTTAGTGGCAAATGGCGGTTGTTGTTGTTGTTGTTGTGTGTGCGTGAGTGATTGTGTGTGCGTGAGTGAGTATGTGTCTGTGTGTGTGTCTGTGTGTGTGTGTGTGTCTGTGTGATTGTGTGTGTGTGAGTGTGTGGGGAGCGACAGTGTAGCGGTTAGCGAGCTGCGTGACGAACCCGGCGACTCGGGTTCGATTCCTGCTCACGGCCAACACCAGTGACGATTATCTAAACTGGTTCTGGGCTTCCCCTAGGTCGGCTCAACCTCACAAGAGTACCTTGGTGCAATGTATAAACATCGCCACTAGGGAAACAAAGGCGGCCGGGCGTGGTGTTGGCCACCCACCCACTCGTGTGCCGTGCCAGCCTTTTCGATGCTCGCTAACAGCACTTGCCCCTACAGTCTGCTAAGGCTATAGGGGGGATATTTGTCTTTGTCTTTTTTGTGTCCACATAACTTAAACCGGGTCCGGGGCAGTTTACCCAGGAGGAAACCTAGGCAAGTTTCAGGATTTCCACCATCATGATGGTATATGTCGTCCGGTAGGCGTTGATGACACACATCACCTATGCCGACTCCAATTACTGGTCTGTGACAAATAGAGGGACTGGCGTCGGCTGAGTGGGTGGTCAAGGTCGGGGTCATTTGAATGCGGAGGTTACGTAAGGTGACGTTGACACCGTGGAAAAAGACCTCGGCCAATGTCGTGCGGCTCTTTTTCCGCCACTCTCCCTCCTCCCCCTGCCGCTGTCAGGCGTCGTGCGGAGACGGCTGGTCACCCTCATGCTGCTCCGTGCACGGTCACTCGTGTTTATGTTGGGCGCCGGAATCAATTTGCCGAGCTGTTCATACGTACAGTGTGCATCTGACGTTGGTGCATTCTTGTAAGCTTTCCCGGCACAAATAAGTGTGTGGTGTTTTATTTTGTGGCGTGGCGTCTGCCTCGTACGTAATAATATTAATAATATACAGTCCCTCCAGAAAAACGCGATTATGCGATCGCAATATTCCACGCAAAATCAGCCAAAGTCCGCATATTTATGCGGGGGCGCGTTTTTTCAAATACGCCGCACTTTCGCCGCATAAATTGCAGATTTCCGCGCGCAAAATATGCGGGCTTGCATGATTTCATAATCCCCGCATTTTCGTTGCAAAAAGTCACATATATCTTAGGAGAAAGTTGAAAAATGTTGCGTTTACTTCACACAAGCGCAGCCATTTCCCCTGTTGCCATGGGAACGTTATGACGTGACGTCACTCATTACGCGACATCATTGAAAAGCTGCAAACCCCGCGATGCCAATGAAACCATGATGAAGAGTTTATGCAACTTTACAGTTGTAAGATTGCACTTTTTTGTTAGTAGTATGTAAATTTATATTACTGTAAGACTGTACTGTTACTGTATTGCTTACGTTACTGTGCACTGAAAACACTTATTTTAACAGAAGATGTCTGTTTTGTATAGCTACCTCTGTAAAACAGGAAGCACACATTTTATTTTTTAATATTTTATTTATTCATTTTTACAGAAGTTGTAGCATATTCATTTTGTAAAGCTACAGAACTTGTTCGACTCAATGTTTTGTAAGTTTGAGCCATCTGTTTGTTAAGGTCTGAAATAAAACAAGATGAGAACTTAAATATTCCCAGCACTTTCTGTGATGTAGTATGCTTGCTTATCATAGGAAGTAATAAGAAATGACTCTTTACATTAAAGTAGTAGCCTAGTGAATAGGGTGTTGGGGGAATCACTTTTTTTTCTCTTTTTCATCAAACCGCAGTTTTTGCAAGTTCCCGCAATTTTTGCAAGTTCCCGCAATTTTTGCAAGTTCCCGCAATTTAATCGCATAAAATTGCATAAATATCCCGCATATTCCATCGCGTTTTTTAAGAAAACGTGCCGCATAATCAACGATTTTTGCCCGCAACAATCACCAAAAAACTCCGCGTTTTTCTGGAGGGACTGAATATAACGAACATAATAATATGAATAATAATATTCCGTGCACCATGCGTGCCTCCTACGCATTTGCACTGCGTGCTCGTTGTGCGTTTGGTGTTTCTGCGGGAAAGTCGCCGTATCGATTTTTTTTGTGCGTCGGCCTTGCTGCGTGTGTGCGAGCATTATTGTACATCAGAAAATAAGTCACTCCCGTGAAGTTGTGTTTAATTGAATAGGTTTCACGAGGAAGACGGAGGGGTGGGTGGGAGGGAATTGGGTGATGTGCATCGTGAGGCCGATATTCTCGTACACATTCAGCTCACCAAGTCAAGCTTAAGTGGCTCTTATCGGAGAATGCAGTGAGTGTGGTCTCGTGACGCCCTGTGCACAATTTGTCGTGCAGATGAAGGACTCAATGCTGCAGGAGGTGCGCAAGGAGGTACTGGACAACATGCTTCCCTTCCTCACCGGTGCCGAGTTCTCAGCTTCTCTCCCCGAGGAGCTCGAGTCGTGATGATCATCCCATACCCTCGCAGAACTCCTGGGCACGAGTGCTCCTGCCTGACCACTACCAGAAGCAGAGCTGCAAGAGGATTAGGACTTCAGTGGGCTGTGAACTACTGCGTATGTTTTCACGGCTGTACTGTAAAATTCTCTGCTCCACTTACTGGAAGCTTTAGTTCCTGAAAAATCTCCCACCACATGGAGCAAATCGTTGGACAACATGCCAAGCAAAACGCGGTATGACCCGAAACACATGGGATATCCATTTCTGCTTGTGTCCTCGTCTGCCCTCCGTGGTGGGTGGTATTTGAAGGAAGGCGATAAACGCCCTGGCTCTGCGTTTTCCCAATCTTCCACCTGCAAGCAAAGTGCGTGAGAGCGGGGAATGCTCACCGCACTGTGAAAAAAAACACGACGGGATCTCAAGCGAGGCCTTGGTGCGTCTGACAGCTGATGGCTCTGGGCTGGGGCAGGCACACGTTGCAGTGTGCACGTTGAACATGTTAAGGAGAGCCGACACAAGATTGCGGGGGTTTCGTCTTTTAATCCTTTTCTTCCATTCACACCTGTCCCCAGCCGTCCCAATCTCGTTCCCGCCAAAGGCCCCTTCTTCCCGCCCGTTCTCTCCTTATATCTCCTCGATCACCCCTCCCACTAACCCGCCTATTGGTGGGAATCCTTCCCCTGACACCCCTACAAACAAATACGTCGAGTATCTCGAAGCACATGGGGCGGTCGAGTGAGGGTCTGGATCATACGGGAGTGAGCGGCGATTGCTCTGCGGGATCGGCCATCGTGGTGGGATTGGAAGAAGCGACAGCATTTCACTGCGCAGCTCTTCGCAGTTTCTTTGCTGTATAGCCCTTCGATGTGTCTCCGTGGTGTTTGGACAACACGGGGTAACGACGCGAATATCCATCGGAGAGCGAAGCAATTGTGTGCTCGTATCCTGCAGTGCCCTGCCGGTTTTCAGAATTAAATCCACTCTTCCTGCAAGCAATGTGCCAATACAACTTTTTATGCAATTAATACTTAAATATAATAACTTTTTCCTGAGTGCATCACTCAAAGTGAAAACTGGTTTCTTATTGTGTTAATATATATTTATTGAAACTCGGAACGAATTGCGATCGTAGAGTTTTTGTTTTTATGCACGTGACGACTCCTCTTGCAAGGAAGCTAATCATGAATATATCAATAGCATCTCTCCCTTGAAATTGCTGCACATGCTGCTCAGAGTTTACATGAATGCTTGGAATCGCAGCTGATGCAAACACAAAACGTGCAATTATTTGAACAATAGCAGAATTGTTTTTGTTCATCTTTTGAATTCTATCTTTTTATGCAAGGTGTGCGTGCTCATGGGGGCTGTGAGCACCGTCCACGTTACGCGTTAAGTCCGCGTGCAACATATGGAAATTTGAATGTACAAATGTTTATACAATCTTGACTTAAAGCTTTCGTGACTGCAGGAATTCTATTCTTTGGGTCTTTCGGTAAAGCCACGTAGATAGAACAAATACTACAAATAATAACAATATCACGACGTTTCGGTCGCAACACAAGCAATCGTCATCAGGTGAAAAATATATCGTTATTGAATTTTTTTTATTCTATCTACGTGGCTTTACCGAAAGACCCAAAGAGTATAATATATTAAATAAATGAGTGTGAGATGGAGAGAGAAGCCAAACCTTTATAAACGTCGGTATTGGACGTGTTTTCGTGATTTAAGATCAATATGTATTTAAGTCTTGTTGTCACACTGAGAGTTTATAAGGGGATGTATTTTTTTCTTGAGTATAGCAGCAGAGATTAAACTATTCAACTTGTTTTATTTTACCAGTTAAGCCCACTGAGCTACATAGCTCTTTTTCAGAAGTGGCCTGGCTACAAATGATAACTCAACGAAGTGGCTTATGTGGAAATTTATAACAGCCAAATACTCTGAACGCATGTTTTTAAATGTGGAGAGAAAAACCAGAGGACCCGGCGAAAAATCCACGTGACCACGGGGAGAATATGCAAACTTCAAATATACAGACGTCAGGGTCGGGGTCGATCCCACGACCTTCTATATACCTGGCGAGGTAGTTCGTATCTTGCCACCATGGCGCCCATATGGTGTATACGATGGCGAATTTTAACTCCAGTGCAATAAGTGACATGCATATTCTTTGGAAATATATGGGCGTTGGGATGCGACAGAACTGCTATGCACAACGCACACTTAACCGTACATGTTTTTCTTCAAAGTGTTTAATATTCCATTTATTTAAGGTTAGTTGAAAATGCCTTGTGCACTTTTTTGCCACCTTCATCTGTATGTAAATGCACAATGCGCTGCGCTTTCCGCGTGTGATTTCTACACCTCCTGGGAGGTGCTGGGTGGCTCTGTGCCAGAGTGAATGCCGGTGTCCGTGTTTTCTGCGTTGAACTCTGAATAATTGCGCTGCGCTGGGAGGTGTGACGCCACTCTCTCCTACGGTTTCGTTTCGAAATCGGAAAATTTGCATATTTTTTGCCGATACCGAAAGCCACACATCCCTGCCTTTTATTCCTCGTGTGAATTGGTCTACGACAAGCATCGCCATAAACAACAACACTCATTGACGGTCAGGGCCCACCAAGACACTTAAATATTTAATGAAACGCACATTTCCAAACACCAAATTACACACGCAGGCAGAAAGCAACAGCGTACTTATTCAGTTTATTGCCAAAGATCGACTTATCTAGTATTGAATGTTTTTAAAATTCATAAAAAAATAAATCGATATTTTATGGCTTGGAAGGTTTTTGTGCACGCATTTTTTTTGCAAGTTGATTCGTAAACACAACAACAAAGGAGTTTGCATACCAAACAAGGCCGGGTGTCTGGATCGCCACTCTGCGTGCGGTCACGCGCCGTGGCGTCGCCAGCGAGGGCCGCAATACATGCGACGTTGCGGCACAGTGAGCAGCACACGTAATAGTTCATTCGTGTGTATTCGTGATCGTTTTCAGCTGAAGACGTTCGCATTGGCGTGTATCGTAATCAGAAATGTGTTGCATGCTGTTCCTCCTTTTAAAAATTCACTCGTGTCATCATTGTAACTCACGAGTGTGATCTAGACGGGATCCGTATTCTGAGCACAACAGACACGCCGGGCGAGGATAATCGCAGTATCCTGCGTAGCTCACGTGTCGCCTTTCGTTGTAATCGAGTAAGAAACCATAGCTGCATATTGATTTGCATATCTCTTTACCACAAGAAAAAATAGAAAGAATTAGGTCTTGCCCTCACTGACACACTCGGACTGTGCACTTTTAAATCTAGATTGGAAACGAATTTCTTTAGAACAGTTTTTTGTGTTTAGTTTGTCCTTCCCCCGCACCTTCGATGAGCACGGTTGGCTACGTACGGTGCGAGAGAAGTTCAACATACAACAGGAAATGTTCCATGAGATCTATGTGGAATATTACCGGGCTGGTAATTATGTTGTAACCATTGGTGTCTAACTCAATACTTTAGTGGGGATACTGTTCAGTGTGTGAGACAAGCATACTGTATAAGAAAATTGACAAGGTAAGCTTATCGGTCACACATGCTGTGGGTTGGTTGTGTAGTGCCAACGATTCAGAGACAGAGTTTCTAGGAGGCACTTTCTTTATTAACAACTTTGACGGTCTCGTCCGAACAATCTCCACAGTAGCTCAGCCCAGCCTGTACACAACACTGGCCGTCTAACACTGACGGCGCCGACTGAGATAGCCAACCACTTTCCTTCCGAGCGCAATATCTAGCGGAGACGTTTAACGACGACAGCGACGACGACGAGATAACAGCAACAACGAGACGACTCCATTCCCAGAACCGGCAGCCCTGAGCCCCCCGCTCTCGGCTCTTTTTATGCTACCAGCGTAGCCTGGCTCCGCCCTGACCGCGCCTCCCTTCTCGAACCTCCCAGAAGGTTCCAGGGACCTCCAGACGGGGTCCTCTGTGAACCTTGCCCTAGTTCCTCCCTCTGCCGACACCCCGTGCACGCCCTCACCGGCGTGTGCGCTGTCTGTCCACCACAGTTGCCGCTGCTGTCCACCAGCCGGCGCTATTACACTACAGCTGTATAGAAGGGCGAAGGGTAAACAAGTTCTTAATAGTATTTACAGACTGGGTAGCGAGATTTAGCACGTCATGTGTCCGAGTCTGGCACTGCGAATAATAATTATACGATTATAATCGTATTCAAGCCCCGTGTTTATCCAACAAAGCAACGACGAGTCTCCAAACTTACAGCAAGCTCCTGCATGTGGAAGTTTGATCAATTCCACTAAGATGCTGGTGGAGGACACTGTGGACCCAAACAATAACACACATTCAGGAAACCATCTCTGTACATATTGCCATCTCCTAGCCACCTTGCAGCCCAGACCTACGCCAACTCACCTGTTATTCCCTGACAGTCTCCAATCTGATTACCAACCTGGCCCAACCCTCCTGAGCTTAAGAGATCTCATTAGATCCAGGTACATTTAGGTTGATTTGGACATCGGCTAAATGTGCAATTCCTGTCTGGCTAAGCATGTGTGTTATATCAACCCAAGGTTTTGTCTTTCCTAACGAGCAGTATCAACTTGTTACCTTTGTATACTGTACTCTTGCCCTGCCTCCTTATATTAAAATCAAGAATTCGCCTTTTGTCAATACACTGATTGATGAAGGTCAGCCCCACGCTACACTGACCAAATTCTCCACCCTGGTCAGTGTGGCTTGGTAAAGGTTGTTGTCTAGTGCCAGTTTATATATCACTCGCCACTCATGTTTGCTATGGCTGGGAATTGAATTCAGGTCACTAGATTTCATAGCACAGGGCATTAACCACTATGCCACGCCGTTAGGATTAATTTGCTACATTTATTCATTTTGTGGAATAATCATGCCGCGAACATTTTACTTGTGAGTTGCACAATCCATATTTACCAGTCTTGTGTTGCAGATAGTCATGAGGCTATAAATGCAATTAATGTTCTAGGCAATGTTCCTCCTTCAGAATAGTGATGACAACGTAACTCGTGAATTGGATGTAAATGTTTTGGGAATATCTATTGCTTAACTAAATTCGTGTCATAAATAACGGAAATTTGAGTTTGGAAATAATAGTGTACAATTATCAATTTGGTTTTGTGCTCGTGCAGGAAATTACAAATATAACCACTCGGCCATCCGCAGATTGTTTTCAGTAACATTGTTTTAAATGCCTCCGGATTCCTGTGACCTCAAAAGTGTGTTGCTGCATAGACATGAAAACAACAATAGCGCTGCACCTACACGACGACACGTGCGATTTTACTTTGTGTTTTACGGTCGTTTCAAGGGTAACGTGTAAAGCATGCCAGGAAATGTTTTATAGTCCTTCAGAAGATAACTTCAATAGCCTTGCTCTCCATGAAGATCAATGCACATTTTCTTAGTTTCGACAAATGCGGACGGAGCGGTGGTGCAGTGGTTAAAAAAAATTGTGAGAAAATATATAGCCACGGCGATGAAGAAAAATAGAAAGAGATAAAGCAAAACAAATATTACAATGCGATTTGACTTTGGTTTGACCGGTTCTTTAAATAAACTGGCTAATGAAGAATTTGCAGGAAGTGATATAAGACATGAGGTAAGCAGCTTGTTTGATCTCCTTGCAAAAGCTGTGCAAGATTTAAACGAGATTGGGTCCTTCAGAGATTAACCTGGGCCGGATGGGCATTGGGGTTAGAGGGGTGTAGGTCACCAGTTCAGAAGCATAAACCTTTCGGCACTGAGGACGACAGCAGCATCATGTTGGCCATAGGGGGAGAACCCAACATCCACTTTGACCCCTGACTCATCCACCCTGACTCAGCCGGTGCGGCAAGACGGTTCACGCAGTCGCCACAAGCAATTACATTGCAGGCTGCCCTTTGCACCTTGGCTTGTATCTGCCCGAGATATCACGTCGCTTTCAAAAGGGTAGAAACTGCGGTGCGTGGTCTGGCCAAATCGGCGGCATGAGTCATTAAACCGCCCAATTAATTGCCCCTTTTTAATGGAGTCTCTTCTGGCCGTGGGTTCGTGTGGGTAGCCGGTGCCTGTCGTGCCAGCGCGCGTGTGCTGCTGAGCTCGCGTTCCTTACGTGCAGGGGAATTGTGCTTTGCATTTGTGAACGAGTGCACTAAGAAACAAGCACGATGCCGTTTTTTCTGCATTGTCAGTGTTCATGCTCCGTTTGATTGTCAGCAGAGCAAAGTGGGATTATGTGCTCGCGCTGATGAGGGTGACTGAAGATAACGCTGCATTGGGTGTAGAGAGCTCCACTGATGGAACGTGTGTTCACCATGCGCGTTTTGACGTCCGTTGTTCTCTCTTTGATCACAATACAGCCTCCAGCTGGCTTGCATGGCAATTAAAACTCTAAACAGAAATTATCATCATCGGCCATGATCAATCCACTGCTGGATGAAAGCCTCTTGAAGCTGCTGCAACCTACCACGGTCCTGCAATGCACCTCGCTATCACCTGCAGAGGATCTGATTTTCACGTACAATTACATTTGTTTCAAATATCTTTCCGTGGTTTAATTTCAAAATAACAATTTTAATTGTGCTCATTCAAATGCAATTATCCAGCAAACGTATAAATGGTCTTGGCTTTCAGCATGCGGCATTTGAAAAAACAATCGCGATTTCTTTTTTTTTAAACCTTGAGTTTGATGGCCCAGCGTGTACTGTTACAGGACGATGTCCGTTATTTGCAGAGGGAGAGGAGGAAGAGGAGGCAAACCTTTAATTATTGATTGCACGGCGTTCTCCCTCCACGGGCATGCGGTGCATGGGTTGTGGCGTGCACACCTCCTCCTCCTGCCCTACGTCATCACACACATCCAGTCGAAACCATAACGGTGGCCCCTGAATGCATAATTTAATAAGTGGCAGTAACAAAAAATAAATATAAAAGACAAGCCCCCACCCCCCCTCTCATGACGGAGATGAGCGTGTGTATGTGCGTGGCGGAGGGAACGGGAGGAAATCTCGGCCGGGGGTTGAGAGGGAAGAGTGGGGAGGTGGTCAGAACCCACCCCCTCTCATTTTCCTCGCGCGCCGCTTTGCGCGCCCTGCATTGAAGGGGCTGAGCGGAGGCGGCGTGAGACCCGCGGGAAGGGAGAGCTGCGAAGGCTTCGTCCACCGCTGGGAATTGGCGGCTGCTGCTGCTGCATGCGATGTTCTGTCACAACGGGCGGGCATCGCCACCCGCACCTCTGCAAGGGAGCGGCTTATGAGAACGACTCTAATTCCTGCAGCTGCTGCTTGAATCAACCCGACCCCTCTGCCAAGAGAGGTACCCATCCTCATTTGGTTATTGTTGGCGTTGTTTGTAGACACAAGGAGACGGGTAGAGCATTATGCCGTCTTGTGTGCGGTTCCTAAAATGGCCCGACTGCAGATTTTGGTTCATGTCCTGCGGCCCCATTGTGAGTGGGGCCGCAGATGGATGTATGGACATGAACGCGCGTGCGTGAGTGCGCTGAGATCCTTGTAAAATTTGAAAAGATTCGTGTTTTGTATGAAGCAGGTTTACCTCTGATAATCCCAATACAGATTAAAACCTCAAAAAACGTAATCTCGGTAAAATCACGGAGTGCGTAAGCCCACAGCTGCTTGTCGCGTTGGGTCTCTCTCTCTCCCCCGCTTACGTGAGTATAGCTGCACATACTTTCATATTTTCACCTGCGCTTTTGTAATTGACGATTAAATTATAGTTGATCAGTTGTTATGTATTTTAGGTCATACATATCATCAATGTGGTGTTAATAGTAATGTGACGAGTTTATATTAAAAAATATCGGAAAATTTTACGTTTATTTTGCTCTCAACTAATGAGCTAAGGGCGTCATTTTGTTAGCGATATATTTGTAGAACGTCGTTTTGTTTGCGATATATTTGTAGGACGTCGTTTTGTTTCTATTTCACAACCACGTTGAGCCTCGACGACCTCCCGCAGCGGCCGCGTCTGTCACCTCGATGCACTCGGAATACCCACAACGTGTCACATGTCATAGCAAAACACAACTTTAGTCTGACCATTGGGCGCCGAGGCTTTCTCCATGGGCAGCCAGACCACCCCGCGCACCCCCACTGATGGTCCAGCCGAGCGTGTGTGGCCAACCCGTAACGGTGATGTACTGGGAAGGAGATATCAATATCTCATTGCCAGGGCTTTATTCCGCACTCGATATTTTCTGGAACGCTGCTTAGGCTTGCTTACAGTAGACATTATGTATGTACGTTGAACTTCTTTCGCACCATACGTCGACATAAGGCACTACCACGAGAGTACAAGGTAAACTTATCCGAAGCCAAAAAGCTGAATGAAAATTAATGCGGCGCCCATGTCCTGAGCCAGTGGTGTAAATGTCTCATTCCGATGGCAGGGGCCAGTATATTGTCATAGTCCGAGTTAGCCCTCAGCCAGGATTACACTTAAAACATTACGATTGTGAGCGGGCAGCAGAGCCATATGGCTAGAACATAATAATCATATACAGTATTATTGTACCCTCTAGTCCTATACGAACAGGCTATTAAACTTCGATGCATGGATTCACTATTGTTGTCAATATATTGATTACAAAAGAAGGCGAGATGGATGTGGCATGCCAAAATAATTATCCGAACAGCGTTCCGGGCTGCTCCGGCTAAAAAGAATCTCTGCTCGTTGCCAGGGATCGCACTGCAGGGCAACGCTGCCAAGGTCTCGGAGCAGTTATGTGGCCTCGGCAAGGAATTACGCCACTCGAGCACCCACGTGGCCTTCTGCATTTACCGTTGAACTTGGAATAATTAATAATTAAATATCCCATTCACCCGGGTCCTGCCGACGTCTAAACATGTTGGACTGTAAGCAAGAGAATGTTTAAATGTCGTTGGCCAGTCCAGTCGACATTAATTATTTAAGACGAGCCTTTTGCCTCTCCAAGGACGGGTGTATTGCAGTCAATCTGAAATTTGCAAGCGAAAAGCAGAGCGCGACGTGATATTCATTGCATCAATGCGTGTGCTATTTGTAAGGGCGCGGTGACACAGACTGATTTCATTTTAAGGTTATAATCCCTTGTTCATCACGACGTCCTTTTTACTTTGATGTCTCAATAGCGTGACGTGAGGGTTCTGCCTTTGTAGTGAGGGTTGTAAGTTGACGCCGAGGAGGGGGGAGGAGGCGCATCGGCCCCCCATGTGGAGTGACGTCACTTTGTAATATGATTATTAATGAGGGGGGCTGTTCGATGTGGAGTGACGTCACCTGCTCATGATTATTAATGAGGGGGGGAAGGTGCTCCATGTGGAGTGACGCCACCTGCTCATGATTATTAATGAGGGGGGGATCCATGTTGAAGACGTAATCTGTTCATGATTATTAATGAGGGGGCATGGTCGACGTGAAGTGACGTCACAAGCGTTGCACACAGACATTCTTGGCTCATTATAGGAGATAATAATGGGGAGGGGGTGTCCATTTTTGAGGACGTCATCTGCTCATGATTATTATTGAGGGGGCTGTTCGATGTGGAGTGACGTCACTTGCGCATGATTATTAATGAGTGGGGGAGTATTCCATATTGAGTGACGTCACCCGCTCATGATTATTAATGAGGGGTGGGGGGGTCCATTTGGAGGACGTCACCTGCTCATGAATATTAATGAGGGGGGTTGGTCAATGTGGAGTGATGTCACGGGAGTTAAGGACAGACTTTCCTGGGTGATTATAGTTAGTATTCGACAGGGATTTTTTAAAAGGTGGACAGAGGTGGGAATGGGGGTGGGGGGATTTCAGAAACGTTTCCTTTATTTCAACTGCCATGCCGGGAGATCGTCGAACTGGTGACCTCCGGATTGCAAGTCGAGTGTGCTACCCACTTCCACACATCAGTACCTCATGGTTTTTACATGACAGTCAACGTATTTTGACATCTATTCAGAACCATTTTAACAACACCTATCTTCAAATAAGCTAACCCAAGCTGGTAGTTTAATGGGTCGTTTTTGACCAAACGCAAACTGAACCTTGCTTTCCGCTGACAGCGGAGCTGTGTTCCGGGGTTGCATTTGAGAGACGGAGAGTGGAGGGACTTCGCGTTGGAAGCCGTGATGCATGATAATTGCCGTCGACATGCAGGAGCAGCAGAGGGCTCCTCTGCCCTAGTTCTGAACGCCAGCCCAGCAAGGGGTTTGTAGGAGAGCCGGGGGCACTTCCTGCATGTCGCACATCCTGCATCAAGATGTAGGATGTGCAGAGCCTCTTTCTGGCAAACTGCGCTGGGAAATTGCTATTCTGCCTCTGTCATTGCTGTGGGGAATTAAACCCCCAGCGTGCCACGGACTAAAGTGTGTGCGCGTGTGAGACTCTGTGGCATCCTCCATCTCCCGTAGATGAAGCGGCTTAGCAGGAGGATCAGGGTCCCTCAGAGGCATGCATAATTGCTTGCTACGTGCGCGTCAGGGTCTAACATGGAATTCAGTTGACCAAATCACGATAACTGCTGCACCTATGATTTACCACATATTTGGAAGACGTTGCATCGCGGAAATGAATTTTCTCATTTATTTGCGTATTTATAATTTGATTATAAATCGGTTAATTTAAAATAAATGTTACTCATAATTGAATGTAATGCATAGCTTTGTGTGTTTGTGTTTTAATGTATGCCGCATAATCTGAGAAAATCTAAACATTGCATGCAATAACAATTACGTAAAATTTGAATTTCTTTTCAATGAGAACCTATTACGCCTACATTTCTACTTGCATTACGCCACTGGCTTGCCAAAGGTTCAGCCATTTACTTAAAAAACGAAGTAAATAAATAACTGAATACAATAAGCATTCGGCACCACGGGGGCAAGTGCTGCAAGCAATTCCCCTCTTTTTCCGGAACCCGCGTGGCATAACGAAGCTGGTGGCCTCCACCACACCCGCACCATTTCCTTGGCAATGTAGGCCAATTACACCGCGACCCTGAGCCCGGCAACTCGCCCGTCATGTTGTCATCTCCTGCTGGATGCGGGCCGCCCCAATGAGTTATTGGACCGTGCTTGGCGCTGATTTTCGGTGTGGATTTGTGAAGGTTAGGAGCATGGACTGTAGGAATGTAAAAGTACAGCACAACAATGTATCTTGCTGCACTGAACTCTGCTGCCAATAACAACCTCGTACATGAAGATCACATGCCCAAGCACTATGCAGGCTCAACACTGCTTAGCTACTGCAATCTGACAAGATCGGGCGTTTCCCGGCGATTTTAGTCGTAGGTTTATTTTGAATGTGAAAGACAAATATTAGAGGCATTAATTCTCAAGTGGAATTGATATCGCCAACTACTTAAATGAGATTATTTAGGTGGAAATTCATTTGATTTCTCTGAGCATAGCATTGGTATTCTGGGAATGTTGTCTCGGAATTATAAACTTGACATTATTCCCCCGCTGAAATGTCAAGCTTTAAACAACGTCAATAAAGGTTTCACATTCACTATTGTGCATCTGGTGGATGTAAAGGAGCCCTATTGCTCGCGGTTGTAGATCACCTTAAGGTCGCTCTGCCTTGTTTTGTTTGCTCCCATTCATCTTTTTTCAGCTACTGCCGATTTTCCCATTGTTCAGTTGCGAGAGCGATGACTGATCCCAGCGCCACTATGGATGGCAAATCGATAGACGCCGACGGTGCAGAGAATGATCCGAAGAGCCCCAAGAAGATTCAGTTTGAAATGCCTTCGTTCCAGACGTACCTGGATCCCGCCTCGAGCGAACAGGTATGAAAACCACGAACAGCGCGCGTGTTCCGACACCGTTTCTAAAGATCAGTTGAGGTCGTAGGCGGTGGTGTCATTCGATCTCAGCACACTTTGTGTTTTTGGAGTTTTCAAATTTCTTCATGTCCCGGCTGACTGCGGCCATCGCTATTTACTTCCAATTTGGGATTGCAGACGAAGAGCCACGGTACTTAATTGGCCAGATCGAAACGTGCCACCCCCTCCCCCCCGTGCTGTTGTATAACCAGACACCGTGTCTGCGCCTGTAACGTTGCCTCATGTAGTGCTCATGCTGCATCTCCGTCGCTCCGAGTCAGTGGTCACAGCACCAATCGGCACAGACTCCTGTCCGATGAGCCACACACAAGCCCACGCTTGACTTTAGACCCTGGGGAGCCTACAAGGATGAGTCAAGTATAAATGGACACGCCTTATTCTGTTCACTTGTGGGCTCCTGCCATGCCCCCTTAATCTGATCTTCAGCGGGGTGCAACTCGTAAAGAGCAGCTCGAATTCTGACGTGCGCACATCTGTCCTTGAGAGTGTGCCAATGCGCGTTGGCAAATTTACGGGATATAAGAATGTCACTGTGAAGGTCGAACAAGAATGTGAATTCCTGCACTAATGCCTGCGCACACAGTAATTCAACTTTTGACTTCAGGAGCCGAGTGGCTGTTGGATGTGAATCTGCTAAAGCAGTGCATCTGCGCACTGCCGCTCTCTCCCTTATAGACTGGAAGATAACATTAAGCCGTAAAATTATAATCCAGTGACTTCAACTGTAATTGTCATCATTGCTGTCCACCCCGCATTACCTAATTCTATCTGTCCCAAGGTAACGAGTCATCATTGCAACATATGACATCTATTTAACAAACAGTAATGTGGTAATAATCACATGCCGGCACAACTGATATACTGCATAGGGGTCAATATAACGACACATTAAACATGTTTATGTCCTCTTTAACAGAACATTGCATGAAACAAGAAACTGTAATTATGCTGTGAAAAAAATGCAACTCCCATCTACCGTGCAATCATCCACAGGATAATTCGCACATCACTGTCATCGAATTTTGTTAGTGTCAAAGAAATTCTAGATTTGAAGCTTTCGTGACTGCAAGGATTCTTAGGTGTTTTCGGTAAAGTTTTTTTTACCAAAAAAACCTAAGAATATGTGTCAAAGAAAGTTGGTGAAAGATGCTGTGAATTGAAGTGGCGACCGAGATTGAGCACGCAACAACCTTGTTGACGTAGAGTCTCTACCTGGGCTGGCAGGGAATTGAGGTCGAGTTTAGCAAGGGGCTACAAATTGAGCGTGTGTTCCAGATTATCTTGCTTCGCAGCCGCTAAAAGGACAACTATTTTTAGAATCCATAAAATATACAGTACTGTATATTCAAAAAAATCATCCGCGGACGCATCTCGAATGCTGTCTGTGCTCTAAAATGTAGCCAAATAGCACAGCGCGATGTTCTATGTTTCTATCAATGTTTTGTTTTCAATCCTAGATCAGACGCCGCAGACCCACGCCAGCCTCTCTCATTCTACTGAGTGATCAGTCATCCCCAGGTGACGTGAGGCGAGAGGACACACATATACACACACAGGCGATGTGTTGAACATTACAGCATTTAGTTGTATGTATTATACGCCACAGTGAAAACACATAATTAGTCGTAATTGCATGTTTACTTGGAATAATATATATTTTTAAACTCTGTACAATGATGTATTTTTACTTTGTTCAGTTCTCTGATTAAATCAATTGCTGTATACAATTTCAGTAAAAATGTTTACCTTCCAGGTGTGAATTGGAACCACCTCTAATCACTAAATGTTTACGCACTTGATGGAGATTACACTACATGTTTTGGCCTCTGAAAAGGTATCTATGGGATTTATATATATGTTTCAACAGGCAACTTCTGCCTTTTAAATACGAAATTGGTAACAACTGTAATTGTTCCGCGTTGGCGTGGCTGATTTTACGAGGAGACATTTGCTGTCAATGAGGCCTGTTGCAGAAAATAATGCCTAGGAAAGATCTCAGTAAAACCCAGGGGCACTGCGCCATTGCATTCCAGCGATACATTTACACATCAGCAGTTTTCTCCACACGTATCTTCAATACTCACAAATAGCCGATTGCACATTTTCTATCAGTGAAGAATTTTTGTGGCCAATGTTTCATTGCGACAGAATATATTTGTGCATGTTGAATTAGGATGAATTTCCCACTTGCGTTACACGTTATTCTCTAGCAGCTCTAAACTACGTACGGTATCAATGTAGACTCAAAACTTTCGTGACTGCAGGAATTAATATTCTTGGTTCTTTCGGTAAAGTCACGTAGATAGAAAACACAAATCTAAATTAAAAGGAAAAAACCCACGACGTTTCGATCGCAACAAAAGCGATCTTCTTCAGTTTACGTTGACTCAACCAAGCTCCAATATACTGTATTTTTTTTAGTGAACCTTTGAGTGGCAGGTTTTGGTATTGAGTACCGTGAAAGCCCGATGTCGTGTTTGATGTCAACATTAACGTTCCTCTTATCTTGCACGCAGAGGAGGAACAGACATCGTGTGTGGTGAGTACCTCAACGTGTCGGCCAAACAATTCACTTCTCATAAACAGGGCAGCCACCGGGCCCAGTCTTCACTTTAACGTTGCCCTGGTTTCAAATCTGTAAATAATGAGAAAACCCATCACAACAGAAACATTACTGCGGGCTGGAAAGAAATAGGTTTAGCAAAACACAAAGGAGTGCATTGCAATTATCCAGACCACCAGCTCAAAGTAACTGAATGTGGCGATTTTATGTGTTACACGGGGGGATGATTCCATTGTGCCAGTTGCCTGGTGCGTGAGCACAGAAACAACAAAATCAAGACAAAAACATTCAGACCACAAAGTCAAAGAGTTGGGATGGCCACATTTTCTCAGCTATTTGAGTTGTTGTTAAATGCCCAATAACTTACACTGCAAGCCACACACTGTACACTATTCCCAGTGTCAGAGTCATCCAATTAGCGACAACAGCACGATAAAAGTTACACGTTGACCATGCTAATATTTGAAGTTTATTGTGGGGAGAAAAAAAAATCCCCAGCTTGCTAATTATATTTCAGTAATTCTGTTTTGTAATTAATTAATCTTATCTTGAGAATTACGGGGAGCTGCCGTGATTCACAGCAATTGCACTGGTCCATGCGGTGTTCCTGGGACAGATCCACGATAAGTGAAGGACGCCAAATTACTGCTTCAAATAAATCAACATGTCGTTAGCTTACCATCAGTGCACACGGCCCCACAAGCAACACTCACATTTCACAAGTCTGAGATTTCCCTTCGGAAGAAACCAGTTGTTTAAATCGGGATAACTGAGTGTCAGCTCCACCTCTTCACCCCCCCACCAACCGCCATGTGCTTGTCACCTTTGTGTCTGCTCCAGACCACTCGAGCCGAGGCTTAACGAGGGCTCTGTGACACATCATCTCTGCGACACATAATCTCTGCCTTCTCCACACGTTAATCAATATTTATAGAAATGTACACTCGTGCTTTGTTTGCCTCATTAATGTCGACTTTTATGCTTGTCTTTTGCATTCTGAATGAATAATGGAATACTTAATTCCGGTCCGTTTGTTCGTCATTCGGCTTAACGTTTTTAACCTGCTGGCTATCATATGTGCACCTAATGTTGATCTGCGAATGCCATTCGTCATGATCAAAGGGTCATCTGCCAATGTCACTGGCCATGTGAAGAGCCATCGTAAAGATTCATGCAACATCAGGAGTATGCTTGAAGATCCTGAAGGCTGACCTCTCACAACAAAAACAATCACCATTTATATAACGTCTCAAACGCTTTGAATGATGGAAATCAGGGATTAAGGTTAAATGTAGAGAGGGTGAGAGCAGGCACACATGGGAGAGAGAAGAGAGAGCTAGACCATGGCACACCAAAGACAAATATCTCCCATTTAGCCTTAATATACTTAGGGGCAAGTGCTGTTAGCGAGCACTTGTGAAGGTCGGTACAATCTACGAGGGGGTTAGTGGCATTTGTCTTCCCAGGAGATGTTTATACACCACACCAGGTATTTATTTAAGGCTGAGTGGGAATTAAACTTTGGTTCGTAGCGTAGCACTCCCCATAATTCACATGCACACAACAAAGTCAAACACATGCACAGGTATAGACTCATGCACTAATACCAAGCTTCATCTTTCACATACTCATACACACCCACCCATCCCCGGAGGCTCTGAAGATCCATTCTCCTCCTGTATACAGATACAGGCGATGACGACATTGTCTCACCTGCCATTGTAATCAGACCTTGACGGCCAGAGACCGCCATGGTGGATGTGGCTACTATTGATGAGGGCCACGACCTGTGGTCGGTTTACATAACATATCCTCTATTGCTTAATACAACTTGTTACAAATATATGTTCATGCCTGCGAATAATGTGTATCATCATCATCATTATTATTGTTATTTTCAGCACGCACAACTGTATAGTGTTATTTGTCTTTATCAGACAGGTATTAATTATTTGGCGCAAACTTCACAACCAAGACCGCTCAGCGTCTTCAACCCACCTACGAGGAAAGGTAAATACTAAGAAGAGAACGTTATTTAATAATGAATTATTCACTTAAGGAAAAGCTTGAAAATGTAATTTATGACATACATCACTGTGTTCCTCCTTGAAAGATGTTGACCTTTGGTCTCTGGTGTCTATTAAAGGTCAATTTATGAATGTTTAGCCAATTCAGTAGTATTTGTTAACCCTATGCATGTAGACTCACAGTTCTTATCGTTTGAGTCACAAGCTATAATTTCCCTTTTTTAAGATATACTCACACAGTTACATATTTTTTTTTCTGTTGCAGTTAGCACGTTTTAAATTGCTTGCAGATGCAATAAACCCCACATGAATTTTGGCTTTGTAATCAAAACAGAATAATGACCCGAACTTTGTTAAGAGCCGACATTATTTACAGTGACGTTGAGTAATTAGGCCAAGCGTGGTCACTTTGCGATATTCTTGTGGGCCTGGCCCAACCACCAAGAGGCAGCCAAAGAGCACGCAGGGCCGCCCAGAAAGGGGAGGGGCACTTCACCCCTGGCCTCACACAAAGTAGGGCCCACAACTGGGCTGTGGATAGTGGCATAAGGAAGGGGCCCTACATGGCATACTGGCCTGGTCCCCCACGAACCTCTGGATGGCCCTGCAAGCATGTGTGTGTGTTCTTCTTAATTTAGGAGCTTTCGTGACTGCAGGAATTATTCTTTGGTTCTTTTCGGTTAAGTCACGTCTAAAAATAAAATAATAAATTAAAATAACATATTACGACGTTTCGATTGCAACACAAGCAATCATCATCAGGTATAAAAGAAATAGCAACAAAAATCTAACTAGAAAACTATAGACAGACATACAAGCAGACAGACATCACAACGGCACACAGAGAGAGGACACAAATCGGCACATAGAGAGGGGTCGTTTCTGTGACGGTCCCTTAAATATAGAGAGGGGGGGGGGGGGCGGGGACGGAGAGAGGGAGGGGGCAGAGAGAATTAGCATATCAATGAGTGTACGGCAACGTACTGCTGTTGCAAGTAAGATGACAATGTGGAACGGGCACGCAAAATTGAAAACGGGCATGCAAAATTGAAAATTAGGAGACAGGCACACGAAAATTAAATAACCTAGCAAAATATCGAAATGTGATGTAATACAACACAGAGAGTCGGTTAACACACAATTAACGCATAGCCTGGTTGATTACGTGTTTCAAAATTTGCTAAGTTAGATTTTTAAGTGTGAAAATTCCAAAGAGAGGACACAGGCAGAGAGAACAAATAGCCAGAAAGAAAAAGGATAAGCTTAAAACTTCCCCGTAGAAGTGGTTCAATCTTAATTTAGGAGCTTTCGTGACTGCAGGAATTATTCTTTGGTTCTTTTCGGTTAAGTCACGTCTAAAAATAAAATAATAAATTAAAATAACATATTACGACGTTTCGATTGCAACACAAGCAATCATCATCAGGTATAAAAGAAAGAGCAACAAAAATCTAACTAGGAAACCATAGACAGACATACAAGCAGACAGACATCACAACGGCACACAGAGAGAGGACACAAATCGGCACAAAGAGAGGGGTCGTTTCTGTGACGGTCCCTTAAATATAGAGAGGGGCGGGGACGGAGATAGGGAGGGGGCAGAGAGAATTAGCATATCAATGAGTGTACGGCAACGTACTGCTGTTGCAAGTAAGATGACAATGTGGAACGGGCACGCAAAATTGAAAACGGGCATGCAAAATTGAAAATTAGGAGACAGGCACACGAAAATTAAATAACCTAGCAAAATATCGAAATGTGATGTAATACAACACAGAGAGTCGGTTAACACACAATTAACGCATAGCCTGGTTGATTACGTGTTTCAAAATTTGCTAAGTTAGAATTTTAAGTGTGAAAATTCCAAAGAGAGGACACAGGCAGAGAGAACAAATAGCCAGAAAGAAAAAGGATAAGCTTAAAACTTCCCCGTAGAAGTGGTTCAATCTTAATTTAGGAGCTTTCGTGACTGCAGGAATTATTCTTTGGTTCTGTTCGGTTAAGTCACGTCTAAAAATAAAATAATAAATTAAAATAACATATTACGACGTTTCGATTGCAACACAAGCAATCATCATCAGGTATAAAAGAAATAGCAACAAAAATCTAACTAGAAAACTATAGACAGACATACAAGCAGACAGACATCACAACGGCACACAGAGAGAGGACACAAATCGGCACAAAGAGAGGGGTCGTTTCTGTGACGGTCCCTTAAATATAGAGAGGGGGGGGGCGGGGACGGAGAGAGGGAGGGGGCAGAGAGAATTAGCATATCAATGAGTGTATTTTTAGACGTGACTTAACCGAAAAGAACCAAAGAATAATTCCTGCAGTCACGAAAGCTCCTAAATTAAGATTGAACCACTTCTACGGGGAAGTTTTAAGCTTATCCTTTTTCTTTCTGGCTATTTGTTCTCTCTGCCTGTGTCCTCTCTTTGGAATTTTCACACTTAAAATTCTAACTTAGCAAATTTTGAAACACGTAATCAACCAGGCTATGCGTTAATTGTGTGTTAACCGACTTTCTGTGTTGTATTACATCACATTTCGATATTTTGCTAGGTTATTTAATTTTCGTGTGCCTGTCTCCTAATTTTCAATTTTGCGTGCCCGTTTTCAATTTTGCGTGCCCGTTCCACATTGTCATCTTACTTGCAACAGCAGTACGTTGCCGTACACTCATTGATATGCTAATTCTCTCTGCCCCCTCCCTCTCTCCGTCCCCGCCCCCCCTCCTCTCTATATTTAAGGGACCGTCACAGAAACGACGCCTCTCTTTGTGCCGATTTGTGTCCTCTCTCTGTGTGCCGTTGTGATGTCTGTCTGCTTGTATGTCTGTCTATAGTTTTCTAGTTAGATTTTTGTTGCTATTTCTTTTATACCTGATGATGATTGCTTGTGTTGCAATCGAAACGTCGTAATATGTTATTTTAATTTATTATTTTATTTTTAGACGTGACTTAACCGAAAAGAACCAAAGAATAAGTGTGTGTTCTTGGTGTCCACAGCCCACACGGGTGGACCACCCTGAGTAGACATAATTAACAACTTGGCACAGGGAGCGATTGATAGGGTTTGGCCAAGAAATAATAATTAAATTACAGGGACGTGACTGAACAATGGAGAAAGAGTGACTGCACCGTCGATTGATGCAGAGTGAGTCGGAGGGTTTCCACCTGTCCTGGTTTTCCCAAGATGTCCTCTTTTTTACGCAACCATGTGCAGAGATTTCTCATCAAGTATTTCATTTCTTATAGGTTTTCAAACCCAATGTTAAAATATTAATAATGAAATACAAGAATAAGAATATGAATAGAAATACAAGGGTTTGTTTTACAAACTAAAATACAATTTTGGTCCATCACCATGTGGGCCTTCTAATCTATCTAAGAATGCATATGCTTAATTATTTTCCACCCTTCCTTTCATCAGCCGAGAGTTGCTAATGAAATGTTTCTGGATTTGATTGTTATAGGTCCTCCGTGAACACATACATTTGTTTACCGCCAAGTTTTGCTGATAAGTTTCACAAAGTCAACACCAGTCCAGAGTTTGCTTGCTACAATAAATATTGCTGGAAAATGCCGGTCCAGAACACCCTTAGCCTGGTATTTTATGTTCCTGCAGTAAAAAAAAAACATTCTTACATTGTTTAGGTTATATAAACTATTCATCTCGTTGAATAACTTTCATTGTGTTGTGTTATAAGCATTCCATCGTTTTTATGCATCAGGATAATTCCTGACCTATATTGATATCATGATATACACTTTTCAATCAAGCCAAATCTGGCTCTGATTGAAAGCCACCCTTATTATTTTTTAGGAAAATATTAATTAAAAAATTTCAGGAGATATGAGGTTTCAGTATATCACTGGATGAAGGCATCTCCTGTTGTATTACAATATTTATCTGCATGAGTTTACATGGGAGGTGTCTGGCCAGCATTCAAGAGTAGGCCAAGTACCCTCTAGAAGGGCCCTCTAGAGCTCCCTCTAGTGGAGGCGTTTCCACCAGCAGTGCTGAGAGCAAGGAATTGTAGGGCTTTACCTCCGCCCTCTAAAAATTGCATTCCTATCGAGGAACGATCTGTTTTGTACATTTGCATTAGTGTGTCTCTCTCCCTGCCTCCTATTTTTTTCAAGCTTTCGCGCACCGTACCACTCATCGTGCTACTCATTGACATGCTAATTTCTCTAACCCCTCCCTCTCTCTCCGCCCCCGCCCCCCTCTCTCTATTTAAGGCCTCGACACAGAGGCATAGTTTCTCTGTGTTCCTATGTTTGTGCTCTCTCTATGTATCTCTGTGATATCTGTCTGCTTATATGTCTGTCTATATGTTTCTGGTTCTGTGTTTTATCTCTCTCTCTCTCACAATTTTAGCATTCTCAGGAAGAACGTAATCAACCAGATAGGGTGTTGACTGTTATGTTATCCGACTCTCTGTTGTATTACATTACATTTCTAAGTATACTAGATTTGTGTTTCTATTTAATTTATACCTGATGATGATTGCTTGTGTTGCAATCGAAACGTCGTATGCTAGTATTTAATTTAATTTATTATTTTATCTTTATACGTGACTTTACCGAAAGAACCAAAGAAGAAGAATGCTTGCATTGTACACTCAGAGCTTGCGCTAATTAATTCCATCCTTGCTCTGGATATTGCAGGTGAAAGGTTAATGACTTGTGCAAAGGAAAACAGGGAACATTAGGGTGCTGCATTGCGCAACGCTGCTCTGCGGGTGTGCGCGTTAATAAATGTTTGTTCAGGTGTTAAAACTACTTCTTACGTGTGACAAGCTCAGACTCCGGTAGAAAACCTGAACAATCTGAAAGCCACCTTAGCGCCAGTCGGAACACGTCAAACACAAACACAAGCACAGGTCGTTGTAATCGTCCGACTTTCAGACAGGCAGCAGCGGCATTTTGAGCGTCGTTTAACCCACCGAGACATGTGGCCGAGTGAGCTGGCGAATTGCGTCTCGACAACGTTGCCAGTACACCTGGGGCAGAGACCAAACGTCGATGTGTTTGCGGATTGAGCTGAGCCTCCGCCGCGGTGTTGGGGTTGTCCCAGACAGTGATGAGGTCACGGAGGAAGGGGGGCGGTGGCAAGGGGGGGGACGACTCCCTCGGCGAGCCCGGCTCTCGCAGTGATGCCTCTCCTGGGAAGAGCTTTGAGAGCGGCAGGGATTGTGTGTGGTGTCGAGCCGCGGCTTCTGCTCCAATTAAGATGTGCAACCGCTGCTATTACTGCCGTTGATGTTACTGTCACTGCTGTTTCTACAACAGTTGCTGTTACTGCTGTTACTGCTGCTGCTGTTGCTTCTGCTGCTTGCTCAGAATCAAAATATGTATTTATGCTGGAGGAATCCGATGAGCTATAAAACTCGTTTTCACTTCTGCAGCATGGTGATATAATTAGTCCAAATTCAAGCCGGACCGATGCGCCATTGGCCGCTTGAGAGAAAAGTGATTCCGATATGACTAAGGGGGAAAAACAGCTATATATAATGTGTCATGTCGCCTCAGCGATATGTCCTTTGAAAGGCAAATGAAACTAATTTCATCCTGATAAACTGATGTTATGTAGAAGCAGCTGTCACACTTGCCGATTCGGAGTGAGTGATTTTCAGATTGAGGTGACTTTACACACAATGGTTCCCTCTTGCTCATGATCTCACGCCATCTCTAACGTCCACTATATTCCAGACGGCACGCCTAAGGAATCCAACTTTGCGGGGGAAGTCAAAAGTGGTTGCCGTACGGCAATAATCGCCATTTAAATGTCGAATTCCCACCACTGGCTCAGGGCTGTAAGATGAGCACGGAGTCGATACCCGCCAGGATACCAGGGCAGCTGCAGGAATTGTTAAAATTACACTCCGTTAATGAAATGAATGGTAATTTTAAACTTCTGTCTTTGTTCCTCTTGCTATGTTTACACATAGTTGCCCATTTTAAATAAAAGAACAACAACAATGTCTAAACGTAAAGATGCTGCTCATTCCCGGAGCTCTTAGGCGCGCTATCACTGGAGGCTGCCTGCTGCTCTCAGGAGGAGCCTCAATCCGCTCGCTCGCCCCCCTCTCTATTCGCGTTTGCTTCATGCTCGAGTTCACCGGCCCTGCTTCATTGACGGCAGCCTACCCGCTTAATACTGTGGCTGTATTATCCACGAATTCTCACCGCCCGCATCACGGTAGCATGTCGGCATCATCGTCCGAATTTGCTAAATTAGTAAATAACTTTCACCAACTACGTGCAGTCATTGGGAAATACCACAATTCGATTTTCACCCCCTACTCACACACTCATGCCCATTCGCAGGCTGTGCTACGTACACCTTGTGCCGCACAGGGGCAGCTACCGCTGGTGGTATAATACAGGGGGAATGGTTGAGACGAGATGTGGAATTGTTAGGACGAGATGGTGTAAGGCGAGTTTGGTTGCTGAGGTATAAACAAACGCCCGATGTACGCAACCTTTTCTTCTTGGTTTGTTTATTTCAGAGCTGCAGGAGCTGGTGAGATTCAGCATGGCACGGGATGGGCGTGAGAGCGAAATCTCGTCGCCGGAGGACACCTCGACCAGCCCCACCAACGGGTCGCTTCCGAGCGGCAACGGCGGCGACGCCGATCACCATGGGCGCGATGAAGCCGGCAAGAAGACGAGCAGCGGAGAAACGCAGGAACCGGTGTGCACGGGCAGCGAGCCGGGTGAGCAGCACACCGAGAGATTCATCACCTTAACGGATACAAGATAGAAAGAGAAAAAGAAAAAAACGAAACCCATTCAGTGTAACTGGTATTGACTAAACTTCCCAATGCTGAAAAAATTACCTGCAAATTACTCTATTAGGGTCGAACACAGCCACAACTTCACCCCATAATGCGAAAATCCAGCAGGACCCTACTTAAAAACAAGTATTTCGACTTGATGAAGCTTCTCTGTGTATACAAGCGCAATAATGAGAATACGTGTGATTGTACAGCGAGCAGAGTCACGGTGAAAATAAACAATACAATATCACAGAGGAAGCACCCTCAATGTTACTGTGTATGTTCGTATGTATGTATGTTGAACGTCTTTCGTACTGTACATAACCAACCGTGCATATCGGAGGGGTGTATGGTGAGGTTGCAGTATGGGGATGAAGTCGGTGTCTGGATATGTAGATGAGTTGGGTGTGGATGTGTGGGTGTGTGGATGAGAGTATTGGTATATGGATAAGTGTACATACAGGGATCCACCAGTTGATGAGAACTGTATTGTGGGGTGGATTTGTGGGCAAGTGACTATGTAGGTCTGAGTCTGCACGTTTGCAGTGTGTAGGAGTCTGAAGGTGCAGGTGTGCGTACTGCTCTTGCATGGGGAGCAGCGTGCTGCGCTACGATCCCGGCGACCCGAGTTCGATTCCCACCAACTGCCAACACTAGTAACAATTATCTGAATTAGTCCTGCCCCCCTAGGTTGACTCAGCCTCAAATGAGTACCTGGTGTGGTATGTAAACATTGCCACTGGGGAGACAACGATGGTCGGGCATGGGTCTGGCCATCCCCACCCCCCTGTGTACCCTTCCGGTCTTCATAGTTGCTCGCTTTACAGCACTTGCCCCAAAGGTATGTTAAGGCGATATGGGGGATATTTGTCTTTGTCCTGCAAGTGGTTACGTAGGCATGCCACCACAGGTGAAAGCTGAGCTCCATGTTGGCAAATGGACATGCGTCGTGTGCTGCAGGAGACCACTGGTGAACGCAACGACGGGGACGTAGAGCACGTGTGGGAAGACAGGATGGCAAAACAAAACAACTGGAATGTGAAAAAATCACTTTGAATCTCGATCCATTTCCAGCTCATTTGTTGCAATACAGCTCCACCTCTGAAAAACAATAAGACTTTGATCGATACTTTACATTTTCATTCTTCCCTCTTTGGTATCTGCATACATGTGAAAAGCACACCATTGCATCGCGTGCTTATGCTTCGTTCAAATAGCCGTCAAAATGTACATATGTAGTTGAACTTCTTTCACACCGTACGTAGACAATCAATTAGCACGGTTGGCTACACGCTGGCACTGCCCGTCACAGTGTAAGTCTGCTGGGAAACTTGGTGCCTCCGATAATGAGCTGGCTGTCACGGACGTAGCTGTTTATTTACGAAGCCATTATCGGCCCCCTGCTCAAATGCTGCCACCATAGATCACACAATCAGTCAGCCTGCCTGGCCCCCATCAGCATCCCATGCCTCGGGATGACGCGCGCTCCCCTGGGCCCTTGTGGAAGGCGACCAACGAGCCCTGTCGCTCCCCGGAAGAGTTTGCTAAGTGATTTGAAATGCATCTCTTGTATGAATGTTGTGTAAATTCACGTGGGCGGTTAACCTCTTGCCCTGGGCGAATGCGCATATCGTTGACACTGCGGTCACATCAACCGACAGCGCTGACCTCGAATGTCACAAAGGGAAGGGGTGTCAGGGTTATGGCTGAGTTTATGGTTGGGGTTAGGGTTTAGTCTGTTCATGGTTGGGAGTAATGTTGGAAGCATTAGATTTGGCACAGCTTGACCTGTGAATTCTGGCTGAGATTAAAACAATTAATGATGACATTCTGATTTCAATCTGAAAGTATTCCTAGCACTCTCTGAAAAGGATAATAACTCATCAGACAGAAATGTGCATGCAGGCTGGAAACAAATGAAAGTAGTAAACATACTGCCAGTGTAATTTCAAAACATCTCTACTACAGTAGGAAATACTGGCTCTACTGCACTGACGATTCCTAACGACGGTGAAGACTACGTACAGGTTGTCCTGCTGTGGACCATACAGTAAACCACTGTAATATACGCTCCTTCAATGGAGAAATATAAAAAATAAACGAACTCTCTCCATGGCTTGCAAGAATATTACTTAATTATCCTACTACTGCAGTCTAAAATAACATGGCATAATTACGACCCTCGAGTTGTGGGCTAAAACAAGGCCATGTAAACTATAAACACAGTCTTATCAATTGACGTGACATCCACGGCATGATTATAATCACGCCTTCTGCTGTCAAGAAATCACCTCTTGCTTGCATTGTTATTCCTCTTCTGGCTAGGTTTGCCCTGTTTAAGCCTGAACCTCGGTGGATATTGACAGGTGGCTGCATTGATAAAGATAATAACTAAAGGTAAAAAAACTGAAAATAAATATTTTTCTGGGAACAAAAGCTGAGTTGTGAGTTTTTCCCGCGCTCAGTGTCATTTTAATCCCTGGATTGTGTCGACCGCTGATGTAGCAGTAGCTTGTGTTGTGCCGCCGTAAATCGTGCACACAATGACGGAAAGGTCAATTGTGGAGCAAGTAATTTACTTTTTGGCAGCCAGCTTTTTGACTTACTAAAGACAAGTTACATGTCCACAATAAACTTAAAAAGCAATATATGTGAATATATGTGAAAGCGATATGTGTGAATATTCTTACAGAAATGTGTGTCGACTCCGGGAAAGTAAAACGAATTGAGCCAAGAAAGAAACAAAAACCGGGGACTTTTTTAATGAATCCATGTGATATGCATATTGGGTTCACGTCGCGATGTGTGCAATGAGTATTATATCGTTTACACACATTGTGAATAAACGTGGTATTGTGCAAATAATCTCATGTTCCTGCCTGTAAAATACAGCTACAAATATGACTGGAAAGTGAATGTTTTTCTCTTTAAATATATATTTTAACAAGTGTTTTTATTTCTTACATTATCCCAGCTCCCGAAGCAAATGCCCATGGAGGGAAACCGCTGCAAGACCGTCGCATGGGCAACGGTTCCAGTGAACGGTCCTAGCACCGTCGACATTCTCACAACGCGCGAGTGACGTCGGCACTCTCCGGAGGATGACGTCATCAGGATCTTTGGTACCTGCGGTGCAACGTGGGACGCGTTTGTCGCTGGAGCCCTGACAACCTTCTGGCCGGCACTCGCGCGTCTCCCTCATAATATGGACGGCACCGCGTGTTCCGTGGCACCAACCGACCCACACAGAAACGGGACGACCTCTGGCACTCGCTTGGCCTCTGGGGACAATCGTTTTATTGAATGCGTGCGATTGCTTTCAATGCCCCCCCCCCTCGCCTGCAGCGGCTTAAACTGACCCGTGATTCTCCCCCGGTCAGCTGGTCACGGGACCCAGGAGGCACCAGGGGTTCGGCGCATGGCTAGCATCGCCTGGGAAGAGGCGTCGATGAAATGGGCCTTTCCAATGTCAATTTGGATGAATTTGGATTTTTCCCTTTTTTATTACCTCTCAGAATTTCTCACTGGAATCAAACCGTCTGCGATGACAGCGGCGCAGGCTCGCTGCACACTGTGCCGCTGCTTGTTGCGTTCTCGACGGGGCTCAATTCTTCACGGAATCATATTCGCGTCGGGAGTAGGCCTCGAGACGGACCGTGGAGTGGTCACTGCCATAGTGAGAAGTTTATTGGATGTAATGTGATGATAATATGCGGGTCTGAATTTGAGCCTTGGTTGTATACAGTATTGCCATTGTAATCACGGCAGCAGTGCTTTTTGCTGGCATGACATATCCTTTGCTCTTAAAATGCACAGTATTCAGCATCATACCATTATGTTCTCGTCGTCTTTATTTGTGGCATTTACATTGCTTGTGTTGCTTTGTAAAGGAGATGGACAGAGGACGTTATAGTCCCGTTAGAGCTGGTTGAGTGGTTGTGGCCTGGATTTAGGATGTGACACGACTTTGGCTGGAGCCGTCGATGACAGCTGGGGACAGAGACTCCTCGTTTTTACGTCCGTGACTTTTCTGTCTGACATGCGCCCATGCAGTGGACCAACCACTGTGAACAACGGTCAATAATTGAATCCCATTTGAGCTTTTAACCTCGCCTTGAACTGTACACTGTGTTAAAAATCAGTCACGGTGATAACATCATATGAGTTCACTGGCAATGTTTGTTAGAGTTTTGGAATGTCACCAAAGTAGGTCCACTAATGTCAGATAAGGGCACAATGGGTTCATTTTCAAAATGGACAATGCGACTTTACAGGACGTTACACAATACTGAGCATTGATTTTTTTTAAAGTAGCTGTTTGCACAAATTTAGCATTATAATCTCACTTTTCATGCCCAGCAACAACACTGAAATGCACAAAAGATTTCTCACCCTGGAGTTTTTCCGATGCCCTGTGCCATTTTCTCTGTGTCCAATGTTGATCCTCCTGTCGGTCATGCCATTACAAGATAATAACTGGTACATGTGAGGGCTGATGGTGGTTTTATACGTAATCTTAGCCTTCACTGGGAATCGCACAAGTCACTAAGTTTGTCGTGCAGTGCGCTAACCACTGCGCAATCGCTCAACCCATATGTAGTCTGTACACATTCACATGAAGACCTAACGAGACTGAACGCTAGCTTGCTGTAGGCTGGATATTTTTGGCACGGGTAAGTGGCACATGTTTTTAATTGTATCACAAGTGATGTCTCATTGCTTCTTTCTGTTGGGAAATGGGACTAACTACAAGACGTTGCTGCACACAGTCTTGCGTTGGGCCTGGGTAATTGTGTGAATGGATTTAGCAACACACAAAGGTGTGCAGCTTTGCATTATCCAGACCACCAGCTCAAAATAATCGCATGTGTGCCCATATTGCCGTTTAATCCACCAACTCAAGGAGTTTAGAAAATGTGCCCATCCTCAGGGCAGCAGTGAGACAAAGACAACCATTGGCTGGTTTCATTCTCATGCAGACTCATCAGCACAGCAACATCCTCACATTTCATGCTAGCGGTAGGAGCAGCCACATTTTCTCAACTCTTTGAGAAGATTATTTTCCTTCTACGTGACTTTACCGAAAGAACCAAGAAGATCTTTGAGAAGAGTTGAGAAAACGACAAAATGGCCACATGCAGTTATTTTGAGCTGGTGGTCTGGGTAAGCCAGGGAGCGTTTGTACATGCAATATTGTACACATTTGATGTATTCTTAAACCTATGTTTTTCCGGCCGCATTAATTTCTCTGGTTTGAGGGGTCTTCTCATCATTTGCAGATTTGAATGATTGGGCAAAGTAGACAGGCGTCAGAACAGTGTTTAATGAGGCCCATTTGCTCGGCTGAGCTCACCTGTCCCACACCCAGGTGTAGCAGCGCATTATTTCATAAGATGACCGACTTTAGCTGCATAGAGAGCGGCTTGCTCCAAGCTATGGGCAGAGATGATAATGCGATAGCTTTCTGGTGTCATTTTAAAACCCTTGTTGTTTGATTCACATTTTGAATATGATTGCTGAACAGGCATTAGTTGATATTGTACATTTCTCACTTATGAATATATACGGTATTTGAGTTGGGGAGAATTACTCGCAGTGGAACATAAATATTTTAAGTTAGGGAAACTGTGTTGTAATCACTTTGTTTTAAAGCTGTCATGACCACACAATGCCATCATAACGTTTTTAACATATTCATAGATCCACAATTGTAATCTCAAAGTAGAACGATACAGAATCAGTCAATAAAAATCTTAAGCTTATGTGAAGTGCATCTTGTATGAAATTGAGTACATGTCCACTATTATCTGTTGATCTCTGTGTTGTACTGTCTGTCAATGTGTCTGTCTGTGTGGGGAGCGGTCGTGTGGCAGTTAGCGTGCTGAGCTACGAACCCGGCGACCTAAGTTCGATTTCCGCTCGCAGCCAACACTCGTGATGATTATCTGAACCAGTCCTGTGCCTCCCCTAGATCGACTCAGCCTCAAATTAGTACCTGGTGTGATGCGTAAAACATCACCACTAGGGAGACAAAGGCGGTTTGCTAGCCTTCATAGGTGCTCGTGAACAGCACTTTCCCCAACAGTCTGTTAAGCCTACACGTGTGTCTATCTCCTGGGGTCCCGCGTAAGTCTCCTCCATGGATGTGTAGTGAGTTCCCAGGGAGACAGACGACGTAGTTGAGGCACACTCTTTTATTCAACCAAAAGGCGGTAACAATACTTGAAGGGGTAACGGCCCCTTCACCCGTACTCAATGGGAAACACCCCTAGCACTATTCCCTGACTGTCCTATTCCCAGTCCTCCGGCTAAGAGTGCTATGGGAGGCTATCTGTTCCGGCCCTGGTCAAGCACGGATCCCGGCACCCAGCTAACCAGGCCTTGCTCTTACAAGAGCAGCGGTCCTGGAGCTCTTGGGGCCGCGCCACTGGCTTGCCCTGCTCGGCCCTGACAAGGACGGCAAGCCAGGGGAGTCCCAGGGCCTATTCTGCTGGTCTTCAGTCTTCACTGGTAAGCTTCTAACACACTGGCCCCGAGCCCTCTGGCTCCCCGCCTTTTATAGCAATCCTCTCCGAGGTGTGGGGCTATGGGGGATCACAGCGCCCCCATGGCCCCCCAGGGTTAATCGATGCGGACGTGGATGTAGACACCCTTGTGTTTTTGTCCGTCTTTCTCCCCATAACAACCCCTACAGATGTACAATTAAATAGAGTGGGGAGTTATAAAGTTTTAAAGATGAAGGATTATTTAATTGGTGTTCATGAGATTAAGCAATGGCGTATCACCACAACTGTCCCATAACCATGAAAACACACACACTGAAAGACTGCATTGGCAGTGGTGCGAAAATGACAAACACCCACACATTTGTCAGTAACAATGCCCTAAAAGGAAAATATATATACGAGGCAACATTTCAGGCAATGGAACTTATTCAGAGCAGATCTCTCCATGAAGTAAGGTCATTGCCCAACGTGTTATCTATTCGTCTTTTTCATTGCAGGACAGTGCTATTGACGAATGTGTTGAATCTTCAGGAGGCATCGATGTCTGTCTATTGCATGTCATGGATGGTTTGGGCGTATTCAATGTCTAGTCACAGAAGTTGTAGCTGGAGTGTACGAACTCGCCACTGGATGGCAGTCTACAATTGGATAAGGAACATGATTGTAATTGGATCAAGGTTCTAACTTGTGTGCTCATGCAAAAACATATATATACTTTAAGTCATGAATCACCTGTGATGGGTTAAGAAGTCAAATGTTCCCACTTCCAATTTCCTTTCTCATTCGGTAAAGGAAAGAGATCGATGCTGTACAATCGCCTCGACAACACTTCGTGATGTCGTCGCTGCTCTTTGCTCGCGCGTGTGCGCCAGGCGATCTTGACAGCCCACGCGCCGTCTCACAACATCACTCGAGTAAGTGTGCGCCTTTGATCCGAAATGTTGTATTCAATGTTTAAACGTTTCGCGTGCAAACATGGGCAAGCCACTGTTATAAGTTTCAACCTTGTGAGCTCTCATGCCGTTATTTACTGTCGAGTGCGAACTCCTGAAGTGAAAATGGAAAGCGTGGAGCAGAGAGGGAGCAAGAAAGGCGCCTTCTTGCACAGTGTACAGCTCTCCGCAACGAGCCATTGAGTCAGAGATTAATAAAAGTAATAATAATTCATGCTTTTTTACCCAGGAAAGTGTTACCGAGTCTCAAATCTTTTTTCGGAGGTCCTTGCCAATTATTCGCAGTGTAGAGCGACGATTTCTCTCTGCTTTCAAATTAAATCAACTCTTGGATAATTTTTCAAATTTGGTAAATGTGCACCGTCAGGCTGGCACACAATTTTCCCTTCTTCCAATGATTGTACAGAATCTTTGACGTCCACTGTGAAGCGGACAGCGCGTGTGTGTTGTTCCTTTACCAAGTAAGGCCCACTGAGCTACATGGCTCTTTTTCAGAAGCGAATTGGCCATAAATGATAGCTCAATTAAATGGCCTATCATCCATAATAGAGGGGGGTTTTGGGGTTAGGGGCCATCCATTTAGTAGGTACGAAAAAATCTGTCAAAACTTGACCCCTCCCCCCCTCCCTGTACGCACGCGGCCTTTTTACCCCCCCCTCCACCTGAGTACGTTCGCCTGACGCACCCCCCCCAGGAATCCTATAGAGCGGCCGATATGTAATCCACGCAGAAATGATCAAGGATGAATAATATTGACGTGTTTCAGCAAACAGTCCACCGCCGGACTATCTAACTCACTTGAAGGCCAATGTAGACACATTATTATCGAGACTTCACCCCGCCCCTCCCCCGTTTCCTATGCGTATGGACATTATCAGTAGACCTCCCATACGCAAGCGAACGCGTTTGGGTTACCCCCCCCTCCCCCCTCCATGCGTACGGACTCAATGGATGACCCCTGAGATCGCGTAAATATATAAATGTTGTGTCGTTAAACCCGCCACCACCCGACACAGCCACTTGTAAGGGTTGTCACGTGAACAGAACGTGCCAACTCGTCACTCGTACAGCACACCGGTGTGTTGGAGAGCCAAGCCACAACATTTACAATCTAGTGTTAAACTAAAGTGGCTTATCATGTTAGAATTCCATAGCATAACGCATGTTTCTAAATATGTAGGGAAAACCCGAAGGACCCGAGAAAAACCTACACGACCAAGGGGAGAACATGCAAACTCCAAATATACAGGCGTCGGGGTCGAACACACGACCTCCTGTATACCAAGCGAGGTAGTTAACATCTCGCCACTACGGCGAGATCAGCCTGCCGCATTCAAACTGCGGACGTCTGTACTGGGCCAGGTCGTGTCAGCAGGCCACAGATGCTGACAAAAGTTACATTCGCATATCTGTGTTTAAATGGATTCACAACACTGGGCTTTATGCATAGCATCCAGCTCACATGTGGAGATGTTTCCGATTGGGAACAGTGATGTGTGTCTGTGTGTCTGTGTGTGTCTGTGTGTGTCTGTGTGTGTCTGTGTGTGTCTGTGTATGTCTGTGCGTGTTGGATGCATGAACTTTAAAATCACTCGAAACAACAGGTGGCCAGGTGGCTTAGAGCACTGAACTGGCACCTTTGAGATTTGAATTTGAAACTGGCAATCACCATTCGTGTTTAAAGAGTAGATTATCAAGTGTAGTGACTTGATAATCTCGTTCCGATCACCAATGACTGCACACACAACGTAACATCAAATTCGGTTATTGATGTTATTTATCAAGGTTCTAACTCTGGGTTAAAACAATATGCCGTACAGTAAAAACCTTTATCTGCAGCAGAGTTTGTGGATAAAGTTAGTCACTTGAAGCGATCTCAGGGGTAGTTCTGTATTTTCTTCTTCCGTGGGCTGTTTTTTTAACATGGGGTGATGCAATGCTCTGGAAACATATAATTGAACGCTTGCTCTTATGTTAAAACAAATATGGCACAATTCTAATGCAATTGGGAAAGAGACAAGAAAAATCACTCACACGAACAATGAGGCAGCACTCATCCATTTTGATTGCCTTGATCCAGTCATGGAAATTCCACATTCCTATGACAATTGCCAATCTCACTTAACAAAGTCTCACTTAACAAAGATGACTGTTGACTTCCCCAAAGTGGAACTTACTTTTTGCTAGATGAATGAGTTGGCCCCAACTGGGAGTAGCTTTAAAAAAATAACACAAAGATATACAAAACCGTAAAATGTAAAAACACATCTGTGGGATAAAACCCAGATTATGCTGAGGCGGCAGCAGCAAAGATGTGAATACAGAGAGAGGTCCTGCAGGTTGAGTTGTTTATGCCTGCACCCGTGCGTGCCTTTATGGGGAGCGGTAGTGCAGCAGTTGGTGCTGCGCTACGAACTCATTATCCGAGTTCGATTCCCGCTCACGGCCAACACCAGTGACGATTATCAAAACTATTCCTGGGCCTCCCCTCGGTCGACTCAGTCTTAAATCAGGGGAGACAAAGGCGGCTGGGCGTGGTGCTGGCCACTTGACCCCCTCGTGTGCCTTCATAGCTGCTCACTAACAGCACTTTCCCCAATAGCATGCTAAGGCTGTACGGTTTTTTTTGTCTTTGTGTGCGCTCATGAAATTCAAAGACAGGCCATTGACTATATTTCACGTGACGGCTGAGACTTTACGCGATTGCAACACAACAAAAAATAATGTTGCAACTTGTGACTTGGTGCTTATGTGGACCGCGGCTGTGAGAGAAGAGAAGGGAGCGATTGATGCCTTGCACAAAGATGGTGCTGTGCGGCTTTGGTCACCAACATCTGGGCAATTTACACTTCGTGCGCCGCTTATTTGTAAACACCATAGCAGTTGTAGTTGCCTCTTTAAGTACCATGAATAATTTAACAAGTAGACTGTTACTTGTATTTAAGCACATGCAGCAGGAAAAAAACACAAGTCGGTTCATTTCCAGCATGTGCTGATTTTAATGTCGCAATGTTCGCACAAGGAACAGAACCTGACTGTGTAATATCGCTTCTCGATACGGTCGCATGCACAAGAAAGCGATCTCTAAAGCAGATCGAGTCCCCCCTCCCTCCATCTCCACCCAACCGCATTGCTGAACTGCATTGGCCTACGGTTGCTGAGAGAATACATTTTGAGGTCATACTCATGACACACAAAGTGCTTGACAGAAATGAACCACCACACCTTGCTGATCTCGTCAAGGAGCATAAACCATCACGCGAATTCCGGTCATCCTCGCAGCAGCTTTTGGCTGGCCATCGAACAGAGATGTTCACTGTATCGCGCGCTTTCAGATGCGCTTCTGCGGCCGTCTGGAACGCTGTTCCTTCCGATATTAAGAAGCCACTGAAGCTATGCACTTTAAAATCTAAATTTAAAACTAAATTATTTTGACTTGCTTTTTGTGTTGAGTTTGTTGTCTTTCCCCCACACTTCCGATTACCACGGTTGGCTACATACGGTGTGAAAGAAGTTCAACATACATACATTGACCACTGCCGTGAAGTATGGTCAAACAACTCCCCATAAGCCACGTTCCCGCAATAAATGAGGAGTGCTCTTTTTCCTGCGTCTCATTTTTGCTCTTAAACGGTTCGGGTTTGCCATGAAGAATGACCATTTGCTACAACATCGCTTGTTATACAGTATATTTTAACTTGTAAGGCAGTGATATTGTCGAATCTGTTGAGTTTCTTGTTACGCATGCTACGAGAAGGCCGTCAATCAGCAGTGGATCAAAAAGAGTTGTAACTAATAAGAATATGGCAACAAAACTGAAACCTTTTTACAAGGAACCATGTCTGCATTAACCACAATACTTGTGGTCAAAATGTAAACAAAAAACACACTCTGACAATATATGCATTGTCGTTGAAACTGAAAAGCACCAATTGAGACGAGGCTCAAAAGAAAGCTGTCTCTGGTGTGGACCAATCAGTTTCAAGGACAATGCATATATTATTAGTGTGTTTTTTGTTTACATTTGACCACAAGTATGTGGTTAATACAAACACGATTCCTTGTAAAAAGGTTTAAGTTTTGTTGCCAGAAAAAAGGGGGAAAACCCAATTCTTATATTTTGGTACTGGCAAAGGAGGTCTAATAATGTGGCTTGTAAATTATCATTCAAGTAATTCTGAGTTCTTAATTTTATGAAGTGACGTTATGTGACCACTCGGGTGGCAGGGGTAGCAGAGAGTTGACCCCCCCCCCAGGGCTCAATAAACTACCACAATGCAACCATCTGACGTGACCATTCCCCCCGCCCCCGACATCGTGTGAAGAGGGCCATTGTGTTCCGTGTGAGATCCACATTGATCACATTCTACAAAATTATCCGCTTATGCAGAATAACCAAAGAGACCGCTAAGGGCAACAAGTGGATTCCTCGCGTTCCTCTTGGGGAGAGAAACCACGTCTCTGAGCCAGGAGTCTGACCACCAGACGCAGCAAGTCGAGTAGATAGGAGGTCATGTACGTTGTGTGTGTGTGTGTGTTAAAGTATTTAATTGGTGGCCAGTTCTGTTAGAGCTCTTGCTTGAAGGGCCCCCTGCTCCCTGCTTTCCGAGGCGCACGCACCGCCACCACCACTCGCGGTCATCAAGATAATTGGTCTGTATTGCAGGAGAGGCTGGGGGGGAGGCTGTTGGAGAGTAATGAGTAATTTTACGAGGTGTGGGTGTTTGTCGAGAGAGCCGTTAGCACTGCGACGTGCACAGCAACTAAACAGTGAGGCCACGTTCACGGAAGAAAATCTGAACAGTCGCGTTGCTGGCTGTCTCATTCACGTCCAGCTCATTCAATGGAATTTCGTCTTTCCCCCAATTTTATTCCAATTATGCGATCGGCGTGATATCATGAAACGAAGAATCCATCCGGAAATATTGTAAAGGAATGCAACCCTTTGTGTTAGGGAACGGCCCACAGAAGCAGACATTACAGAGCAACCTCTCAGATCCCTTCTTCAAGTGGTCTCTGGTGCACACAGTAGAGGACGGCACTTTCCCCACTGTTTTCTACATGGAAGCATATTTCGTCACATGACAGTGAAACTATATTTTTTGTATTATTATTAGAACTAGAATTTTGTCGAATTAAGTGCAGAACCAAATTTTACGTAAAAGATGTTTGTGCAGTAATTGGTGACCTGGCTGAGGCCATCAACGCGGAACACTCGAGAACCCCCTGTGAAACTGGGGATCTAGTAGTGCCTTGGTTCTTGAGCCACCCGGCCACCTCTGACCATACTTCTTAGTCAGGGTCTTGGTAATATGTGCGTGCCTCCCCACGTGCCACAGTCTAGACCACCGGCCATGACGTGTCTTGTCGAAGCCTGCCTCCCACTTGACAGCCAAATGCGACGTCTCCAACACATCGCATTATGACTGGAGTATAACACGAGTGGCACAACAGCGCAGTAACACATCGCATCATGACTGGAGTATAACACGAGTGGCACAACAGCGCAGTAACACATTGCATCATAACAGGAGTATAACACGAGTGGCACAACAGCGCAGTAACACATCGCATCATGACTGGAGTATAACACGAGTGACCTCTGAGCCCCGCGGCCACCTCCCATGCCCAACTCTTAACCCCTTCAGCGCTGGCCCGTGTCTGTCATTGTCCGAGCCCAAGCTTTTATCTTCGACGGCAAGGGGTTCGCTGGAGTGCTGAGAGACGAACAGGGAGGAGGAGGGGGGCTCACCCGTGCAGGGGTTGGGCCCCACGTGTGTCCAAACAAGGGCGTGCGAGCGGCCGGGCAGACCCCCTCCTCCCCCTCCTCCTCCCTGTGCCCTCGCCAGCGCCGGTCTCACCACACGCTCGCCATGCGTCCGTCTGGGCAGTGTCGTTTTGACGTCCACTGTTAACAAAGATGTCTGGTGTCCTCCGTGTGTATGTGCTGAAGATGCGGTGGGGGTGTGCGGGAAGGCAGGCCGTTTTAACAGTTTGACAAAAAGACCACAGTGGTTAAACATTCTAGATTTGATTTAATTTAGTTGTTTTCATTAATTTTATTAGATTTTTTACCTACGTGACTTTACCGAAAAAACCCCAAAGAGTATGGTTAAACATGTTTTTGTATTTCCAGATAAGCGGTTGCTACGTGATTAATGCTGGCTTATTTAAGTAATCTGCTGTCAAATTATTGTAAATTATTGGGCTCGAATTATCGTATTGGCAGCAAGCCATTTTAATCCAGTGTCGCGTGAACTGTTTTAATTTGAATCTTTAGCCAGGCATATAATATCAATCACTGATGCAAATCAATATAAATAACTTCTATTAGCTTTATCCAACTTTCAAGCATCGTTTTTATCACTGCATTGGCTTCTCTCTGTTCTTACTCAAAGTGCCTATGACCAAAATCACGTGGAATGTGCCCGATCTCATCAAATATCAGACGCTAAGCGGGTTTGACCCTGGATAGTGTTTGGATGGGCAATGGCCATGCACGAAACATGGCTTGTAGGCAACTTTGGGGCTACGTTGCCGTCAGAATGCAGTCCAGCAAATTACATCGTTGGACTGTAGTATTTGCCAACGTCTATGCTCCCCAACGTCACCAATCTACACTGACCAGCATGGCCAAGTATGGGCAAATACCACCCATGTATAAGATGGCGTGGAGAGGCCCTCATCCAGCAGTGGATTGACACGCACCTGCATCTATCCATTTATATACGGCAATGTCCTCAACAAATGTGGATGCGTCAGTTTTTGCTTAAAGCAGGATCTCAATTCTACTTTGCAGGCTTTGCCAGTTACCCAGTGTAGCTCTATTTTCGGGTCGTACCTCGTGTCGTTGGGCACGATGTCAAACGTTTCGCTCCACGTGCTGAGAGCTTCTCCAGCAAATGAATAATCTTGAGGCAATGAATGTGAATTGAATATGGTTGCAGTTCCTGAAGAAGCTGCCAGCGTGTTCAGCAGAAAGTCAGACATCGTGCCGAGCGGCGTTCGGCACAACCTCCAGAAGCACTCACCGGCGGAGACCTGTCCCTCACGTCTGACAAGATCCACCGAAGCCCCCGCTGAGTGCAGGAGACGAACTCCACATCCGGGGCCGAGTGAGACGGGCTGCGTCCAAAGGGCGTCTGCAGATCGCTGCCGGAAATACGAAGACAAACGAGAGGGCCGTCGAGGGTGCCGTCTGAAGATGTAAATACACTCCCCCACGCCCCCCCCCCCCCAAAAAAAAAACCGGTCCGCTCTTTGCATTGTTTAGTGTTGACATGTAATTCAATAATGCAGTGTGCCTGCCCTGTGCCGTCTGCTAATTAATGATCAAATCCATGTTTGCAGGAGTATCAGTCTTTTACAAGTCTTGGGAAACATCCAGTGGCAGTTGCTTATCTGGCGCCCGCATCCTGTTGCCTTCTTCCGATGCTATCTTGGTGACCGAACCAGGAGTCTGTTGTGCCTTTGCATTCCATTCTATTGGAAAGCCACTGGAGCTATAGTCGTTTAGAGCAGTTTTGTGTGTGTTTAGTTTGTTGTTGTTCCCCCGCACCTCCGATTAGCACGGTTGGCTACCGTACGGTGCGAAAGAAGTTCAACATTCACACCCACTGCTCACTTATGCGTTTGATGACAGCGTGTGTCTGTCGAGCAGCGTGGCGCTGCCTTCGAGGTGCATTCTCGGCAGGAACAGATCCATCGCGCGCCACGTCACCGTCCGCTGTGTCCTTGCTCCGAGTCGAATGCCCCACTCTGTCTCGTGACGTTAAGCCGATAGCACAATCGGCATGCAATTGTCGAAAATAAAAATGTATATAGCACATTAAACAAGAAATGGTCTGCAAACAACCTTAACTTCACAGTGATGCATGAGCAATATCTTGTGCACACAGTACTTCCTTTGCCATGTCTTTATGAGAAGCTGGGTTTTTGGTCTATTAGTCTGCTGCTGGGAAACCCTGGAAGAGTCTGAGAGATTAAATACATTAAACACGTCCAATAAACGACGTGATGGGTCGCCCTGCATGGAACGGATTAAATGTGACAACTCTTACAGTTTCACATAACCCGCGCGTGCGTCTGCACAGAGCGTTACCAAACAAACACGTCGCGTGGACAATATGAATTAGCATCACTTGGACGTCGAGGGCTTGGTCAGCAGAGGAGGAGAGGGCGGTGGTGAGACGTGTGCTTGGACAAGAGACACCTGGACGAGTCCGCCAACACAAACAAACCCTCGAGGGTCGCTGCACCGTATGCGTTCACTCACGCACGCACCCATAAAGGGGGAGGACAAAGATCACCCGTGTAGCCTTAAACAGGCTGTTGCGGCAAGTGCTGTTTGCGAGCACCTATTATATTTAGCCCGGTGCTTGAGCCATGTTGCGACTGCTTTCTACTCCCACAGACACACGTATGCAGCCACTCGCACACAAAGACAAAGATCCCCCGTATAGCCTTAACAGACTGTAGGGGCAAGTGCTGTTAGCGAGCACGTAGAAGGCCGAAACGGTACACGGGGGGGGGGGGGGGGGTGGCCAGCACCACGCCCGGTCGCCTTTGTTTCTCCAGTTATAGACACCACACCAGGAACTGGTTTTATGTTGAGACGACCGAAGGGAGGTCCGGTACCAGTTCCGATATTACTCACCAATGACGTTTGCCTAACGCACACACGCAGATGGATATGCTGTACATGCACGCACACATACACACGGGGATGCATACACGCACACAGACATGCGCACACACATGAACGCATGGCATCAGCAAAGATGTCATCAAAGAAAACTGAACGCTTCCATTGGGGATTCGCTTGTGAAGTGTGCCTGTCATGTGGCTTGTGCCCAGTTTGCAGCACTGGTATTATTTTAGTCAAAGTTCTAAGTGTGTGGAGGTTGGTGGGGATGGTTGTGGAGGAGTTGCGTGTCAGGGTTGGAGTGAGGGGTCTCAGACATATGTGCGTTCCCTTCCTGCTGATCACAGAGGGGGTGAATGTGATAGAGAGATTCCCCCGGGCCAGAGAAATGAGAGAGAAAAAATCCCCATGGAAAATCCCCCATGGCGTCAAAAGGGATTATATGAGAGGGGATTACACGCACCCAAACTACGTAATTTAACACCAGCAATAACATTCATTTTGAATGTTTGTAGGATTATGTAAGTTTTTTTTAACCCAAGGGCATTGGACAAGTGACTGTCTTTATGTTTGTGATTTTTTTAAGTGCATTTGACAGGGAATACAGAACGACGATCTCAAAGTGTTTATATAAATGTGATGCAAGATAACAGGATGGGCGACACATAGGTTGGCGCATTGTGCTACGAACCGAGCGACCTGCGTTACATTTCGGGCCACGGCGAACATCAGTGGTGAGTGGCATCAGCACCAGTCCCGGTTCCCCCCCCCCGCCCCGACTTCTTCAGACACCACTTGCCCAACCTGTATCGACGAGCATGTGGAATACAGTGGAACAAGCCGCCATTCGTGGCTGAGTTGGCGTAGGCAAGGCCTTCATCCAGCAGTTTGCGAATTGTATTTGTGATGTGATGTAACTCGGCAGGTACAATTTTAGAATTTTAATTGGTGAAATTGCCTTACAGTTTGGGGGAGATCGAAATTCTATTATATTAATATTATAGTCTTGCGTATGACGGCAATATGTTCGAAACTAAATGCTAATGTTGAGGTCTGTTAGCCACGATGAGAAGGCTTCCGGAGGGAGTTCGTGTAGTTTCGATATTCCATATTGAAGGAGCGCAGATTTTCGTGGTTTACTATATGGTCCGCATAGTAGTAGGTTTTTACCCTTTTAAACTGGTACAAAACTGACACCTTTATTCAATACATGTTTGCAATAACCACAACACAAGTAGTCAAAAAAGTAAACAAAAAGAAGCAACTCTGATAATGATAATAATATGCACTGTCCTTGAAGTTGATTGGTCCACACCCGAGACGGCTTTCTTTAGAGCCTAGTCCCCATTGGTGTTGGACCAGATGACACCAGAAGGCGTACAACTCACACACAGTGCAATATCAGAGTATTGAGAGCTCGGGGTAAGCATTTACACTATGAGATCTCTTTTGCCAGTGGCAAAATGTAGTAGTAGGTTTTTACCCTTTTAAACTGGTACAAAACTGGTCCGCAGTTTGGTTTGTATGGCTGCAATCGCACTCGTGTAGCTGGTCTTGACATTGATAATGAAATCTAAAGAAATCACAACTCTGAACAAGACACAATCGTAAAGCACCAGCGATGGCATATCACACACGGGAAGGGAGATTATCACACACGGGAAGGGAGATTATCACACACGGGAAGGGAGATTATCACACACGGGAAGGGAGATTATCACACACGGGAAGGGAGATTATCACACACGGGAAGGGAGATTATCACACACGGGAAGGGAGATTATCACACACGGGAAGGGAGATTATCACACACGGGAAGGGAGATTATCACACACGGGAAGGGAGATTATCACACACGGGAAGGGAGATTATCACACACGGGAAGGGAGATTATCACACACGGGAAGGGAGATTATCACACACGGGAAGGGAGATTATCACACACGTGTGTGCGTGTGTGTGCAATCCACCAACCCTCACGGCCTCTACGGTGCTGGATGAGAAGCGACATGCCAAGCCACCACCGCTTGCTTGTTAAGGCGGTGAGCCTTGCGCCACCCTCTCTAGAGCAGGGACATCAGCAAGAGGGCCGAGTCCACGGCACGTGCCCCAGCTTCACCGCTCCGGACCCGCAAACGAACGTGCCAAGATGTTTTCCAATCGGTGAATGGAAGCAGGTGAGTGAATTTGGCACACATTGATAGACGATATATCTCTAACTGTTCAAACTATTTATTTTATCTGCCTAATTTTAAACAGCGTTTGACATTTAATTTAAATTCATGCACACATTTCATTTGTATCTCTCTGCTATGAAGTAGAGCCATTGCTCAAAACGTCACCCATTTTTCATGTATATATGCACACGCATGTTTTCGTTTTGTTTACACTACACTATGTACTAATTTAAGGTTGAGACGAATGTGTTGTGTTATTTTTTTTGTATTTCAAAGAGTATTCATATTTTGACAGGGGAATTATATACAATGGTCTGGGTGTCTCAGTTGCTCGCGATGAAAGATTACCAACTATTTCGGCACCGTGAGCCCAAACTGTGTCCCATTGCATTCGAAAGTTTATTTCTGAAAAAAAAGACCCACATGCATCACGCTCTGTCGTGCGTCTCTTCTAAATATAATCTGCCTGAGATTTGCACCCAAATATGGGAGAAAACAATGCTCACGTCGTGAGCGGCTTGCGTCTAAACCGAGGGGGTCCGCGGAATGGACGGCGTCTGTGCGTGCGCGGTGGAGATTAACGGCCGAGCTCTGTCGGGAGCGGATGTGGCTTTTCCAGAAGCTCGTCGCGGCGCGAAGGTTGCGAAGTGAAGTTGCTTCGTCACGAGTGAGGGCAGGCGCTCAAGCATGAGCAGCAGCGCCACCCGAGCTCAAGATGTTGAGGTCAAGAGGTAGTTTTTGCGCAATGCCGTTGCTGCCATGGCACCGCAGCTATCGCTTCCTTCTTGCTGCTCGACGCCTCAGCTGTTGCGCAGTTGACACCCGACCTCCAAGAACCCTTCTCACAGTCATCGCCACCACCACCACCGCCACAGTCTGGCTCTGGGTCTTCCCGTTTGGTCGGCGACCTCTTGGTGCCACTCCAATGCCCGCCTCGGCAAACTGCCCTCCCTCCACCCTGCACACGCGTCCCACCCATCACTACATCCTCTTTCTGATTACATTTGTGTCATATTCCAAATGTACAAGTTTCTGACCATATTCTGCGCTACAGTTTTTTTTTCATGTTCTGCTTGTACCTGTGTTCAATTGCAAAAACAACAAACTTAAATTTATCCGGCGCTAAATCTCACAAACATCTCAAAGCGCTGCATAATTGGACACCGAACCAGGAAAAGGGACGACTGGGGAGGGAGGAAAGCTTGACCGGTCAAATAAACGAGTTTCAAATAGAAATTCGAAGGCGGCACGTGAAGAGGAGGGTGAGTGGGGGGTGAGTTCCTGAGCGTGGTTGTTGAGAAAATGAACGACAGCCTACGGATAGTCATGACGACAGGCTACGACAGGTTACAGATAGCCATCACGCACAAATTGCTTGCCAGAAATTAGCCACAATACCTTTCTGATCTCGTCAAGGAGCATAAACCATCACGCAAACTCCGGTCATCCTCGCAGAAGTTTTTGGCTAACCATTGAATAAAGACGGTCACTGCATCGCGCACTTCCAAATGCGCTTCTGCGGCCGTCTGGAACGCTCTTCCTTCCCATGTTAAGAAGCCACTGGAGATATGCACTTTTACATCACCTAGATTGGAAACTCATTTCTTGAAAACTGATATTTGTGTTAAGTTTGTTGTCCTTCCCCCGCACCTCCGATTAGCACGGTTGGCTACGTGCTGTGCGAAAGAAGTTTAACACAGTGCACATGTAGTCGCCCGGAGCGAGCGAGGGTAGCGGTGGAGGAGCAAAGAGGGCGACGGGTTTATTACGGTTGGAGTCAATCACGTGGTGGTGGGGGGGGGTTACGTTTCATATAGACATTCCAATTGATTTTGCACACGCGAACACGAACCAGACAGGCACACGAGGCGGAGGGATGCATTAAGACTCCTGATTTACTAATATATTTAAAATCAATCGATGTTAGATGGGCACAGTTAAAGTGATTTGATTTCCATCTAGACAACAATCGTATTCTGCCAGTTAATCACATTTAGTGTTACTATGTTACTGCCGATGAAATTGTATTATAGTTTTTTTGTATTTTCACGAGGTAAATTTTATTCATGCACTGTGTGTAGCTTACAGAAGCGTTGGATGCAATTATATTCCTTACTTACAATGGTGTGTGGCGGTGCACTTTTGCAATATAACAAACTCTTAGATGCTCTTTCGGTAATTAAGTGGAACATTAAGAATAGACCACAATGCGACTGCAGTCACCATTCTCAAGTCATGGACAACGCAGAGACGGCACAGAGACGGCACAGAGACGGCACAGAGACGGCACAGAGACAGCACAGAGACGCGTGACCGTGCACTTCCATCATTCGCTGGCAGCGTTCAAAAAATTGAGCAGGCGATTTATGAAACTGTCCACTCGCTCATAAACCTCGACATGAATATATAAACGCTGCTGATCAGCCGTTCACCGCCATGCATGCAAAGCCTTGTCTTGCACTTTGGAGACAATAATGACTGAATCCTGTAGATGTGTCAGACTCACAACCCCGCTGGGCCGCGAGGTGACCAGAATTTGTTAGTTGCAGCAATTGGGTCCATGCACCCACCTGAGTGGTGGGGTCTTCTCTGGAAACTCCAGTTTCTTCCCACAAGGGAGAAATGCCTAAACAGAGTTGACCAGACATCTCAATGCTGACTAACAGCGGCAACTGCGGTGGACAGTTAGCACACACGCCATCGAGCATATACACGGTGTGTGTGCCGGCAGGGCGGAGGAACTGGGGCAAGGGTTACGGAAGGCCTCATCGGGAAGCCCCTGGAACCTGCGAGTGGGTTCGAGAAGGGAGGCGAGGTCAGGGAGTGGACTCATCTCACCGTCGCTGTCGTCGTCTTCGCCGCCTTCGTCGCTGCCGCCTTCACTCGATCATTGCGCGGCCGGACAGTTGGTGGCTGTCTCGGTCGACGCCGTCGGTGCGACGCGGTTAGGGTTGTGTATGGGCTGGGCAGGAGGCGAGCGCTGTGTGTGTGAACTGCCCAAGAGTGTTTCAATTAAGAAGGTGCCTTCTGCAACTACCTCGTCTCCGACTTGTGCTACACTACACATATGACGCCTTGATATTGGTACTAAAGGTAAAAGTGCAGCGCGGAAATTGCGTGCTGGTAGAAGGGCTTCCACCAGACGCAGCTCTGGAGAGGCCCCTCGAGTGGACTACTCGCTGACCAAACCTCTTGAAAGAGGCGGTAGTACCTACACTTTATCCCACCACACATGACCTGCATCGAATAACTGCGCCGTACCCATTTACTAGATCGACAGAGGCGGAGGAATTTAAGAAACTAACATGATCATTCAACTATATTGCTGGGAGAAGGATGCAGCAGCTCCTCGGTTACAAGTCCAGTGAGTTCACCACGACACGTGTGTTAATACTCTTGCCGAACAACGAGATGTGCTCGTGGATATATATATAGATAGATATATACAGTAGATATATACAGTAGATATATATACATATATAGATATATATATATACAGTGCTGTGAACATTTGCGAAGCACCTGGCCTGGTCTCAACACAGACCCACAGGCCTACCACTCGTTGTTATATTTAAATACTTACCGCAACGCTCAGCGTTAGGGTGTTGGCAGAATGTGGGGTTTAAGAACTTGGTAAGCTGCATAGTCTGTACAACTTGCTTTGTGTAAAAAAAGAGATGCAGTGAAATAAATAAAAGTCATCGTAAAAAAAAAACTTCCCAATTTTTTGGAGAGTCTGCAGACATTTCCCATTCACGAGCTTCTGAGAAGTCGCGAGGAGAAAAAGAACTCGAGAAACAATGTTACATTTATTAAATGAGGAATACGGAAGTAGCCAAACACAATATATGAACTATAATAGAGGCGTTTTGGGTCAGATCGTGTAAATATAAATGTGTCGTTAAACCCGCCACCACCCGACAGCCAATTAGTCAGGTTTGTCACGTAAACAGAACATGCCATTAAGTTACCAGTACAGCACACCCGTGTGTTGGAGAGTAAGCCCACCACATTTACAATTCGAGTACGACGTTTCGACAGTAATTACACCGAGCATCATCAGGCGACAGCCAGATTTGTAGAGACACTTGTGAGCCAATCAGGTGCAGAGGCCAGAGGAGGGGGGGGGGGTTAATGTATGCATATAAATTACAATGGATATCTTTAACCGGTTAGGTTATTCATATTGTATAGATATCCATTGTAATTTATTATGGATAATCAGTCCCTCCAGAAAAACGCGGAGTTTTTTGGTGATTGTTGCGGGCAAAAATCGTTGATTATGCGGCACGTTTTCTTAAAAAATGCGATGGAATATGCGGGATATTTATGCAATTTTATGCGATTAAATTGCGGGAACTTGCAAAAATTGCGGGAACTTGCAAAAATTGCGGGAACTTGCAAAAACTGCGGTTTGATGAAAAAGAGAAAAAAAAGTGATTCCCCCAACACCCTATTCACTAGGCTACTACTTTAATGTAAAGAGTCATTTCTTATTACTTCCTATGATAAGCAAGCATACTACATCACAGAAAGTGCTTTAAGTTTAAGTTCTCATCTTGTTTTATTTCAGACCTTAACAAACAGATGGCTCAAACTTACAAAACATTGAGTCGAACAAGTTCTGTAGCTTTACAAAATGAATATGCTACAACTTCTGTAAAAATGAATAAATAAAATATTAAAAAATAAAATGTGTGCTTCCTGTTTTACAGAGGTAGCTATACAAAACAGACATCTTCTGTTAAAATAAGTGTTTTCAGTGCACAGTAACGTAAGCAATACAGTAACAGTACAGTCTTACAGTAATGTAAATTTACATACTACTAACACAAAAGTGCAATCTTACAACTGTAAAGTTGCATAAACTCTTCATCATGGTTTCATTGGCATCGCGGGGTTTGCAGCTTTTCAATGATGTCGCGTAATGAGTGACGTCACGTCATAACGTTCCCATGGCAACAGGGGAAATGGCTGCGCTTGTGTGAAGTAAACGCAACATTTTTCAACTTTCTGCTAAGATATATGTGACTTTTTGCAACGAAAATGCGGGGATTATGAAATCATGCAAGCCCGCATATTTTGCGCGCGGAAATCTGCAATTTATGCGGCGAAAGTGCGGCGTATTTGAAAAAACGCGCCCCCCGCATAAATATGCGGACTTTGGCTGATTTTGCGTGGAATCTTGCAATCGCATAATCGCGTTTTTCTGGAGGGACTGGATAATATTGGTCGCGAAAGCCTACGTGTTAAACATAATAAAGTGTGAATACATCCTAGTTATTCTTCACGAGTTTCCTGTCCATGGACAGGTGTATGGCTGTAGCCCCCTGCACCTCACCTGACCCCATTCCACCCACTTCACGCCGCGACGCCGCACTCAGCGACTCGAGACTCAGCTACGGGACGGGGGGGGGGGGGCGCAGGTGGCCTCTCCCTGCCTTGCTCAAAAGTGATGGCTTTGTTCGCCGGGTGGTGGTGGTGGTGGTGTCGGCGCATGCCGGTGACCCGGCATTGTGGAGGCAAGGGTTTGGTGGATCGCACACAGATGCTGTGAAACTCCAATTCCCGTGGCGTCGAGGAGGTGTCCCTATACTGCTCCCCAGGAGAATGCGGGACGGCAAAATGTGGACTCCACCTGTTCCATCTGTATGGAATACACACGTGCTCCGGTTTCCTCCTACAAATAACACTCACGTATGACCGAGAACACCTTAAAATATAGTGGACCCCAGAGCTTGGGGCAGAATTTTGTGCCAGTTCACCGCCTGGCTGCTGACCTCCCGCTTGTCTGTGAGTTGTTCTCTCTCATCAAGAGTGAGCGAATCCTCTGCGGCGCATTACAAGTTGACATTACTGTCGTTATATATATCACTGACATCATCACTGCATTCAGTTCAACGTCATGCCCAAGATGCAATAAGTATTTCCACGGGTTTACATTTTTTAATAGGCACGTTTATTTAATTAGTCTCAAAGAACACACTTTCTGCCACTGCTGCTGTTGCTTACACGGTCTGATGGTCTGGCACAACAACGCGTTCACGACTCTGCCACATGGTGCGTGCAGGCTGGCCCCTAGCCAACTGACATGGCACAGGAGGGCACAAGGTAGCGGTGTAAGCGGCGGCATACGACTATTACGGCTCACGAAACATGCATCGAATCGCTCGTGTAAGAATTATCGTATTTGTGCATGCAAATTGTACGCAAAAAGAATGTGCTGAAGTTACATTCAAGATAATGTGGCGAATACAACTCTACAAGAGAAATAAAATAAAACTGGAAACTATGCAGACGAGACACTAAGAACAAGATCAGAGAGGAATGGATTACGGATTTCAATTGTGGCTCTGAATCGTGACAATTCATTGAATTACCCATGGGAAAAATTGTTACATCCCTACATTCTATGTGTGATGTGAGGGCACAGTTGACAGAGGAGTAGGGGGGGTCATATTAGTGGGATGGAGGGCAGCACTGCTCTAGCCCCGGGTACACAGCACCTCGATCGACGGCGATTAGGGATTGGTGAAACATCCCAGGCAGGACAAGCCAAACACTCATGCATGGCATTGGCCAAATATCCCAATGTAAAAAGTGCAATGGCTTTCCCAGTAAACAATTTGCATTTGCATTCTTAATTAGGAGCATCCGGAACCAGACTAGTAAGACTCGGCTGAGGCTCTCCTGGGTTAATAAATCACATTTTTTTTTATAATTCATATTATTCTTGTCATCGTCAAGAAGGGTGAGGTCACGTGAAAGAAGCGTTCCCCAGGATTTCGGGAAGGGCGCGTCACCGCGGGGCTCCTCCGGCAGGAGGATGACGTCACCGCCGCCGGCGCTTTCCTCGGCGCCGTCGTGGAGCGCGGAGGGGGGGGGGCTCCCTGCGCCCCCCCCCCCCGCGTGTTGCCGCAAGGGCCCCCCGCGTGTTGCCGCAAGGGCCCCCCGCGTGTTGCCGCAGCGCCACGGCGGTGTCCTCGCAGGGCGTCACTCGCCCGCTCCGACTGAGGATCAGCCCCGTTGATTTGTTTTCTTCAAATGCCTTCCGTGTGTCTCTGTTGGGGCTTGACTCATTCCACCATGACTTCGAAGTCAGCCATGTCAGTACGGTGCTGCTTTGTGGGGAAGTCGCGGTGGTTCGACTGAAGGAAAGACTTGTTCCCACCACAGGACTGAGGGAGTTCCTCCACTGGCTCAGGACTGGACACGGGAGACGAGCACCAGCACCTCATTGGGGGAAGCAATGACGGACGTGTGTCTTGACTCTACCTCGCGTTCAGAGAAAGGGATATTCCCAAAGATTTGAGAAGAATCAGCATCCCGATAACTCCACGAGACGTCCACGCTCTGTCACGCGTGCGGGGGCTGTTCCCTGCAGTCAAGCAGTCGCCTTTGTTCATGCCGCTGCTGTCAGGATCGTTTCTGTATTCCGATTGGTGGCAGCGTGCGGGCTTCTTCACCCGTCAGATGTCCACTCTGGTGTAACATGCGAGAGGTAGAACATCACGTACCCAGATTCCTTGCTGCATTTAGTTTATCTCCTTAATTGCACATACTTATCGTTATTTACAGCAGCCGACTAATGAACTGTTTATTTGTTTCATTGGTAATTTACGAAGTGGCGTATTTATATATACTACTTGTTATGGAATGTACTGCAGGGCAGACCAAACAGCGTTGGAGCAGTGTTGACAGTGCTAGTGTGATAGTTGAAGACCCACACCACTACACATTGAACACCGTGTGGTACATAAAAGACGCAATCAAAGTTCTCATTAAAACATTTTAATATTCCCAGAGGTTGATGCATACAAAGATCACGGATCAGGGCATCACTGAGACAGTGGATTCAAATCCAGGTTTCGGCCACCAGTGATTAAACTGGATTTTCCAGTGTGATTAATTTCCGGTCCCAGCCCACTTATTCAGCTGATTCTAGCTCAAGAAATGAAACAATTTGGTGTAATTAATGGACAGCGAACGTTATCTCTGGGACATCCGAAAGGTACGCATGTAACGTGGCTAATACGCCGATGTAACCGACTTCAGAAGTAGTTCTGTGACATCTACTTCCTGGGGATTTGCACTGCGAGCTGACAAAGCTCCGAAATGAGATGTGACTCATCCTGCACCCTGACTCCGATAGACAATTGAAATCAGATTTCGAGATGTATATATGTTTAAACTATGATCGGGTCACTCCGAATGCACTGTGATGAAATGCGCCATTGCAATCGGTGTACAAAGGGTAGCTCAGTGTGACTTTTTTATTTTATATCTTTCACGTAACTCTTTATCAGCCCCTTGGGTGAATGTATGAGTATGTGTATACAACATATTATATACACACTCCGGCCTACACACATAATTGCCCATCCCTTCCTCTGGCCGTGCTGATTTAAGTTGGAACAAAATCGCGTGAACGCATCACTCTTCCTCCTGGGAATATTATCTTTCCACTTAATCTGTCCGTCTGGGAGTTTCTGTCCGTCCATCCTCCTATGCATCCATCCTGATGATGTTTACATGAGAGGAAAACTAAATAGAAATTAGCGAAGATGCAGCGTCTTGTTTACATTGGGCATGGGCGGGTGAGTGGGTGGTGCCCGCACATTGTGCAGATTGCATGCCAGTGGCGGTGGGAGGGGGAGCAGTGGTGACCAGGGGGTCAACCCAAACTTAAACTAAACTATTTTGATTTTACAAGGTAAGGCTCGCTGAGCTACATAACTCTTTCAGAAGCGACCTGGCGATCACAAATGATAACTCAACGATGTCGCTTATCATCACGTAACAAATGTATAGCAGCCAAATACTCTGAAGGCATGTTGATAATTATAAATGTGGAGGGAAACATCGGAGGACCCGGAGAAAAATCTACGCGACCACGGGGAGAGAGAGACATGCAAACTCCAAATATACAGCAGGCGTTAGGGTCGGGATGGAACTCAAGACCTCCTGTATACCAGGCGAGGTAGGTCTGGGGGGGGCTAGGGGTACCGGGGGGCAGAGGTGCCAGTGTGCACCAGGGGCGGGGCAGGCTGATGAATATGCATTGAAGATATCACGAAACGATTTTACGCTTTTTCGTATTCTGCCAGGGACTACAGCACTGTGAGATTGACAGGAGTGAAATGCCCCCCCCCTCCGTCAAGTTTTGTTTTTTTTCTCTTGAGGTGGATAACGGCGAAAATATAATGAATCATGAAGACGGAGTAACCGTGTGTGTACGTGTGCCCACGTCAGTTAAGAATGTTCCTCCCGTGTGTTGTACCGCGACTTGTTCGACATGATGTATGACGTTTCGTCCCACGTGCTGGGAACTTCTTATTGAGCTTCTTCAGGAAATGAATTTGGCTCCCAGCACGCGAAGCGAAACGTCGGACACTGTACCGAACAACACGCGTTACAAACAGACACCACATCGGGAGCGGTACAGCCCTATGCCGTGCTCATCGTGACCACATCTCAAATGAGCCTTCTCTTGGTGGATTTGGATAGAAATTCCACATTCCTATGCCGAGACCAGTGTATCCATTGGAGAGTCACTATTGACCTAACTTGTATAGTTTTTGTTTGAAGACATCAAATATGGAAACAAACGTGAAAACAGCTTGAATTAAAGTATGTTGGGGAAAGGATGCAATTTATTTTAACGCGTTTTTGTGCTACCGAAATACTCCTAAATATTAACAATTGCACGTGAATATACTATGAATGGGGAACACATATGCTTTTGTCTGAACACAGACAGAAGTGAAAAAAGCTTCAATAAACAGTCCCAGCTGGAGAAAACTTGTGAGCGCGTTTCCTGCACACACACACACGGACGCACACACACACACACGGACTCACACGCGCATTCACACTACCTCCACGCTGTAAACATTTGGGAAAATAGCCTGGGGTCACGCGGCCCTAATAGACTGGTGTCCTATGTGATTTCTAGTTTTACAATCCATCAATTCGCCAATACATATGGGTAAACACACACACACGCATGGTCGCACGCTCACATATCCTACTGTGACCCCAATCTGAGATGATACTGGCACATAGCAATTGTCAGCAGAATTACAAACATGCTTTCCTCCAGACTTAGCTGGAGGTTTAACATTTCCAAAAATAGACGTTTACTTAACGCTACTGACATGTTGGTGGAACTAGTTATGTGTGTGTGTCCACGTGCAGATTTGCCAACGGAATGATGTAATAATGTGTCTGTAATGATCGTAAAAATGTGCAAAACCAAATATGGCAATGGTTCCTCATCCAACCTCACTCCTTAAACACGGTGGGTCTACTGTAACATTTTATTGTGATGATGCCTTTACAAAAAATGCCGCTCTGCTGTTGTGTAATATCCTGCTGGTCTATGTTTGAGTCCAAATTTACTCTTGCATGTATGCACTGAACTCTAGTAGGGCTTGGTGTTGGGCACAAACACACCAAGCACACAATCAAGGCCCCAAGCAGTTCATGGAGTCCCCGAACGTGTAAAAAAATAGTGGTGCACAAAATATCAGCTCGAATTCAGATTCTAATAAACATAACAGGTTAATTCCATATTTCGTCTCATATATTTTGCCTACATCTCATTCCTCAACATCTATCATCTGTAACTCTCTTCTTTCAAGTTATATATTCTCCGCCTGTTACCTATCTGGCTCACCACTGATGTTAGCCGTGGCCTGGTTCGCGGTGCAGTTCGCTCACTGCTGCACCGCATCTCCACACCCAGCTGTAGTATTATAATACTGTAGTTGGCAGTGTCATTGTTTTCGCTTACTTGTTGATGCCATTGTGGGAAACCCAGATCCAACCCTTGTTGAATTAATTGTGTTTATTGTACATTATATCTGAAGTACACCATGACAAGAGCAGCTCCCGCAGTGCCTTGGGTATGACACTGGACTCAGTGCAGAGATCACTGATTCGTCATCTCCTGGTGCTGCAGTTGAAAGAACGCTGCACGCTTCTCAAATCCCTCTGCCTCTGACCACTCAACAGGGTAAATGAGCGCACCGCAGTTTAGTCGATCCGAAGGTTGTATGTGGTGGGTTCATGTGTGGATGGATACGACCATAATTCAGAGACGTCTTGCCAAGTGTGGAAGAGCAGGCCAAACACCCTCTGTGGGAGCTCCCTCTAGTGGACATCCACCGGCAGTGGCGTGGAGCGGCAATTGCAGGGCTGCACAGTTACCTTGACATACATCCGGGTTTTAGAGGGGAAATTGCTTTAGATGTGAATTTCTACATCTAAATATTGAATCACGTCGTGTCTGTTGACACGCGCTTGTGATCGGTGCTGGGTGTGTGGCCCCTCCAGTGATGCCGGGGGTGGCTCTCTCAAGGCCTCCCCAGTGGGGACCATCTCCCGTCAAAGCGTGAGACACGCTTCCCCTTCTCCACCACCCTTGGAATTCTGTAGCCGAGGGAAATGCTGTGAATGTTCAGTACTGTACAATCCTCTAAAGTCTAAATTTAACCAAATTTTTTACTTTATCAGGAAGGGCCACTGAGCTATATATTTTTCAGAAGCGACCTGGCCACAACTGCAAGATCAACGAAGTGGCTGATCATGACGTGGACATGTATGGCAGCAGCCAAATACTCTAAGCGCACCTTGACTCTACATGTGGAAGGAGAACGCGGGCTGAACACGGATCTCAGTTACCTTGGTGGAAGGAGAACGCGGGCTGAACACGGATCTCAGTTACCTTGGCGGGCTCCCGCACATTGACGCGCGCAGCTCAGTCTCACTTCGTTGTACTCCAAGAGACCCCCCCCCCCGCAGCGACAGAAGTGACGAAGGGTGCTAAAATTATAAAGGCAACGTTGCCAGGTCACAAATGTAGTGGACATCTCGCCACCGTAGGCGTGACAGCAGCTCTTGATCTGTGAGCTTCTACACTCCATCGTTCATGTTTCACATGGTGGAGGTGTCAGTTTTTAACTCTCAGATGTATCCTTTGTGTCACGTAATTTGATGAGCATCATGATCAGCTTGGCCTGCAGCACGGTGCAGTGGTAACACTCGTGCCTCGGAATAAGAAAGCCCTGGGTACGATTCCTGACTCGGGTGCTTCTCTGCGTGGAGTTTGTGTGTTCTCTGCATCGTATATTATTTTAGATTTATAGAGTGCCTTTGCTCAAGGTGCTTAACAAAGTTTAAAAATTGTTTCATAATGGGTTTCCTCCACGTGTTCCGGTTTCCTCCCATAGCTAAGAACACACAATGCAGCAGCCCGTATTGGCAAAATGATAGTACATGCAGATTTCTCAATTGAGATCACGTATAGCAGCAACGTCGTCCCCTCCTGCACAGACTTGGCAGGACCCTCCTGAAAAAGAGTCTTGAGACTCATTTGGCCTTCCTGCATAAACAAGGATGGTAATAATAATAATCCATATATCCACTGCTCGATGAAGGCCTCACGCCACCCTCACGCCATCATCGCCCCCCCCCTCCCTATATGTGTAGAACTTATTTCTTATTTCGCACTGTACGTAGCCAACCGTGCTATTGGAGCGTCAGCCCCCCCTTTTGAGTTCTTAGTCAAGACAAAACGTGTTGGTGCAACGTTAATACCAGTGATGACGATTAAGCGATGGGCGTCGCAGCATTTCCACATCGGCAGGGGGTGAGAGCAGCAGAGTGCACGATAGAAGGCAGCAGATGGAATCGTTCCTCATTCTGTACAACAGCGTCTAGCAATTGTTTACAGTTTAACATTGACTGCGTCATTTTTGGATGACCCAATTTAAATGAGGTCACGCCACAGGACTACATTATAGCAAGCTCTGTGCCGTGGCATCACAACATGCATTGTGCACCGTGACGTCACAGTGTGCTGGTGACATCACAGTGCACTCGTGACATCACAGTGCACCGTGACGTCACAGTGTGCTCGTGACATCACGGTGCACGCTGTGCGCACCGTGATGTCGCAAAGCGCTCTCTGATCTTTGGCAGTTGTTTCGCGTGGTTGGCATGGACACTGCTGCAAGACATTACATAGCCCCCCCCCCACGTCCAATCCCCCAACCCTTTCTTCGTATGTATGTGATTGAACTTCTTTCGCACCGTACGTAGCAAACCGTACTAATTGGATGTATCCCCGTGCCCTGAGGCCCTCCAGCCCTTGGGTGTCTCGGTGCATTTTCACCGCCTGCACACCTGGTAACTGCATCGGTGGCTTCGTCTCCCTCCCCACCTGACGTGCTGTTATTTGTAATATCGCTACAGTACGGAGTCGCGTATCGCTGGACGGAAATACTCGGCCAGGAAGAAACTGGTATCAACAGGAAGCGAGCGAGATTTTGGGCGGACGTGATGTGAATGGCTCAAACAGAATGCCCGACTCCTGGGAGGCCATTCAGACGTGAGTGCTAACGCCGGCATAACTATTACTCATAAAGGAAAACACATTAATGAATGTGCCACATACAATGAGTCGCGAGCAATGACTGTGATGCAATTACTGCTCGTAGCGATTGCTCTTTATCGCCGTAATTACATTGCGCTGTTTTAGAATCCGAATCGTGAGGTCAGCATGCCCTTTCCGCAAGACTTACCCTCAGCCAGGCCTGTTTGGGTCAGCGACACACAATATGTTCACACCCAGCACACCACATCAAGTATAGACCGCTCGTTCTGGCTAGTCGCGTGCCTTGCCTACTCGTGTCTGCCTCGAAAAGAATCTGTGAGAAAATAAACCCTGCCAGTGCTCTTTTGATGGCTTTTCGTCAAGGTCAGCACCAGACCAAAATCGTTTTTTCGTCTCAAATGTAACTCGGCAACTGTCCCCAGCTCAGCCAGTGCTGTGCGCAGTCCCCTTCAGGAGCGGGCCCTCTAGAACCGCGGGGCGAGTGAGCAGGGTTGCTTGGGGCTTATTTACGAAACAACAGCCGCTTTGAGTGGCGTGTGCTGCAGTGTAAAGTGGAGTTAATTGGGCCTGCCCTGTCCTGCCCCGATGCTTATTGCGATATTCAGGAATTAAAAAAAAGCTTTACTCCACGCTTGCTAAAATAAAAAAAAGTTACTGCTGTAATGTCAGGCTCATCGTTTATGTGTGCAGTGTCATCATCTCCTCTGGGACACCACAGCCACATGGGAACAACCTGGCAAGTCCCTTCATTAACGCCCCCAAAACACAGATACTCCACTGATTTCTAATGATCCCCCTCCTTTTCTTCGCAATAGATGATTGATTATTGTGAAAGCGATTATCCGATATCTTACGAAGTGACGTTTTATAACAGTTAAAAACTGGGAGACGTGTAGATACTTTCAAATAAAGTGCTCTCTTCTCCATACTATAACGTGTCCCCAATATGTGAATGGGGCATCTATACCTGGATCACCCTGTAACAATAATTTACGTCGGTCATTTACTTTACTCATCATAGCTGGATTCGAATTAACGACGTCCATTTCACCCAGAGGATGGTATGCGTTGTGTTGTGAGGTGATGTGAAGACACGTAGCAGCCGGAGTCACCGCGAGGAGACGCCTATCTCCCAAGTCCCACCCCATGGACCACCAAGATCACCACTGTGGCCTGCGCTCCTTCAACGGAGGAGGAACAGCAAAGCGACACGAACTCTCTCTCTCCTGCAGCCCCCTCGTCGTGGGGAGCACACCTCGATATTGGCATTCATCTTCTGAACATATCGCCATTATCAAAGCACTATTCGTGCAAACAAACTGCGATACATAGTGCTTTACAGGCATGAACAATAAAAGTTAAATTGTACGCAAAATAAAATCACGTTGTAACTAATTTCTAGCAAAGACATGATAAAATAACACATTAAGAAAATCCGAATTAAAAGCCAGTTTAGAGGTATTTTAAAAGTGCTTAATGATTCTGAAGCCCTCAGGTGCCCTGGCAGGCTATGCCAAAGACGAGGACCGTAAAAACTCCACGTGAAACCAGAAAGAAGAGCATTGCAGTAGTCGAGTGTGCTGGTGGTAAAAGCACGAATCAGTCTCCCAGTGGTAGACCGAGAGAGAAAGGCTGTACCTTTGCTATGTTTCTCAAATGATAAAATACCCTTTTGGTGACATATATAATGTGGGCTTCAAAGTTCAAATCCGGATCAAAACACCCACACTGTTAACCTGTAGTTTGACGTTTTCTGTTAGTGAGCCCAAATTTGTGATGATTTTAAATCGTTGGGCTTTTGCTCCAATGACCAGCAACTCTGTTATTATTTTTAAGTACCAGAAAATTCTGTGACATCCACATTTTTATATCCTCAATGCACTTTGTCAAGTTCTGAATGGGGCTTACATCATTAGGCGATACATAAATGTAAAGTTGAATATCATCAGCATAACAATGAAAATCAATCCCATGTTTCCTGATGATATGCACGAATAGAATAGATAATTGTTTTACTGGTCATCGAATCAACAAAGTAAACGCCGCTTCTGTACACAATGGACTTTTCGAGAGATAAATGTAGAAATGTAAAAAAACCCGTATACATTAATCTTCACTGCAGCACTTCCCCAGATAGCCTCCTATTTTCCACCCAGACGATGCGTGAGAACAATACGAGGCCTATGCATGCGTGCACGCAGATCATGGGTACAATCATTAGTTCTCCCGTGACTTGCCGGCCACGCTGAGGATGCCGATGAGACCACACTGTTCCAATTCACCCCTTCCCATCATTTCCTTGATGGTTTGGCGAGCTTCATCACTGCCAACCGCTGACGTAATGCGTTGTTTGTTGTCTAGCAGCGGTCGACATTGTTGCTTCCAGCCTGGAAGTTAAGACGTGGTTATAGTCGGCATTGGCATCATCATCCATGGTTAATCCTTCTGCTGGATGAAACGTTCCCCACGCCATCGCCACCTATCTTTGCATCGTAATATTTTAAAGGTGCAGCCCTGCAATTGCTTGCAGACGCCACTGCCGGCAGAAGGTTATACACTAGAGGGAGCTCTAGAAAGACCCTGTAGAATAATTTGTCCTCCTTTTCCACAGTGCCCAGACGTTACTGGAGTGCCGACTCTTGATCCCACCACACACGACCTGCCAACCCACTCTCTCCGTGACGTACTCATTTATTCTGCCGGCTGGCCAGAGGCCGTGGGTACTTAATACACTTGCACCAGAGCTACAACTTCCACGCACAAGAGATCACATCGAACCAGCGATCTCTCGATTGCAAGTCCCAATGCGTTGCCATTTACCCCAAGGCAAAATCGTCATTAAATCGTAATACAACAGCAATATTAGTAACAACACAATCATACGTGTATAGTGGACATCACGACCCAGTGGGCACCTACGGCCTATCCCATGGATCGTGATGTTGACGACTTGTATACCACATTTAAGGGAAGTAACTTCATGATGCTTTATAACCTGAACAGACAAAAACCCCACAAAAGAGCGACGCATCATCCCCTTCAACGTGAACTATGTTTGTGCTCAATGCGTTTGTGTGGTCACCTCTCGCGAGCTGCGTGACTAAAGCCAGCCAGAACTGAGTTCCCCATCTGCTGGCTGACGTTAACGAGGGCTCACGATGACATTATATTGACAGCTCGGTTCTGCACAGGATTAAGTTATTTTAGTTTCAGCCGGTCAAAGGGATGCCCATTTCTTTCATTAATTGCTTCGTTTCCTGTAACGATTCCTACAGGTTCTGCTCCTGAATATTTTGTTAATGAGGTCAATGCATTTATCCCATTACAGTTATTTGCCACCAGGAATTAATCTTGGAGCAAATGGTTTGAACTGCGGCATACTCGCTGCCACCCACAGCGTGGTGAACTGGAGCGTTACTCAACCTTAACTTAAAGCTTTCGTGACTGCATGAATTCATATTCTTTGGGTCTATCGGTAAAGCCACGTAGATAGATCAAATAATTAAAAATAATTAAAATAATAACGTTACTCTTTCCACGTGACTAGAATTTCCCTTATTTTCTCTAAGACATCAGTTTTCACTCAGCCCCACTTCTGGTTAATAAGATAATCTTGATTTACTACTGGACATGTACAGCTCCTTGTCAATTCCTTGCTAGATAAGGGCCTTCCCACACCGTGCGAGTTGGAGGTTATTATTTGACTAGACTTCACATACGCGGAAGCATAGAAGTACAGCTCAACAACGATTGTTGCTGCACTGACTTATTCTGCCATCACAAAGTATGCAGCCTATAACGACCTGTTTGTGCGTAGCGGTCCCTCATCCGAGCACTATCCAGGCTCGACCCTGCTCAGCTTCTGAGCTCTGACGCTGCCGGGCATGTTCCAGTTCACTGGCCCAACATCCCAATGCAGGATCCAATAAAAATGAGTTGCTTTCCTTGATAAACTACACCGATTTTATCTTACAATTATTTCAGAACTTACTATGTAAAGTCAACCGTTGTGTTATTGAGTCCTCCAGGCGTAGTAAAACAGGCCCGTATTTGTTTACACGTCAACATGCCGTGCCGCTAATGCCAGCTGGCCCAAGCAAGTTCCGGCGGCATGAGCTCTGTCCTAAAATGTACTCAGAGGCAGAAGTAACCACCCAGCCTCCCAGCCAAGGGAAACGTCCCCGCACGGGAGTCCTCTGTTTTAGAGTGGGCACCCCAGAGAGAGTCAGGTGACTGTGGGTGGAAGAGGCCAAAGAGCCCCTCTCGAGTGTCACTGGCCCACTCTTCCACGCTTGCCACGGGTCGTGGAATAGGTGGAAGACTACCCACACTTTAAACCACCACACACGTCCTGCGGTTCACCGAACTGTAAAATGTTTGTCCATTCACACTGCTGGGTGGACGTGCGCGGTGGGGGGTATAAGCAACTTGCGCCCATTGTTTGAACTGCCGTGCCAGGAGATCGAGTCGGCGAGTTCCCGGGTTGCAAGTCCAGAGTGGTGATAACCGTTGAATCCCGGGTGGCAACACTGCACAAGTTAGGCAGCGTCAGGGATATGAAGTTTATTTAAGGAATTTACAGTTTGTGTTTTTTCTTGCTGACATGGGCTATGCTGAGCCTTGCGCGCAGTTTGCACATTCTGCATGAGGACATTTATGCGCGGTGTAATTTTTGTAATTTATCGGATATGTTGCATAATGACGCGTTTTGGGAAAAAACACAATTTCCACTGCGCGCAGCATCTCTGTGAAACGTTGACATCTTTCCAACGCGACGATGTATCCGTCCATAGCAATGATGTCCCGAGTCCAAGTCGGTTTCATTGCAGCACACAGGAAGATGTTCTTCTTCACAAAACTCGTCATCTCATCATCATCGCGATCCATGGGGAGAGAGCCCGTAGGTGTCCACTGCACATTCCGTCATTCGTTTCCATCTCGTGCCAATATGCTCAAAAGTAGTGCCCACATCATGCAGCCACCAATCTCTTATGTCGTCAAGATTCATTATTACTCTCCTGTAATTGCAGACAGTGAACAAACGATGGAATGCTTTCTACGCGCTATAAAGAACTCAACTCTTTAGTGTTTGCTGAACCCATTATTTATCTGAATATAATACGGAGTTCTTAGTTTATTTCAGCTGTGTTATTCTTTAAAAAGATGGTAATGCTAAATCCGTTCACACCAACTGTTGAAATAAAATCAGAAACAAGGGGAGTGCGTTTATAAAGGGATACATTTACAGCCCGGTTTTGTCAATCCACTGAAGGATTAGGGCCTCCGAACGCCTTGTGGCCATTACGGACATTTGACCATACTTCACCACGCTAGTCAGTGGGGGTTGGTGAATGTGCGGAGCTGATGCGTGGAAGCATACAAGTACAATAAGTAAATCCATAGATTTTGCTGCACTGCTCTCTACGGTCCACATCATAGTCCCGCAAGCACCATGGCACACAGGCCATTGAAACCTACATACAGGGTGGCCGAACAGTCAGGACACATTGGGTTATTTCATTCATTTTAACAAATGTTCAAAATGACTCCTATTAACATGAATGCACGCTTGCATTTTGTTTTCATTAAATAAGATTACCGGTGTGATCTTTGAACTTTCATTAATTATGTTTTGTCGCAATTCATCCAGGGTTCTTGGTCGAGTTTCGTAAACAATGTGTTTGAAGTGAACCCACAGAAAGAAGAAAAGTAGATATAAATAATGATAAAGGATAAAATATTCACTTTCAGAATAAACAATTAAATAGTTTTAATGGCAGTGTTAAAATATATTAACTAACCCTATTTGTCCTGACTTTGGGGCCACCCTGTATAGTGTGAGTATAGTGTGAGGTGGAGCAGTAGTGCAATGGTTAGCACACTGCACGAAACCCCGCGATCTGAAATCACTTTATGGCCACGACTAACATCAGTGGAGAGTGGACAACATCCCCTTCACCAACCCGCATTGACCAATACCGTCAAGTATGATCAAGTAGCCTCCATGACCAGAGTGTAGCAAAGGCCTGTCGACTTATTGTTGTACAAAAAGTTCAACCAAAATAACTTTTTCGTTGTGAAGTTTTTTGACTTTACAGAAATGATTTGTGCCGTACGCTAGGGAAGCTGTACAATTATGTCCCCCCTTCAACCTCAAGATCGTGCCATTCCTGCCAGCGAGCAGCCATCCTGATGGGAGACGCGTGCATCGTACACTTTTCGCTTTCTCCGTGGACTCAAACACCGCAGTGGCGGTAATGGCTACCTGGTGGTTGTGCACCTGGAGGCCGGCACACCTGCTGTTTGGTACAGCTGGCGTGAGGGTTACTGAGCACACAGTTATGCTCGCGCGAATAGCATATGGTGGCTGGATGATCGATGCAAGCCAGCAGTGTTGTATTAGTCGTTTTTCTATTCCTTTATTATCCCGATTGGGCCATCAGCGTCGCGTCATAAGATGAAGAATCCATTCGGATCTCTTGCAGAGCCGCGCAACTGGTCATGTTAAAGAACAGCCCAGAGCTACCTCTGAGATCCCTACAAGTGACCTCTGATCCACACATTGGGGGGCATAACTATTCCATCTGCCCTGTCACCAAGAGTAATGTTCATCACATGACAAAGAAACACATTTTTATTATCACAACTGGAAACAAGTGCAAAATCAAATTCAATGTTTCTTTTTGCAGCCACTGGTGAATCGGTTGAGTCCACAAAGTCGCCACACTTGAGAAGCCTGTTTAGCAACAGGAGGCAGTTGAAACCTGGCTTCGAACCCAGGGTCTCAGCAGTGCCAGTTCAGCACTTTGACCTCTGAGCCGCCCGGCCGCCTCGTGTTGTGCTGCAGAAATCGCAGATTGATCCACTACCGCAGGAGTCGTTTTTGGAAGCGTCTGCTATCCCCAGTGAGGTGTATTTCTGCTGTGCGGTGAGCGAGCACTCCCCGCCATCTCTCCATGCTGCTGTCAGGGCGAGTATTTCCCGAGCTGACTGCCTCTCGCCCGTTGGGTGGAGCAGCTGCAAAAATTAAACGAATAACACGGAAACGGGGAAACGGACGCCGAGCAGGGCGACTCCCAGTGCCTCCTACACGGGAGGCAATTTTCACCGTGGCCCAAGGGATGGACAAATTACCTCCAGTCAGGCAACAGAGCGGCCTCAGTGGCCTGTGCTTTGGTACTAATTGTGATGGCCAGGCCTGCATGCGATCACAGTTGCAAGCTCGCCTTATTAAGAAGCTTTAGGTTTACAAGCTCGTCGATGAGCTTTCGCTTCCGTGTGCTGGCAGTTTGTTCGGGCTGCTTATCAAATGGAGTGAAACGTCGAACATAATTCCGAAGAACATGCGCTGTGCACAAGAACATTCCAGAGAGCTGTACAGCACGACTGCCAAAACTTACGCAGTCGTATTAGTTTACAAGTCCAATATTTGTTATATGATGTTAACACCTGTAATGAGAAGCAAATACAATTCATGTTTGAAGTGAAATGTTATGGCCCGCGATTGGTCGTAGCATAATAAACAAGCTTTGATCACTCCCCGCGACCAAGAGCCGTGGTACCACCAAGGGCCCCGTGTTGCCCTTCAGTTGAACCAACGTTTGTTTTCTCAGATAATTCCTGAACAGTGCAGAGAAAGGGTGCTTCTTTATTGGATAAAGCAAAGCAGCTTTCACAGAGATGAGAACTCCTGCAGATTTTATTACTCCATTCGCTGGGCTCTCAATCATCGGTCAATCAGTGATGAGAGCCATTAGAGTGGAGGGGGTGTTGCTGTGCCCATTCTGGGTCAGCTGAATCCTGCTGCCTTTTTGTCACTCAATTTAAACAAACCAATGCTCGAGAGCGTTTCATCAACATCGGATATTCTGAAACCGAAAGAGGAGATGGAGATGATTTCAACGTAGTTTATGAATCCCTGCAGTCACGAAAGCTTTAAATCGAAATTTATGAAATATGTTTTGAGGAAATCGGCTGGGTGGCTCAGCTGTAGAGTGCCTCGCAATTGGAATGTTGCGAGTTCTAATCCTGGTTGGGGGTTGATTCAGCCAATTATGTCTCCAGGGTCGATAAAATGCCTACCGTTTTGTGCGGAAGTCAATAATTGGTTGTCCTATGGATAGACTTGCCCCCACCATAGGAATGTGTAATAAGGAGATGAGCACCACCTGAATGATCTTTTGAGCATGACATCACTTTGACTTTCTTACGACTGAGGTGGAGAAGTGGTGTAATGATTTGCGCATTGTGCTATGACGACAACCAACTGAGTTGTGAATAAAATCTGAACCGAGCCAAATCCCTTTCTGCAACAAATCCACACTGACCAGCTGTGGTGAAGTATGGTCAAATCAACCCCCACTGCCAAAGCGCATTGACAAAGGGCAGTGGCTTCATGACAGGCAGTAAATTATTATGATTATTTATTTTTATTTATTTAAAATGTGGCCTAAACACACACGAGGACGACGCTAGACGAGGGCTGCTGGCTCGGCCTTGCCGCCTCCTGCGTCTCGCCCACGCAGCCGCCACCCCAGGACTGCCCAGGACCCCTGCGAGGAATGTGGAGAGAGCCGGGCAATTAATAAAAATTGTGTGCACATGGGGAGGATGCGTGCGTGCAACATGCAGGGCTCGTGTTTGTTTTCGCCCTGTGCCTCATTTCTTTTGGCCCTCGCATTTACAATTTCAACAATTGTGAAACATCCTGCTGAGGCTTTTTTTGCATCACAGATTCCAGTCACTTGAGATTTAAATTATTGAATGCGTCACTTGAAGTATGCACATCTATTTATAGATGCGTTTTAGCTCTGCCTTACTGTTTTCCGTTGTATATCCTCTACGCCCAGATGTGCACAAATACATACCACAACTCTTAACTTGGCCTCATTCTTCCAAGCCTAACCACTCTTCCCTCTATGGTGCCAAGTCATAGGATATGTGTGTCCTGGGACATCCCTGGTTATTAAACTGCAAAACTGTCTTTTTTTAATTGTTGATACTTAAGCCAATTTACCTAAAAACGCCTTCACTCAAAAAACAGAACGTATCGTTTTTATTTCTGCCCTTGAAAGTGCACACTTATGTGATCGCTGCCTTGATTTTAAATGTGTTTTGACAACGCGTTGACACTTTGTACAAACACAGCGAGGTTCTGGCTTTCAAGGGAGACGTGCCCCGAGTTTGCTAATGGGGTCATTCATAACGATGTCCCGCATTTCTTTCATTAAACCGCTGCAAAAGAGAGAACGTTCAATACCAGCTCCTTATCCGCAACGCCTGAATATTTGTACACAGACAGCATACCCATTGCATGTATACACAGTCCCTATGCATGCACCACATTTTTTATTGCTATTCTTGTTTACCGAGGAACTCCTCACTGAGTCTCAAGGCTCTTTTTCAGGAAGTTCCTGCCCAGTTTTAGCAGTACATAGTCTCATCCCATGTTGGTCATTTGAGGGTAAATTTTCAACATGGTCGTGTGTGGACAATGCCAGTTACATGAAATGTTTCCTTAGCTCAAGGAGGACATGGGAGAACCCTGAGTAAATTGATGCAGAACAAGGGTAGAACTTATAAACGTTGCACATAAAGGCACTCGAGTCGGGAATCGAACCTAGGACCTCATTGTTGTCAGGCGACAAGTGTAACACTGAGCTACCCTGCTGCCCCAAATAGTTGCATCGCATTCGTTGCTTCTCATTGGCAATCCCTTTGTGTGTGTGCTGGGTAAAGGGATGGGCCCTCTTTACTCCTCATCAATGGTAATAGAGCATGAAGTCTTTCCATCGCGTGACTCCGAGGGTCACCGCGAATATTTGCCGTTAGCCATGGACACCCATCCTGCCCAGCCAGCAGATTCAAATAGGGAGCAATGTAAATCCGACGGGTGACATCAAATTATTTCCCCTTCAAGTAAAAAATGTCATGAGAGTGGTAGTAATAATAATAATACACGTAAAAGGGGATTTCTAGACAGCAGCAAGGCAATGAGACAATAGTAGGCTGGCTTCATCCTTATTAGGAATCATCAGTAAAGTTTAGACATCATTGCTCATTGCTGCTCGCCTTGTGCCTCAGCAGATGAGCGTGAACCACTCTGGGACAGTCGCCTTTCTCTCGGGTGAGTTACTCATCGTTGGCACCTTGCTAATCGGAGCAAATGTCATGAGTTGAGAGGTAGGTCGCGTATGTAAAGTATAATTCACGTTGGTGATTCTGTTGGAGGGACCGGTCCCTGGCCATATGAATGTTGGGCTCATAAATGTAGACTTGTTTGTTCTATTAAGCTGAAACGTAAATAATTAAAATACAGTTTATTTATATATATATTTCATAAGCTGTATAATTCTCTCAATTACACTTTTCGGTGTAAAACGTCCGGTGGTGCGGCTGCAATATAGACGAAGACGCTATAGAAACCGAATTGGATTTGCGTCGATTACCGTGGAATATCCACGGACGGCTGCGGGGGCAGCCAACAACGGAGAAGGGAGCACCCCCCCCCCCTCCACTGCTCGTCTCGCCACAGAGACGCCGACTTCATTCACACGACGCGCAATTCCGAGTTAGTTTGCGACAATCAACAGCACCTGCTGGGATCGAGCAATAACGCGGACAATGGGAGACGCGCCCCGAAGACAATCCCCGCGTGTGAGCGAGCGAGCGAGAGTCCCGCCGCTAAAGCCGCCGTGGCGAGGGAGCCGCGCGCGCGTTCCTTGCTTCGCCCTCGCGACGACGACGCCATCGCGAGACCGGCCAGGGGGGGGGGGGTGGCGCGGGGGTCTCGCCGTGACGGCGCCGCCCGCGAGGCAGCGCTGAGTTGAAGATCCCCGCGGCGATGCCGCACGCGAGAGGGAGGCTGTCGTGTGCCAGACGAGGGTAGACAATGTCGAAGAACGATCTCAAGTAACAGTCTTGTCACGGTGGACAGGAATTGCTGTCCGAGTTGTTTGTGGGTTGCACCGCGTATTGTGCGGCACGATGTCCGATGTTTTGTTCTATGTTCTGGGAGCTACTTCAGGAAGTTGCATATGTACGGGTTTTTTATTATACATAATCGATATCCTAACTCCAGGGACACAACCACACTGGGCGCAGGTTCACCAAGTCCATAACACGTGTTCTGGCCGTGCAGCGTAACATATCGGGGAAGGTGGATGAGTCGAGGATGGGCGTGCTTCTTCTGCGTAGGTTTCTGCGGTTGTGCTCCGGCGCTCTCCGATGTGGTTTTTCGTATTCTACTGCCTGCTGTTAGGCACAGTGTTACTCCCAGCATGGGGAGAGAAACGTCGGACATGAGGCGCGGCGGTGACGAGATGTTAACTACCTCACCAGGTTTACAGGAGGTCGTGGGTTTGATCCCGACCCTGACTCCTGTATATTTAGTGTTTGCACGTTCTCCCCGTGGTCGCGTGTATTTTTCTCCGGGTCTTTCGGTGTTTCCCTCCACATTCAGAAACATCGCGTTTAGAGCATTTGGCTGCTATACATGTACACGTGATAAGCCATTGCATTGGGATATCATTTGTGGTCAGGTCGCGTCTGACAAAGAACTATATATATCAATGGGCCTTACTTGGAAAAATAATAATTTTAGTTTAGTTTTTAGTTTATCATGCCAATGAACACAAATTGAAGAAGAGCAGTTGGCGTGCTCTTCTCTGAGCCACGTGCTGCTATTCAGGGCTCGGCGACACTCCGTCCGTCTGCGGGGTGGCTCCCCATGGAGGTGGTTGTCACCCCCAGCGGACAGGGCGCTGATAAACACGCCTGTGATGAAGGCACAGCAGCCATGCGTCGACTCCGAAGCTGTGAAACTCAATCGCACAACAGAAAAAGACAGGACCCCAAGTCCGAGGGCTTTTACGAGCGTTCTCATAAATGAGGGATTACCACTGTTGCCCCTGTAAAGTCCAAACGATACCTTGAAGGTTATCAGATAGAATCCCTTTGGTGAGTGTTTATGGAGGTGTTCGGGATTTAAGAGCGAGAATAAATCCCCTTTATTGAGCCCCGTGGCTCTCTACGCAGCTGCGTTCAGATGCTTCATAATTCAGCATTGTATTGGAATATAATTAATTATATGTGCTCATGGGACAAATCCTCGCATTTTAAAGAGTATCGTCATGATAACTGTATGTGAAAGCCAGGTCAATATATGCGCAATTATACTCGTATACGTAGAGGTGGTAAAAGGTGAGGGTGCAGCCCTGCAATTGCGTGCTCTTACCACTGACGGTGGAAGGGCCATCACTGAAATAAACTCAAGAGAGCCCTCGACAGAGTATGTTTGACTGACTCTCCTATGCTGGCCAAGTGTCTTGGAAGAAGGTACCGACATTTTACCCACCGCACATGGCCTGCTAATCGACGAACTGCGCTGTACCAATTTGTACTGCACCATTGTTTTGACTGCTGCTTTAGAAGATCAAATCAAACTGGCGACCTATGGATTGTAGGTGCAGTATGCTAACCATTACCGCAGCAGCATCCTATTCTGACACATAGCAAGCGAGTCATCCATTCATTCACCTGAAGTCTATCCGGGATACAGAGCGGAGAAGCAGGCTGATATGTTTCGACTACGTAGGTTTTCGCAGTTGTACCGTACGGCTCTCGAATGTGTGTTTTCCGGCTGCGCTGCGTGTAGTTTGACACGATGACATGGGGGAGGCTGTCATCCGCGCCATCATCCCCGTGAGCGAGTGGCAGTGAGATCTGTGTAGCTCCGCTGGCCTGAGGGGAGGCCACGGTCGTGACCAAGCGAGCGGAAGATGAAAAGGCGGGTGGCTCCGGGCCACGGACACAATGAAACGATCATGCTGCCGGGCAGGCGGAGGCATCTGGCCGGCATTCTTCCGGCAGATGATCGGCATTATCCACGCAAAGTATCGCCGCTTCAGATCATTTTCCATTCGTTGTCATGAATCTTGAAGAGGCCACGCGGAACGGGGAGGAGTGCTGCCGCAGTGGCTGCCGAGGCACGAAGCGACACCGTGGAGACAGGAATGTCCATCCTGGTGGAAATTGACCTCGACCCCCAGGCCCTGTGGCGTTTTCGTGAAGGTGGAGGAGGTAAGGTTCTGAAATGTCCTGCTCACACCACTGCTGGTAGAGTGGCTTCCACCAGGGGGGGCTCTCGTGAACCCCATTTTAAAGGTATTTGGCCTACTCTTCCACACTGGCAAGACGGCCTGGAAGAGGTGGGAGTACCCGACACTTTACCCCACTGAACATAACCCTGACGACTAACTGTGGTGTGCCTACTTCTACTGCTGGGTGGAGAGAGGCGAGGGGATTGGAGAAACTGGTGACCGCTGGACTGAAGGTCGCGTGTGCTAACCACAACACCGTGACCCCGTGCTTTACTATCCTTGGCCAAATCCTCGTCAGACTGAAGGCCTCTACCTATTGCGTATGGCTTTTCCATAGCAACTCACAAGTCATTTTCGAAGTCTGATAGTCAAAGCACAGCATGGGGGAAAGCCAGCCGGATGTCGTCAATGTCTCCACGAAATGTAACCGAGGTTCACGATGGTATCCAGTGTCTTGGTCAGGATTTTTGCAGTCGGATTTTCGACGATAACTGAAAGGTAAACGCGATTCGTGCACCATACGCGTTGATCCAGTCCATGCATCTACTTGCGTCGCTTTTTCAGAAGTGACCTAGCCACAAATGACAGCTCAACAAAGTGGCGTATCGTGTGGAAATGTATAGCAGCCAAATACTGGAGACGCACGTTGATTTTAAATAAGGAGGGAAAAATCGGAAGACCCGGAGAAAAATCCACTCGATCACGGGGGGAGAGACACGCAAACTCCAAGTATAAAGGCGTTAGGGTCGGGATCGAACCCACGACCTCTTGTATACGTGGCGCCCATCATCATTCACAATCATTACGCTCTGCGTAATAACTTACTTAAAGGAGACTCCTCTAAAGTTACATCTCCGCGGTTGCTGTCGACCACGTGTGATATTAAAACGCCGGAAGCCCAGCTGTGATAGCCAGGTTTTTTTCCTTTGGGGGAGTTGGGGAGTGAGTATGAGGAGCGAGAGATGTGGGGGTATGGTGGGGTTTGAAGTGCACACCAGGCTCGTGGAGTTGCGGAGCGAGGAGTGTTTTCACTCGTGGGGCTTTCTGCGGACACCCCCTGCGAGAGCTGAGGGAGCCCAAAGAGCAAAGGGCAAAGGCCGCTGCAGATTGAGCGCTCTGGGCAGCTCCTGGGTGCGTAAACACAACCGCTGATACATTCCATAACGCGAATCTTAATTATAGTAACAAGCATTAGTGTGGCTATTTCTAACACATTAGTAAACATAATGGGATCAGCATCATGATAATCGGCCACTGTCTATCTGCGATTGGATGAAGGCCTCCTCCCCATGTCATCTCTATTATTCACGGGCCTGCAATGCCAAATCCATCTTGCCCTTGCACATGAACTCCATATCTGGAGTGGTCGTGATGAAATGGCCGCCATTTCGTCACCAGTCTCGTGCGTTGGCCATCATCCCTTCCGGCCACGACGAGTCGTTCTCAATCTCACTGCTCTCCCTTTACCATATCTCTAAATTGCGATTTTTTTTTCCACCGAGAAATGTATTTCTCTTTCTGTCTTTCTGTGTCATTTCCAGCTTATATTTTAAAGCTGATAAAACGAAAACAACAAAATGAAAGTCACGTCAATAAGTCGAGGCCACACGCACCGGCCTGGATTCCGCGTGCGGGTCCCTGCCTGCGGCTGCTCCTTCACACAGGAGGAGGTGGTGGCCTCCCCGCTCAGAGCCTCATGTCGTGGCCTTGAGCCCGAGCCAGTAATATCCTCCGTGCGCTCCCTGCGAGACACGAGCAGCGCAGATGGCTCACCCACTCATATTATGACTTTCAAAGCAGGCTGGAGGTCAAGACCTACATTCTTACAATTTAAAACAAAAACATGAATTTGTTTTTCTAACACACGCATGCGTGTCTGTGTGCACACACATGTACCCCGTGCTCACTAAGCCTCGCTCTTTGAGGACAGTCTACCACACTGAGTACCTGTTGCGACTCTGAATGGCCAAACAGTGAGACGTGTAACTTGTCGCGAGGCAATATTCGCCGGCCCGAGAATAACACGTCCTGAAACGTTGGCTTTCCCGCGACCTAAAGTCGTCACTTGATGGCCGTAGGGTGAAGAAGCTCTGGTCCAGCCGGCGCTCAGCTGGGGAGCATTCAGATGTCAGAGTTGAAGTCGCAGGTTTGGGCGGTCGGCTCCCGGTCTCGCTGCATAACTTTGTTCAGGACACGGGGCAGCGAGCACCAGGGAAGGGCCGATCCCACCACTACACAAAACAGAGACCGTGTTCTTGTGTTTGTGTAGTGGTGATACGCGCTGGGTGTATATGTCGTGTGCCAGCGCGTATGTACGGGTGTGTGTGTGGTGACGCGCGCTGACGGGGAGGAGCAGGCGTCAGTGCGCGGGTGGGGGTAGTGCTGCTGATTGGCTGTGTGCCGGTGACGCGCCCAGAGGGAGTGATCGGGTAGCAGCGCGGTGTGATTGGTCGGGGAGTGGAAACACGCGCTGAGCGGAACCGGATCGTAAGGATAGCGCGTGGGGATTGGGTAACTGAGGAGCGGTGCCGACGTTGAGGTCCGCATCCGCTCCGCCTCCCGGGAAGAAGGGGTATATAAGGTGATGCACAGAGGAGCAGGGGGAAGAAGTGGAACCATCTAAGAATGAAGAGGAAGGTGCAGAGATAGAGCCCGGAGAGGAGAGTAAGGGAGAGTAGAAGCTGAGTGATGTATAGTGTGTAGCCAGCGAGATAGAACGGTCTACACGAGCTGAGTAATGTATAGTGTGTAGCCAGCGAGATAGAACGGTCTACACGAGCTGAGTAATGTATAGTGTGTAGCCAGCGAGATAGAACGGTCTACACGAGCTGAGTAATGTGTAGTGTGTAGCCAGCGAGAGAGAACGGTCTGCACGAGCCGAGTATGCATACGGTGTAGCCAGCGAGAGAGGAAGGTCTGCACGAGCCGAGTATGCATACGGTGTAGCCAGCGAGAGCGGTGCAAAGTCTACACGAGGCGAGTGGAGAGTGTAGCAGAGGCGCAGAGTCTACACGAGGCGAGAGAGGAGTGTAGCCGAGGCGCGGAGTCTACACGAGGCACAGAGAGCCGGCAGCACAGAATCCTGAGTCAAGAGAAGTGCAGTGTGAAGAAGAGAGGCCACGCGTTGTATTGTTACAAGTCAAGATTTAATAAAAGAAGTGTGTTCCCGTCAAGGAGTTTCCTGCCGTCATTTTCCAATACTTCATCTGGCGTCAGAAGTGAAACGGGCTTCCAAGTATGGAGACGAGGAAGACCCGTAGGACCCACGGGATTGACCGCGAGGAAGACCTGGACGACTCGGAGCCGCTGGTGGCGGGGGGTGAGGAAGAGGACTTGCCCACGCTGCAGGGTCCGTCGACGGCGCCGGCCGAGCGACCGGGGACAGACGCCGGGCTTCGTGAGGCGCACTCCCGACTGGCGGAGCTGCTGCTCGCCGCCGCGTCCATCTTGGCGGAGATCAGCTCGTCGGGAGGAGCGGGGACGGTGGGGGACATTTTACAAGGTCGCCCCGCAGATTCCCGCCAAAACGAATGGGGGATTCCCGCCATTGCGCCTGGGCCTACTTTTGGCGGGAACGGCGAGCGCCACGTGGTGGTGGGTTCCCAAGCGCGCGCATCGACGTCATCAGCGCGCGAGGGGGTCCGCCATCTTACGTCTGCTGCTGGAGCCGCCATCTTAGACACCGACGGACAGGCGGAGAGGAACCACGAGGCGGATGACTTCATTTTTCAGCAGCGCCTGCCCACATTGTCAGCCTTCAAGGCGGAAGGCGGAGACTGGGGCCAATTTCAGCGAAGGTTTTTGGCGCATCAAGAGATGTCAGCGTGGTCCGATGCTACAGCGCTGCGGGCATTGCCCGCCATGCTGGACGACGATGCGCTCGCGGCCTTCAGGGCTGCACGGAAGTCGGACCGCTCCACGCTGAAGGATGCGCTGGGGTTGTTGGCCAGGGTCTACGGGCCTCCCTCTACATGCCGCCATCAGTTCTACGCAAGACGGAAAGCGGCCACGGAGACCGCGCTGGCCTATCGCACGGCGTTGCTGGCTCTTGCTGATGCTGCGTTCCCTCGGATGGACGAGGAGGGCCAAGACGCGATGGTTTTGGAGCAGCTGCTCAAGTTGGCGCAGGACCTGGGGGTCCCTATCAACACAGCTGACGACATTGATATTTCTTCTTTGAGAGTCGCCACGAGTATTCAAGCGCACGAGGCCCTACAACGGAAGCAAAGCGTTGGTTGCAACGCTGCTGTCGTCGCAGCCCCGGGGTTGGTGGTCGCCGAACCCCAAGTCGTCAGCCCACGAGAGGAGGCGTTCGCCACGGGACGACCAGGGGACTGGAGGCCGGGGGCCCGGTCGCCTCTGCGATCGGGCCGAAAGTCGGAGCAACCAAGATCTACTCCGACCCTCGTCACGTGCTATAACTGCGGCCTCCGGGGCCACGTGGCGTCCGGGTGCCGCGCTCCGCGGCAGCGCGCCATGGGAGCTCGGCTGGACGACGACCGAGAGCCCAAGTCATCTCTACAATCCCCGGCAAGTCGCGGCACCTCACACGCTCGGCCTGTTTATTCGGCACACATGGGACGCCGCGTTGCGGCGGAGGAGGGCCGGTTAAGGTTCGGGGATTCGGTTCGGCGAGGGGGGTTCGGCCGGGACCAGGGAGACATTGAATGGGCGGAATTGGGGCATAGAATTGTGGCTGCTTCGGCGGGTTCGTCCGTTGTTACGGGATCTATTGATGGGGTTGAGATTAGGGTGTTAGTGGACACGGGGGCATCGGCAACTATTATATCGGACCTCATTTATAATATTCTTCCAGTCCAATGTCGTCCGCTGCTTCCAGTGGATGTGCCATTTTACGCCGCTAATGGGGGATCGTTGGGCATTATCGGTCAGGTTAGGGCGTCCATTTGCATTGGAGATATCAAATTATCGGGACCCGTTTTCGTTTCGTCTTCTTTGGCAGTTCCGTGTCTTTTGGGCACTGACTTTTTGGCTAAAATGCCCATTAAAATTCTTATCGATCAACGATGCATTGAACTGCCATCGGGTCGCCGGATTTCATTTTTGACGGGCCCTACTGACATTCGGACGGCGTGCGCTACGATACAAGCGGTGGCGACGCAGACAGTGCAAGTGCCCCCGGGTTCACAGATGTTGATTCCCCTCCGGTTGCGAAAACCATGGGTGAGGGAGGCTTCGGGACAGAGTATGCTTTTGGGTCCTTCTAACAAGGCTGTCGGGGGTCTTGATTTATCGGTGGCTCACACTTTGGTGCGGGCTGACAGGGATCCGTTTGTGATGGTTTTGAACGCGGGGTCGCGACCAGCTGTCATCCCGCAGGGCACCGTGCTGGCTCACGCGGCGCAGGTTCCTGGGGATGATGGGTTGGTTGCGCAGGTGGGCTCGAGCCCCGCGCGGAACGTTGAGCCAAGGGAAGACCTTGAGTGGGCCCATTCGTTATGTGCCGCCTCGGACGATTTGTCGGCGGCGCAGTTGGGTGCGCTGCGCGAGTTGCTCATTGAATTCTCTGATGTATTCAGTAAACATAAGTATGACATTGGGTGCACGGATTTGTTGCACCATCACATTGAAACGGGCGATGCGGCGCCGGTCAGGCTAAATCCCTTCCGACTGAGTCCCGTGGAGAAGGAACATGTTCAGTCGGCTGTTAACGATATGCTAGAAGCCGATATTATTTCGCCCTCCTCGAGCCCGTGGGGAGCGCCTATTGTGCTGGTTAAGAAGCAGGACGGGTCCCTGCGATTCTGCGTTGATTTCCGTCGCCTGAATAAGATCTCTGTGGCTGACGCGTATCCGCTCCCCAGGATGGATGAGTCCCTCGATGCATTGTCTGGTGCGCGATATTTTTCGACTCTTGATTTGTTATCGGGGTTTTGGCAGTTGCCGCTCGACGAAGAGTCGAAACCTAAGACAGCATTTCGGACTCCAGGGGGGCTGTTCCAGTTTAACCGGTTACCCATGGGACTTCACTCCTCTCCAGCGACGTTTCAGCGACTTATGGAGCTGGTTTTGTCGGGCTTGCAGTGGGATACATGCTTGATTTATATGGACGATGTCATTGTTTTCAGTAAAACGTTTGAGGAACACCTCCGGCGATTGAGAGGGGTGTTCTTGCGAATGCGATCGGCTAAGTTGAAATTTAAACCGGCCAAATGTCACCTCCTTCGTAGGTCCGTTAGATACTTGGGTCACATTGTCGATTCTTCGGGGATCTCCACCGATCCCGCGAAGACGGATTGTGTCGGTTCGTGGCCGACACCTACGTCCGTTTCCGACGTGCGTAGTTTCATCGGGTTTGCTTCATATTATCGGCGGTTCGTTGAGCACTTCGCCACTATTGCAAAACCCTTGCACGCTCTAACGGCGAAGGGAGTGAAGTTCAAATGGGGACCGGAGGAGGAGGCCGCGTTTCGCTCCCTCCGGGACGCCTTGGTGGGTGCCCCACCCTTGTGTTATCCCGATTTTGCCAGTCCCTTTTTGCTGGACACGGATGCTAGCAACACGGGCATTGGGGGGGTGCTATCCCAAGTCGTTGGGGGTGTCGAAAGAGTTGTCGCCTACGGTAGTAGGGTGTTGTCTCCGGCGGAGCAGCGCTACTGTGTCACCCGTCGCGAGCTGCTTGCCATTGTTTTTTTTGTGCAACAGTTTAGGCCATATCTTTATGGTCGTCACTTTACAGTCCGAACGGACCACGCGGCGCTACAGTATTCATTGAGGGTCGCCCAGCCCTCGGGCCAGTTGTCGCGTTGGTTGGAAGTCCTCCAGGACTATCAGTTTACGACTACGTACCGTAAGGAGTTGCGACACACGAATGCCGATTGCTTGTCGCGGTTGTTGCCTTGTGATGAATGCGCGTGTTTGTCGGGATCGGCGCGCTGTAAACCGACGCTTGCGGGGGAGATGGGGGCACTGGCTGCGACAGCGGGCGCACCGATCGGGGATGATTCCACTGCCTCTCAGGGTCGGGACTCGCTGCTCTCGCTGTCGCTCAGCGAATGGGGCCGCCTCCAGATGGCGGACAGCTCGCTGCTAGCATTGCGCCGCAAGGTTGGGGGTCCCGAGGGGGACCAGGAGCGTACCGGCTCCTATGTACTTGAGCGGGGCGTGTTATTGAAATGGGACAGTTTGTCCCGGCGGAACGCACTCGTGGTGCCTTCCGCTGTGAGGGGGAGGGTTGTCTTGGCGGCACACGAACGCCTCTTGCACTTGGGAGTTAACAAGACGCTTGCCCTGCTTCAGCGTGACTATTACTGGCCGGGAATGGGAAGTGATGTGGTGCATATTCTGAAGGGGTGCGTTGAGTGCGCCAGGCGTAAACCACCGGCCGTGGCAGCTAATCCACCGCTGCAATCTATTCAGGTCTCGCGTACCAACGAGCTCGTTGCACTCGATATTTTGGGGCCCTTCCCAGTCACGCCGAGAGGGAATAAATATTTGTTAGTGGGGGTCGAATACTTTACCCGATGGCCTATGGCGTGGCCTCTCGCTAACCAGTCGGCAGCGGCTGTGACGGATGCCTTCGTCCAGGGCTATGTCCTGGACAAGGGGGCTCCCGAACGCCTGCTGACCGACCAAGGTAAAAAATTTTCGAGTAAATTGTTGCAAGAGGTGTGCGATCTGCTGGGTACCAAGAAGGTGCGTACCTCCCCGTACCACCCGCAGACTGACGGGATGGTGGAGAGACTCCACAAAACCTTGACTTCCATGCTGTGCCAGCAGGTGTGCGAGGCACATGTAGATTGGGACCTGCAGGTCCCGGGAGTCCTTGCTGCGTATAGAATGGCCCCCCATGCAGCTACGGGGTTTTCCCCATTCTATTTGATGTACGGTCGGGAAGCTGACCCGCCAATAGAAACGCAACTTGGCCTGTCCGCTCCACGAACTAATTCTAATTTGGCAGAACATATTAAGTTTAATATTCACAAGCTGACAGAGGCGAGGGAGGCCGCGCGGCTTAATTCGCGGGCTCGCCAAATTGCTAATGAACGGTTGCGGGCACGGAAGGTGTCCATGCACGAATGGAAACCAGGTGACAGGGCCTGGCTGCATTGCCCTCAGGCACCCTTGGCTACGTCGCCTAAATTGTTGAGACCGTGGAGGGGACCCGTGGAGGTCGTGCGCGTTGCACGGCCCCAGTGCGTTCAGATAAAGTGGGGAAAGCGCCGGTGGTACGTTCACCCCTCCCGACTGAAACCGTTCTCGCCTCCATATGGCCTCCCCTTGTGTCGTGATGGCCGGGCGTGTGACGTGACCGGCGACCCAGAGGGGGAAATGTCTCTGCCTGATCCACACGTATTTTCGCCTGATCTGCTCCCAGGTGTCTCGGAACTGACAGCTGCCGATCACCGGCGGCCGGATCTCCGCGGCGGGGCCGGCCCTTTCAGGCCCGTTCCGCGCCGTCTGGAGCGGCCGGAGCCGCCGGACGGTCGTCAGTGTCCCGCCCCATACGATGGACCAGCCAGACGGACTCGCGCCAGGTCGTGCTACTTTGCATGACCTGCCTCGTGAGGAGTCGGGGCAGTTGGAGCGCCTCGTCACTGCGTGTAGTCGCAGGGACGTGGGGCGCGTTCGTTTCGAATTTGCTCGTATCGTGTTATTGTTGACTTTTCGGGTTCATTGTCAATCTGTACATAGTTATTCTTGTTGTTGTTGTTGTTGTGTTATGTTACGGGGCACACTCGGGGGGTTATGGGGTTTTTTTTTGGTTGGTTGTCGTTTTATCGTCGCGGTTGGTTGTTGTTAGCAGCCGGGCCGGCTGCGAGCTATGTGGGAGGGGGTGATGTAGTGGTGATACGCGCTGGGTGTATATGTCGTGTGCCAGCGCGTATGTACGGGTGTGTGTGTGGTGACGCGCGCTGACGGGGAGGAGCAGGCGTCAGTGCGCGGGTGGGGGTAGTGCTGCTGATTGGCTGTGTGCCGGTGACGCGCCCAGAGGGAGTGATCGGGTAGCAGCGCGGTGTGATTGGTCGGGGAGTGGAAACACGCGCTGAGCGGAACCGGATCGTAAGGATAGCGCGTGGGGATTGGGTAACTGAGGAGCGGTGCCGACGTTGAGGTCCGCATCCGCTCCGCCTCCCGGGAAGAAGGGGTATATAAGGTGATGCACAGAGGAGCAGGGGGAAGAAGTGGAACCATCTAAGAATGAAGAGGAAGGTGCAGAGATAGAGCCCGGAGAGGAGAGTAAGGGAGAGTAGAAGCTGAGTGATGTATAGTGTGTAGCCAGCGAGATAGAACGGTCTACACGAGCTGAGTAATGTATAGTGTGTAGCCAGCGAGATAGAACGGTCTACACGAGCTGAGTAATGCATAGTGTGTAGCCAGCGAGATAGAACGGTCTACACGAGCTGAGTAATGTGTAGTGTGTAGCCAGCGAGAGAGAACGGTCTGCACGAGCCGAGTATGCATACGGTGTAGCCAGCGAGAGAGGAAGGTCTGCACGAGCCGAGTATGCATACGGTGTAGCCAGCGAGAGCGGTGCAAAGTCTACACGAGGCGAGTGGAGAGTGTAGCAGAGGCGCAGAGTCTACACGAGGCGAGAGAGGAGTGTAGCCGAGGCGCGGAGTCTACACGAGGCACAGAGAGCCGGCAGCACAGAATCCTGAGTCAAGAGAAGTGCAGTGTGAAGAAGAGAGGCCACGCGTTGTATTGTTACAAGTCAAGATTTAATAAAAGAAGTGTGTTCCCGTCAAGGAGTTTCCTGCCGTCATTTTCCAATACTTCATTTGTATTACTCAGAGCAGTTGCCTCGTTTCCCACGTCCGTCAGCAACAGCAGCAGCGGCGGCGGCGGTGTTGGTGGTGCACGTCCTACTCGGCGTAATTGGCTCCCTCCGTTCGTTCTCTCGGACCCGCCCCGGCGCGGCTGTGACTTCGTGCAGCAGGAAGGGATTGGGGCCCTCAAGGTGGCCGACGTGGTGGTGCTGGGCGGTGCTGCTCGCGCCCTTTGCTACCGCAGCGCCGTGGCTTGGCGCAAGTCGAAGCGGTTTCCCGACGCTTCCGCCCGGCGACCGGTACGCGCTTGCGAACGCGTTCCCACCGCACGGCCTGCGGCGATGGCACTCGGGATTGCTAAGCGACCTCGCCAAACAACGATGAAACAGCGCCACTGCTGTGTGTAATTAGACCCTTGAGTATGATCGTTGGCAGAGGTCGCTTGGCTATCGTCAGGTGGCCTGCCCCGAGCTGGACGCACGGCAATGGAGACACAGCGCGGGTCTTCTCCGCGCCAGATTACACGCAGATCCAGGGTACTTCCCTGGAAGCAGATGCTGGCATTTTACAATGCTGAGATAAAAGTATATATTATACGCCTCCGTCTGATTCCATTGAATCAAAACAAGCAAAGTCTCGAGGAGCCACTGGCAAAGTGTACTGGATGGGCCAATTGAGGACCACCACGATTTGACAATGCAGGTGCGTTTTAGGAGAGATCTCAAAGCGCGCCGTGATGGAAGGCGTCGATACTTGACCTTGTGCCGGCTGAGTGCGGATGAACTCGAGTAACAGCTGCTGCCCCACACGCTCCCCCCCACCACCACCGTCTAAATGAACCCCTTGGACGTGCCCTCTCTGCCAGCTGGAGATGAAAAAAATCCTCGCGCTAAGTGCGCGGCCCCCATCAATCCTCGCCCGCGAGGGGAGCGCCGTTGGAATACGCCGATCTCGCCGGCCACCTTGAGCAATGGGGCCGCTTGTTAACGAACGAGCCGCCCAGTCAAAGGAGACCCATTCATTAATTTGGATCGAGCTCGCTGGCTGTGAGCGCCGCACCTATTAGCAGCTGTCGCGCCCGCCGTGTGATCAACATTGCAGGCTGTTTGTTTAAGCCGCACCCCCCCCCCCCCTATGAGGACGTTTCCAGACGTCAACGCCGACACGTCACAGAGACCCGAGCGCGTCATCAGCGCACACAGAAAACTAATTTGGCAAAGTTTCTCTTACTCTGTATTCATGAATGTGTAAGGTCTTCCAAAAATACACGCTACTTAAAATAAAATAATTAGTTGTATTTATTTGTATGGATGTTAAAAGGGTGCGTGTAGATTCACACGCTGGACTGGCATCAATTACACAATTTAGCGTGTTAAGGGGTGGTTGTTAATGATACGTAATTAATTCCATTAGGGATGTTAATACGCCGGAGGGTAATTACACAGAGGAGGCCTTAGGACAAATTGTCTGAGATTCGCTCGAAGCAGCTTAACTTTAGCAACGCACGGCCAAGTGGTTTCTCACGTGGCCTAAATCCCTCCTCCTCCTCCCCAGTGGCCTCCTGGGAGACCTCGCCCGTGGGATGTGAGGACCGGGCGAGGACTTTCGTTGACGTTGTTTCACAGGCGCGGGTATAACACACAACACGCACACACACCCTGTATGTATGTTGAACTTCTTTAGCACAGTATGTAGCCAACCGTGCTAATCTGCTTGTTGTGGTAATAGATGTGTACCGGTTGTTTAGTACCTTAGAGGTGGCAACCCGAGTGACAAACATTGGAGTGCATGATAGGCCTGACGTTCTATTGCACAGCGGAGCTTGACAACAATCGCCAAAGCAAATGAAACCACTCAGTCGAGAGCAAATCGTAACAAATAGCAAATTATAAAAACAATAATCAGGGTGCAAAAATTCAACAATGTAAACCATGCAAACACTGTCGTAAGCATATCATTGCAGAGCACGGACAAAGGTCGACCATAAACAAGAGTGCAAAGTTAAATACATTGGGGTAGAAACAATGATGTTTATATATAAACAACTTTCTCTATCTGTCTATGATGAACATGATGAACGCTTGAGAGAGGGAGAGAGAGAACGAGGCGATTCGCTGTTGATTCCCAGAATCCACTCGGCCCCACCGACACCACTTTGCCGTTTGTTTTGCGACGACGACAATTTCCCATTCTCCCCGCAGACGCCATCACAATCAACAAGTCGCAGGGACAGACGTTCCATTACGTTGGTAAGCGCATACCTTTATCTATCTTTCTATGATGAATACTAGGCTATTGGGGGCGACGCAGGCGCCCCCAACAGCCTAGTATTGTGACTTTACCGAAAGAACCAAGAATATAAAAATAGAAATAGTTGAGTTTTGGTTGAATCGTTTTGAGTTGGGACTGGAGCTGCCACGGGGTTGCGGTGGTAAAGGTGAGGATGCAGCCTCTCGGCCTTGGCGTGCCTCCTCCCCACGAGATTCTCCCTCTACCACTTTAACAGTTCACAATGTTCCAGTGGCTTCTCGTGAACATTCAGAAACGCATATTTGTGTAAAAAGTCTTGTATCCCCTTGTGGGCCGCAGGAATTTGTGCGGCTCTGTGTGGGGGTTGTTTGGCGCAGGCGTGGCAGGTTACGCTATATTTAACTTGTGCTTAGAAAAGCAGCAGCATCTATGCAATGAGCACCTTGCTGTGTGAATGTATATGTGAAAGGCGTATATGTCAATGCGCATGCATGTGTGGTGTTCTTCACGGAGGCACACGCTTGACTTTGAGGCAACACGGTTATTCCAACACCCCAACCGGGTAACACAATAAACGTGTTGATTACCGACACCGGTGACACATCTTGATTTAAAGCTTTCGTGACTGCAGGAATTCATACCCTTGGGTCTTTCGGTAAAGTCACGTGAATAAAAAGATTATAGATCACGACGGTAGTTGGCGATAACCGCCACAGTGACCCCATGTATGTCACTACACATGTACACACATTTACATGTATGTCACTACACATGTACACACATTCACGTGGACGGTGCGGAGTCATGTCATGGTGGTCAGCGTGATGCGCTATGAACGCAGTCACCTGAGTTTGAATCCCGATCAGGGCCAATGTCTTTGGTGAATATCTGAACCAATGCTGGGCGTCCCCTAGGTTTATTCATCCTTAAATGAATAGCTGGTCTGGAGTTTAAGCATCAAAACTATGGAGATAAATGCGGCCGGGCGTGTTGCTGGCCACGCAACCCCCTCGTGTACCGTGTCGGCCTTCATACTTGCTCGCTAACAGCACTTGCCATAGTCACCTGTGTAGGCTATACAGGAGGGCCTTTGACTTTGTATGAATTGAGTTTGTTGGCTGAGTGTGACTGTGTACGTATTGCAAATCAAATTTCAGTCAACCCTCACTCAACAAGAGGTCCCTTTTCCTCTGCTCCCACTCTCTGGATTTCCCTTCAAGTCCATACTCAACGCTTTCCTCTTATGCCTATGACTGTCCCTACGAAATGTTTTAAAACAAACTTATCCCATAACGTGGCCTTGCTTCCCTCTCTGGCTTGTAGAACTTTACCTACTAATTTCCGCTGTAAACGAAAGCAACACTATATATGGGCATGTATTCCCCTATTTTTCAGCATATTGAGATGCAATCACATTCAGATGGTTTCAAAAACCCAAGCTGTAATTGTTTAGAATGCTTGTAGCTTTAGTTTTGCAGCATCACTAAACAAAATAAACACATTCACGCATTGACTTTTTAATTCATATCTTTCTGTAACATCTCCCTCTTTAGCATAAAATATTGTTTTATTTGGCACAATACTGAGGAGATTTTACCACTTAATCCATTGGCCAATTTTATATTACTTCCCAATTTCAAGATTCTTCTGTATTTTGCTAAACTATGTGCTGACACGTGAACTTAAAAATTGTGTTTGTTTTTCCGTAGTTTTTTCTGTGGTTGTATATTTAAACTACATCACTATTTTATGGGCGGCAGTTATTTCTCAACAAATATGCAAGGGGAAGTGAGTTTGCAACGCTCTCCAGAAGAAGAGGCCGGCCGGCACTTTTTAGATGTGTCTTGATAAGTGCTAACAAGCACCTTGCCTTTCATCGCAAAGGGCTTCTGTGTCTGCACGGGGCAGCCCAGCCACAATCAAAGGGCAGCTAGAGCCACATGGCTCTGACATCTGATAGGCAACAAGACATTAGCTGCGTGAAGATGTATAACATCTCGGAAGCTCTCAATAACCTACTTTCTACTGGTATTGTGTCCACTTGTGTAGGGTCTGCCTTCTTGGTCCTCTTTCTCCACTCACTCCTGCCCTGGGCCATCTCCACACCCACGCCACAGTCCTTCACCTACTGGATCACAACTCTGAGCCAACCGTTCCCTGGGCATGCGTCTCGGTCTCTGTCCTGGTGCTTCTGTGTTTGTCACCTTTCTACTTCTTTTGTCTTCTTCTAGCTTCGTCTACCCCGAGCCACCTGTGTCGATAGCCTCTTAGCTTCTCTGAGATTGATACCGCTCTTGCCTTCTTCCTCGTCTATTCACTTCTGATCTGCCTACTGCTGCTCCATTCGACCGTGTTTGTCAAATGAATATAAATTTGTATGGGTTTAACACGGTTGTGCTGTACAGCTTCGTCATATATTTTCAGGTCGTACTGCGTGTTGTGTGGCACGACGTTTGACATTTTGCTCCATGACTTGGTGAAGAATCTCCCAGCACGTGGAGCAGAAACGTCATACATCACGCTGAGCAGCACAGTGATTCCACGAAATTCTGCAATTCACGATTCGCTTCCAGAATTGATTTACTTTTTTAACATCATAGCAAATGTAGCAGCCTCTAGTAGCTAAAGTGGTTCATACTAACCCTTTACGCAGAAAACATATGGACTGATTCTTACACACTCCATTGGTATTGCTTAGCTTGAGAATGGACGTCAATCGATGCACCAATACACCCACCAAAATATCGGTGGCGACTTTTCCCCACGAGTTCGTGTGTTGCGCTCTTATCTCGACTGGCTCTGGGACGCCCGGTTTGCCATCAGAAGCACTTTGAGGTGTGTGGTCTGGCCGGCGCGATTGTAAACCGGCCTGTGTTTGTGCGGCCCCTAGAGCCAGTGTCCTCACGGGGGCACTGAACCCGAACCTGCGGGAGTCTGGGCTCACGCCCCGGGGCAGATCGTTTGGAGAGAAATAAAAGATCCTTTGTTTCCCACGGTTCTGAATGGTTCCCATGTTGAGCGAGTGAGAGATAGCCCAATTCCAGCCGCCGGTCCTGGCATAAACAACATTGCCATGACATTTGTGATTACACTTAATTTGACGAGACTCAGATCCAGTAACACATAAAGTGGCAGATTGACGGTGGAGTTACGTTGGAAATGTTTTTTCGGAGTTCTAGAGGATTTTATTTAGTCAGGGCCCGATCCTGTCAAATCTCGGAAGCTAATCAGGCTGAGCCTGGATCGTGAACGCATAGGCGATCACCACCACACACAGACAGGTTGTTGCAGACTGTGGCGCTCTGTGATGGGCAGGAGAAGACACTACAGCCATAACCCATAGTTGTAGAGTACGTATATGATCCCACGTTTATGCTCCCGGCAATCGCCAACTTGCATGGGACCAGCGTGGTGAAGTAGAGTAAATCACCTTTGCAACCCCCATGACCCCCACAACCTGCACAGCTTTGGGAATCCCGCGTCCAGCAGTGGATCGACAACAATGAGCTGCACATGTACACATCAGTTGCGACCTGGGATGAAAAAACAAAGTAACATGACAGGGTAGTGAGGGCTGAGGACGGTTTTGCAGGACCTCCCCAATTCTCCAGACTTAAAATATAAGAGAAGCTGCACCAGAGTGAAGGTGTGTAGCTTCGGATTTCTTGGTGCATGTGACTTGTTAAGAGTTATTTTGCTCAGAAGTGTCCACACATCCATTTCATTGGATTTGAAGTTCAGTGAAAATAATGTTCGTTTCAAAGATGGAGAGCTACACATCTGAAGCACGCAATATAATTGTAGCCCAATCCTCAATCTCATCATCGTTTTACTTTCCATGCCACTGTTTGTTTCTTGTGTTCACGGTGCTGCCGCACAATCTGCCTTTTGCTCGTGGCTTGGGAGAGCGTTCTCAGAGCGTTTCACAAAAGCATGCGTCATAATAATCACTTCAACATCTGGGATCCAATGGCTGTAGAACGCACTTTTGAATATTTGTGGCTCGCAAACCGCTTAGCACCCATGAGAATCAGCATCCTTTCTCGGGGATATAAATTTGTGCATAATTAACCTCTTCTGGAACAAAACCTTTAATGTCAGTAGCGTTCCCATCCCTCACTCCTCTCCTCCCTGCATCCCTCCCCTATAGCAGTAAAAGTTGGTGAGGACTCCCTGCAGCCACAGCTATTTTCCCAGTGGGCCCTGGCTGTCGTGTAAAACTATATTGCCTCTGCTAAGAATCTTCTTGTGCAATCAACAGGGTCCCTCTTTGATCAGCCTCAGAATTGTGACCTCCTACAGGTATGGAAAGCACCCCGTTCCCCATATCCCTGCTCGTACGGGATGTGATGGTGCCATGTCGGTTGCCCCCCCCCTTGCCCCCCCACACTGCTCCTGGCTTTAGCAACAGAAACATAAATATTGAGCGGCACCCCATATGACGCTGTAGTCTGTAGGCTGCTTGCTGCGCAATAGGCACAGAACAATGCATCCATATAGCAATTAAAAGTGATTGTTGGCTGATAACACATACCTCAGTTTGAATGGGTAATAATTATTTTCCAGTAATTTGTGTTGTATGTGATCAGTTTGTGTAACTCCTTCATACACTACGGGAGTTATAATCATTTCAATGTAAAACAAAGATAAAATATTGAATCGAAAGGGGAAATCATATTGAGCCTTCTGGTTAACCGTGGACTGTAAATCATAACTTGATCATCATATGGACCGCTTTCCGATGTGTTTTTAACTCATACCGTGTGCTGTTCAGCATAATATCCGAAGTTTTGCTCCACATGCTGGGATCGTTTTTAGGAACTTGTGGAGCAAAACATCATTCACTGTGCCTTGAACAACATGCGACAGGACACGAGAACACGCCGGAGAGCCATGCCGCAACACGACCGTGAAAACCTACGCAGTGGCAGGAACATCATCGTACTGCTTACCTGGAGTTGGGAACGTTCCTTTTACGAGTGAGCAGGTGCGTTCAGGAGCGCTTATAAAGAGGGAAGCTTTTTCAGGGATTGTTGAGGGGGTGTGGGCTGGGAGGCGGGGGGGGGGGCAGTGCCCTGGTAAAAAAAAATCGAAGGAGAGGGGGCAGCTGACTGGGTTCAAGTCCATGCGCGTCGCCACGGCCACGTGACTCTGAGGGCCAGGTCCGCGTGCTCGCTGTTTCATGAACGCTGACGAACATCAGACACCCAACTTCCAGGCTGCGGCTCAATCGCCCAGGCTAGATCTGGCCACTTAACTAAGGCTGACCTTGCACGTGCGTTGAGGCCAAAGCACTTTAAAAATAGCTTTGCTGTGGAAAAAATATAGAAGCGTGTGCTCGTCATGTTGTTTTGTTCGGCAATTTTCTTTCTTCAAGAAACCTCATTACGTTTTAGGGATTAATTGCACCGGAGAAACTGTTTTTAGATGACATCCTTCAGCCAGATTATTTTGGGCTCTGATGTGACCAAGTGCGCTATTCCAGGAGAACAGCGCTATCACTGCTTTTTGATGGCAATCAGACGAAGTATCCTGTACGCCCCGGATCTCCGATGAGTTTTATTTTTAACTGTCCGTGGCCCGATGTTTTGCCGACGTGACGTTTAATGTTTGTGTAAATAATTGGACGCCGAGCCCGACTGACGCTGGTGTCGAGCTGCTCTCTAACACTTTACAAAGCAAGCGGGCTCCATGAGCATGGCTCCATGAGCATGGCTCCATGAGCATGGCTCCATGAGCATGGCTCCATGAGCATGGCTCCATGAGCATGGCTCCATGAGCATGGCTCCGGGCATGTGTGTCGCATCATTCACATCTGGAGCACAGTTGGTGTTTACTATGGTGAAGCTGCGCTTGCTTTACCGGGAGACGTCCTGACCTGCTCGTGAGCTGCTCATGAGCTGACATTTCGCACAAGTGGCAAGCTCTCTTAAAAGTGAGGGTTGCTTTTTTTGTTTATAGAAAATCAAGTCGATACAAAGTGGTTTGGTGATTCGGGTATCGAAGTACTGAACCCAGGCAGTGACTGGAGCTCGCAAGCTACTGGGGCGGGTGGGAAGCCACTGGAGCTATGCACTTCTAAATCTAAATTAAAAACTCATTTCTTACGAACTGCTTTTGTGTTTAGTTTGTTGTCCTTCCCCCGCATCTCTGATTAGCACAATTGGTTACATACGGTGCGAAATAAGTTCAACATACATACAGTCACCCGTGATTAAACTGGCATCTCAAGTGGAGTCCGTTGATGATCTCAGCCTCATCTCTTGAGCTATGACACAGCCTGTTGGTGTCCCAAGTCACTTGCAAATGAGACGCATTCTGGTCTCTCACGTTTTCACCTGGTTAAAGGAAATAAACAAAAAAACAGGCCGTTCTCTTACACAGGATTGTCTCATGGTGATGATAGCACAATTAGAATGAAATTAGAGAAAAGACTAAAATTAATCAAAGTCTGCACGGCGGTCATCTGGCCACTCCCGTGATGCGGGAAGTAGATGACGTGTGATTGTTTAAATGAAACTGCCCTGCAAATCTGTCCGCACTCCAGTGAATACGCCCTCATTGAACCTGGAGGGCAGCCCATCAGCTCAAACATGACCTCATACTTTGTATTGTTGGAAACGAACACAAACCAGTATAGACGTGTTGACATTTTATGAAAGTGATGTTACAAATTATCATCATCGTGAGCTATGGTCAATCCACTATTGGATGAAGGCCCCCTCAAGCTGTCACCATCTCTCACGATGCTGCGATGTCACACGATGTTTACACACGGTGAGGGGTCGGCAACCTACGGCTCCAGAGCCTCATGCGGCCTTTTAAGGATTGCTTGGTGACGTTCATTATTAAGAGCCAACGTCTCGTATTCACATGCATTGTGGCTCTTTACCGAATCCGAAAAAAAAGTATCTTCTTGTTATTTTGGTTGCCGACCCCTGCACATTGTTAGGATGATGATAAACATGCGAGTCTTATCATCACAGCAAATATGCCGCATATATACAGCACGAGTGTGTCATTGAGCTCTTAATAGCACATGTGCATTCGTGAAAGAGACAGCAAGAGTGATCTCTGCAACTCCTCAATTCCCATCCTCCGTACTCTCACACATGGAGAACCAGATCCCTTAATCCTCTTCCCCAGCGGCTTTCCCCCACTTATCTGAAACAGTTAAACGCGAACGCAGCTCTTTGTGTTCGCCTTCCTCCCACGTCAGCTTCCGCCTGTTTCTGCCTTGGTGGATGAGAGGACGCGCGCGGTGGAGCTGACGGCGCTCGACCGGGTCGCGCACGTGTGTCGCCCGGGTCACGTGTGCCGCGCCGGGTCACGTGCTCCGCTTGGCCGTGACCTCCGTGCGAGGGACGGAGTCGAGGGACGGGGTCCAGTTGCGTCTCGGCGCGGCCTTCGTGGGCGCGATAAGAAATTGCGCGTGGGGGGGGGGCTGCGACGTACGCAGACGGCAACAATAACACGCACACGGTGGTGAAAAATAATTCTCATTTTGTATTTAAAAGCGAAAGATTAACCAGACGGACAGGCTTCATATCACACACCAAAGGATAAAATAAAATGTGGACCCATCGGATCCTTGGCCTAGAGCGCCAACGTTTTCCACCAGCATTTATTTTAGAAGTCAAATTGTACTTCCATGCATTCGGATGGACCTACATTTTGTTACGTGTGAATTTGAATGTTAACGTGAGTTTATATTTGGATGGTGAAAAATATTCTAGTGTGTATTACTACATTATGAAAATCCATGACTTGCTGTAAGATAATACTTTTAGACGTTTCCTAACAAAAACGAAAAGTGTGCAAAGAAGCATGGGGAGATGCATGCTTGAAATTTCGTTGAGGAACAGAAAGAGGAACATGTGGATGAGATAACTACTCAGGTTGATACCATCATGCAAACTATTGAAACGTGAGTGGACTTGTGCAGGACACTTCATGTCTCGAAGGGGTGATGATGATAATAATGAGTGGCAGCCAAGCAATGAGATGTGTCCAAGAGGACGTCCACTGAGGACATGGAGCTATGAATTCAGTTCATGTTCATGTGTAGGATCATGAAAGGTAGCGGTCGCTTCGGAGGTATTCATCCAGCAGTGGATTGCCCATGTCTGAAGATGATGTTTCGTGTGTGTAAAACATCATATGGGAAGCTACAGCACTCATGTTGTGCAGATAATTTTATAACTATGTCTTTTAAAAAATCTGCAGTGTTGAACACCTCAAATATCATTGTTAACTATCCTCACAAATATATTGCCAAAGGGACATCTGCGATGGCTTGAGGTGAGTACTTTGGGATTGAATTATCAAATAAAAAAGACGGCAAGTATTGTCATGAGTCTTGCTCAAAAGTAAATGTGCACTGCTCCCGTACACACGGCGGTGTGTTTGTGTTGTACAATAAAGCGTCACAAATTGACTGCACATGCATACTCCAAAGATGCCACGCGAAATAAATCGATTTGATGAAAATAGACAGAATCTCCCAAGATTCCACGAACCCCCCATCTCCCCGCTGTGCACAGATTGAATCACGAACCGGATTGAAGGAGCGGTAGGAGCCGGTGCCGTTTTGTCGATGCGACGCTTGCGGGACGTCACAGCTGATGCACCGCACTCGGCACGCCACGTGGCACTGCGTCGCCACTCACCATGGAGTACATCATGGTGTGGTGGGTACGCCTTCGAATGTCAATACAAGTACGCATGTGTACGTGTGTGTACGTGTGTGTACGTGTGTGTCAGTGGCGTATCGTGGTTGGCATGGGCCCCTGTGCAAGAAATAAAACGGGACCCCCCCCCCCCCACACACACTGTCCAGGTGAATATCCCCTTCCTTCGTAGCCCAGTGCCTGTGGGCCCCTCTGGCTCACGATCCCCAGTGCACACGCGATAGTCAGTGATGTGCGAAACAGGCATCATGATTTATGATGACATCGTTGATGATGTGTACATATAGATGGCAGTGTATGTTGCACTTCTTTCGCACCGTACGTAGCCAACCGTGCTCATCGGAGGTGCTAATCAGTGTGGTACGGCATGTGACCAAGTCTCCCAGAATGAGCCCAACGTCATCGTCTTGCAGAAGCAATCGTCATCAGGTGAGAGCTGCTGAAGCATATATAGTTCTCACCTGATGGCGATTGCTTGTGTTGCGATCGATACGTCGCGATATTGGGTTATTTTTATTATTTACCGAAAGACCCAAAGAATATGTATGACTACTGGAGACAAATACTTTGCGTGAAAGCTGCATAGGTTTGTTTTAAAACGTTGTTCATGGCAGCTCGAAAATTACATCAAACTATTGCAACGTGAGACACATTTATAACACGAACTACTCTCGGCTTATCCACTATTGAAAATAATAGATGTCTTCAGTGCCTGGCCATGTGTGTGCATGTGTGCGTACACGTGTGGATGCGTTTCTGCAAAGCAGTCGTGTCGTGGTTAGCACACAGGTTTGTAGCACACTGCGCTACAAACCGGGCGACACGAATTCGATCCCTGCTTATAGCCAACATCGGCAACAAATCTCTGAACAGTCCTGGGTCTCCCCTAGGTCTACTCAGCCTTACATCAGTACCTGGTGCTGTGTGTAAATATCAGCTTTGTGGATAACAAAAAAGGTGGCCGGGTTTGGTGGTGGCCAAGCACCCGCCCCCGAGTGTGTTTTGTGCCGACCTTAATAAGCGATCGCTAACAGCACTTGCCCCCACCGTATGTTAGAGGCTATACGGGGGATCTTTGTCGTGTGTGTTTTTCTGCGTAGGGGTGTTATTCCTACTCCAAGGCAGCCCCCCCACCTCCACGTCAGCGATCCATCAGCACAGATAACCCCGCAGCTCTCAAAGCGGACTCTTTGGCAGCGTGTGGCAACAACCAGCCACCCCCTCCTAACAAAGGAAAACATCCTGATGCCCTTACAATTAAATGTTCAATTCTAACTTCCCCTCTTTCCTCCAAGGAGCCTGGTATGTTCTTATTGTATTGATTTCCCCCCCCCCTTTCCAATTATATAAAATTGTGCTATCAGCATTGTGTTGTCGCGAGACAAAGAAACTCCCATTAGGAACTCTTGTGGCAGGGAACATCCTGGAAGATGATAATACAGAACTACTTCTTATGATGCTCCTTCAAGAGGTCCTTTTATCCACACCAGAGCAGAACTTTGTATATACCCTGGCAAATATACTGAGATTTGTTTATCTCACATTCCTAAATCTCAGAACTAGAACACCCTAAATCAAGAGGAACACCAAATTAAACATGACATGTCTGTTGTTCAGTAATCGGTGACCGGGCTGAGCCCGTTAGCTCACTCGACTTAAGAACCTGGTTTTACCACAAGTCAAGTGTGGGAGCCTACTCCAAGACGGCGAGTAGCAGCATCCACCCTCCGACATCAACCCCGAGGGTCCCTCCTGGCAGAGCTCCCAAGAGAGCTGCCTTCCAATCCCCACGTCTCGAGAGGAGCGATGGAACTGACACAGCTACGACCCCAGGCTGGCTCCTCCACCCGCGGCTGACTTCTCTGCAATGGGTGGCTGCCGAGATTTGAACTCAAGATCTCAGCGGTGCCGGCTCAGTGTCTCTGACAGCGTCAGACGCCGTGAGTCACCCGGCCATTTCAAGGCCATCACAGTTCTTGCCGAATGATTGATATAACCCTCCCTTCTCTAGAGGGGCCCCCACACATTTTTCCGGGCCCCGAAGGGCAAGAGTTACTTCCTGCACGTCGATTTAGAGAAATGATATTCGTCTTTTTCCGGATGATTCAATGTTCCCACATCTATACTTAACGGGAACGTTATCAGGAGATCGAGAAACACACTGTAGTAATAATACAAGAATGACGGGGAAAGTGAAATGCGTTCACTGCACATTGGTTCTGCTGAATTTTGTTTTTGATGAACATACGGAATACGCAGCATTGTGCATAAAATGTGTTGCCTATTGTTAAACCTGATGTTCAAAATATTGCAAGGCGAACTTGTGTTTTATATTATGCATTACAGTACGTAAATGATCAGGTTTTGCTTGAAAAATGCTGACAGTTGGATACTGTAGTGGGTTTATTGTCATCAGTTTTCATTTTATATTCAATTACAGAGCACTAATGGGAATTAATGGGCAATTAGAATGATAAACTGTACAATTAGCGTCGCTGAGACTCCAAACTGTTTTCAATTAATTAAGATGCAATGGGAATCGTTATATTCCTTATGTTCAATCCGTTTTTTCTCAACACCCTCATAACACAATTAAGGGGGCCTCATTTAATTCTGATGCCAAGCCCATGCTGCTGCCACCTTCGTGAACGTCAACAATCTCTGTTGTACTGGTGGTGGCACTCAGCTTGTTGGGGTTGTTGTTGCAAGCTGTATCGAGAGTCTTGTCGTGGTGCCATGGGTTGTCTCCGATCCTCGGGCATTTCCAATGAATTCTGAGAACGCTGAGAGTCTTCGCCCCCCCCCTCCCCCACCCCGTTTGCGATGCCCTCGCGCCGTCAGGGCGCGCACTGACACATGCGGTTTTAATCAACCCACTGGCCACCCCCCGTGTACGCATGGCCATTATGTGCCGGGCGTGACCCGACTGGCTGCGTGTAGTGACCTGGCAAAGCCTGACCCGACCTGCACCCTTCACGCACGCCCCTTTTACATTTCCAAGAAACGCTCCAGCACTGCTTCTAGCTGCCTGGCCCAAGGCTTTCTGCGTCATCACGCACAAGATGACCGATGACCAAAACACCGAGAATGCGGCCGATCTCGTCAGATCTTGGAAGATATGCAGGGTTGAGCCTGGATCGTGATGCTCTCACAACTCGTGTTGTTATAGGGCTGTCACAGGGCTACATTATCAACATAGGCCAGTGCAGCACAACCCATTGAATTATACCATGCTGCGACGTCTATCCTCACCGAGTTCACAAACTCAAACTGACGAATGTGGTCGGTCTTCTTATTTCGTATGGCGTTTGAAAAGAAAAAACAACAGGGCTGCAATTAAATGTTTCATGTCGCAAGATATTCTACGGCAGCATCCAGGATGGTAGTTGAGTGGAGTCTGCTCGTTCCACCAGAATACGCGTGCTGCATTGGGCAGCCATTAGTGATACACGCCCGATGGTTAGCGCCTCACTGCATTCACAGTTTAGCGAATTATTGAGTGGTACACTGTCGTCGGGGCAGCAGAGAGAAACCAGGCGGCTCCTTTCTATTCCTGCATTGGGTCTTCAACTTCTCCACAATGCACCGTGGGAAAATTACATCCACGATTGGCATGGCGGGAGGAGTGCCCCATCTCGCAAATTGATGGCTACATGCGCTGCACGTGTACACGTGCACACCCGAGACAACCCGCCTGTGCATGCTGCAGTGGACGAGAGAACCACTTACAAGATGAGATTGACCGTCTGCTGAGGTCACAATAAGAAAAATGATTCGCTCTCGCGATGCAGAGTTAGAAATTGCAGGAGACAGGCCCCGTGACTATCGAGAGAGTGTGCGTGTGTGTATATCAGTGACGCATGCAACAACATAAATTATCCTTCCCTGTCCACCTCCCGTTGTTAAACACGCCTCTGTAATTTTCTTGAGTAAAGCATCTTGAGTGAGTGTCCTCACTTCGACGGCCTCGCTGTAAAGTAGCAACATAGCCGTCTTCGACAAGCACTGGGGAATTATCTTACTTCATGAGAAGCTTTCCGGACTGCAGCAATTCATACTCTTTGGTTCTTTCGGTAAAGTCACGTAGATAGGAAAATAAGCAATAGATCATGACGTTTCGATGGCAACAACAAGCGACCGTCCTCAGGTGAGAGAGAGAAACATGCCTCTGTGATGAGGCATTGTATAGGGGCGAGAGGGTGGGGGTGAAATTCAAAGAGGACTTATAGGTGAAAGATTTAGCAATCTTTGGAAGGACTTGATCAACCAGGTAAAGTGTTAACTGTTGTGTCAGCAGACTCTCTGAGTTGCATTACATTTCTAAATGTTTTTAAGTTTGATATCTAAGCTTCCGTGTCACATTTGTTCTCTCTCTCACCCAAGCCCTCTTTGAATTTCACCCCCACCCTCTCGCCCATTACGGCCTCCCCTCCCCCCTCCCCCCTCTATGATCTATATAATGCCTCGTCACAGAGGCACATTTCTCTCTCTCACCTGAGGACGATCGCTTGTTGTTGCGATCGAAACGTCGTGATCTATTGTTTATGTTCCTATCTACGTGACTTTACCGAAAGAACCAAAGAGTATAATCATCTTACTGTTAATCAATGTACGAAGAGATCAGGTGATGGAGGAGTATTATTCTATATCGATGGCAACATCGCTGGATCGTGAGAGACCATCATAGGCACTTATCTCGCGTCTATGCTCATGTCGGGGTTGGTAAGTGACCCAGTGGACGGCTTCCGGAGTAGCATAGTGAATATCTGAATTGCTGGCGGCGAATAACAGAATCGGCAAGTTGCGTAATTCACCATGAACATCGGCCGCTACTACCCTTGCCAAGATGACGGTGTTTTCTTGCTGTTCGTGGTCAGCACACACATTGCCCATCGTACCCCGCTGCCTCTTGGCGCCGTCGCTTTTGCGCGCTACAGCGCCGCTGACATCGCGCTGCTGCAGTCTTCCAAGACCCCTGCAACGACTTCCTGATATTGTTCTCCAGCGCCACCGGTCGTGCCCGTTCATTTGACGCCACTGGGCAAGGCGAACAAGGCGAGTCGTTTAAAAACACAAAGGGGCAGGAAGACGGCGCTTGCTGGGAGTTACATCAACGCGTGACCTCGCCGCTCGCTCTGGGTCGTAACTCTCTCGGTGACGATGGTGCGCTTCACTCTGCACGGGGGCGACCAGTCATGGGACAATGCCGCAAAGCATCACAATTGCCCCGTTTCTGCCTGGACATTGTGTGGAGCACATGCGTTCCTATACTCTCGATAAACATGATGTATTGGGTGGCTCTGAGCCAATGTTGTCAAACCGAGCACAACATTGCCTCAATGTCAGCGTGTTTACTGCACAGGTAATTTGTGTGTCTGCTGCGGTGTCTGTAGACTGTTTGAAAGCCTCTAAAGGGACTTTAGTGTGTACAAAACTGTCTGAAACGAGACCTTGGCGTCCAATGTTTTACTTATAAAGTTACGTGTGACGTGAATTACTGATGAATGGGTGTTGTTAACGCGGGGGAGTGGCTGGGGGTCAGATTGACGTGTACATTTGTTGGCCGCCGACATTGATCAGAGGGGCCCAAGATCGATTTAACAAAACATATCGCTCGAGGCTTGGGCAACGCATCAACCAAATTGGGGGTCCCGTAACAGTGCAACACATATGGTCCGCAATTGGGACGATTTCTCATTGTACAAGATTTAAAACCGAGGTTGAAAACTAATTTCTTTAGAACTGCTTTTTGTGATTCGTTTGTTGTCCTTGCCCCGCACCTCCGATTAGCACGGTTGCCTACGTACGGTGCGAAAGAAGTTCAACATAATGTGTACAATAACAGAGTGCCATGGGGGTGACAAGGGCTGCCTGCTTAGGCTGAAGGGTGGCCAGGACATGGGTGAACAGAAATTTATGTTTTGATGAAGCCGTGTGGATATTTCAGTCTCGTGCCCTTGACGAGAGAACTTTCTCTGGTCACGGAAGTTTCCTCCCACGTGTAACACGCTCACAAATGGAACCGTGAAAACATCCCAATGCAGTCGGATCCTACTGGACGAGAGTCTTGAGGTGCAGGGAGTTTTTCTTGGCTAAATGAATGGCAGTATAAATATTATTTGGGTGGAGTGGTGGCACTGTGGCTAGCTCACTGCCCTGTTACAAGGCGATTGATGTCTTAACTGCGCCTGCCCCCCTCCAACAGTAACAACAACCGCCACGACTCATATGAAATGGAGAGGTTTTAATTTAGCAGTGGATCTACATAGGGCTCTAACCATTACATTATTACTGGACTTCATGCTGCTGCATTACCGGATATTATGGGACCCGTATTAATAATCCAGCTATTAGCTCGACTGTAAGCGAGCGACTCGCAGTGTGAAGGTTGCGAGTTCAAATCCTGGGTGGCAGCTGCCTAAGCCCTTAAAGGTCGATACAATATGCAACGAATAGTCGTTGTCCTGTCGATTGACTCACCCCTGCCATAGTAACCGGTGAGTTCCACCACTGGCTCAGTGTGTAAATAGGACAGTAATACCGCCTCAATGTTCTATATTAACAGGAAATCCCTTTGACTTTGTATTATTGTTCCTGTATCTGCTCATCGGAGCAATCATCATTATTAACCCCCCCCCCCCCCCGTGGTGCTGCGTGACTCCCCCTGACCTCGCTGTGCTCGTTGAGAGCCAGCGTGCTGGGAGTGAGACTTGCATAATGAACTCGTACTTGATGGGAATGTGACGAAGTCTTTTTACAAAACCGCTGGCCTGTGTTGTGTTTTCAATCACTGCTCCACTCACATGCGCGTACGCCCACGAAAATACTGCACATTCCAATGGGAAACACATGTGCCTGTGCACTTCTCCAACTTAAAAAATAAGATATATTCCCGTAGCCATAACGTCTTAAATTGAATTCCTTCCCCAGTACGAAGTAAGATCATCTTAATAAGACGCAATGAAAGGGCCGTGATGCACACGTGGCACACGTGGCACACGTGGCACACGTTAATGACGCTAATTGGCACAATGATAATTGCAGGGAGCTCGTTACTTGGCCGCGTTCCGCACGGTGCCAAACGCGATGTGGAGCCTCATTCATTCACGCTGTTCACTATCACGTGCGATGCCACCTGGTTTTATTGTTTGTGATTGGGTTAATGTATTAATTGGGGTGTACAAACTCATTATTCGTGTTGTGGTGCATTATAGGCTAAAACAGACGCACCTCAGATTAGCGCGGTTGGCTACGTACGGTGAGAAAGAAGTTAAATATACATACAAGCAAGCAGAGTTTGCCTCAATATCGGAATACAAATATTTTCAGTCCATCGCACTATTTCAAGACCAATATTATCCAGCAGCATTTGTTTTGATATTCAACATATATCCTTGTCTGTTTTTAAATGAGTACTATATTCACCCTATAACTCTTAAATGTTAATGTTCCTGTGGCTGAGTATTGCTATTTGTGCTGTGTCCAACCTGGAACCTCATCTTCTTCGAACCGATTTGTTTATGCCTCAACAGTACAGAAAATGGCTATTATTCCCCACAAACTTTGTTTTTGTGACCAGGACATTGATATTTTGAAATGTACCTATTTTCAATGAGAGTAAAGTAATACAAAAATGACGACAAAATATTTAGACACCAAGGCGCACTACCACAGGCGGGACTGGCCACAGCGGACCGAGTTCTCTGTGGGGAGGAACAACGTCAAGTGGGAGCCACTGGTGGACCCCCGGAAGGTGCTGATGCCACCACTGCACATCAAATTGGGCCTTATGAAACAATTTGTCAGAGCTGTAGATAAGAAGTCGTCAGCCTTCAAGTAACTTCAAGACTTCTTCTCTAAGCTGTCTGAGGCAAAGGTCAAAGACGATGTCTTCGTCGGACCACAGATAAAGAAGTTTCTGGAGTGCAATGAATTCCCCAAGAAGCTCACTAGTAAGGAGAAAGCGGCTTGGAACAGCTTTGTCGCAGTGGTTCGTGGATTCCTGGGCAATCACAAGGTCGAAAACTATGTGGAGCTGGTTGGGTGAAGAACTACGGCACAATGGGCTGTAGGATGTCCCTCAAAGTCAATATCCTTGATGCTCATCTTGATAAATTCAAGGGGAACATGGGAGCGTACTCGGAGGAGCAAGGCGAGCGCTTCCACCATATACTGGACTTTGAACGCCGCTACCAAGGACAGGAGGCTGACTCGTGAAAGTGATGTACAGTATAATATTAAATCACGAACAACTACTCACTTCTAAATCTCTTTTTGTTACTTTAGTATAAATACATGTTCATTTTGATTCATATGTTTTTTTTCTGACTTTATGTGAACGAAAAGACACAAAAACGCCAGTTTTATCATTGAAAATAGATACATTTCAAAATATCACTGTCCTGGTAACAAAAGCAAAGTTTGTGGGGAATAATAGCCAATTTCTATACTTTTTAGGCATAAGCAATTACGAAATACTACTTACCACCCAGAAACAACGGTTGGCTACGTACAGTACATACAGCCTGGGCTGCCATCCCTTCTCGCCATCCACGGTGTTGTCGGGCGAACACCAGAGACGTCCTATTGCCTGTTCAGAAGGATCGCCGGCCAAAAAGTTCGTGACGGTTCTGTGCACGATGCCCGTGCGAGATGAAAGGGCCGTGCCTTGGCCTGTGCAAGGGTCGCGTGAACGATCTGCAGACAGACCGGCTTCACCCGTGACAGCTGCACGCGTGTGTGATGGGCAGGCAGTGTAACGCGCATCAGCAGCAGCAGCAGCCAGCCCTCTGATGATGTGGTGACTGATGAGAGGCCCCCATATACTGTGAACTTCAATGAAGCAGAGACACAAGGGAGAGAACCTTTTTGAGTCGCCTTTGCTCAGAGTGGCGCTTTTAGCTTGAATGTTCCATATGCTAGACGTCACTGTCTTAGGGGTGTGACGCATAGGACAAAACAACACACTCAATCGCATCAGGTCGCCGCAACTAAGCAGACTTTAGCCTGGACCGTGTCTGTATGGGTGTCTGTATGGCTGTCTGTATGGGTGACTGTTATACACAGATTGTTACAGGCAGCTGCGCGGCTGTGCTATGTTTTGGACTGCAGATGGCAGTGCGCAAAAGAAGTGTTGTACTGCGCTTCGATTCATAATAAAGGCTTTTGGGTTCGATCGCATAAGTATAAATGTGTACTTACGACGATCTAACCCAAAAGCCTTTATTATGAATAATACTGGTCGCGAAAGCCTACGTGTTAAACTGCGCTTCTATTCTTCCACGTCTATTACCCCCTGCCCGGACTTGGCAGCAGAGACTTGGGCCGCAGAAGTGGTTCAGATGCCACCACTGATGTTAGCCGTGGCCTGGAATCAAACTTGGATTTCCAGGTTCATAGAGCAGTGCTAAATCCACTGTGGCATCACCCCAACCCCCACGGAAACAACCATCGACATGCATCCATCAGAGACAACATGTAGATCCATTCATTGACATTGGCTGTGCTGCGGATAAACTCGATCCCGTCACAGAAATATGGAATGTCCATAACTGGCTCAGGATTGTAAACAGTTGCGCACTTCCCCATCCTGGATTAATTTATTTATTTTGAAATACATTAACCTTTCAAAAATATGTGTGTTTTTTAATTGGTGCGCAGTCTGTGAATCCGTGGTTTATTTCGTCTCTTACGCAGCCTTGCAGCGTCACGGCATGCAGGATATGAGTGGCATACCATATACTCAGAATCTTGATTTGAGGTGGTCGCACTCGTCAACCTGGCTCATGGATTTTCTGTGCTTGACGACATCAGGTGGAGCAGATCCCGTTACACCACGAGTCGCCGGTAATGCGAGCAAACATGAACATGCGTGACCATTCCCACATTCCTGCCAGCGGCAGATAGGCGGCGTTATGAACGCCAGGGCATGTTCATAATGAAAAGCGTGCCACGGCTTTCAATATCACACGTTGCAGATAGGAGGAAGGGCACGCAAGCAGTTTGGGGGACGGAGCGTGCTAGCCAACCACTATGGCTCATCAAACTAGCTTGGACCCTCACGAACTAGCCAAACTGACAATAGTACGAGCCCTCTGACCATACCCAATGAGTATCGTACTCGCCTTACACCAGCGCTGGCCCTAGGGGAGTGCTCATGGGGTGGGCGATGCACCACCACCAAAGGTCCATGTGTAATGTAGTAACTTGGCGGGAGACGACCTTACGGGTAGCACACTCTTTATTACACCAACTTATATTACACGGGTGGCTAATCTGCAGCCTAACCCACGGGGTTCTCCTGGCTACACCCACACGGGCTCTTACGCCCGTAGCTTCTCGGAACCCACCCGGCTGGGGTGTCCGTCTCGACTCTGGGTCCCACAGCCTCGTCCCACATGGACGTCAGACCACGGGTCCCACAGTCTCGCCTCCGAGCCACACAGGGTCCCGGCCCTTACAAGGACAGCGGAACCAGGGGTCTCAGGGCCTTACCTCTTCAACTCCGTCTTCGATCTTCCACTGGTTAACAACCCCCCGAGTGCTCCCGCGCGTCCCCCTTTATAGTCCCTCATGCGGACGTCGCTGAGAGCACCCACCCCAGTTGACCAATCACTGCGCGCTGCCCATGATCCTATTTCCCACCTTGTGTCAGCGCGCACACCCACGCACTCCGCGCCGCCCCGTGATCTCTCACTGTCGGCGCGCGTCAACACCACCACTACACATGTAGCACCAGCCGAGTTTACTCAGCTTAGCCGCTAATCACTGTTATCATGGTGGCCTACACATCCCCATCCCAGAGGAGCTGTAGCCGGGCCTGCTTCCCCCCAACCCGAACCAGCGAGCCGGTTTCCAATACTTATTCCTCTTACCAACTAGCTACTGGTACTTCTAGCCTTACTTCTCAACCAACAAGCCAACCAGGCACTAGTAATCACATCTGCAGCAGCTCGCCAGAACATTTTTTTGCATCTTTTGTCTTTTCAATGTTGGCGATCACAGAGTTTTAAGAATGCAGAGTCGTCAACATGAACATCGTCGTCGTCGGCATCGCAGTCTCGGGAGACCATAGATTTATTGTGCTTTGGGGGTTAGGTCTTAGCGTAGCATCTGCTGTGCCTGTGAAGTCCAATCCGTGAGAGGCAGACTCGGCCGCAGTTGTCACAGATGTAGGCCGGCCTGGATGTTGTCGATGTTTTGGTCGTGTCCTGATGTTCCTTCCTCCTCAATCTCTTTGCTTCTCGTTGATGAGCCAGATTTGTTTCGTTTATCAGCAGCCTGCTGCCAGAGAAGAAGGTCATGGGCAGCATCTTCCCAGGTGTCGGTGTTGATGGCGACTGACTTGAGATCTTGCTTGCAGACATCTTTGTAGCGTAGCGGTGGGCAGCCAGCTGGTCTCTTTCCGGAGGACAATTCTGCGTAGAGAATGTCCGTCATCCATCCGACGGACGTGGCCCAGCCAGCATAGACGCGGCTGCCTCAGGAGAGAGTACATACTGGGTAGCTGTGCTGTCTCCTGGACTGCTGAATGCATGATCCTATCCTTCCAGGTGATGTCTAGTATTCGCCTCAGACAGAATAGGTGGAGGTTGTTTCGCCTCCGTTCGTGGTGTCAGTATGGTGTCCAGGTTTCACTGCCATACAGGAGCGTGCTGGTGACGCATGCTTTGTACACCTGTGCCTTTGTGTGAACTCTGAGTTTTTGGTTGTTCCATACCCTAGATGTCAGTTTTACAAAGGTGGAGGCTGCTTTTCCGATGTGGCTGCTGAGTTCGGCATCGAGTGACAGATTGTTGGTGATGGTGGACTCAAGTTAAGTGAAAGTGCTGACGGCTGCCAGTGTGTAGTTGTTGACGGTGATAGAGGGTTTTTTTTTAGTGCCCTACCCCATTTTTGGGGTTTTCTTCAGGCTGATGGTCAGGCTGAAATCCTGGCATGCTTGGGTAAATTGGTCCATGAGGGTTTGTAGCTGCTTCTGGGAGTGTGTCGCTACTGCAGCGTCATCTGCAAACAGCATGTCCAGAACAAGGAGTGGTCGCACCTTTGCTTTTGCTTTTAACCGAACAAGGTTTCATAGTTTCCCATCTGTGCTTGTGTGTAGGTAGACTCCCTCGATGGATGTCCCAAAGGCTTGCCGGAGGAGGAGGGAAAGGAATATCCCGAACCGGGTGATTGCCAGCCTACATCCTTGCTTGACTCCGCCACAGATTTTGAAAGGGTCTGAAGTAGGCCCATCGAACTGGATGGTGCCTTGCATGTTGTTGTGGAAGGACTGAAGAATGCTGAGCCGTTCTGGGGTGCAACCTATCCGTTCGACCATCTTAAAAAGGTCACTCCTGCTCACAAGGTCGAAAGATTTTTTGAAGTCAGTGAAGGCCATGAAGAGTGGTTTTCTCTGCTCTCTGCACTTCTCCTGGAGTTGTCTCAGAGAGAAAATCACGTCCGTGGTTGATCTTCCTGCTCTGAACCCTGCCTGTGGCTCTGGATAAAGCTTATCTGCGAGGACCTGGAGTCTATTCAGTGCAACGCTCGCAAAGAGCTTACCAGTGGTGCTGAGTAAGGAGATGCCACGGTTGTTGTTACAGTCACTCCTGTCTCCCCTGTTTTGTACAGGGTGACAACACTGGCATCTCTCGTGTCCTCGTGGGACAGTACCATCCCTCCAGTACAGACACGGCGTGCACATTTGGCTGTAGATTACTCAGCCAAACAAGGGAAGAGTTCACATGTGTCTGAACTTAATGTGGCAGTGAGTGCTGACATGAACATCCATGGCTTCATTTCAAATGGGTCAGTCTGCGTCGGTCACTCGGATATGTCCGCATGCGGAACACCACATCCAGTATACCTCTCGACATTGTTGTGGCTACGAGTCAAAAATGAAGCCCTGCTCCTATTCAGCGCTCCCCCCTATCCTGCCACTCCATTCCGCATGTAAGCGATTGAAACATCATCGGAGAGTGCAAGATATATAAGCTACGGTACCTTCACATACGCGGGCTATTAATTATATATAAGTAATGGTTATGAAGATACCGAGCAAGTCAACGGCCGAATCTCACCACATGGGCGGTTTGCCACATTCATCGCTTGTGGTGGTGGTGGTGAGGAACACAATGGGGGAAGCTTTCGCCAAAAATCGGACGAAAAGGGAAATCCGCCAACAACAGCGCACGGATCGGGCCCATATATGTGGGAGCATTGGCCAATGACGATGTAATGAATATACTGTAGTAAATTCAACGTGCGCCTGATATATATACAGTATGTGAATCTACATTGTTGTAGATTTGAACATCGCCAACATCGCACCGACCAGCATGCTGAAGGATAGTTAAACAACTCCTACGACCGACACAGCAGCGTGGAGGACGAGTGAGGGCCTTCTTCCAGGAGTGGATTGGCATAGCACTGCTATCTAAAAGGGATATTTTATTCATGCGCATAGGAGCCGCGCGCTTTGAATAATGCGAGGGGCAGGGGATCATGCGGATGGGGGTGGTGGGGAGGGAGAAGTTTGGGTTTGGTGGTGGGGGGGGTGGGAGAAGTTGGGGTTGGATGGTGGGGGGGTGGGAGAAGTTGGGGTTGGGTGGTGGGGGGGTGCGAGATTCGTGACGCACGGAGCCACAGCAGAGCCCCCGCCTGTGCTGCGCGCGCGGGTCCACGTGTTGCGTCTGAGTGTGCGCGCCAGTGCGCATCAGTCCTCCGCGTGTTCCTGTGTACGCGCCCGTGGTGTATTGGCAGGAGCAGCAGGAGCAGAGGCAGCAAGGGAGGAACCTGCGCTCGTGAGACCACGCGCGACGCTGGGATTTGACACGAGCTGTGGGGCAGAGCGAGCGGAGCGCGGCGACACGCAGTTTGGGTGACGCTGAGCTGCTGCGAGCCACGGGCGTGAGAGGAGGATCAGATGTGTTGAGTGGGGGACGGGGACTGCAAGCGGGCTTCAGTTTGGTTGGATTTGGCCACGTTCTTTGCGGGAGAGCTGCCTCCTGGAGATGCGGCCGTGCGCACAAGTCGCAACATACTTCAGGATGCAGTGGAATTCGTAACATCTGGACTGCGTACGGAGACAAACACCCCCATCCACAATACTCTCTCTGACTCGTACCCACATCTACGCTGCCGGCTCGAGCACAACACGCGAGGCGTCATACACGACATACACTTACGTACATGTGGACATGCATTTACGCGTGCAATATTAATGATATACTATACATAAACGTAGTTATTTACACACGTATAATCGCTAACATATATTAAAACATATGCATAAACGTATACTACTACTACACGTATTTGCATGATCGTTTAATGAGCATACACGCACTGGTACACCCACCTACACACACTCGCTTAACCACATACACAAGCGAATAAACACGTGTACGTATACAACAAACTCGTACACACAAACTCATACACACGTACAAACTGATACACACAAATACACATACAAACTCATACATACAGACACACGCACGCGTGTACACACACACGCGCGCGCACACACGTGTACACACACACACGCGTGCCATGGCCTGGCTGGGCCCCCTGTGCCGAGCTCCCCGGCTGTTGCTCCACTCGCTCGCCCTGCTGTGCTGCGCCCGCGCCTACAACGTGGACCTGGAGTCCCGGCTCGTGTTCACGGGACCCAATGGCAGCTACTTCGGCTACTCCGTGCTGGGGCACAGCTACAGGGACTCCAGCTGGTAGGGCGCCGCGCCGGGTACCCGTCTGCGTGTGTGTACCCGTGTGTGATGCGTGTACCCGTGTGTGATGCGTGTACCCGTGTGTGATGCGTGTACCCGTGTGTGATGCGTGTACCCGTGTGTGATGCGTGTACCCGTGTGTGATGCGTGTACCCGTGTGTGATGCGTGTACCCGTGTGTGATGCGTGTACCCGTGTGTGATGCGTGTACCCGTGTGTGATGCGTGTACCCGTGTGTGATGCGTGTACCCGTGTGTGATGCGTGTACCCGTGTGTGATGCGTGTACCCGTGTGTGATGCGTGTACCCGTGTGTACCCATGTGCGTAGTGTGTGTACCCGTGTGTACCCATGTGCGTAGTGTGTGTACCCATGTGTACCCATGTGCGTAGTGTGTGTACCCATGTGTACCCATGTGCGTAGTGTGTGTACCCATGTGTACCCATGTGCGTAGTGTGTGTACCCATGTGCGTAGTGTGTGTACCCATGTGTACCCATGTGCGTAGTGTGTGTACCCATGTGTGGGGTGTGTGGTGAGCGGTGGCGCAGTGGTTCAAGGCACTGCGCTACGAACATTTCTTATTTCGATTCCTGGCCCAGGCTAACATTAGTGGTGAGTGGTATCAGAACCGGGCCTGCTCTAGATCGACTCGGCCTTAAATGACATACCTGAAAAGGTATGTCTAAACTTTGCTTGGGACTCCCCTAGATCTACTCGACCTTAAATATATACTTTCTACAGTGTGTGTGCGCACATCGGAGAGACAAAGGCAGCCGGCCATGATCCTGGCCACACCAGCCCTTCGTGTTGCGTTCCGGCTTCACGAGATGATCACTCAGCGGCAATTCTACCGCCCGTCTGTGCCATTCAGGGAGCCTGCAATGTAACACGCGCAATCCACACGGGCGTGATTGGGTGTGATGAACAGCGCCGTGTGGTCGACAGACCGGTTTGCACGTGCTTCAGCCGAGGTGTGTAATGAAACGATGACCGTACACAAGCGATGTGTGCATTGTGTGACGTCTGCATGCCAATTGCATTTGAACACGCCGCATTATATTGCACGCGTGGTGGTAATAATACTGCTGCTGCTGCATGTGCGTAAGCCGATGCAACGCACGAGCCGACCAGCTGCGTAGCTGTTTGAGCAGACGGCGCAACAACCGTGCCCGGACTTCGGGGGACCACACGGGGACGTTGGGGTTGGGGAGGTAAAGGACAGGGGCCCCCCATTTGGATGATGTACCCATACCAACCACGCGACGTCTCATACCAACCACGCGACGTCTCATACCAACCACGCTACGTCGCTCATACCAACGTGGCCGATAAGCGCTGTAGAGTTACGATGATTTCAAGAGGGGGGGAGATGCCATTGTAGAAAACACTCGACATGAACTGCAGAGTGACTTTGCGTGAGGTGGTTGAACCCACAGTTGCCAGCAGTAGACTCGGTGACGAATGTGTTCGCTGGGGTTGGGGGGGGGGACGATCGTGTCTGTAATGTATGTTGAACTTCTTTTGCACCGTACATAACCAACCGTGCTATTCGGAGGGTAATGTTCCTGTCGCCCACGCGGGATATTGCTGCTAATGCCGCCCGCTCTGCCGAGGGATAGTTGTTACCCCTCTTACTGACAGTTACACAAATGTCAGGGTTTCTTAGCACAGCACCAAAGCCCCAAAACGCCGAACGGCCAGCAACAATCAGCACTGTTGAGTGTATACTATACGGGCAGTCATCGACTTACGAACGTGTTCAGTTCTGAGACCCGCTCGTTAGTCGAGCGCTTCGTAAGTCGGGACATGAGCACAGGAATGCACTGTATTAAAATGCACATAGAGTCCGTGTGTGTTACGGTGCAAGAAGAAGGGAAGCTTGACTTAAAGCTTTTGTGACTGCAGGGATTCATATTCTTTGGGTCTTTTGGTAAAGTCACATAGATAGGTTCAAAGAAAATAACAAAAACTACGACGTTTCAATCTCAACACGGCCGTCATCAGGAAAAAGGGGTTATTTTCTTTGAACCTATCGACGCGACTTTACCGAAAGACCCAAAGAATATAAAAAAAAATGGATGTATTGTTAAACTCACAAATATGAAATATTGTACATTTTCATGTAATTCTGTAATAACTATTGTAAAGAAAAATCTACGCAACCACGGGGAGAACATGCAGACTCCAAATATACAACAGGCTGTATACCAGGCGCGAGGTGGTTATCATCTCTTCACCGTGGAGAGATGATAACCCAGGTCGACAGATTTATAGCCCTCTGCTAACCATTGCGCCACCACGCCACCTAAGCAGCTGTGTACATTGCATTGTGATAGAAAATGTGTGGCGGTAAAGCTGACGCTGTACTCCTCTTTCAGAATTGCCACGCTGAAAAGCACAATACCATTCAGTACAATCCTGATTCATATAGCGTCTGATGAAGAATGCTTCTGCATATCATGACGCTGGCCAGAATAGATGCTGGATGATTTCCACGGGGAGTAGGAAGAGGTCTGTATATAAGAAAAGAGACAGTCATAGGCAGAGGAGAAGAGGACCATTGAAGAAGTGTAACCATTCTGTTTCTATTATAAAGCTGTGTTATGTAAAATCTTTGTATTTTAACAAAGACCCCTCTCGCCAAGTAGCGCTCATTGCACTACAAACCATGGCGATGTATTGAGACTCATTCATTCTGTCGTGGATGCGTGCCAGGCTGGCTGCTTGACACTTGAGATAAGTGCGTGTCATTGAGATCAGAACCATAGCTCCAAATTGCCACTGCTTCCCTCTGTTGGCTGATATGGTTCATGAACTTGGGCTGGGAGCGTAGGAGTTAGTGTACTCGTGGGTTTAACACGACTGCAATGAGCTGTATTCCTCAATGGCGTAGCTATCGAGTGTGCACGTGGTGCAACCGTGTCGGTGCCAGACGACGAAGAGGGGGAATTAAACAGAGGGCCCATTTCATTCCACGCACCAGGGCCCATGCCAACCACGCCGCTACTCCGCTGATATTCCGCTGTGTTGAGAAAGAGCACAAAATAACTGCTGCTGCAATTTATGGGGCAATGTGTGGTGAAAATAAAATTTCACACTCCCGATGTCACCTTTTGAGAGGTTTGAGCGGCTGTAATTTGCCAGATTTGAAGCTTTCGTGACTGCAAGGATTCATACTCTTGGGTTTTTTCGGTAAAGTCACGTAGGTAAAAAATAAAATTAAAAGTTAATAAAAGTAATAATAGAAATAAAATAAAATAAGAAATCACATTTAGTATTTTATTTTAACATCAACTTTTAATTTTATTTTTTACCTACGTAACTTTACCGGAAAAAACCTAAGAGTATGTAATTTGCCAGTTCAGATGTATTACCATGTCACCATTCTAGAAACCTTTCTCAATCAAGGCTGGCACGTCGGGTTTAAACAACCAAAACAACGCAAGGTAAAACAATTTGTGCACACTACTATACTCTTGATGCCAAGCCCTGCCGTTTGTGTGGCTCACATTGCGGTGTGCAGAGTAATCTTTGATGTTACACGCACATTGTTTGGGGTGTTACATTGTGGCCTACACCTTCACCGCATTTTGGGGGAAATAAGTAAAAAAAATAACCACTTACGTGGTCAGACAACGTGGTCAGACGTCCGGTCCGTGTTTTGAAGATAGCATGGATTTTTATTTTGCGCGGTGCCTCCCCCGTGTGCACGTGGATCCCGCTTGAAGAGCCCTACGTCATCCCAAAGCCACGCACTCTTCATCTTCACATCCCCCCCAGAGGGCCCACATGTGCCAAGTCGTTGTTTTTTGTTGCAGTTTGAGGCTGTATTTTTAGGGCCGCAGCGTGCGCGCCGCGTGTGACGGAGGCTGTTCGCCCTGCGCTGGTTGCGTGTTTGCCGTGCTCGTGCTAAGCGCTTCCGATGGACTCAAAGCGCTGACGGTCATGGCGCGTGCGTCAACGCGCACCGCACGCCCAGTGCCGACGCTGGCTTCCTCTGCAGTTGTGCGTGTTGACATTGTACAGTCTGGGTTAATACAAGGGTGTGGCTCTATTGGGCGCTAATAAATGACTTGTTTGGGATATGGCTTGTAAGGGAGGTGATCCGATGTTCGTGCCTTGTGAGGTCATTCGTCTCACTGGTTTCTCGCCTGACTATAAATAAATCGGATGATTTACTCACTAAAATATTTGCATTTCCGGAACTTCAGGCCATATTACGAAGTCGCGTATTTTTTCCGTAATTTTACTTTCCGTCGAGACTCGGTGGGCACACAATGGCCCACCACCATAGTCGTGGGCACCGCAGTTGGCGTGGGTGTGCCGAACCGGGTGAGCGGACCGAGTTCCCGTGGGGCGGGCGGGCGGGCCGCGAGCGGCGTGCCGGCCCCGCAGCTCCACGCCGCTCTCAGGTCGCACAGCACGTGACCATTTCTTGTTTAAGCGGTAAAAGGAACGCGAAAAAAATCGCGACAAAAGAAATATAACACAAGAACAACCTTTCGGCAGGGAAATAAATGTTTTCTTTAGGTGGGATGTGTGGCGCGGTGTTGGTGGAACACGAAAAAGCGGCATTAAAAACAGTTTGGGGCCGAACATGTGCAACGCGTTAAGGGCCCTGTAAACAAGCGTCTTTCTGTGTGAAGACGTGCGCGGCCACCTCCAGCACTTGCGCCCTCGCCTCTCGCTCCCGCGCTGCACAACATTCCTCGCATTTTCACGACCGAGCGATCTCGGGGCCCTCACGCGCTTGAGACGCTGCTCTACAGCGCCGTTCGTACCAAGATTGATTGCGTGTTTGTATTTGCCCTGTCAGCGTTTACTAATAGACTTTAAAATTGTATAAATGAAGACGAAGGAGATGTTATTGCCTGTGCTTGTGTATTTATCCGTGGTTATTTATTCTGAAAGCTTTAGAGCCTTCATGTTTGGTAATAAATTACTTTAACAAAAAAATATTTCCTAACCTTTGCCGGGGTGCTTTAAATGATGCAAATCTTGAACTTTAGTGTGGAGTTTTGACTAAACGCTACTTTCTCATTCGCCATTGGACCTGTGACGCCAGGTAATGGTTTTTCAAGTCACACAATCTGGCAGTGGCAGTGACGACATCGACTGCGTGGGCCCACAATGACCATGAACCATAAAGCAGACAGAGTTATCAATTTCATTTTCACGTTCATCTCTGCGTCTCCCGTGTCCCTTATTTCACTACGTGGCACGCACAGGATCCTGGTGGGAGCTCCGAAAGCCAACTCGGATCTCCTGACGGAGACTGTGCACCCGGGTGCCATCTTTAAGTGCCGGGTGCAGCCGAACGGCGAGCAGAGCTGCACTGAGATGCTGCTGGGTGAGAGGCCGTAACCACGGAGACGTCGTTGTGACGACACCTCTGCGTCTGCACTCTGCCTTCAACTCTCTCTTCCGTCAATCGGCACACGGCAGCTGACGAGGCTGAGTGAACTCTGGCTGAGTGAACTCATTCTACTCCTCCTCTCTGGCATGGCATCGCTTCCTGTTGAGCTATGTTTGTCTCTCTTAAGTTTTCCTCCATTACCCCATCAGTCTACCTCTCAGGTGGGTTGGCTTCTAATTATTGCTCCTTCCACATGGCGGTAGGAGGCCACTGATGGCCACTTCCGGTCATCATCACAGCAGCGGCTTTTAGCTGGCCATCGGACAAAGATGGTCCACTGCATTGTGCGCTTTCAGATGTGCTTCTGCAGTCGTCTAGAATGCCCTTCTGATATTAGAAAGCCACTGGAGCGATCTACTTTGAAAACTAATTTCTTTAGAACAGTTTATGTTTAGTTTGTTGTCCTTCCACGCACCTCGGATTAGCGCGGTTGACTACGTACGGTGCAAAAGAAGTTCAACATATATATGTTCTCAATGCTTTTCACCTTAGTGGCCCCATATAATTTGATTCATCACCAAATTCAGCAGTGTAAATGTTATTAATGTAGCTTTAAGCATGGCTATAGGTCACCAATATACTGAGACAACTCTTCAGGAAGGAAGTGAACGTTTTCTTTAGCTGGGATGTGGTGGAGCATTTATGGGGGGGGGGGGGGGAACACTATGAAATGACATGGAAACGCTACGTATATTTATGGCTCTTTGATTCCATTGTTCCCATCGTGGTGCCATGATAAGCCACCTGATGTAAGACAATACCACATAAAGGAGATGATAAAAATGAGGCCGTACGCATAAAGATGGTACAAACCAGACAATAAATCATGTATTCTTGAATCAAACAATAACCCTGAATAATGACAATTTAATAAATGGGCAGTTGGAGGATCGTTACGCCGCTGGTTTTTAATCCTCTCGGTGGTCGGGTCTGTGGAGGCGCACGGATTGGGTGCGTTACCTCACCGTTGTCACCTCTGGGTCACGGCCCCCAGGCTCGCGGCACAACCACCAATGTGGGCGCACGTGCCTGGAGGAGCGCGACAACCAGTGGCTCGGCGTCAGCATGGCCCGGCAGAACAAACCCGACGGCAAGATCCTGGTAAGCGCAGTCTTATCGGCCAGGGCTCACCAACGTAGTACCCACCAACACTACCTCCTCGCCCTCCTTGTTCTCACCCGTACGTTTCCGTGCGTTGCCACTGTAGGCGTGCGCTCACCGCTGGAAGAACGCGTTCTACGTGAGGGAGTGGAAGCTGCCGCATGGCCTGTGCTACATCATCCCCGCCAGCCTCGCCCCCAGCGAGAGCACACACATCATCCCCTGCTTTAAAGGTGCGGCCGAGCCAGCGGAGTACAGCGAGACCTTTAATGAGCTGGGCACGGTGGTGGCCATTTTTTTTTTACCTCTGATCCACCACTTTGGGAGTCGAGTAGAGAGTTGTGAAACGGCCAAAACTGCTGGACTGTGAGGTGGCCAGGCGATGGTTAAGGTGAAGGTCAAGGTTGTTTTATACCACACGCCTAGATTCGTTTGAGGCTTTTCCTACTGAAATAAAAGGCGTTCGAAAAAAAAAGATTTAACCCAGAGTGGAGGAGTGGCCCAGTGGTTAGTGCACTCTGTTATGAATCGAGCAATCTGAGCTCAATTCCCAGACATTGTTTCCATCAGTGGTAAGATATATCTGAACCAGTTTTGGTTGGGTCGCCTGATTCACCATCTCGCATTGACCAGGGTGGTGAAGTATGGCCGACATGGCATGGGGAGGCCTTCCTCCAGGACTGGAGCGGTGATAAGGCTGTAAAATAATAATATTATCTTTATTATTAACGCTTTTGTTGGCCAAAACGTGGAGACCCAAGCCAGAGGATAAAAGTATTATTGGCCCTGACAGCTAACCCGCCAGCTGCTATCCTGCTGATTGAATATTTACAAAGACAAACGCATGTTGGAAGGCGTTACATACTATTCTTCATGTATGGTGCGGGCGAAGAGGGTTGCGGCATTGAAGGTAGGGCCGGTGTTCACCGTGTTTCTTTGCCGGGGCTGATGTCAACCGTTGCATCTGTCGCGCAGAGCACCAGAAGAAGTATGGGGAGGAGCACGGCTCCTGCCAGGCAGGGATCGCGGGACTCTTCCTCGAGGTCAGTCTCCCGTGATCCACCGTACTTGCCCGAGACGGCGACATCGATGAACGTAAAAAAAAATTAAATGTTCATTCAAATTTTATTTTACCAGGTAAAGTCCACTGAGCTATATAGCTCTTTTTCAGAAGCAACCTGGCCACAAATAATAGCTCGACGAAGTGGTTTATCACGTTAAAATTTAGCGCAGCCAAATATGATGTTGATTCTAAATGCGGAGGGAAAACCCAGAGCACCCAGAGAACAATCCACGCGACCACGGGGAGAACATGCAAACTCCAAATATACAGCAGGCGTCAGGGTCGGTATGGAACCCACAACCTCCTCCATACCAGGCGAGGTATTTAGCATCTCGCCACAGTTTAAGATGGCAGTGAGGCTGAATCTGTTCATCGTACTGATGACGAGCTTCATTTCATTTTTATTTGTACATTGCGCCTCTGACCAAATTGCCCAGAATGCGCTAGGTGAGCTTGATCCTGGACAGGGCTTGGCTGGATAACCGCCGCTACCTGATGCGCCGCAGTGCAACAATATCCATTACCGCACAGAACTCCGTGCTCACTTTCATAAACTCCCACTCACCAGCGTGGTGAGCGTAGCGTGTTCGAAATAACTCCTGTGTAAGCATGGGGAGGCCCCCATCCAGCGGCGGATTGACAAGAGGGTCATACGCAGTGATGTTGGGCGGGTGTTGGATCAGTGGCATTTGTAATGGCGAGGGTGGGGTGGCGGTGCTTTGCGTGTCCTAGGATGCGGTCGTGCTGGGTGCTCCCGGCTCTTTCTACTGGACGGGCACGGTGATCCTGCACAACCTGACCACACGCGCCAACTCCTTCTACTCGGAGAGCGAGCGCCGCGCTGTCGGCTACAGCAGCTACCTCGGTGAGCCGTGGCACAGCTATGTCCAGCGTGCAGGCGGTGCAACTGCACCAATGCCCATGGGCCGTGGGGGGCCCAAGCGCCGGGCTAAGAAGAGGGGCGTAGGAGGAGGCGAGTGCTGGCGGTTGGCATCGAGGCCTTGGCGGTGCCAACTTTAGGCCGAGACAATGTGGGCGTTTGCCTACGGCGGTGGCAAGTTGTTGTGTTGGGCCTTGAGAGGGGCGACTTTGTGTGATTGGTGGATGTGGGTGCTCGAGATCTGCTCACGGACATCGACACACCGTCGACGGTTATAGAACGGGGAAGGAGTGGGGGGTCCCATTCAATTCCTCATACCATGTCTCATGTCGACCAAGCACCGCTGCTGATGATCCGGCCCAGTGGGCCATGGGTGCCCACTCTCTTCTCTTCTCGCATCATCGATTCAAACAGCAGCAGCAACAACAGAATAGGAATTTTGTATTTTCTTACTAATTTTCTTTGACAAGAGTTTTTCCGTTGTGTAGTGACGCACTCAGAGACACTAGGAGTAGGAGGCACTCTATTTATTAACAGCCTTCACAGGTCACAAGGGATAACTACAACTGTCAGTCAGGACAGCTGGCAGACTGCCTGACTGACGACGCCGAGAAGGTGAAGACGCAGACGAAGACTCCAGCAGCACGACGGGATCCCACTCCAAGCAACAGCCCCGAACCTTCGCTCGGGGTCCCCTTTTATCCTCCTTGCTTGGCCTCGCTCCGCCCCGGCCACGCCCCCCTTCTAGAACCTACTAGAAGGTTCCCGGGCTCACCTCACATGCCCCCTCTATCACCTTTCCCCTACATCCCTCTCTCTGACTTATCACGTGACCTGCTGACAGGCAGGGCTGCTGCAACTGCAGATCCCCTTCTCTGCCAGCAACCCGCGCTATGCTACGTAGTGACCCGTTTCATGTCACTACACTTGTATGGGGAATTAATTTGCGTGCCGATGCGTGGTACCACGCAGCTGTTCGGCTTCATGGTCACGCGCGCGGGCGCCTCGCAATCTGCTGCCAGCATCCTGGGATTGAGAGCGGAAAATTAAGGCCCCCCCACGTTTGCAAAAAACTGCAAACGTGTTCACTTGTCAATTTGTCAGCTTGTTTAGCCATTAATTTGTTTACGCTTTGTGTTTGCAGAGGAAATGGAAAATTGTCCAGTTCCTTAGGCAGACCGAGAGGTTCTGCGTCTTGTTATGGAGTGTGGTGGTCGGTGTGTTTTTAAGTTTAAGAGCCAAGAATGTTTTCTGCTCAAGGTGCACTTTCTCATTTGTTCATAGGACACAGCACCGTAGGTGGTCAGCTGGCTCAGAGATCAGAGCGCTGAGCTAACACAGCTGAGACTTCTGGTTTAAATCCGGTCATCCACCTGTGATAGTGAGTTGATGGTTTCACTCGGATCACCAATGACTGCGCAATAAATGAATTCATATTAATTTGGGTTTTTACTTAACTTGACACAATTCCACCTCCGTAAATGAAAACTATGGGTTTGACTACCGTGTGACTCTTACTCTCTGTAGCAAAGTGAGTGGTAAAGTGTTGGCTCCAAGTCCAGTCAAGAGGTCACTTGCAGGGATCTAAAAAGTCGTTCTGTAATGCCTCCTACCACAGACCATGCTCTCACACGTCGTGTTGCCCTGCCCTGCGAGGGTTCCTCATAGATTATTCATCTCGTGACACGACACCGGCAGCACAATCAGGATAACACTGGGGGGAAGGGCATGGGAAAATAAAAAAACTGTTTGTTAAGACACATCACCGTGTTTCATTTGACACCTTGCGGAGCCGTGCTGTAGATGCCTCCGCAGGATATTGCGCGTTGGCACCGGGATGAAGCCCTCTTCCTCTGACGAGGGCCCCATCTGAGAACGTAGGAAAGCCGCCGCCACTGCTGTCGCTTGATGGAAACGTCGGGACTTGGCAGAGCGCGCCTCGTTGCACACAACAGGTTGCAGATGTTGCCGCCTGTTTGCTGCTACTTTAGGCGCAGGTAGCTGGGTGCTGAGCTTGTTCCCAGGTGCAGGTGGCTGGGCGCTGGAGAGCCATGAACTCAAACGAACAAATGCTAATGAACTTCGTCGTCGTGACCTGGCACGGCAGCACGTGCGCTCGGCCTGTGAAACGCTGCCCGGGAAGTGGACAACGATCCTCCCCCTTCCCACCTCCAGCAGCCACGATGAACTGGCACGATTACTAGTCATGATTCAATCCAAGAAATGGCTACTTTGCAACAAGCGTAGGTTGACGCGGTTGTGACGCGCAGCTCTCTCACGTGTCACCCGAGGGCTGTACTGCACGTTGTTTGGCGCGATGTCTGACATTTTGCTCCACGTGCTATTCCTGGAGAAGCTCCCAGCTCGTGGAGCAAAACGTCAGACATTGTGCCGAACAGCGCCGTACGACTCAAAAAAACATCGCAGAGCTGTCACTTAAATTTCTTGTCTTGTGTTAACTGTCACGTTTGTATTGTTTCTTGGTGTTTCTGACTTATACAGTTTAACTTAAACTGTTTATACAGTTTCAGTTTGCTTCGTTTGTCTAAATGTAGCAGCACATCCTTTTGTAGATAATTTGAATACAATCATACGTATATGATTCTTACACACATCACTCCGAGTGCGTATCTTGAATATAATGTACTCCGCAGGGAACAAATCAGGGTGTCATGTCTGGTGGGGGAGTTTCTAGGCAAATTAAGACCCTGCACACTTCATGCACCTGCGAATTCGTAATCACGAAAAGCTCTGTCGTGGGTGACTGACTATGCAGAGTTTGGATATTCACTATAGATTTGGGACGATTGCATATCCTGAGCAGGTGAGTACTGCCATGGCTGTGTTCGATTCACCCAGAGTCACAGACAAATCGAAGGGTGTAGCCAGGGCTCCAGCTTCTAACAACTCTGGTGGAATCGTTGCAGGGTACAGCATCACAGCGGGGCACTTCACACACCCACAGAGCACGGAGGTCGTGGGCGGAGCGCCGCAAAGAGCCAACGTCGGAGAGGTGAGGGTTACGCGAGACGCCTCAACCATGCTTACACACACAACTCGGCCTCCTGTGGTGTGTGCACAACAGCGCTGGGGAGACGCAGGCAGCCTGGCATGGTGCTGTCCGTACCAGCCCATTGCGTGCCATTCCATTACTAACATGCTCCCACAAACAGCACTTGCCCCTGTACTTCATAAAGCCAAATGCGGGATCTTTGTCTTTTCGTGTGGGCAGTGATGAAGCGATATTGGAAGCACCAGGCACCACCTTTGTACAAAAGACAAAACTGATAGCAATGCAGTCTAATTTTGAAACTCAAATGTTTACGTAGCATTCTCGTACTGAAATAAGTGCACTCGAGTTTGTGGTTATTTTATATCGTAATGTCACACGTTCCTGTGTGTCTGTCTGCTCAAGGTTTACCTCTTCAGGATTCAGCGAGGAGGTCTCCACATCATACGACAGTTCTCAGGGAAGAAGGTGGGCTCACGGATAGTGTTTGTAAAACCTTAAAAAGTCTTCAACCTCTGTTCCTATTCGTGACCTGACGCTACTACACATTTGTTCTGCGGCCATAACATGGCTACACGATAAAAGCAGATTAAGGTAAAGATACAGCCCTGCCGTGCCTTGCCCTGCCATTGCTGGTGGAAGAGGTCTTCTCTAGAGGAAGCTCTAGAGAGGGTATTTGGCCTACTCTTCCACACTGGCCATGCGTCTTGGAAGAGATGGTAGTGCCCACACTTTACCCCACCACACAAGATCTAGTGATCGACTAACTGTGGTTGTACCCATTTACCCTGCTGGGCACACAGAGGTCGGGAGTGGGATTTCATCAACTGGCCCCATTGCTTCAACTGCCGCGCCAGGAGATAGAATCGAACCAGCGACATCTGGATTGCAAGTCCCGTGCGCTGACCGTTACACCACAGCAGCTTCCCTGCTACCAGATGATAGTTTTGTCATCATCGCAAAGCAGCAACAATAGTATCCAACGCATGACTTTGTAAACATCGAACTTCGGAACAAGTCAGTGCACGTGTTTTGGTCTAAAAGTGATTTTGAGAAAACCGCGCTGGTGCCTTGCATACACAGCCGCTCCGTTGTGAGCGCTCCCGTGCCTGTGGGGAGGATGGATTTGCGAGTAAAAATAAAATTGCCTCTGTTGCGCATGGGACATAGGGGGGAATTGTTCTCTACATGTTAATGAAGATTAGCAAAAATTCACACTTTAATTCCCGTTAAAATAGTTCTATTAAAATGTATTTTATGGAGCTGTGTTGGCAGGGATGTAGAAACACCGGCTTAATGCACTTCACCACCCCAGTTATTAACAACAAACACTGCTTTGTAATAATACGCACGGCGATGTACTCAGCTAACATTTCACTCAGAGGCCCTTCTCTAGATGAGAGCCGGGATGTTAACTTGTTATGTGATTAAAACATTTTCCATTGGGAAACATAACCTTCGGAGAAATGTCACTCCAATCGAAATAAAAGTTTTGAGAGACGTTCAAGAGTGCAACCCAATCGAACTGTCGGCAATGAAACATTCGGCAAGAATTATCATGGCAGTTAAGATCCATTTAGTGTTTTACAATCGAGATTACCCATTCAGCCCATTGTGCCACTCTGGTCAATCAGAAGCCAGGAGATTGAAACGTGACCTCTGCGTGCTATACCTGTTATTCCACAGTCACATAGTAGTTACTTTTTAGGGCCAGTGGGTGATGTGGGCCCAGCGGTAGGGCATTCACCGCTCGTTATTGCAGAGGTTCCTGGTTCGAATCCCACAGGCCACCCTGGTTAATGCCGAGGGTGTATTAGCCATAAACGCTCACCGTCTACTTCACAGTGCATGATGTTAAAGATCTCGTGATATAAATCTCGGAATAGTAGGCCATCGTGTGCCGAATCATGGTTCAAGTTTGCCAAATTGACACACCGCAAATTACGAAATTGGGAAAAACACACAGCAAATGACGCCACCCCCTCCCGACTACAAAACCCCGGCAGGATCCTCCCAGAAGAGTCTCGAAACTCGGCGAGGCGCTCCGTGGTGATCGAGGGGGGCGATAACAAAACGTGCGATTTAGCCCCGGGCATTTGTGCGTCATCTCGTTTGCTCAGATGGGCTCGTACTTCGGCTCGGCGCTGTGCGCCGTCGACCTCAACAGCGACGGCCTCTCGGATCTGCTGGTGGGCGCGCCCACGCACAGCGCCTCACGGGACGAGGGCCGCGTGCACATCTATGTCAACCACGGCAATGTAAGGGCGCCGCGGCGGCAAGATGTTGACTACCTCGCCTGGTACGCGGGAGGTCGTGGGTTCGACGATCCCGACCCTGACGACGCCTGTATATTTGGAGTTTGCGTGTTTCTCTCCCCGCGGTTGCGTGGATTTTTCTCCGGGTCCTCTGGTTATTCTCCCTCCACATTTAGAATCGATATCACGCGTTTGGAGTATTCGACTGCTATAAATATCCACGTGATAAGCCGCTTCGTTGAGCTATCATTTGTGATAGCTAGGTCGCTTATGAAAAAGAGTTAATAGCTCAGTGGGCCTTACCTGGTAAAATAAAAATAGGTAAAAAAAGTAGATAAGATCAGCGGCACTTGCGCGAGGCCAGGGTGAACTTGGTGTGGGCGGCGGCAGCAGTAGCAGCATTCTCGTGACGTCCACGTCAGTGTGGAGAGCTGCTTGCGTCACGCCGGTGTGGTGTCGCTGCTGCGGTCCCTTTGCACGCAGTGGTCCGTCCAACTTGCTGAGGACTTTGGTAGAATAGGTGGATACCACGCACAATTATCATATTTGTCAATGTCTATGGATAATGAGAGTGAGACCGCAGACAGATGCTGCACCGGATGTGCGCGGTTAATTTGTCAAAGTGAAAATTACACATTTGTGTAATTTGCTGTGGTCAAAACTTAGGTTGGATTTGGTGGTCGGGTAAATAGTTTAACTTTCCTACCTGTGTTAAGCCATCGTAACAACTATTATTAATCGTCTTGTTTTGTTTTGATCATGAATTGTTGTCCAAACCGAGTGATCCAGCTTAATTCAATTCTCGTCCAGTTGTAAATATAAGCCCATTAAATGCACATTGCCATAGGCTGATACCATACATGTTTTTATTTATTTAAATACAGACACCATTACACATTTGTGTAATGATGCCATGCTCCGGGATTTCCGTTTGAAACGAATAAAATAAAGATTCACTAATCTGACGGTGAAAAGAAAGTTTTTTTATGAGGAGCATGAGTCCGTCCGCTCGAGGCTGCGTGCCGACCTCCGAGCCGCACAGAGCGCAGATCACACTTACAGACAGCCTCAGATCACACTTACAAATAGCCTCAGATCACACTTACAGACAGCCTCAGATCACACTTACAAACAGCCTCAGATCACACTTACAGACAGCCTCAGATCACACTTACAGACAGCCTCAGATCACACTTACAGACAGCCTCAGATCACACTTACAGACAGCCTCAGATCACACTTACAGACAGCCTCAGATCACACTTACAGACAGCCTCAGATCACACTTACAAATAGCCTCAGATCACACTTACAGACAGCCTCAGATCACACTTACAAACAGCCTCAGATCACACTTACAGACAGCCTCAGATCACACTTACAGACAGCCTCAGATCACACTTACAGACAGCCTCAGATCACACTTACAAATAGTGTCTCACTGTGCCGGCAGTGACCGGGCACAAGTGATGGCCGCCGTCCACCGCTGCCCACGCCGCCCACCCAGGCACCTCCCTCCCCTTGTCCCAAAACTTCCTTGAGGGTGTAATCGTGGCAGGCCGATCGCTCGCTCACTCGTTAATCAAATTAGCTCCGCGAAGAGCGGGGCAGACCATCACAAATAACCGGCGCAGTGTCTGCCTGCTGCCCTGCCCGGCGCGACCTTTGTGCCCCCCCCCACTTCTCCCGGCGTGTCTTAACACGTGCCCTTTGACCCCAGGGTGACCTGGTGGAGCAGGAGCCGCTGGTCGGGTTGAACGCTTACAACGCGCACTTCGGAGCCGTCATCGCCGCGCTGGGCGACATCGACGACGACGGATTCCCAGGTACGTTCCACTCGCCTGGGCGACAGGGACGTGCGCTCAGGGGAGGCAGGGGAGGCACAGCCTCGCCTGCCATACTCCAATGGAAATAGCTGTAAAGTAAAAATGAAAATTAAGATTTTTCCACTGATCTGTGCTATGTCCTTTCTGTATGATTCCAATCATTTTCAAAGTCAAAATCGCCAAATTTGCGGAGCTCCGATGCAAATAAAGGGAGAGACGAGAGGTGAGGCAGCACAGAGCTCTGCCTCCCCGCTGATTGCGCAACCCTCAGAAACTGAATGGAGCGCGGTAAATAAGCGCGCCTGTTACTATCTCTCTGTAATGGTTGGAATCATACAGAAATGGCATTTATAACACAGATCAGTCCAAAAATCTTTTGTTTTTTATTTTTCGTAACAGCTACTTTCATCTGAGTATGACAGGTGGGGCTCTGCCTCCCCTGCCTCCCCTGACCGCACGTCCCTGCTGGGTGGCGACTTTTCGAGTTTCCATCTGGGGTTACCGCTTGTCCTGGTTTTCTAAGGATCGTCCCCTTGTTCAATGAGGGTTGAGTGAGATTGCTACTGTGCTGGGAAATCTGTAAGTCCTCCTAGGACACAAGAAGTCCCCTTTGTTCGTCAGTTGTGTGATAATGCACCACTCACGACGATACACGTGGATGTTGTTCTTGCGTCTTGCGCGATAGTGAGAATTATTCTTCCCGTAATGTGCCGATTATTTGTGCCTCAGCGGTGGCAACCCCCAGTGTCGTCGCCGTCTTGGTTTCACACGCACTTTGCCGCAATAGGGCACGCCCTTTCCTGCTGGAGTCTTGATTTTACAAAATTATAAAAGTAGTTATTTATACACAAGGTAATGATTTTTGGAAAATGGGCTCCTTCTGTAAAACATAAATGTGTTCTTCCGTTTTCAGTCAAAAGAAATGGTCACGCATAAAAACACACTGGTCTTTGAACGTTACATTCGTTGTTAAAAAAGAGAGCGGATTTGTTTCGTAGAAAATTCGTGCTTCGCCGAATTGGGGGATAAACGCTTCAGAATCTCCCGTAATGCAATTACAAACCGAGGAATCTGAAATAAATAAAACTATAAAAGAATGTTTAACCACACAGCTCTTGATTTTATTGAGCGATTTATGAGCAGCTGTCCGAGCGGCCGTGACCGTCCCTCTGCTGCCGCTACCGCTGCTGCCGCTGCTGCTGCTGCGCTTTCTCTCCGTCTCTCGGCAGACGTCGCGGTGGGGGCACCGCAGGAGGAGGAGTTCGGGGCGGTGTACATCTACCATGGCAGCCAGAACGGCATCACTCACAAACACTCGCAGGTGTGTGTACACCCACCCCACTCACACACTCACACACAGGTGTGTGTACTCCCACACCACTCACACACTCACACACAGGTGTGTGTACTCCCACACCACTCACACACTCACACACAGGTGTGTGTACACCCACACCACTCACACACAGGTGTGTGTACTCCCACACCACTCACACACTCACACACAGGTATGTGTACACCCACACCACTCACACACTCACACTCACAGGTGTGTGTACTCCCACACCACTCACACTCACACACAGGTGTGTGTACTACCACACCACTCACACACTCACAGGTGTGTGTACTCCCACACCACTCACACACCACTCACTCTCACAGGTGTGTGCACTCCCACACCACTCACACTCACAGGTGTGTGTACTCCCACACCACTCACACACCACTCACACACTCACAGGTGTGTGTACTCCCACACCACTCACACACCACTCACACACTCACAGGTGTGTGTACTCCCACACCACTCACACACCACTCACTCTCACAGGTGTGTGCACTCCCACACCACTCACACACCACTCACACTCACAGGTGTGTGTACACCCACACCACTCACACACTCACACACCACTCACACACAGGTGTGTGTACACCCACACCACTCACACACTCACAGGTGTGTGTACTCCCACACCACTCACACACCACTCACACTCTCACAGGTGTGTGTACTCCCACACCACTCACACACTCACACACCACTCACACACAGGTGTGTGTACACCCACACCACTCACACACCACTCACTCTCACAGGTATGTGTACACCCACACCACTCACACACTCACACACAGGTGTGTGTACTACCACACCACTCACACACCACCCACTCTCACAGGTGTGTGTACTCCCACACCACTCACACTCACACACAGGTGTGTGTACTACCACACCACTCACACACACACAGGTGTGTGTACACCCACACCACTCACACACTCACAGGTGTGTGTACTCCCACACCACTCACACACTCACACACCACTCACACACAGGTGTGTGTACACCCACACCACTCACACACCACTCACTCTCACAGGTATGTGTACACCCACACCACTCACACACTCACACACAGGTGTGTGTACTACCACACCACTCACACACCACTCACTCTCACAGGTGTGTGTACTACCACACCACTCACTCTCACAGGTGTGTGTACTCCCACACCACTCACACACTCACAGGTGTGTGTACTCCCACACCACTCACACACTCACACACCACTCACACACAGGTGTGTGTACACCCACACCACTCACACACCACTCACTCTCACAGGTATGTGTACACCCACACCACTCACACACCACCCACTCTCACAGGTGTGTGTACTCCCACACCACTCACACACCACCCACTCTCACAGGTGTGTGTACTCCCACACCACTCACACTCACAGGTGTGTGTACTCCCACACCACTCACTCTCACAGGTGTGTGTACTCTCACACCACTCACACTCACAGGTGTGTGTACCCCCACACCACTCACTCTCACAGGTGTGTGTACTCCCACACCACTCACACTCACACACAGGTGTGTGTACTTCCACCATTCCCAAATACTCCTAGGTGCCATGGTGGTTGTTTGAACATACTTCGCCACGATGGTCGGTGTGGATTGGTGAAGGGGGGAGTCCAAGGACCGGTTAGATATCCCTGGTGTTAGGTGAGACTGGTGAACCGAACACAGGTCGCCGGATTCGTAGTGCAGCTTGCAAACCACTGTGCCATCGCTGTGCCCTGCAGTCGTATGCCTCTGTTCGGCTTATTGTGAACAGGGGGTAGACGGTGCTGCTCTTTGTCGACCGCGTGAAAACCTCAGTACGAGCGAGCGGCGCATGTCAAGGAGTCAAAGCGGCGAGCGAAATGCGTAGTGCAGACCACGTGAATGATGATGATGCCAGCGGCTGCCAAATTCTCCTCTGTGGGGCCCTTTCCACTCGCACATTGCGCATGATGAAGGGCGCGCAAAGTGTCACCGCGAGCTCTGGTCTGGGCAGAGATCGTGGCCTCTGTTAAAATCTTCAGTTTTGTTTGCCGACTGCGCAACTGTATTTCAAGTCGGCCCGGTGTGGGATGCGTGAATTCGACCATTCCCCGGAAGTCTGTTTTCCCTTTCATAGGCGATGACTAAAGCATCGAAGCAGGCAATCCCCCAAGATGTGTGAGCTCCGTGCCAAAGTAAACTGTCTTTTCACCAGGTTTTGCAGCGAGCGTCTGCTGCTGCTGTCTGCTCGTTACCTAGGATGAACCTGGAGCAATTGGTGCCAAGTCCGCTATTAGCGTTCATTTTCACTCCGCTCTAACCTGCGCCCACGTCACCCTGACTGCGCCCAAACTCATCGGGTCGCAAGAGCTCAGCAGGCTGGAGCATGGTTGATAGCGGGGGAGGGAGTCGGTCTGCGAATGGCGAGTTTTATAGCCTGGGGCTGTGAGCTCGCCACGAAGTGGCGGTACAGAAGTTAATTCAAAATGTATCTTTACGGAGCTATGAGTGTCTGACTATAGGTATCGATTTTCTTGGGGTGCTGAAAGATTTATTCAAAATAAAGCCAGACGCTCATTCATGGGATTTTCCAAACATACCAATGGCAGGGCCCTTCTGAAAAAGTCTTGAGACCGTGAGGTTATTCTCGGTAAATAATACAAATAACAATAATAGTTTAACAATAATGATTATCACCGTTGCGCTTGCAAGACGTTGGTAAACAAAAACTATCCACGTCGTTGCCCACAAGTTCTGTGGTCATTGTTGCCCGATGGCCCAGCCTCCCATTCGCCGCAACCTCTCCACATGTGACACCTGATTCATTCCAGACGGTGGCCTCGCGCCAAGCAGGGGGTCGTTTCTCATCCCCACTCGCCTATGTTTTCTCGCGTCTCGAGACAAAAGCATATTAGCTGAATACATACAACAGGCATTGCTCGGGAAGCTGGTCCTGTGCTGAATCCATCCAACCTTCAATCACAGAATTGTCTCCTGCCTTCTCGGACCACATGCAGTGCGCCGCTAAGTTAGTTTGCAGTGACAGGTTCCCCTCGCTCCACACACAACAAACATTCCCCGTATTGCCTTGAACAGACTGCGAGGCTGAGTGCTGTTAGCGAGCAGCAACTATGAAGGCCAACACGGTACACCAAGGAGGTGGGCGGCCAGCACCATGCCCAAACGCCTTTGTCTGCCCTGTGGTGATGTTTTTACGCATCGGATTTGATAATCATTTGAGGCTGAGTCGACCTAGGGGAGGCCCAGGACCAGTTAAGATAATTGTCACACGTGTTGGCCGTCAGCGGGAATCGAACTCAGGTTGACAAGTTCGTAGGGCAGTACACGACTGCTCGTAGCACTCACTCACACTCGTAAGAAGAAAGGGATCCCCCTGTGTAGATTCATAGGTTTCCTGAAACAAGTGCTGTTAGCAAGCGCCCATTCAGCCTGGCACTTCACACAAGGGGGGTGGTGTGCAGTCAGGGCCATGCCTACCTGACATTGTCTCCCCTGCTGCTGCACCAGTCACTTACTCATTTAGGGTGGATTTGACCATAGTGAGGACCAGGACAGAATAAGGCGTCACCGATATAATTGATGGCCAGCAATTGAATGCACATTTTCCAGGATGGTCGTGCAGTGCTTAGAATCGCTGTGCAAATGCACGTCGCGCGCATATATACCAGGCGCCTTCAAAGGTGCTCGCTAACAGCACTCACCCAAACAGTCTGTTAAATGCAATATAGGGAAACCTGTCACTGCAGAATAACTTAGCGGCTCGCTGCATGTGGTGCCAACCATACGTCGCACGGTTTACCACGTAGCACAGTTGACTACGTACGGTACGAAAGGAGTTCTACATACATACATAAGATATACGCACATTTGCGTAAACACGTGTCAGCATTGACACATGCGTGTGAACTGTCGCTCGTAGTGGTCACAGTGGGGGGAGAAGCGGGTTGTGGGGATCGCTGAGCCGAACCCCCCACGACGGCCGTTCGCCTGCGCTCACTGCCTGGCACGGAACCCCCCTTCGGGAAGCGACACACTTCCTCTCGTGGCACACAATGGCGTTGCGTGTGCGCTGATGATGTCACCTTCCGCTGCCGCTTGAAAAAGACGACAGTGTCGTCAAGCAGCACAGTGTTTGTGGAACCAGGGGCTCCAGCTCTGGACATCTGCGAAAGAGAACTTCATAGCTCATCGGATTCCTCCAGGAGAAATAAAGATTCTTATTTTGAGGGATTTCCACGGTGCCTGGCAGAGGGCGGAAAACGCCAGCACAGTGTGGTGACAACATTATATTTGGTCACGATGGCATCTTGATGATTTGTAATTACGCTGTTGTTTGACATACACATCTATGGAAAGAGCAACTATATCCACGTCAATTTCTCAACTTCCTCGTGTATTAAAAATAAGTTGTATTTTGTTTTACCAAACAATATCTTCTCACCCCTCTTAATTTTATCAGCGTCTCTCGAGTGACCAAGTCTGAATGCATCTATTTATATTTTTGTATTTCTAAATTTTACTGAATTTAGACGTACAAAAATAATACTCTTGATAAATCCGGTCTCACGTTAATTAAATATGAAATCGTGAATATTTGGAAAATTGGATGAGGTTTGTTGTAGAGCCATGTGTTGAAAACGCACAGGCCAGGCGATGTCAAAGCTGCCTGTGGAACGTCATGAATCATATGGTTTAAAGGCCCTTTTTTAAATTCGTAAATTTCTCATTTTACGATTATATAAGTCTGCTCAGCAAATTCCACTTCAGCACACAGTGTCCTGTTAAACACACTGTGACGCCAACGTGCATTACTGAAAAAAAAAATTGTTCGAGAAAAATATGCACAGATGCTCCACGAGTCTCCCGCACTGGCAGTGTCCACCGCTTGGAATGGAAAAGATGCCCACGCTCATTTCAGCACCGTCATTTTCTTGATGGCTCAATTGGTTTGTGTTTTCTTTTTTTACACGGCAGCATTCCGCTTGCCTCCTCCGCATGACGTCCACTTGAGAATGGATGGAGGCCACGGGGGATCCAACACAGTCCCCCACCCCCGCCCCGCTGAGTAGAACGGCCTGAGGTCCGGGGTAAAACGTTCTGGATCGCGTGTCCGGCATCACGGAATGTGCCACAGTTTTTGGAGGGAGGCGGAATCCGCGATTGGAATTCCCACAGCCGGCGGATATTTGCCGTCTGTCCGCACGTGGGTCCCAGATGCTCCTGTGCCACGAGATCGAAACACCACGAGCCAGCATCGGGAGAACGGGGGCCGGGGGGACGGAAGATTATCCCACTCTGGCATGACAAAACAACAGCCCGTATTACTCCTTAAAGAATCTAACGGCTGAAAATAAAAATTCGGTGGATTTAAATGAGTGTGTCAGAGTGAGATCAGTCGAATGTCATGCTCAGTTATGGCAGCTGAAAAAGAGAATATGTTACATGTATACATTGCTCAATGGTGTCAGGGTGATGGGTCGACCACAGTCCGCTAGTTTGTCACTGCCGGTGGGTTTGTGTAAAGCAGCGTGCTGGAGGCCGGCAAGGGTCCTGCTGCGTCATGGCCTCCATTACTCATCATCGGTCGTGACGTTGATGCTTCGAGTTGAACTCTGTTTTGTGTGAAGAAGAGAGCCTTGCTGGTGCAGCCCCAGCTGTCTTCGTGCACATGGCCGTGCAGTAGTGTCCTCCTTCATCTGCCCCGTGGCTTTATGCTCTTGTCCATGGTGAGCTCGAGCTTTATCGGTCAGAATCTGATCAACAGATCGGCACGTATAAATAATATTGTGAACGTGACAATATTGTCGGGTTAACGTCAATAATGTTGGCATAATACCACCACGTGGCCTAACTGAAACACAGACACGGATTAGGGACACCTCGGCCAATGTGTCTCTTGTGCAAACTCGACACTTGAAGGGGTGCTCGCTCTCTCGGGTGGACGGGGAGTGCGAGTGAGCTGCGCGCTCCCCAGCGCTGCCGCTGTGGGAATGCGACATGGCACCGATCATCACGATCGACGCCTGCTCGCGGTGGCGCCGGTGATACATATGCGGGACTTCGACGGGACGGGGGCCGCACGTGTCAATCGAGGTGTTGGCTTTCGGTAGGCGGTGTAGCTGATGTCGTTCTTGCTGTTACAGTTGCTATTTGGTTACAGCCACGGGGGAACTCAGTCCCACGGTGAATCCGCGCTTTTTTGGCAACGGAGTCAGCCGGCCCTATCGCATTACAATTCAAATAGAGACCTCGTCCACAGCCAGATGACGAAGCTAATTGCTTTCCCCGCCTTTATTGTATTAGTTAATGGACACATAGACTTAATAATTGAAATTTCATAATTTGAATTGGCAATAATGTTCCAAATCTATGAGAGCAATCGACCATTATGGCTGTAATGTTCTCATGAAACTTGATAATGGTCTTAGTTGCCATATCATCGGCACAGCGATTTTACTTAATTTGTAATACATTTTTTGACATGCTTTAAAATATTGTTGCTGCTGTTTACATTGTTGTTGTTAATTTGCACAAGTTGAGAGGGACACGGGAACAAAGAATGTCACTGCCATGTACCTCATGTATGCATGGGTGTGTGGCCAATAAAGCTGACTTGACTTCACTTGGAAGCCGTTGCCACCAATTGGCTGCCACCAGGTTTAAGGGGAACTTTGCCAATGCATTGCAGCTGTGTGTTTCCAGTAACGATTTTAACCTCCGTATTTGTTCTCAGATGAGTTTTGTTTAAAACAAAATTGCATTTCCCCATATTAAGCAAACAAGTTGTGAAAAAACAAAGACGTAAAGAATCTCAGAAGGTGGAAAATTTGAGAAAAAAATGATGAAATGGATGTTGCCAATGTAAATAATGAAATAACTATCATTGTGAAAAGAGCAGTGAAAGTGGGGGACAAGGTAGCATAACGATCGCATCAGAGACGTGGAAGTGGGAGACAAGGTAGAACAGCGATCACATCAGAGACGTGTAAGTGGGGGACAAGGTAGAACAACGATCACATCAGAGACGTGGAAGTGGGGGACAAGGTAGAACAACGATCGCATCAGAGACGTGTAAGTGGGGGACAAGGTAGAACAACGATCACATCAGAGACGTGGAAGTGGGGGACAAGGTAGAACAACGATCACATCAGAGACGTGGAAGTGGGGGACAAGGTAGAATAACGATCACATCAGAGACGTGGAACAGTGAAAATGAAGCAACAGATAGAACAGGAAGCGTAGAAGCGTGGAGAGGTTCTTGTTTGGAGTTGTGGAAAGAGGAGCACGTGGATCAGGGACAATGCAAATTAGAAACATAATTTACACGAGACGAGTAAGTTGGTTTGTTAGGAGTGATGATGACAGATGGGCGAGACTGGTGATGGGATTACAGCCAAATGTGTGAATGCACTCTAGAGAATGACTGTCATGGAGATGGAGGGGTAAGCTCACATGCACGAATGAGATGGATTGTGACTGTGCACGACTGTGAGGGATTCCTTTTGGCACGGGGAGGCTGTCATCCAGCAGTGGATATATCACGGCTCACAACGATGATAAAAAGTGGTTCCTGAAATGCGTTCCTTGAATGCAACAAACTGCGATGTTGTTTTTTCTTCCACATCATTATGTTATCTGTGTCTGTTTTCTCTTCGAGGCTCGCACTGCGTTTGTTTTATGAGGAAGCACTTTAGAGTAAACACTGGGGCCAGATGTGCCTGTGCTAAGCGTAGCTTCGTGTGTGCGCATGTGTGTCTAACTCCATGGGGAGTGGTAGTGTGGCAGTCAGCGTGCTACGCTACGAAACCCGGCGACCCGAGTTCGATTCCTGCTCAGGGCCAACACGAGTGGCGATTACAGAACCAGTCGATGGCCTCCCCTAGGTCAACTCAGACTAAAATGAGTACCTGCTGCTGCAGTGTGTAAACATCGCCACGAGGGAGACTATGGCGGCCAGGCGTGGTTCTGGCCACCCGCCTCCTCGTTTGCCAAGCCGGCCTTCATAAGTGTGAGCTAGCACCACTTGCCCCAACAATCTATTCAGGCTATATGGGACATATGTGTCTTTGTGTAACTCTGGGTCTGCATATGTGAGTTTGTAATTCTGTGTGTGCGCATAACTGTGTGTGCGTGTGTCTGTCTGTTTCTTTATAGAGGTTGTTTGGGAAGAGTATCGAGTCTGGGATCAGCATGTTTGGCCAGTCCATCTCGGGTCAGGTGGACTTGGATGGGAATGGCTACCCAGGTAAGCAGTTCTTTCTCTCTCTCTCTTTCTCATCCTCGAACCCACAGATGCGGAGTCGCGTGCAGACCAAGAAACTGAGCGAGCCTCGCGTATTGAGACATACATTCCTAAGACTCAGCCTTGGGCCACATTAAATAACTACAGAAAATACAAATAAATAGAACGAGAGAGAGTGTATGCGCACTCGCCGCGGTGGAACAATAAAACACGATATGACATCACAGCGGCAGGGTTTAGCTGGGCAACGCTGAGGGGCCTGCGGTGGCGCAAAAAACGCGACGAACCAGCCGCTGGGCTGAGCAGGTGGCTTACACAAAATCCAGACTCCCTCCGCTCCACCTGGAACAATAGTCGGTGATATATGCGCGTTCGTTAGCCCTGCGCACGGTCCTGTGAATCTCCGGCGTGTTTGTTTTAGAACCGCCGATTCGGCCCTCTGCCCTCTTGACATGTTCCGCAAAGTCTCCTGGGGGAATCTTTTCAAGGCCACGCAACGGTCAATATTGGGGATCGAGTCGTGGGAGCTGTCGGGAGTAAATCGTGGGAGCCTGTGGCCCGAGCAGGGGTCGCTTGACCTGAGCATTAGTAGACGGCACTCCAAGGCGGGCGAGCAAAGGCGTCGGGACGGCGACGTGTGTATTGACAGCGCCAGTAAGTCGGTTGTACCCCAAAACAAAACCAATGGCTTAGGGCAGTTGTGTCTCGGCCTCATTACGCCGCCGTGGCTTTAATGCAGCCGCATGGCGTGGGGGGCGGGGGGCTGTAGGTGTCTGACCTCCCACCGCCCGCCTCACATTTCATCATTTGTTTCACTTTCCTCTATCTTGTGCCAATATGCTCAAATAGTGCACATCTGTCTGGCACCCATCTCTCGTGACATCGCCGTCAAGCCGTTCTCTCGCAAGTCTTCTTCTCTTTCGAGTTCCTTCCATTTTTCCGAACAACACACTTTCAATTTCCCTGTATTCCATCCGACATGTGTGTCCAAGTAGTGCCAGTTTCCTCCTCAAGCGTGCCTGTATCATCGGGTCTTCTTCGATTTGCAACCATTTTCTTTCTTTTAGATTGCTCATTCTTATAGTTAAGTCGAAAAACGTTGTACAACCTTTCGCAGCAGTGGAAGTTTTTCTTCAGCAAGAAGCAGGGGACTGGACGAACTCCAGTTGCACAAAAGCTGCGTGATCGGCGTCACAGCCGGTCCCTCAAAGACACAGGGGGCGACAGGCAGAGCACATCGTGACTCATTCTGTTAGCGTTTAACTTTCGTCTGAGTTGGTTTAGTGTTGACTCTTGTCATGTGCCCCCTGAGTTCTTCTATCCAGCCCCTTTAAACGAGGTTAGGATCACCAGTCTCGTCCGTAAGCAGGACGTTATTCACTGTGGTCATGGCTGCAGGATTCACACAGACAATGTCACCCCGCGTGCCACTGTAAATTATGATAAACATTAGCCATTGGTTAATTGCCTCATGATGCATATTAAGTTGAGCAATTTTGTAAAATATTAACAGTTCACGGAATTACCTATTCATGTTTCTTGTTCACATGCAGTAATGCAAAACTTTCCACGGTAATTCACACTCAAGCGCTTAACGACGGCAGCGAGACTGCTTAAACAGCCTTAATGATGCATAATGACTCCCACGCATGACACTGTATTCAGCTGCATTCGTGAATCTATTAACTTGACTTCTATCGGCTGGCATAAATAACCGGACTACTCACAAGATGAGATTGGGCTGGGAAAAAAATTACACTCCAGTTTGAATTTGCGCGATAAACAAATCACGTTACATTTTTCTCATCGGGCCCAGCGCCAGCTCCTCTTGGAGGGGGGCGGGGGTGGGCAGTCGATCTGGTGTGTGGGGGGCCACCACAATAACAGCGATGACAGCGCATAACAGTGAACTTGGGTGGTGCTACGGGGACATTTGGCGGTGCAGGGACCATGACAGCAGCAAAGCGCTGGCCCTGTTCCTCAAAAATCCGACTGCATAAGTCAAAGTTTGATTTGTGTGACCAGGTGAGAACCCAAGATACCAGTGGAGTCTTGTTTGGGAGTACATGTAAACCCTTTTGTAAATCCACTGCTGGATGAGGGCTCCTCGTGCTCTGGCATTGTTGGACCATACTTCGCCACGCTGGTCAGTGTGGATTGGTGAAGGTGGCGAGATTATACATTGGAGCATGGAAGTACAGTACAATGTTTTCTCTACACTGCCCTCTGCTACTCCACGTGTAGGTCCTCAGCCTATAACACCCTTTATGCATGGCGGTCATACATTCAAGCACTGTTCAGACTGCTTGCCTTCTGAAAACAAGAAATCAGGCATATTCCATGGATTTTTTTTATCAATAAAAAAACTGATATTCCACAATAGTCATGAACGGCAAAATGAAAACAGGTCCCACTTGAGAGTCACGCATGTATGTTGAACTCCTCTCCCACCGTACATAGTCAACCGTGCTAATCGGAGGTGTGGGAATTAATCGAAGTGACTCACAGTTGAATTTGAGCAGCGGTAGTATCCTGCGGCGGTGGGATGTTTATCATTCCTGACCGGCCGCTGGGCTCTTAATGCAGTGCCCAAACGGAGAGCTCCGCGTGCATCCCTGCAGTGCGGTGTCCATATGTGCCCAAACCCCAGAGGGCAGGGGCCACAGTTCAGGGGTCGGAAAGAACATTGAGTGAGGCATTAGCGCCGAGCGTCTGGCGATGCCTGGGTTCTATTAGACGAGCTAGCGCCGTTATACTTTTATTGCTGCGCACGCCGTACCGAGGATGAACGCAGCCTCGTAAACTAGCTCTGTGCATCACTTGGCCCACTTAGATGCTTGCAGATCACGACGATGCGGCACCAAAGCAAAAAGACGTTCAAGAGGGTTAACCGGCAGGAGAATACCTTTTAGGAAAATGTGCCGCCAAACTTCAACACTTAGGGCCAGATTCCTATCTTGACAAAGTCACGTACATGTACGTCCCGCTCGTCAATTCACTGCTGGACGAGGGCCTCGCCACGCCTGTGGGTAGTAAGAGATGTTTGACCATACAGTACTTTTCCACTCTTGTCAGTGCAGGTTGGTGAAGTTAGAGGGAGTACAAAAAAACGATGGATTTTTGCTGCGCCACCCTCTGTTGGCCGTAATGCCGATTACACTTGATTGCATGCGCATGGTGTTCACCCATCTTTGCACAGTCCAGCCTAAAGACCCACTTGGCTTCCGAGATTTGATGATACCGGTCACATTTCGGGTGATTTGGTTATAGCCTGACAATTGCATTGGCAACACGGTAATGTTTTTTACCCAGAAAAGCCTCGTTTTCAGGAGAAGCCTGCGATTGGTCAATCATATTAGCATGTAGGAAGAAAGCGGAGACCCTGCAGAAAACGCATGCACACGAGGAGGTAACAATGATAGCTCCCCACAGGTCGAGTTAAGAATGCATTGAGACACTCGCAGCCAGCCCCGGGCACCTCGCAGCCAGCCCCGAGCCTGCAGCATCAGTCTTACACTGGCGGTCGTCAATACCAGAATTCACCAGGCTCGAATCTGCTTAGTGTCTGAGACATGGCAAAATCTGGCCCATTTGTGACGATTTGGTTGTAGGAATTTGTCCCGTTGTAGATGACGGAATAATTGGTACAGTGTGTAAGAAAAATGGGAGGATTCCTGATCAAGTGACAGTTGAACTCTTTACCGCGTGCGCACTGACGCAGACACAAGCACACAGCGGGTCGGCCACCAGTGTCAGTGAGAAGGGAGAGCTTGTTTTTTGGGCAGCTGAAGATCTTAAAATGAGATATTTCTGCAGGTGCTTTTGTAGAGGGAACTCATTTACTGTGGCTGTTTTTTATTCACATACCGTCCCATTGTTACCATCACAAAAACATCTCTAGTTGTCTTGTATAACGATGCTGAGTTTCCCGTGATGCGTTTAGTGTCAGCGATGTATGAACACAGACGAGCACTGCTCTATTATTGTGTTGTGTACTCGTTTCACGAATCGGAGAAGTCACAAACGCACTGACGAACTTGACGGGCTACGTGGTGGATATAAATTTAAATCAATCCATCTTTATTTTGCGTGACGATATGGTCTTCAATAAATTAGGCATCATCCCATTGCTCAGCAGCTGCCGTTAAAGATGCTGTCGCCTCTGGTTTCTTGCAGACGTCGTCATTGGGGCCTTCACGTCGGACGCGGCAGTGCTCTTCAGGTGAGATGGCGCCACGACCCAACGCTGTCTGCTCGACATTGCCACGTGACGACAAGCCACCTCATTGAGCTGTCATCTGTGGCCAGGATGCTTCTTAAAAAGAGCTACGTAGTTCAGTGGGCCTTGCCTGGTACAATAAAGAATAGTTTAGTTTTATGTGTCTTTTTTTGTGATTTGCTTACCTTTCCTATAATTTGCACTGTTATCGTGTTTTGTATTGTTTGTTGTTGTAACGTTCTGAGCCGCTCCTACTGGACATCTGTGAAAGAGCTTTATAGCTAATCTGATTCCTCCGGCATAAATCAGTATTCCGATTCTGAAATGTGAAGCGCGTGGCGTCGTCTCGGAGAGCACTGAGTGGCGAGCGATCGAGCGCCGACGCACGTGGTGTCCCGCAGGACGCGGCCGGTGATCACGGTGGAGGCGTCGGTGGTGCTGCCGCGCTCCGTGAACATCACGGCGCCGCTGTGTGTGGACGGCGGACAGCCGACGCTCTGCCTCAACGTGAGCGTGTGCCTGCGCTTCCGCGGGCGCGCCGTCCCGGGCAAGATCGGTGAGGGCCCAGTGCTCGCGTATGTGCGCGTGCGTGCGCATGTCTGTGTGGGTGTGTGTTCATGCGTGTCTGTGTGGGCGTGTGTTCATGCGTGTCTGGGGAGTGGTAGTATAGCAGTCCCGCTCACGGCCAACACCAGTGATGATTGTCTGAACCGGTCCTGGGCCTCCCCTAGGTCGACTTAGCCTCAAATGAGTACCTGGTACGGTGTGTAAACATCAGCTCACGGGAGACAAAGTTGTATTGGCATAATGTTTGTCACACCAACCCCGAATGCGCCGTGCCGGCTTTCGTAGGTACTTGCTCACGGCACTGTCCCAACAGTCTGTATGTCGACACAGGGGGTGCGTGCGTGCCTGTGCACATTTAAATTTTCCTCTCTGACTTCAGAGCTCTTCTACAACCTGACGGCGGACGTGGCCAAGAAGGCCGGAGGTTCACGGATCATCCTGGGTCCGTACGCCGACGGCATCACGCAGGTGTCGGGCAAGGCCGACCTCGCATACGACAAGCAGTTCTGCCGCACGCAGCTCGCCTACATCAAGGTGAGGCCTGGGGCAGCACTGGACCGCCACCACTGGGAGCCTGGGTTCGAATCCAGGTCTCAAACGATGAGTGCCAGTGACCGGGGGGGGGGGGGGCAGTGGTGGAGGTGAAGCATCGTTTGACTTCCACCCTCGAGTACCTGTTTCGCCACGGGTAGCCACCTCTGAAGTACAACAGAACAGGGACATTTCATGGGAATAAACATATCTCGCAATTCTGTAATATAGAACTACACGTGTAAATACCCTGTCTTGAGTCGTGCAGTATTATGTGCCTCACACAACTGGGGCTTTTAATTTCCTAGTTTATATTACCGAGCGCGTCGCCAGCTACCTCAGACGCCAGCATCTGGAGACTTAGATTCTCACAGCCACGTCTCTCACAGCCTCGCTGTGAAACCTCTCAGGGTGAATTCGTGGCGGGGTTGATTTAAAGGCAGGGGAGGTGTTTTTTTTCCCTTCTGTGTGAAAATTTGGGATAAACATTCCATCCGTCGGGTTATTTATTTGGTCCGTGAAGCAAGGCGGCCATGTCGGTAGCCCGGACGGGCCTGCGAGCGTCTCCACTTGCACACCATGGCCGCGACCATCAACGACAACCTTGACTCCGCTTTCCCTAAACAAGCTGGCAATTAGGTGAACTGGTACATTGAAACTGAAGCAATGCTTGTAAAATGTTGATATGGCTTCTTTGGCATACTGCGTGGTACTGTCCGCAGACTGTACTATCCAGGAAAGCCTCACAGGAAAGTCTCAAGACACCACCTGAGGCATACACACACAGAATACAATGTCACTACTACTACGATATTTAACCCAGTAGAACGTCGCTCAGTCTCAAGACTCTTGTTCAGGAGGCCCCTACTAAGTTTTCACAGTAGAGGGAAATGTTACTGTCTGTGTAATCCCAAATGAGTAATTTGTTCACAGTATTTCAGTATTGGGATATTTGGCCAATACTACTTACATTGTGTTTGTTTATCTCTATGTTGAAAATCCATAAATAACAGGGAGATAAACATACACACTTCACGCAGAAAGATGTCCAAGTCGGGAATTGAACCGGATCCTTCTTGCTATGAAGCAGAAGTGATATAACTGTACTACCCTGCCGCCCGGTGTTAAAAAACACACTGTGAGCGGCAATAAACACAAAAGTACACTAAGGTGCTCTTACCTTCTGTTTTAAATTATAATAGTGGTGTAAATTCTACTTTACTATGGCAGGGGTGAGTCAATCTATTGAACAAAGATGGTTGACCTTTCACAAAACCACATTTTATCCACCCACATTCAATCACTCGTCAGTAATTCGGAAATGGTTATTCATATTTTCACTTTTTATTTCTCCCAACTTAATTTTTTGGAAGAAAAAAAATCTTACACTGTCGCAGCAACGGTTTAAAAAGAAATAACAACCTATTTTGTAAACGTTTACAACAACTTTGTGGGTCGTAGCCTTGGATGGATTTTTTTTTCGTGTCGGCAGTTTTGTCCTGCGAGGACTCGGTCTGTGGCGCACGCCGGCGTCTGTCCGTCCGTCGCTTGCACAGCGACCACCCCCAGCGACCGTGGCCTCACGCGGGGGCTCCAGCGGGGGCTCCAGCGTCACTCAGACAGCCCGGGGCTATGTTCTCTCTCTCTCCGCTGAACTCGTGCAAGTGCGGGGATGTAAAACACGTGCTGCCTGATTATTGTTTTAGTAAATTTTCATCTTGTTATTTTGGTGGCCGCCACGGGGCCGCCCGGCCGCCCTACCACTCGAGGGCTTTGTTTGTGAGCCGCGCAAAGTCACCGCGATGATTATTCTGCTTTGGTTGATGGTAAAGAAGATATAAACTAAACTATTTTTTTTATTTTACCAGGTAAGGCCCACTGAGCTATATAGCTATTTTTCAGAAGCTACCTGGCCACAAATTATAGCTCAACGAAGTGGCTTATCATGTGGAAATTTCTAGCATCCAAATACTCTAAACGCACATTTCTAAATGTGGCGGGAAAAACCGGAGGACCCGGAGAAAAATCCACACGACCACGGGGAGAGAGACACGCAAACTCCAAATATACAGTCGTCAGGATCGGGATCGAATCTACTACCTCCTGAATACCATACGAGGTAGTCAACATCTCGCCACAGGGAAATAGTTTGAAGTCGCTTGAAAAGTTTTTATATTTGGTATTCATCAAGGGCGACGAATCCTAAAAAATAGTGGACTCCAAAACATATTTATAGCACAGTCATTCAATATTTAACAAAATACATCCCAGGAGGGCGCTCTCATTTCCCATTGATTCATTCTATTGAGCTCCCCACGTCCATGCCTCCGAATCACTTTTCCGATGTCTACGCAATGTTTAACAACAAGACATTTGATGTATTCAAACTTTTTTGATTTGTGTCCATGGCTGATCCAATGTCTGAGAACTGCAACTGCAGTGTGTGGGGTACAGATCTTCCTGGCTGATTAAATGCCCCATTACCACTTTGTTACGGAAATGCAATTTAGAGTAATTACTTAATGACCTAAACATAAACGTTTGACTCGCTCGGAGCGTTCATCCACATGAACTCTTGATTGCACGTTAGTTCTGTGCAATAAGTGCTCTTTGGATATTGTAATATCATTTAACACAATTCTACATACTCGTGTAATTTACTTCTGCAGGAAAACCTCTCTCTGAGCCTCAAGACTATTTTTCAGGAGAATCCTACACCAGGATGTTTGGCCAATTCCATTTTAAGCCGTTTTTTGACACGTGGTCAGAAACAGGAGTCATCTGAAACTGTGGGTGAATGTATTTCATAGAGAGAAGAGTCAGTCGTAGGCAGAGTAGAAGAGGAAGGCCGAGACCCTGGAATTGAACATAGGAGAGGGAGTGGGCAGCACGGGCGGCTGGGGAAAGGAAGTTCCAGACAATGAAAGCAGCACAGGAGAATGGGTAACCTGCCACTGAACGAAGGTTCACTGGGGGCTTCAGCAAAAAGTCTTGGTTGCTGGAGCAGAGAGTGCATGGAAGGAAATAGAGTGAGATGAGAGGGAGAGGTAGGAGGGCGTGTAGAGGTGAGTAGGGTGAGATCAGTGGAGAGATGCGGGCGGAGGTGAGTCCATTCTGGATGTTGACGATGGCGAAGTGCGACCTTGATTCTGGCAGCGTGCGCCGCTGCGCCGTGCGGGGTAGCGAGCGAACGCCTCGTCTGTCGGCAGAGCCACGTGCACGGGTGCGCAGTGCGACTCTGCAAACAGCTGACGCTCGCTCGCCAGATTACAAACGGCTTCTCCTCGTCCTGTGCAAGTGTCGACCGCGTTTCTTTTTTAACCGTCGTCTGCCTTGACGGACAAATGCAGAGACTCGATATGACGCGTCGGGCGCAGCGCGTTTTTCCCTGATGGCACGGCGGTAGCGAGAGAAGGTCGTGGGTTCGTTCCCGACCCCGACGCCTGCTGTATATTTCGAGTTTTCATGCTCTCCCTTTGTTCGTGTGGATTTTTCTCTGGGTCCTCCGGTGTTTCCCTCCACATTTAGAAACCTGCGTTAATAGCATTCAGCTGCTATAAACTTACACACGATAAGCAACTTCGTTAAACTATAATTTGTGGCCAGGTCGCTTCTGAAAAAGAGCTATATAGCTCAGTGGGCCTTACCTTATAAACTTTAATAGTTTAGTTTCGCGTCACGAGCACGCGGTATTGATCGCGGCGCTGCGTGCGGGGGCGCTGCCTGGGCCACGTCCCGGTGTCCGAGTGGGTCGGCCGGAGATCTTTAACTCAACTTGGGTTTTTATCATTATTATTACTGAACGGAGTTATGGAAAACAAAGTTAATTGTTTTTTGTCTCGGTCGAAATTCACAATTGTTTATGCTCCAGTGAAAGCTTTATGGGCCTTTAGGTTTTTTCTTCACATTTTTGTCAATTCTGTGCATTTTTATCATGCGCCTATTACTGTTACCTTTTTTTCTCCAAACAAAGAGTTTTAAATACAGTATTTATATTTTTCAGCACTGCATGACACATGTATGATGGTAATTATGCTAGCAGTGATTATTATGTCAATGGTAATAGCACTGATATTGATGTTGATTATTCTGATGATTATTCTGATGAAGATAAGCATAATGAAAGTAGAGATTATGATAGCAATAGTTATAGCATTTATGAAGTAGTTCACAATGGTCATAACGACGATGATTATGATATCACGATGCTGCTGCTGCTGAATCCGCTTGCACCGTGGTAACGTGGCTCGCGGCACGGTGGGTTTTCATTCCGCCAGCGGGACATGAGGGACGTAATCTCGCCGCTGGCTTTCGAGGTGTCCTACTGGCTGGGCAAGCACCACGTTGACGACGCGGGCAGCACCAACGGGCGGCCCAGATTCCCCTCGCTGGAGCCCATTCTGCGCTGGAACGACGGGCGCGGCAGCGTCGTGCGCAACAAGGTGCCGCGGGCAGGAGGGACCAAACGGCGACCCAAAACAGTGACTTCACTGAGCCTCGAGACTCTTTGTCAGGAAGGTCCTGCCAAGTTTTCGTAGTTGAGCGCAATGTTGCTTTTCTGTGTAATCTTCATAGTTGAGCGTTGGGATGTTTGGCCGAATCGAGTTCACATTGTATGGGGGCATCTTTAGCTATGGGAGGAAACCGGAGAACCTGGAGGCAACCCGTGTAGAACAAGGGGAGAACCTACAAACTGCACACGCTCACAAACACCCACATACTTACTCGCACCGTCACTCATACTCTGCAGAAGACAGCGGAAGGGCATTCAAGATTCACGTCGAAAGGGACCCGAGTCAGGCATTGAACCCAGGCAAGAAGCGCCCTGCAGGCTTGTCAAGAGACGCGGCATTTTTATTCGCCGCGCCGAGCGATCAATTTCGTGACAACTGCAATACACGGAGGCTGTGGTGCTTGAGGCTCAACACGAGGCTTCAGGCCTGTGACGAAGCTGGTGGAGCGAACGCTATGGGCTCACACACGAAATTTATTTTGCCAGGACGAGGGTACTCTGCAAGCCCACTGGCTATCAGCAAAGATTCGTTCATGAAGCCATCCAGATATATGAACACTGACACAATTTCAACCGAGAAGATGGGTACAAACTGAGCAATCATGGGAAAGACGTTATTAACCAGTTTAGGTCATAACTGGCTGTGTTGTTCCCTCCCTACCTACCTACGTTAGCAGTTGTTTTCGACTCTCTGAGTTACATTCACTAACACAGCCACCGTTAGCTGTGTTCGCAAATGGCGGCTTGCCATCCTTTTCCACCTCCAGGTGGTGATGGCTCTTTCCGAGCTCTCTCCGAGTTTACATTTACAAGCACGTTTCTTACATTGACATCCTGATCTCTCACAATACAATGGCCACCCCCACAGCTTCGTTTGTGCAAATTTCATCTCTAGCCCCGCCCACTGACCCTTGGGCTACACCCATCTCAAACCTTTATAACTTAGCAGCGCTCCCACCATATATTCTCAGCAGCTCTCCCGCTATATTTTTCACCTGATGACGATTGCTTGTGTTGCAATCGAAACGTCGTGATATTGTTATTATTTTATTATTTGTTCTATCTACGTGGCTTTACCGAAAGAACCAAAGAATATGAATTCCTGCAGTCACGAAAGCTTTAAGTCAAGATTTAACTCAACACATGCCTACATAATAACACCACGGTCTGAAATATTTATATAAAAACAGTGACGTTTCAGGTAATGACTGAAGAAGGGCCATTGCCCGAAACGTCACTTATCATCTATTTATTTTTTAAGTCATAGTGCTATTGACGAATCAAACGTGCGTACGATTTTCCATTTCTCAAACATTTCCCGTGTGCACACTCGCAGACCGTGTTCGAGAGGAATTGCTTCAACGAGGATTGCGCCACTGACATGAAGTTGGAGGCCAAGATGTTCGGCAAAAGGTGAGAGTTGTTGCGACCGTTAACTTCTCTTTAGCAGCGAATAATGAACCACTCTCCCCCTCTGTGCATAGTGTTCAGTTTACTTATTCCCTGCTGCCTTGGGAAAACGTTATATCTGATGGGAGTGGTTCTCCTGGGAACTTTATACGTGGAGGAAGTGAAAGATGGGTGTGGTTAAAGCAACATGTTAAAAATAAAAACTTGCCCGAGACGGCGACATCGATGAACGTTAAAACATTTTTTTAATGTTCATTCAAATTTTATTTTACCAGGTAAGGCCCACTGAGCTGTATAGCTCTATTTCAGAAGCGACCTCGCCACAAATGATAGCTCAACGAAGTGGCTTATCATGTGGAAATGTATTGCAGCCAAATACTCTAAACACATTTTTTTAAACGTGGAGGGAAAAACCAGAGGACCTGGAGAAACATCTAAGCGCCCACGAGGAGAACATGCAAACTCCAAACATATAGGCGTCAGGTTCGGGATCGAACCCACGACCTCCTGTATACCAGGCGAGGTAGTCAACATCTCGCAACCATGGCGCCTAACTGGTCCAGATCCCCTTTCGCATCACGAGGCAAAGCTCGTGGCTCCCAGCGCTGCTGCTCCTGAGCGGCAGCGAGTGCGCCACCCGCATGAAGTTCCTACAGGTAAACAAAGTAATTTCACCAACCTATGTAAATGAGTTGTAATTTCCACCATGCCTACGGGAAAATCAGATGAACTCTCTTGAACCCTTCTCGTGCTACGCTTCAACAAAACGTGTTTTGCATTGAGCGCATTTATTTCTCTCGACTTAGCGCGGTAAATTAATAAATGAATGCGCGGCACGAAGCCAATGGCGCGTTCCATCATAAATCTTTACCATTCGTTTGTTTGGTTTAAGAAAAAGCGGTGTTCTCGGTTGTACGAGGCCGGTGACTTTACCGCAGGTTTTCGCCGAGTTCTGTGCCAGCTGGCTCCAAACTCGCCTTTAAGCACTCCGCGTGAATCCGCGGCTGATTATTTTGCCGTAGCAGCACATTTTTGGGGGTTTTGAGGCTCTATACTGGCAGATTAGAACGAAACTGACATTTTCTTGGGATCTGCGAGCGTACTTCGCACACTCACCGTTCACCGCGAGCGCACGCGGCGATGCGAGACTTTTTTTGCGCGACTGCAGCAGCTTCAGGTTTCGTCAGTAAGTCATTGGGAATGCACGCATGAGTGATGCATGAGTGATGCATGAGTGATGCATGAGTGATGCATGAGTGATGCATGAGTGATGCATGAGTGATGCATGCGTGATGCATGAGTGATGCATGCGTGATGCATGCGTGCATGAGTGATGCATGAGTGATGCATGCGTGCATGAGTGATGCATGAGTGATGCATGAGTGATGCATGAGTGATGCATGAGTGATGCATGAGTGATGCATGAGTGATGCATGAGTGATGCATGAGTGATGCATGAGTGATGCATGCGTGCATGAGTGATGCATGAGTGATGCATGAGTGATGCATGAGTGATGCATGAGTGATGCATGCGTGCATGAGTGATGCATGAGTGATGCATGAGTGATGCATGCGTGCATGAGTGATGCATGAGTGATGCATGAGTGATGCATGCGTGCATGAGTGATGCATGAGTGATGCATGAGTGATGCATGCGTGCATGAGTGATGCATGAGTGATGCATGAGTGATGCATGAGTGATGCATGAGTGATGCATGAGTGATGCATGCGTGCATGAGTGATGCATGAGTGATGCATGCGTGCATGAGTGATGCATGAGTGATGCATGAGTGATGCATGAGTGATGCATGAGTGATGCATGAGTGATGCATGCGTGCATGAGTGATGCATGAGTGATGCATGAGTGATGCATGCGTGCATGAGTGATGCATGAGTGATGCATGAGTGATGCATGAGTGATGCATGAGTGATGCATGCGTGATGCATGCGTGCATGAGTGATGCATGAGTGATGCATGCGTGCATGAGTGATGCATGAGTGATGCATGCGTGCATGAGTGATGCATGAGTGATGCATGAGTGATGCATGAGTGATGCATGAGTGATGCATGAGTGATGCATGAGTGATGCATGAGTGATGCATGCGTGATGCATGCGTGCATGAGTGATGCATGAGTGATGCATGCGTGCATGAGTGATGCATGAGTGATGCATGAGTGATGCATGCGTGCATGAGTGATGCATGAGTGATGCATGAGTGATGCATGAGTGATGCATGAGTGATGCATGCGTGATGCATGCGTGCATGAGTGATGCATGAGTGATGCATGCGTGCATGAGTGATGCATGAGTGATGCATGAGTGATGCATGCGTGCATGAGTGATGCATGAGTGATGCATGAGTGATGCATGAGTGATGCATGAGTGATGCATGAGTGATGCATGCGTGATGCATGCGTGCATGAGTGATGCATGAGTGATGCATGCGTGCATGAGTGATGCATGAGTAATGCATGAGTGATGCATGCGTGCATGAGTGATGCATGAGTGATGCATGAGTGATGCATGAGTGATGCATGAGTGATGCATGAGTGATGCATGCGTGATGCATGCGTGCATGAGTGATGCATGAGTGATGCATGCGTGCATGAGTGATGCATGAGTGATGCATGAGTGATGCATGAGTGATGCATGCGTGCATGAGTGATGCATGAGTGATGCATGAGTGATGCGTGAGTGATGCGTGAGTGATGCGTGAGTGATGCGTGAGTGATGCGTGAGTGATGCGTGCGTGCATGAGTGATGCATGAGTGATGCATGAGTGATGCATGCGTGCATGAGTGATGCATGAGTGATGCATGAGTGATGCATGCGTGCATGAGTGATGCATGCGTGCATGTGTGATGCATAAGTGATGCATGAGTGATGCATGAGTGATGCATGAGTGATGCATGAGTGATGCATGAGTGATGCGTGCGTGCATGAGTGATGCGTGCATGATGCGTTTGCGCGTGGGCGATGCGCGCGTGGGCGATGCGTGCGAGCGTGATGCGTGCGTGGGCGATGCGCGCGTGGGCGATGCGCGCGTGGGCGATGCGTGCGTGCGCGATGCGCGCGAGCACGTGAACGCCCCGAGTGGGGTGAACCGCGACGGGCACAGAGCGGAGGGCGCGTGCCGTTTGGGTCAGACCTCTGGTGGGGGGGGAGATGTCGGCGGCACGTTGATTGCCACGCCTGCGGCGGCTTTGCCAGTGTTCCGTGTTTGCAAACCCACATCGAAGACAATTTGTTTTAGAAGTCCCGGTGTTGGCTTATTGTAGTTACTTCGGGGTTTGCGCTATTTATTTTTCCAGTATTTAGTTGGCAAATTTTTAAGAAAACCGCTGCGGCGAAATGAACTTTTTAAGTTGTAAATGTGTCCACTCCACAAACAGAGCCGGGTACACGGCCGGGGCGTGCAGGCCACATCGTTAGGTGCGATGCACATGCTCTCGGTGAGGTCCCACGTGGGTGGGTGGGGTTTGGGCGTGTTGGTGCACCACCCAGGCAGGCATGGGGATTGGGCTTCGCTACTTCGTGTGCGACACGCCACCCGCTTGTCCATGCGCTGCTGCGGTGGTTCCCAGCCTGTGCTCCGTGCACCACCAGTGCTCCTCCAGGCCATGGGACGTTAACCGCCGGATACGGTGCAGTTCGCAATGTTTTATACAAAACACCACGTTTTTACCGCATGGTGGTCTGCAAATGTTTCTGGAGGGCTCAGTGTTCCATGCATCCAGAGAGGTGGGAGACCGCTGGCTCAGGAGCACGGGGCATCTTGTGGACATTACTCGCATCAATGTGAGATGGGCTGAGCTGATTTGTGAAGCTGTGTTGTGGGCGGCAGAGGGGTGGTGCAGCATAACATATTGTTGTACTGTACGTCTATGCTCCCCGCCTTCGCCAACTCGTACTGACCATTGTGGTGAAGAATGATCAACCAACTTCCACGACCAATACACCGTGGGGAGGTCCCCATCCAGCAATGGACTGGCAACAGGTTGTAAAATGATGTTTGTAATGGCGTGACTACCTCTAAACTTGCTGCCTGGTCCCACCCGGAGCCGTGGGTGGGTTACCTCGTCGGCGGGAGCGGGAGACAGACGCGGGCGCTGGTGGCAGGGCAATAACGCTGCGATGCGACTTTCAGTGCCATCCAGACGGAAGAGCTGGTGATCGGGGATGGGCGTACGGTGTCACTGAACGTGACCGTGAGGAACGAGGGCGACGACGCGTACGACGCCACCACCACGCTCTCCTTCCCCAGCTCCCTCTTCTTCGTCAAGGTTTGGGAGCCGGTGAGTTAACCTGTCGGAAAGTCGGTTAACCCGCCAACTGTTCAGTAAGTGATACGGTTCACCAATTATTCGCCGAATGAACAATGAAACATTGATCCATTGGTCGAGTCAATCATTCATTACACCAATCGATCATTCAAACCAATCACTCAGCAATTAGGCAATACACTATTCATCCAATCATTCAAACAGTCAATGAACCAAGCCTTCAACTAATCAATTGCTATTTCAAGCAACTGACCAACTCGTCAAGCTTTTAGTTTACACATAATTCAATCAACCAACCAATTAATCAATTAATAATTCAGTCGTCATCAGCCACTGTGATGGAGACCGCCTGTGTCAGTCTGTGTCAGCCTGTGGCCGCCTGTGGCCGCCTGTGGCCGCCTGTGGCCGCCTGTGGCCGCCTGTGGCCGCCTGTGGCCGCCTGTGGCCGCCTGTGGCCGCCTGTGGCCGCCTGTGGCCGCCTGTGGCCGCCTGTGGCCGCCTGTGGCCGCCTGTGGCCGCCTGTGGCCGCCTGTGGCCGCCTGTGGCCGCCTGTGGCCGCCTGTGGCCGCCTGTGGCCGCCTGTGGCCGCCTGTGGCCGCCTGTGGCCGCCTGTGGCCGCCTGTGGCCGCCTGTGGCCGCCTGTGGCCGCCTGTGGCCGCCTGTGGCCGCCTGTGGCCGCCTGTGGCCGCCTGTGGCCGCTCCTGGTTCATGGCACCAACAGGGACTGGGCCGCCAACACTCGGGGTAAAGGACAACTAGAAACCCAGACGAGTAGTATAAACAGTCAGGGGAAGTTAGTCTTAAACATTTTAATTGTTGTTCTTAATGAAATATTTAATAATAGTTAAACTGTTGAAATATTACTTTGATGAAGCGGTGTTGCTGTTCATAAAATTCGCTACGATCTGCGCACATTGTTCAGTATCAGACCCCACCTCCAGTGGCTTGGCACACGCCGCATCATCTTCACCTCATGCCGCTAGACCCTCACAGACACGAGTCCGTGCCCCTCTCTATTTCCCTGTGTTTTACTTGTTAGTTTACTTGTTAGTGTTTTACTTGATTTGGAGCTTTCGTGACTGCAAGGAATACTAGAGCGACAACACAAGGACAGAGAGAGAGAGAGAAAACACACTTAATTACTACATTTGTTCATTAAGTTGTGTTTTATCTCTCTCTCTGCTGTGCCACCGCTCATACGTACATATGTACGTCGGGGCCTCGTGCGGAGGAGTGAGCGTGACGCGGCGGCGGGGAGCGAGCGTGAGTCGGCGATCGCGTGGAAATGATGCAACAAAATAACAATTTAAAGTCAAACTTAGTTAGATTTGAGATGTCAGCGATATGTTGCTACACATGTAAACATGTTACTGTCGGAAATGATCGCTTCTGTTGAGGGGTTCGCTAATCATTGTTGTGCAATGGGCCCTTGCGCTCTGTCCATCCGTCCGTCCATCTGTTCATCCATTCGTCTGTCCGTCTTATCTGTCCGTTGATAATGATGCGTCCTTCACAGGAAGTCCATCAGTGGCTGCTGCGGCGGTTGAGGTTGTGCTGCACTCACCCTCCGACTGACTGCGGTGTGCATACACTCACATTCACATTTCCCTGTTTATCCAAACGTCTTCTCAGTTGTCCGCTAACCGCGCGTCCTTGCCGAGCACGCAAACCACATGGTCCCGCTGCTGCTCGCCGCACCAGTGAAGCCGCTGGCAGCTTTCTCGGCAACTTTGATGTGAACAGACCTAGTCGGTGAATTATCCTTCTCAAAATATCCAACGTTCGGCACTTAAAGGGGACATGGTTTCTTTGGCCAGTGTCTTGCTGCTGGTGTTTGTTTTGATACTCGAGTGGGCCAGGTTATCGTCGTCCAGTTGTGACGATAATAGCAGCAGCAGCTGCAGCAGCAAGAGAGACGAGAAGCAGGGACTCGCTGCGGGAGGAAATGCACAGAGAGGAGAGGCGGCAGCAAGTGATCGTTGTTGGGGAGTGGCTGTGTCACAGCTGTGCACAAGTGCAGCCATTTTGTCAATCCACTGCTGGATGAGGAGTGAGGGCTTCTCCACGCCAAGGTGCACACGGGGGGGGGTATTTGACCATACTTCACAGCGCTGGTCAGTGCGGGTTCGGCGAAGGCAGAATGAGCGTTGGTGCGGGAGCATAGAAGTACAGTACAATGATTGATTTTGCTACGCTTCCGCTGTGCTGCCCACCTAACAAAGCCTCAACGGTCGGTGTTTGGTGCCGCCATTGCCACCGCCGCTAGGTTTGATCTAGGACGCTCACGGCCGCGCGTCTTAAGGACGACTGTGGTGGTCATGCAGTGAATCCGCATCGTCTGCCTTGTGTCTCGCAGGAGGAGAAATCTGTCAACTGTGAGCTGAAGCAGGAGGAGGATCAGCCGATAAACTCTCTCAAGTGCAGCATCAGGTTCCCCTGCATGAAGGCGCGCACCAAGGTGACTGCCCACCCCTCGCACGCACGTGGAGGTCACTCCCGAGTCGGGGAGTTTTCCGAACTCCCGACGGGCACCAAACGCGCGAGCGAGTGCTGTGGGGGAATTTTATTTTATTTTACCAGGTAAAGTCCACTGAGCTATGTAGCTCTTTTTCAAAAGTGGCCTGGTCACAAATGATAGCTTAACGAAGTTGCTTATGGTGTGGAAATGTATAGCAGCCAAATCAACACATGATCTTAATTTTAGAACTTTCGTGACTGCAGGAATTATTATTTGGTTCTTTCGGTTAAGTCACGTCTAAAGATAAAATAATAAATTAAATTAAATAATAGAATACGACGTTTCGATTGCAACACAAGCAATCATCATCAGGTATAATGAAATAGCGACATAATATCTAACCAGAAAACTATAGACAGACATATTAGCAGACAGATATCACAAGATACATACATAGCGAGAGCAACACAGGTGACAGAGAGGGGTGATCGTCTCTGTGGGGTGGCCTTAAATAGACAGAGGGGGGGGCGGAGGCAGAGAGAGGGAGGGGGGTTAGAAAAAATTAGCATATCAATGAGTGGTCCAAAAGAAAACGTGGTGCTGCGAGTACGATGGCACAGCAAGCAAGCCTGAAAATCAGGAGAAAGACACACTAAAATTAAATAACCTAGTAAAATATCGAAATGTAATGTAATACAACACAGAGGGTCGGTCAACACACAATTAACGCATAGCCTGGTTGATTACGTATTTCAAAGATTGCTAAGTTAGAATTTAAGTGTGAACATTCTAAAGAGGACACAGGCAGAGAAAACAAGTCGCCAGAGAGAGAGAAAAAAGATAAGCTTAAAACTTCCCCGTAGAAGTGGTTCAATCTTAATTTTAGAACTTTCGTGACTGCAGGAATTATTATTTGGTTCTTTCGGTTAAGTCACGTCTAAAGATAAAATAATAAATTAAATTAAATATATCTGTCTGCTAATATGTCTGTCTATAGTTTTCTGGTTAGATATTATGTCGCTATTTCATTATACCTGATGATGATTGCTTGTGTTGCAATCGAAACGTCGGGTATGGTGCTGGCCACTCACCCCCTCATAGGTGCTTGCTAACAGAACTTGCCCCAACAGAACTTGCCCCAACAATCTGTTAAGGCTATACGGGGAGCTTTCTAGCTTTGTTTGAGTGTGTGTTGAGTGTGATTGAGTGGGTGTTTGTGTTGAGTGTGAGTGGGGAGGGAATATGACGGAATGAGAGGTGATTGAACGGCCGGTGACCTCCTGCCTTGACTAAAGGTAGGTAAAGGTGCAGCCCTGCAATATCTTGCTTGAGCCGATGCTGATGGAATGATCTCCCAAGAGAGGATATTCAAGGATATTTTGGCCTCTTCTTCCACATTAACCAGACTTCTTTGAAGAGGGGGGGGAGGACCCACACTTTATAATTCACCCCACCACACGCGACTGTGGCTGTACCCACTCACACCGCTGGATGGACAAAGCCCAGGGACTTAAGAAACTTGCACCATCGTTTCCACCGTGGGGCTGGGCAATCGAACTGAACCAGGGCCACCTCTGGACTGCGAGCCCTGCACGCCAACCGGGACACCGTGACGGCAGCGTCCCCCTCGCCTTGGGGAGGACGGTGACACCACCAGGAGCACCGTGGTGGCGAGGCGTGGGGACAAGCGCATGGGACGGCCGTCTCGGTTTTACACTTTTTTTTACTGTATTTTCGCGACCTAAATCTAACGGCTTTTGAGATATTAGATGCAAATCTCGCGGAGCCCCCGCTCTGAAGAGGCAGTCGATCGCATTTCATTTCCTTGTCGGGGTCCTCAGCCAAACGATCCCTTGCTGGACGCCTTAAAGGGATCGACACAAACGCCGGGGCGTGACGGTGGCACGATGTTAACTATCTCGCCTGGTATGCTGGAGGTCGTGAGTTTCAGCCTGACCCTGACACATGTATATTTGGAGTTTGCGTGTCTCTCTCCCCGTGGTCGTGTGTATTTTTCTGCGGGTCCTCCGGTTTTTCGCTCCACATTTAGAAACGCGCGTTTAGAGTATTTGGTTGCTATAAGTTTCCACGTGATCAGCCACTTCGTTGTGGCCAGGTCGCTTCTGAAAAAGAGCTACGTAGCTCAGTAGGCCTTACCTAGTGAAATAAATATAGTTTAAAATAAAATAGTTTCTAGTTTATGGTGGTGTATTGACTGAGCAATCACCCTGAACGGTTATAGCGAAGACATGGGGGGGAGGGGGGGGCACCCGTCGGCCTGGCGCTGCCCTAATAGACGTCCCCTGCGTGGCGCCGTGACCACTGCCGGTGAGACGGCGCCCCCCCCCAACTCCGCGCTCATGAAGAGAACCGCAAGCGGCGATAGCGTCTCACGGCACGAGCGCTGGGGAATGTGGCGCTTCACTCGGAGGCTGCGTGTTCCAGCCCCAATGGTTTAATTTTTGACGACGCAAATTCCCACTGAGTTGCGGTTGATGGTGATTTCTACGCTTCTTTGTGTATTCTCGAAAGCCTAAATGAGTCTCAGGACTCATTTATAAGAGAGTCCTGTCGCTTGCCTGCCTGCCTGCGATGTTTGGGTATTTCTGTGTGTGCGTGTGTTTTCGTGCTCGTGGAAGTTACCAGAGAAAACCCACGTGTATGAGGAGAGATGGCGTGATGGCATTGACAAATCAGAATCAGAGATCAAAAACCTGACTGCTCTACTACCATCTCAACGCCTCCACCTCATAGCCCAGCAAGTTTGGGTTTCCCGCATGTGATCTCCATGTGATCCACCAACCCTCCCTTAATGCTGGCCGTGTTCCAAGCCACGTGTTTTCAGTAATAATAAGAGTGCTGCATCACTCTTCCTGTTGAACGTCAGCCCCCTTTGCCACACAAGCCTTGGAAATACCTTTCTAACATCTGCCATTAATTGTAACAATTTACCCTAAGTCAAGTTGTTAATCTTATAGAGTTTTCTTTAAGGTTTCTGCTCAAGTAAATAATTTAATATTGAATAAAACCGTCGACCCTAGACCGGCGAATTACATTAAATACAGCTTGCAGCCCTCCCTGAAATGTGTAGATTGTAAAACAAAAAATCCAATCCCATTGTAGCCGCTGTCCAGTTTTCATGCCCTCTGCCGTTAAAAGTAAAAATATGTGGTTCTTATACAAACAAGCCGGCCATTTGTGTCTTTAAGGTGATATTTTATCTTCGGCTCAGGCAGCTCAAGCTGTTTTGAATTTAACTTTATTTTTCTTGTGTAGTCATTTATGTAATGTGCTGTTTTTTTCAGTTCTCTTTTCTGAAACCCTGCCCCTCTTGTGCCGGTGTGTTTTCTCAACGAGAGTCAGAAAAGCATTAAAAATAAACCTCGCTCTCTCACGTTTGAGAAAAATATGTAATTGCAGCTCCGCTTAGGAAAACAGTGGTGATTTAAAGCGAAGAGACGGTGTGTATATTCCAGGAAGTGGTGCATGGCTTTCGGGCTCCGCAACCCACATTTTACTATTTTAAAAACTTTCTAAATTTAGCACAAATTATAAATTACTGTTGTGTGCGTGGATGGATCATCGTCCCATAGGGGCCAGTACACATTTTTGGCCTGATTTTAATCAAAACATTTATGGAATTTAAATCACATGAAAGTGTAATTTTCTCATCAGGACTTAATGGTTAAGTTCCAAGTTAACTTTGTATTTTTTTTACATGATATGACAACAATAGGGCCGCAGATACACACCTCGGCAGTCGATTGCATTCTGCATGCCACAAGTTTGAAGCTTTGGTGTTGAGAAAAAGATTTTCCACCGTACGACCGTGGCACGGCAGTGGTGTCACTTCTGCGCCACTGTCGTACCTGTCGCGCACCACTCGGGTTGCCACCTGGCTTGGTTGTCCCAGGATTGTTGAGGGAACTCTGTCAATCTTCACGGGACTTTGATAGCCAGTTGCATCATCATACTATTAATACGACACCACTCGAGACAATGCATTTACGAGCGCAGTTCTCCACCTGTCCAGCATTGTGACATATTCCTCTCGCCACGATGGGGCTCCTGGTTTGTGTTGTTGCTTTAGCTCGAGCAGCAGGCATGTGGCTCTAAAGAGTGGGTGGTGGGGATGCGCCACGCCGAAGCGGCGTGCACATCACACACTTCTGGAAGCCGGGAAGTGTCGTGGCGTGATGAGATGATGCCGCTCCACCGACGCACATTCTCGCAAAACGACTCGCTTTAAAAGCAAACAATCTCAAATAAGCGCCGGGATTTTTGTCTTCAATCGTTACCATAAATCGTTGGAGTTTTCTTTTTACATTTCATTGAGACAAGTGTTTGCTTTCAGCAAAAGTGTTTTTATTAAACCTGCGCGCACGTGCTCTTGAGCCAAAGGTAGCGGCGCTTTTTATTAAAAGCGGCAAAACAATATTTTCTACGTTTGTGCAATAAAGTATTCGACAGTGTGACTCCCAAGTACAGTGCTGGCACGATTACACGTTTTTATTTTTTCATATAAACAAAACAAAATGTGCGGGGAGAGAGAGCTGACTACAACAAAAAGAACTGACTACACAGGCCTCGCGCCAAAGCCAACCTCACTCCCCCCTCTCCTCCCCACACAGAAGGGAGTGGAGTCTGGGTGGCAAGGTTTTCATTCTCGACTTCCAGATTCATCAAATAATTAAAAACATTCTCCGTGCGCGGGGGCACTTGGCACAGTTGCCGTGCTTTTCCTCAAGCAAATTGCGCAACACGTTACCACGGTGATTTGGGGCCATTGTACAGTGAAATTATTAAAGATATAAACACTGATGGCCATGAATATTTTGTGGATTTAGTGGCATTTAGCAGCTGGTGATAGAGGCTATTTTAACAGCGGTGGAAAGTGAACAAAAACCGTTGTTGTATTGTACTATGCTCCAACATCTGTGTTCCCCACCGTCACCAACCCGCACTGACCAGCGTGGTGAAGTGTGGTCTTGTAACGCCCACGAAGCCGCATGGCGCAGAGGGCCCTCATCCAGCAGCGGATGGCCAGAAGGACCGGGACGAGTGCACGAGCGGAGGTGGAGGGGCGCAGCGCCCCGGGTCTTGTTGTCTTCACCGTGTAACGCACTTTACTCCTCTGCCCCTCTTACACGCCTCCCCACTCCCTCGCCCTGTGCTCCGCCGCCACAGCGAGAATTCAGCGTGGTGTTCGACACGACACAACTCACGGGGAGCGAGGGCCCCTTAGAGTTCACCCTGCAAGCGAGAAGGTGCGTCCCCACAGCAGTGCGGGTTTAGATGCCAGCTTGTGTGCCTGTGTGTGTCTGGGTGCTCATGGCCAAAAACAGTGGTAAACATTTGAACCGGTCCTAGACCACCCCTCATCATTAAATAATGAGTACCTGGTGCAATGTGTAAGCATCATCACTGGGGAGACGAAGACGGACAGGTGTGGTGCTGGCCACCCACCTCCTCGTGTGCTGTGGCGGTCTTCATAGGTGCTCGCTAACAGCACTTGCCCCAACGGTCTGTTCTTGTCCTTGAGCAAGTGTGAGGAATGTGATGAGTTCACACATCCTTGGAAGTTCTGGACACAGTCCTCTCTCAACTGTGCCTCTGGCAGGCGACGTTGCACTGGTTGGATGATGTCACCCGCGTGGCCGGCCAAACACTCAATTGGGATTATACACATAGCAATCGTTCCCCCCTCCTGGAAGATTAGTACCACAGGTCAATTGCAAATGAGACCATGCCGGTCTCCTGAGTTGTCACCTGTTTAAACAAAATAAACTTGAAGCTCGATCTCATGCAATTATGCTGATGGCACAATGCTAATAAAATCATGAGAAATACAAAAATGACTGTAGCACTAAATCAACGATGTGTGCGGCACCAGAACGCATTTTTGTCTCTCAATGTCTTACATCTATTGTATTGTTTCTTGTTTGTTTGCTATTGTGCTTTTTCAATATCCACCTTTGGTAGCCGGATTCTCCCTTGAAACGAGAGACTCGGGCTCTCACGTGGTTTAGATAAAGACTCTTTCCATTTGTCTGTGTTCTCACGAGTGCACCAAGCCCACCCCCCCCCCTCACGTTATTACCGCTGCTCGGCAACCACTTGCCCCCCCCTCGACCCCATCAACGTTTCTGTTTCTGCCGCCGGCCGCTCGGTGACGATTCTACCGCGAACAGCGACTTGTGCCGCTACTGAGACGCGGTGTTTGCGCGGCGCGCGTGTGTGGACGCAGCGCCAGCCCCGAGCACGCCTCCATGCTGGGGGACAACGACCTGGTGCTGCGCGTGCCACTGCGGCTCCAGGTGGACACGACCATGAAGGGGTAGGGAGCGTCGCGTTTCCCCCACGGTGCCCACGTCTGGGGGCCGCGTGTTGGGGATGCGTGTTGGGCCTGGGGATGCCGTGCAGGCCTTGAGAAGGGGATGCCCTCTCTTGGGAGTGTGGTACACGGTGTGTGCGTGAGCACGGCGGGAGAGCGTGAGTGCACGTGGTGCGAGTGCACGTGGTGCGAGTGAGCACGGCGAGTGCATCTGGTGAGTGTGTGAGTGCGGTGAGCGAGGCGGTGAGCGAGGCGGTGAGCTCTGCCTCTCCGCTCTACCAGGACGGTGAATCCACCCTCGTTCGTGTACGGAGGAGAGGCCACCAACAGCAGCCAGTTCGTGCGACTCGACAACGCCGACTGCCTCTACCAGTGGATCAACTTCTCCCTCCAGGTTCTGCCCCATACCCCCCCTCCCCTGCATATTGTTTTCGTTTGATGAATGGTGGAGGTGCCCGGGTGGCCACGGGGTGGTTTAGTCTGCGACACTCATTGCCGGGCACAGGGCGGGTTGTGCTCCTCACGTGGACATAGACGCCGACTGTTGAAGGGACCTCAGTGAGACGTCTTCTGAGACTGCTATCCTCCAACAAGGTGGTGTATCGCTTCCTGATAGAGTTCAGGGCAGGAATGACTTTGTTCCACGATATGACGCTGCTGGCATCATGGAGATAGGGGAAATAAGAACACAATAGAGCTAAGACATTAACACGAGCCCACGCCTGCATCGTTCATAAACATTTAATATATTTTCACACTGCTCAACCTCAGTTCGTGCAAAGACTGGCAATGTTGTGTATTACACAAACATTAATATTCGCCAGATTTCAAATATTTAGATAACCGGTTTGAAATGGCCTCCTGCGCTTTGGTCTGTGGCTCGGTTCGGCTTGCACGAACGCCACCACGCCACCACCACGCCACCGCCACCACGCCACCACCACGCCACCATGCCACCACCACCATGCCACCACGCCACCACCACCACGCCACCACGCGACCGCCACCACGCGACCACCACCACGCCACCACGCCACCACCACGCCACCACCACGCCACCACCACGCCACCACCACGCCACCACGCCACCACCACGCCACCACCACGCCACCACCACGCCACCACCACGCCACCACGCGACCACTACCACACCACCACGCCACCACCACGCCACCACCACGCCACCACGCCACCACCATGCCACCACCACGCCACCACCACGCCACCACGCGACCACCACCACGCCACCACCACGCCACCACCACGCCACCACCACGCCACCACCACGCCACCACGCCACCACCACCACGCCACCACCACGCCACCACCACCACGCCACCACGCGACCACCACCACGCCACCACCACGCCACCACCACACCACCACCACACCACCACCACGCCACCACGCCACCACGCGACCACCACCACGCCACCACGCCGCCACCACGCCACCACCACGCCACCACGCCACCACCACGCCACTACGCCACCACCACGCCACCACCACGCCGCCACCACGCCACCACGCCACCACGCCACCACCACCACGCCACCACCACCACGCCACCACCACCACGCCACCACCACCACGCCACCACCACCACGCCACCACCACGCCACCACCACGCCACCACGCCACCAGCATGCCACCACCACGCCACCACGCCACCACCACCACGCCACCACGCGACCACCACCACGCCACCACGCCACCACCACGCCACCACCACGCCACCACCACGCCACCACCACGCCACCACGCCACCACCACGCCACCACGCCACCACCACCACGCCACCACCACGCCACCACGCCACCACCACCACGCCACCATGCGACCACTACCACGCCACCACGCCACCACCACGCCACCACCACGCCACCACCACGCCACCACCATGCCACCACCACGCCACCACCACGCCACCACGCGACCACCACCACGCTACCACGCCACCACCACGCCACCACCACGCCACCACCACGCCACCACGCCACCACGCCACCACCACCACGCCACCACCACGCCACCACGCCACCACCACCACACCACCACGCCACCACCACGCCACCACGCCACCACCACCACGCCACCACGCCACCACCACCACGCCACCACGCCACCACGCGACCACCACCACGCCACCACGCCACCAACACACCACCACCACGCCACCACCACGCCACTACGCCACCACCACGCCACCACCACGCCGCCACCACGCCACCACGCCACCACCACCACGCCACCACCACCACGCCACCACCACCACGCCACCACCACGCCACCACCACCACGCCACCACCACGCCACCACGCCACCAGCATGCCACCACCACGCCACCACGCCACCACCACCACGCCACCACGCCACCACCACGCCACCACGCCACCACGCCACCAGCATGCCACCACCATGCCACCACGCCACCACCACCACGCCACCACCATGCCACCACCACGCCACCACCACCACGCCACCACGCCACCACCACCACGCCACCACGCCACCACCACGCCACCACCACGCCACCACCACCACGCCACCACCACGCCACCACGCCACCACCACCACGCCACCACGCCACCACCACCACGCCACCACGCGACCACTACCACGCCACCACGCCACCACCACGCCACCACCACGCCACCACGCCACCACCATGCCACCACCACGCCACCACCACGCCACCACGCGACCACCACCACGCTACCACGCCACCACCACGCCACCACGCCACCACGCCACCACGCCACCACCACCACGCCACCACCACGCCACCACGCCACCACCACCACGCCACCACGCGACCACCACCACGCCACCACCACGCCACCACGCCACCACCACCACGCCACCACGCGACCACCACCACGCCACCACGCCACCACCACGCCACCACGCCACCACCACACCACCACCACGCCACCACCACGCCACTACGCCACCACCACGCCACCACCACGCCGCCACCACGCCACCACCACCACGCCACCACCACCACGCCACCACCACGCCACCACCACCACGCCACCACCACGCCACCACGCCACCAGCATGCCACCACCACGCCACCACGCCACCACCACCACGCCACCACGCCACCACCACGCCACCACCACCACGCCACCACCACGCCACCACCACGCCACCAGGCGCTCACCAAAATCTACGCGGGTTGCTCGCACGCTCTGGGCCCCTCGGAGCCAAGGGCCGGGCCCTGGCAGCCGGAAAGTGGCCGGAGCGGCCCAGACGCGGGGGCCGGCACCGCCGCTGTCTTTGGCGTGGGCTGCTCGCTGTGGACATGCGCCAGCTCGCAGGAACGCGACACATCTCCCACGGGTGTTTCCTGCGGAAGGTGGTCGCTAAGTGTTTCACCGAGTCTCCACCTGTCTAGCGCGGAACGATGTCAGTGCTATCGCTGCCGCTGTCGTTCGCCCACCACCGCTTGTCTGTTAGTCTTTGTTCTGGTGCATGCACGTGCGGAGTGGAGAGCCAGCGCAGAGTGGTCACCGTACTGTGCTATGAACCTGGTGATCCGAATTCGATTCCCGGCCACAGAAACGATTATCTGAACCAGTTCTGATCCTGTACGTATGTTGAACTTCTTTCGCACGGCACGTAGCCAACCTTGCTCATTTGACGTGAGGAATTAGAATCCAATTACTTTGTCCCATGCTATGACACCACTGGCATTATAGAGGTACGTGAGGGGCAATAAGAACACAATACAGTGAAGAAAGTAACCCGAGCCCACACCAAAAGGTCGACTCAACCTTAAATGAGTACCTGGCGTTTCAGCATTGTAGAGACAAAGGTGGTCAGGCCGGCCAAAGCACAACCTCATGCCACCGTGACGGCCTTCACAGCTGCTCTTTACCAGTACTTGTCCCAATAGCTTATGTAGGCTATACGGGGAAGCTTTGTCTCGTGGCGCAGGGTGTGTGTCAGTCTGGTGGGAGGCTGTGGGGGAGGGGGTCGTGGCACTCCGCCATAAAATCCGCTGACTCTGGTCCACGTTTCCTGCACCAAGCCGATTCTTTTTTTCTCTGCTCCTTTGATTTGGCGTTTTTGTTGTGCGTGTTTATTGATGTTTATAAATATCATTATGCTGAGCAGGGGATGTACTGGGATACTCTTCATGCTACATTTAACAGACTAATACTGCGCTCTTTCTGCCATGTACGTCTTTAAATACTCACCGTGTGGTATTAAGAATAATCTGATGAATGGTTGAAGGCCCGGCTTAATGATGATAAAAACATAAAATAATACTTCATACAATTAAGTATCCCATTACAGACCCCAGTGAAAAGTGTTTAGTCTCGGTGAGACTTCACTGCGTCACTGTTCTTGTTGTTGTTGTATAAGTCACGGGGAACTGCGATGTATGCTACAAACTCAGATGCCTGAGTTTGATTCCCAACCATGGCTAAAATCAGCCGTGAATGGAATCCGAGCCAGTTAGGGTTTTCACCTGCTTCACTCGGGCTAAATGGAGATCTTTGTATTTGTGTTCCTATGTACGTACGTGTATGTCTGGGTGGGTATGTGTTTATTTGTGCGTGCGTTTGTATACAGCGACGTGCCTGTATGTAAGTGGTTACGTGTGTATCTGATCGTCGATTCTCCGGCACACGCAGGTGATCAACTTCGGGCCGAGCCCCCTGCCCAGCTCCAGCGTCGAGATCCTCATCCCCAACGTCCTGACGGAGGATGGGCCGGAGCTCTTCCACGTGCGGCACATCAAGGTGCTCGCCTCAACACTCATCAACCCGTCGCACGCACGCGTACGCAACAACAGCCATCGCTCGCCACGAAGCGGCGGCGTCGCCATGGCGCTCGTGCCTGGCGAGGTGCACTTCGAGGCCACGTACGCACACACACACACGCAGCGGTGTCCCTGCACACGCGACTTCCGGCTCCCAGCTGCCCACGCACGCTCTGCGACGCGTGTTCGGGTCATACCACGTGTTTAATAGCTTCATCCTTTTTAGTTTTAGTGTCGTTTGGCACGATGTCTGACGTTTCGCACCACATGCTGAGAGCTTCTTCGAACAACCGGTTCCCGAAGAGGTTCCTAGCGCAGCGTAGCCGATTCCCTGCGACACCCTACGCAGCGGCACCGCGTGCGCTCGCTTGCTCCCTCTCGCCGCACGAGGAGGCGTCGGGCCGTCACCGGCGTGGGAGCGGCGTGGGAGCGGCGTGCCAGCGCGCCGTTTGGATTCGCGGCGATCTTCCGGCGCGAGAGAGACCGGCGAGCGATGCCGCGTGTCGCGTTTTGGCTCCGTGGGCTAAGGAGGTGGGGCGGCGGCGTGGATGATGAAGGGGGCAGGTCGCTGGCGGAGTGATGGCCCCCTGCGTCAGTGCTGCTCCAGGTGCTCCGAGGGGCCGTGGCGAGGCTGCGTCTTTAGACTTCGGAGCGTGCGGCATGCGCACAGTTGCGGTGTCAGGTGACGGATCAGAATACAAACTCAGAAAAACAAATTCAGTGCTACGGTACGTGTAGTGCAGTCTGTGTTCGTTAAACACAATGAGCAGATGTGCATTTTAAACGCAGAAGGCCGATTTTTACAACTCATATGGATAGCCTCTGTGAGAAAGCTTTGCCAAAAGCATGTATCCCACAGGGCCCTGTAACAATTCTAAACAAATACGAGAAAAAAACTGAGTAACCCTTGCACTCAGATGAGAAATGTGAAGAGCTCCACTCCGTTGGTGATCCTGATGGTTGCAATTGCACACTGCTATCGTAGTTACCAGCAGTGTCACTATATAGCGAAACCAGCGCTACGGCTACTTGGCACAGAGGGTCCACGCTAGCTTCGTCGGCCTCCACAACCAGCGAGTGTCGCTTATATCACGGCCGTGAGGCTGTGCCGCATCTGAGGATCGCGTCGTCCCTCACGCCAACGCCGCTGTCCCCGTGCCACCCCTGCCGGCAGATCGACAGCGCCAACGGGAAGTGCTTCAGCAAGGTGCCCTCGCAGATCTGCCTCGTGCCGCACGACTCGGGCAGCTTCCTGCGCACGCTGTTCACCATCTTCAACAAGTCCGGCCGCAAAGTGCTCGTAAGTCCCCTTATACCTTCCTGGTGGCCCGTGGAGACTCGTGTGTATGTTGTATGTATGTTGTATGTATGTTGTATGCATGTTGTGTGTTGAATTTCTTTCGCACCTAGGCGGCCCGACTGGGATGCTGGGTTCAGATCCAACCACCTCAGTCGATGGCGTCAGCCCAGTAAAGAATTTTTGCTGCACAAATCATCCATCTGAGGACTTTAAAAATAACTATTTAATTGTGACAGTCATGAGAAGAACACCTCCAGAGCTGCGTGGAGTGCCGCCCCGACTGCGAATGAGTGGAAGTCGAGGATCTCGCATGTAGTTCTGTGATATACCACTTTGCCCCCCGACCCCCACCCTGCCATGTCCGGGTTTCTCTGCCATTTGTTAATAAATTATTAAATGACGACAGTGGACCGCTCCCAACCGTGTCCCAACAACACTCAGATATTTTCTCCAGAAATGGAAGATAAAGGACTCGAATGTGGTTATTAGCACGATTGCCTATGTACGAGATACATCACTGATGACTGCCCACCACAGCACGCATCCTCTGGTGAAACAAGTGGACTCCACCACTCAGCTACCGCCCCGGATGCTGCTGTAGCTTGCCTTAAAAATACAATTGAGGCCCTGTTGCTTTTCTCAAACGCCATGCGGCAGGAGAGTAAAAATTTAATAATGGTCACGAGGCTCATCGTCTCCATGAGCCGATACAGCATCGCCGGTCCGCCGCATCTCAGCGGGGCCATTCCCTCCCCGTGCACCGCAGGACTGCGCATGGCGGGGCGGCTGCCTGGTCGTCGGCTGTCAGCTGGGGAACATCGACAGTGGGAACTCGATCTCCATCAACGTCAGCACCCTGCTCAACACCAAAATCCTGGAGAAGGTAAGGCACGACCCAGCATAGCGTTTGGCTGCACCATCGCCACCCCGGCGTGGGTGAAAAAAGTTGGTCGGTCGGACTGACTGCGTCTCACCGTGGCATTCGCGTGCAATTGCTCCCTGACCAAGAAACGCAAATTGCATCTCTCTGAGTTGCAGTCCTAATTGCTCGGCATGCGAAGGCGCAGCCCTGCAATGTCTTTGCTTCTGGCACTGCTCCAGAGAGCTCCTCTAGTGGAGGCCCTCACATCTCGAGTGAGCTCCTCTCGAGGATATTTGGCCTCCACTTGCACACTGGCCAGACACCTCGGAAGGTACGGACAAACCAAGCCCAAATAAAACCACTTCACGATCACTACCACTAATGATTACCGACATGTTCAAAGTGTCTGCAATGTGCGCTCCGGAACGTGGAGCTGCAGGGCATGTGAATTGTTCGACGTGGCGGGCGCGTGAGTGAATGCAAAACACAATGTGGAGCGGGGGGAGTCACCCCTGTGCCGGGGCTGTGCCACTGCAGGACAGCTCGTCGGTGATCCAGTTCCTGGTGGACGCGAAAGTGCACGTGAACCACAGCCTGCACATCTACGAGGCACCGGGGGGCAACCCGGACGGCACCACGGTGAGCGGCGGCGCGTGCATGTATGTGTGTATGTGCCTGGAACTTCTTTGACACCGTACGTAGCCAACCGCGCTAATCGGAGGTGCGGTGGAAGGACAAAAAACTGAACGCTAAAAGCTGTTCTCATGAAATGAGTTTTTAATCTCGATGATATAAAAGTGAATAGCTCCAGTGGCTTCCTAATACCAGCAGGAAGAGTGTTCCCGGCGGCCGCAGAAGTACATCTGAAAGCGCGCAATGCGGTGACCGTCTTTGTTCGATGGTTAGCCAAAAGCCGCTGCTTTGTCCAGCACAGTGCTGTCCAGCACAGTCTTGTTTACTCAAGAAAGCCCTCCCTGAGTCTCATGACCCTTTGTCAGGAAGGGCCTGCCAAGTTTTCACAGCAGGGAGCAATGCTGCTATGGCGAGTCGGTAACACTCGTGACTCACAGCATTAAGTTCGTCTCGGGCCGTTTTCTGTGTGGACTTTGTATGCTCTTCATCTGTCCTGAATGGGTCACCTCTGGGTTCTCTGGTTTCCTTCCAAAGCTAAAAACAAATCAATGTAAATGGTATTGGCCAAAACATCCCAATGCTGATAAATAACCTGCAAATTCAGTTGAACACAGAGGCTTTCGCGACCAATATCATCCATAATACCTGCAAATTACTCACAGCAGCAACACGGTCGCCCTCTTCTGCGAAAACTTGACCGGGCCCTCTTGAACAAGAGTATTGGGTTAAATATTGCTTTAAGTAGTAATACTAATAATATAGCAATGTGTGTGTACGCTCCAGGTGGTGTTTGAGGCCCTGCACGACCTGCGTCCGCGTGGCTACGTGGCCGTGTGGATCATTGCGCTGAGCCTGCTCATCGGCATCCTCATCTTCATCCTGCTTGCCGTCGTGCTCTGGAAGGTGTGGCTCGATTGGGCTCTCGTCCGCTCGATGTTGCGTGTCCCGGGCTGTCCCGCACGAGGTCAACACCTCCTTAATGAGGAGGAAAATAATACTTTAGTATCAGTTAGGTGTTGACTTGAAGCTTTCGTGATTGCAGGAATTCATATTCCTTGGGTCTTTTGGTAAAGTCACGTAGATAGGTTCAAAGAAAATAACAAAAAACTACGACGTTTCGATCGCAACACAAGCGGTCGTCATCAGGAAAAGATAAAAAAAACTTCGAAGTTTTTATTTTTATTTTCTTTGAACCTCTCTACGTCACTTTACCGAAAAACCCAAAGAATATCAGTCAGGTGCTCGGTCATGGCGCTGCAGCGATGCGATTGCATCGGTGTTGTATTCAACCATATGGGGGTGACGTCAGTGGCATCATCACTCCAGTGCCATCGTGGCAGTGGTTAATGACAAATTGGGTGAGTTTTTTTTATGCACAACTGCTAAGGGCAGACCCTTCATTGTTATGAGAATTATAATTTTGATTGCATCTAACTTTAAAAGTTGAGCTCCTAAACTCTCTAAAGATGGCAACAGTGGCATTAATGTGCGCACAGCAGATCCAATACCGGGTCTGTTCAGAAAAGTTTCTCATGGGCGATGCAAGAAACTGAAACAAATCCGAGAGAACTATGAAAGGAATCCCAGGATATTCACGCACGATCCCGACTGCTGAAGCGCGACACGAGTCAACCTGGGAAATGCCGCGGCAGCGCTTCGCTTTGTAAGAGTATCCTCGACGGCGGCGGCCGCGCTCTTGATCTCCCACGGATGACGAATCCATTTGTCGTGCCGCGGGTCGTGGGCCTCGCCCAAGCCACGTGCGGCGCAGCAGCAACCGAGGCTCCCTGCGTGGAGGCCCCCCGAATGCCGGAGAGAAATCTGCAGATGCCAGCTTCTTTACATCGTCTCGTTTTCTTTCCCATGCCCGCAGCTCGGCTTCTTCAAGCGCTCGTACAAGGAGAGGATGCAGGCGAGCAAGCAGGAGAAGGAGAGCCTGGACTGAGCGGCGCCGTGGGGGAGAGGGCGTGGTAGCGCCGCCGTGGCCGCTGAGGCGCGGTCCTGCGTCGCCCGCGCAAACAACCGCTGCACGGCGTCGCGGGCGTCGCGGGCCTACTCGCCCGCTCGCTCGTTTGGCCACCAGCACAAATCACAACCGACTGCAAGAGTGAGCGTGGGCCCAGAGGAGGACGGGCGATCACAGCCCCTCGCGGGAGAACAAGTCCACGGCGCATTCCGAGTGCGTCGCACAGGTGCCGACATTCCGCAGGCTTCTGTCTTTGCGAAACCCCTGGCGAGTCAATCAATCCTCCGCCCTGCGCAAGCTGCAAAGGGCCGTCGTGGCCGTCGGCTCATCCTCCTGCCAAATAAGATGCGGCGTGCGATGACGCCGCATCTCTGCTTGTGATGACCGGAGCGCTCGTCAACTTGGAGGTCCTCCTCCGCGGCGAGGGGAGTGCGTGCGGCTGCATTTTGTGAATTCCCGGCGGGGCGAGTGGATCCCACAGGAGAGCCTCCTCTGAGAGTTCATCTCGGCTGAACGACCTCGTAAACTTCTGGCATCCTAGACGATGATGAGCGTTCGGGTTTTTAAAGACAGTGTATATTTTTTCAAGAGGACATTTGGAAAAGTGCTGCCTTTTTGCGTGAAATGAATTCCCTCTGTTAGTAAGTTAGAGGGAGGCGTTGAACGATGAAATAAGATGGTGACGCCACACGTGGACCTGATGTGCTCACCCTCGAGAGCCGAGCGCTAATCTCCCCTTTTCTCACGGAAATCAGAAGAAGATGTTTTCCGTGCCAGATGCGACTCTTGGCGGAGCACAATGCAGAGACCATCGTGAGTGTATTCAAAGCCCGCGTGTGACGAGGTATTTTGAAGCTCTGCATTTTCATTTGTGGTGCTGCCCATCAAACCGAGCCTTTGTCCAGTTAGCAATGAAACTAAGCATGTTTTATTTACACGGTGAATAAAACTACGCCGGCAATAAAAGCAACGAGCCCAGCCGATTTGACCCACGAGCACATTCGCTCTGCACGTGGAACAATTTATCAGCGAGGCCTTTTCCATCCTCCACCCATGGCATTTCCGTATGCCGCGCGTCCCCTCCTCCGACGGACCTTGGGGGTGCACGGAGGCCTTCGTGAGGTCTGCCGCTCCCGCACTGGGAGAGCCGCCGTGCCTCGGCACTCGACGCGGTGCCGCCAACGCGTCGCACGACGCTGTGCACCACGGAGCCGTGCCGGCTAATCTGGCCGATGCTGGCACCTCACCAACTTTGCCTCCAGTTGCCGCCGTCATCCACTGCCGTCGTTGCGATAGCGAGCATTTCCCTTCTCGAGGTCTCGAGACCTGAACACGGTGCGGTAAATGAACATCCACGTGAATTTTATTATTATTTTTTATATGAAGCAACTCAATCAAAGAATGCCAAATAGTGTAACTGCTGTACGGTGCGACGATTTTGCAGCAACATTCTATGTTGTCTTTTGTTCGCTTTACAAGTTGACCACTGTGTGGTGGGGGTTAGGATTCTATGAAAAGTCGCAAGTCGAGCGAGGACGACCGCTCGGAAGGTCCCGCTGGGGGGGGGGGCTACGATGAATTTAAACGTTCAGCAGAAACGCAGAGTAACGGAAGTTCTTGCGATTCCCACTGGAATTTAGAATTCTTTCTGGGGTCCCCGAGCACATGTTGTGGACTCATTGTGAAATATTTGTGAGGGGCTGTTGGTGTGAGGAGGAGGAGGAGGGGGGGTGCGCCGACATTGATCTGCCCCAGCTGACTGCCCGCTCGTCAAGGGGAGAATCGCCCTTTGCGGAGTTGTTGCGGAGAGACCCGGGTCGAGACACCCAAATCGCCCTTCACCAAATAATTTCTTCCAACGTGATTGCAGTACATTACCTGTTTTCTGCACAACAATGGCAAATCACTTTAAACAATTATACGGTCTTTAAAAAAATAGTACAAATATGTAAAAACCCGTTTATTGAAGACATTTAGGCGGTGTTTGTATAGTGTGGCACACGAGTGTAGTTTTATATTCACACACGCAACTGTGCACCATAGCGCTCACCGCATTGCCGGACTCACTGTGGCCAAGTGATGAAATGCGTTTTATTTTTGGCTCAAGTGGAAGAAATCTTCCTGCGTTTGAGATTCCGAACGTCTCCTTGAATGTAGCCAAACACAGAATGATCGTCTCACAGCAGCGTTTGAATAAATTAAAACATCCAGACGCCTTCATTTGTCGTTGCGTCTGCGCGCCTGCACCGTTTTTTGCTGCACAACTTCCCGATGAATCCTCCAGGATATGATTCTCGTTGGAAATCTACACAGACACTCAGTATTGTACAACCGTTTCATTAAAAATACCTCTCTTTCTCGTGTTTGTTTTTCAAGTAATATGTTCTTAAACCAGGTGAGAACTCACGAGACCAAGATGAGTCTCGTTTGTAAAATATAATAAGAAAAGTCGAAATGAAAGCTTGCTGCTAAAACATCCGACACAATGTAACCGGTATTGGCCAAACAACCCAATGCTGAAATATTGCACTGCAAATGACAGTATGGCACTCGATTGCATATACGTTGAACTTCTTATGCACCGCACATAGCCAACCATGCTAATGAGAGGTGTGGGGGAAGGGCAACAAAACTAGACACAAAAACATTTCGAAAAAAAATATTTCAATTCAGATGTAAAAGTGCCGAGCTCCGGTGGCTATGAACGATCGGTATCAGACAGAGCAGCGACGTTGCGCGCACCCTCGTGCGGAAACTCGGCAGGACTCGGCGAGGCTTTCCTGGAATAACAAGCATCATCATTTTTTTCGATGTAAAGCTTTCGTGACTGCAGGGATTCATCTTCTTGGTTCTTCAGGTGAAGAACACCTGAGGATGGCTGCTTGCGTTGTGGCCGAAACGTCGTGAGAATTATCTTATTATGTTTTATTTTTATTATTTTATTATTTCCATTCTACGTGACTTTACCGAAAGAACCAAGAAGAAGCATCATAATACTGAAGTAAATAATCAGAAATTATAAATGGATCAAGCCCATTGGGTGCTAGTTGAGTGCACTCAGACAGGAGAAACCAACAAGATTCTCCACCCAGGAATCCCACTACGTAAGTAGACATCTCTCCAACACCGTCTTCTTAAATATGTTACCAGGTGAGGCCCACTGAGCTATGGAGTTCTTTTGCAGAAGCGACCTGGCTACCACAAATGATAGTTCGACGAAGTGGCTTATCACGTGGGAAAGTGTCGCAGCCAAATACTCTAAACGCGTGTTTCTAAATGTAGAGAGGACCCGGAGAAACATCCACGCGACCACGAGGAGAGAGAGAGAGACGTTCAAACTCCAAATAAACAAACGTCCGGTTCGGGATCGAACCCACGACCTCCTCCATACCAGACGAGGTAGTTCACGTCTCGCCACCGTTCACGCGGACGTCAAGGGGCCGTTGGTAAGTAGGCTTAGATTCCTATTTAAACACCGCTCTAACGTAAGCTCTGAATACACCGTAATTGCTGCAGATGTGACGATGCATCTGTTCATTGATTTATATTGATTTGCATAGACTCCCGATAGACGTTGAATAATCGATCATTTTTGGTTCCGATGTCGTACGCACTAGGTTTGATATCAGGTTCCCATGACCCCTGCATAATCCACCAGTGGCCGGTTGCAAGCACCGCAGTGTTCACAATTGAATCGATTCTTAACAATAAATCGCGACCCGTGAATCGCGACGTTTCATGGGATCACCGTGGGGGGGGGGGGGTCGCTCCACGTTGGGGAGTTCCTGCAGCGAGGTTCGGAGTGGTGCGAGTGTTGCGAGTGGTTCACGCCCAGCTGCACTGCGGACTGGCTCAGGCGCCAAGTCACATTGCTGGCCACAGCCATCATCAGTGGCGAGCGACCTCTTAGTCAGTGATGTGGAGTGGCGGTCTCGAGAACCCCGGTGGGGGCGCGCGCGCTCGGTGGGGGCGCGCGCGCTCGGTGGGGGCACGCGCGCTCGGTGGGGGCACGCGCGCCCGGTGGGGGCACGCAGCCCTGCTGAGCGGTCTCCGTTGCGTGCATCGACGCCACGGCAGCAGCTGTTGCCGCCGCACTCCAGAGCGCCAATTTAGTGGCGCAGCCGCTCGCCAAAGAGTTTCCTCGCGAGCGGTACCGAAATAGAGCTGTGGCGGAAACCACGACAGCGATCATTCTGACAACGCGACATGGGATCCGGTCATCCTTAAAAGAGCCCCAGAGAATCCCCACGAGTTGGGAATTCCTTTATGAACCCGTGTAGGGCATTTCGCAGATATGCAGCAGGATGTTTCTTCTGTAAAGGACGATGATGGCAGTGGCGCTAATTTCGCACGTGATCGCCAACTTGTGGCTGAAACGTGTGGCCGAATGGACGACGAATGCAGCTGGCTTCAACCGATTGCTATTCCAGCGATTGCTATCGCTCACTCGATGCAGCTGCATCCTATAAGCCAGATCCACCACACCCACAAGCCAAGCTCGTCCAGCCAGTCGAGGAAGCTTCACAAACCTCGCCAGCCTTACCAACCTCCCCAGCCCAGCCAACTCCACCAACCCCTTCAGCCTCACCAATATTACCAACTCCGCCACCCCCACCAGCCCCACCAGGCCAGCCATGCCACGCATCCCGTGGAGATGCCTCAGAGAGCCCCTCAGGTGTTTCCTGGGAGGTTTTGCTCGACCGCTTCCTGCCGCTGCTGCTGCTGCTGCCCGTGCGCCTCTTGACCCCCGCTTCCCGCCCGGGGGGGGGACGCGCCCGGCGCTCACGCGGGAGACGGGGAGAGACGTCCGCGCCGCGCCGCTCATCTCCCACACGCGCCGCCTTTCCTGCGGGGCTCCATCGCGGTGAGGAGGAGTGGGGCAGTCGCTGCCCACACTCGGTGTCTTCGTCAACACGGGGTGCAGCATTTGCCTCGTCATCTTTTCGATGGAACGTTCATTGGACCAGGTCTGTTTTACGTGGAGTAGCCCTCAACGTAAGTCTCAGCTGGAAGGCTTAAGCAGAGCATTCGCAATATTGTTACAGGAAACGGTAAATTCATTATTAAACTAAACTTACTTATTGCCAGGTAAGGCCGACTGAGCTGTGTAGCTCTTTTTCAGAAGTGACCTGGCGACAAATGAGAGTTCAACGAAGTGGCTTATCATGTGGCAATGTGTAGCAGCAGCCAAACACTCAACGCGTGTGTACAGATGTGGAGGGAAGCCCCGGAGAAAAATCCACACGACCACGGGGATAACATGCAAACTCAAAATAAACAGACGTCAGGTTTGCGATCGAACCTGCGACCTCCTGTATACCAGGCGAGGGAGTTAACATCTCGCCATCGCGGCGCCAGATTACTGGAAGAGGAACTTGTAACACGCCACAGCATTCGCTCACTCGCGTAGAGAGGACGCGAGTCGGAACCACAGATGAGCATGAAGGCAGCCAGGCAGTGAGAAAGTGCCAACGATTACCCAAATTCTGCGGTTCGCTATGTATTAAGGTAGTATTGGCCAAATAATTAGTGTTTGCAGTGGAGCGAAACGTCAGACAACATGCCGAACAACAGGTGGTAACACCCAAACACATCGGAGAGCTGCACAGGACAACCGTGAAAAGCAATACAGTGGTAGACGTCAAAGAGTTAAATAAGTTGAAAGATAATTTGATCTTGGTAAATAAGGGGGAGTGTATCTGATTATATAGAAGGTCCTTTCTGGAAGCAGAACATTTGATATAATGATAGGCGCAAAAAACAATGCCAAAAAAGTTCTGACTTCAAAAATATACTACTTGATGCCACAATTGGCCATACTTCAACTTGAAACATAACTTCACTGTACACGAATATCCACGAGATGTTTTCCTCACCTGCATTACTGTTCACATATTTCCTTTAGAAACCTCCACAAGCCATAGTTTGTTAACTCGATTTATTTTCCAGCACCGCGAGATCCCTGGCACCAGGTGCCGGCTGAGTGAGACCGAGCTCACAACGCGTCGTTTAATCTGCCTCCGCCTGCTGAGCCTTGGCTTTGAGTGGTGCAGGACAGCGGCAAGAGCGTGGCTTCAAATGCAGCCCACCGATTGATAGGATCTCCGTGTAGCCAGTACTGCTTGGCAAGCTCTGTTGAACATTTCAGAAATCCAATAAGTCTAATGTAGATACTTGGCTGAGTGGCTCTAACAATATGAAATCTATACTCGCATTGGCAATGATAATGATGTTCATCCATAACTATTTTTGGGTTGGATCACGTAAGTAGTGTTATGCCAAAATTATTGTTATGAACCCGAATGGTAATAATTGTATTTGTGTTTCAAATGTGCAAGGGCAGAATTTGCGAGTGCCTCTGGTTTTGTTTGAACATCATGGTACATTTGCTCAAAACTTTAGTCTACTCTTGCCTAATACGCAAATCCTACACCGGCTTCTTCCCCACTACGACTCTAAGAACCTCAGTTCCATACCAACACGGGTGGCGATAATGATGGTAATAATGGCATTTAGTCCATAGACTAAAGCAACATTTTACGTCTTTATTTATACAATTTGATAACCCCACTCAATTCAAATGGTTACCACATAATTCAATGTAATTGCCACATCAAGATATTGGAACTGCTGAAGCTATGCAGACGCATCTGACACCGGCAAGTGAAACCTCTGCTCTGGACTCATGGACTTATTCATGGTTCATGTGTGCAGACATTTCGAGTGATCTAAGCTTGTATAAACAACATCGCACGTTATGGCCCAAAGAAGTTAAGCCTCGACTGTTGCGTAACGATCGAATGTTCCAGTCCACTTTCTTTCCCACTGGGGCACGCCCTATGTACCGTAAATGTTTATGAAGTTTAATACAAAAAAAACTGCAGCTTTGCCATGAAGGGAAACTAAAGCGACGCCAAAAAGAAACCTTAAACGATAAACGCGCGCTATAATAATAATATTATGGTTGTGAGAATTCGTGGGCAAATAAAACTGCTCCCCATCTTTAATAACGCGGCCTTGTACAATGTACAACTGTGGCTTAACGTAAAAATGTGGACATAGGCAGTGGTTGTTGTGTACGCTCCGTCGTCTCGAGGAAATCGTACGAAGATTTTATTCCTCCTGAAAGAGCTTTGAAAAAAATCTCGACGGCCAACGTAAACGGCCTCTTGTTTTTCTCTCGCCGTAAAAAATGTCTAGAGTGCAGCGATGTTTATCGGCATTCTCGTTTTCCTGCGTACGCACGCACGGCTTATCAAAATCATGTTCTTGGCCCGCGCGTACTTACGGTTGTTATCGTGAGATATTTGTAATAAATTCGCAAAAATTTGCGGACAGAGACGGCTTGTTTTAAAAGTGTTGTTGTTTCACTGGTGAGCGAAGCTGCTCTGAAGAATCCAAGCAACATCCGTGCGGGGAAGGGCTCTGCACGCCCGAGCGAGTCATAGGCCAGATCGCAGCTTGTTGAAAATACTGGTGGGGGGGGCATCCTTTGCATTTATATCAAAGGAAACTGACTCAAGACTTGTCCCTCATAGATGACGTTCCCACAGTGTTATTCACACATTTTAAAACAACTACTAAGACTCGGCTTGAATTTAACAGCCATTGAACTCGCAGTGTTTCATTCAAAGGCCCGGTGGGATTGGTTTGTTTGGTTCCCGTGGAGGTGCGGGCCGGGCCCGCGCGCCGCGTCCACCACGCTCGACAATGGAACTTAAAGTAACAATGACGGATGCAAGTGTGGGTTACGTGGATATGTACATGTATATACAGTATAAATACATAGTCTGACATGTACATTTGATTTAAGCTGTCAGAACCCGATGAGCCGTGAAGCTCTGTGTCACGGGTGTCCAGGCCAAGCTGATCCACTTTTGTGTGTTGCGTTCTCTGAGTTCTCTGCATTCAAAATATTGTTGGGTATTTCCATTGGTGACGTCTCCTCTTCCTCACCGCGCCGGTGATGGTTGGTCCCTGTTTCCGGTCTCTCCGCTATCAATCCACGACGGGGTTGGTGGATCTCACAGACGTTGCGAGGAGACTCCCTCCCTGCAGGCATCGAGGGGTTGCCATTCTCTGGCTCGCCAGAAGACGACGGTTCGGTAGAAATGGAGACTGCCGGGTTCGTCTGTACGGGATCAGAGAGGGATTCGAGAGTTTCCCCTTCGCGCGAGTGGGTTTCTCCGGGTGCTCCGGTTTCCTCCCCCCTGTACGCACTCATTCATTGGCCACGGACAGCTTCATATGCCGAGGACGATGGGGCTTGGGCGATTGTTGGCACCGCGCTTCGCGTGGCTGCCTTGCTGCCTGCCTGCGGTTGCTGGCGCCTCCGAGTCGTTCTCTCTGTTCTCGAGTGCATCGTGTGCGCGTTATAAGCTGACGTTATGATTACAACATCTCAGGTGATACCAGTAAATAGAGTATTTGGTGTGGCCCCACAGACTGTGGAGAGCACCAACAGGATGGAGAGGCTGCCTCAATGCTGCGACGTAAGTACAGCTGGCTCACGCTGCTGCTGCTGCTGTGAAACCCATCCCGGCAATCCGTCTGCGCTGGCCCCAGTGATGGATGCGATGCCGGCATGGGGTGATTTACACTTGGACATTTTTATGGGGTTTCGCTGCCAAACGCAGGCACATCCACACCTGTGCGCCAGGCCGCATCTATTGATGGACATCTCTGCGCGTGATGTCAACATCTGAGCTGTTTTGGCAGTGGCCTGAGATGCACCGCATGCGTGGCATGTACAGCCAGTGTGCCAATCCACTGCTGGATGAGAGCCCCTCCAAACGTCGTGCCAAGTGAGGGTTCTTTGACCCTACTTCACCACGCTGGTCCATACCGGATGATGAAAGAGGTATAAGTTCGAAACAACTTTGGATTTTGCTGCGCCGTCGTCTACTGCCGACAACGCCAAGTGCACCTGGCTTCATGCAAGGCGATCACCCATAAAAGCACGACTATTATCCAAGCTCAACCCCGCTTAGATTCTGAGGAATGATGGGAGGGATATTGGGGCATTCCGGATGAAGTTGGTCATCTTCTGAGATACAACACACGTGCAACATATAATTCACACACGTTTTAACTGTGAGATCGCGTGTGTCTACGTGGGTTAGGGTGCAACTTACAAATCCCCGCTTTGCCACGAAGGCACCTTTATGGTTATCAGCGGGCTCACAAAGCCACTGGGTGTATCTCGGATTGTAACAACTCCTGGACGCCTCATTCTCTAACACGGGCACGGCCCCTGCGGCTGACGTGGGGTCCAGAGGGACGTCAACGCACGCAACCACCGTGGTGTATTCGACTCCGCTTCTCTCCTACCTTCAATAAGGTGATATCATGCGCGACGATTATGCTGATGACGGAACCTGCAAAAATACAACGAAAAACTCGACTAAAATTATGAATGTAAAATATATATTTTACGAGGTAAGGCCCCCTGAGCTGTGTAGCTCTTTTTCAGAAGCGACCTGCCCACAAATGAAAGCTCAACGAAGTGGCTCGTCACGTGGACATTTACAGCAGCCAAAATCCTCGAAAAGCGTTTTTCTAAATGTGGAGGGGAAAACTCGGAGGACAAGGAGAAACATCCACACGATCACGGGGAGAACAACATGCACTCTCCAAATATGCAGGTGTCAGGGTCGGGATCTAACCCACGATCTCCTGCATACCAGGTGAGATAGTTAACATTTCACCACCGTGGTGCCCCACTGAGAATATCCTCGAGTGATTAGATACACACATACACATCCCTATGTATAGTACCAATAGAATAGTATAACCAGCACAGGCAGAGGAATTGCGAAAACCCGGTTTCGAAACTCAGATACCGTTTTTCCCTCGAATTTCAGTTACGAATGCACAGATTGCCCGAGTTTCTCAGCATGTATAGGTTGCTCGCTCACACCACTCCTATCGGAAGGGCCTCCACTGTAGGGAGCTCTAGTGGGTATTTGGCCTACTCTTCATCGCAGGCGAAACGACTTGGAAGAGGTAAGAGTACCCACAATTTACCCCACCACATAGATCAACTAGCTGGTGTACATATTGACACTGGCGGGTGGACAGAGGCAGGAGAGTTAATAAACTGTCCTCGTTATTTAAACTGCCGCGCCAGGAGATCGAATCTAACCGGCGACTGTCAGATTGCAAGCCCAGGGTGCTGCTAACAATTGCGCAACGGAAGCTGCTGTCGCTGCTCAGTCATCTCGGAAATAAACATCATCTCCTTGTTTCCAGATATTTAAATGTGCGGTGACCAGGTAACCGGTTTCCCCTGTTTTTGTTTGCAGTTACCGGTAATGCAAAATACGATTTGTTGTAGCGATTATTTTCATAGACTTAGTGTGCTTGCACTGCATTGTTTGAATCAGAATCTTTATATTTTGTGGAGAAATCCGATGAGCTATGAAGCTCTTTTTATCACGTGTCCACTAGGGGCAGAACTCCTCTTCGCTTAATTGGGGGTGGCATCCTCGCAGATGCCGCCTGTAGTCGACCCCGCTGCCTGTAGTCGACCCCACTGCCTGTAGTCGACCCTGCTGCCTGTAGTCGACCCTGCTGCCTGTAGTCGACCCCGCTTCTTGTAGTCGACCCCGCTGCCTGTAGTCGACCCTGCTGCTGTAGTCGACCCTGCTGCCGGGAACCAGTCGCGAGCAACCAGCCCAGGGTCGGCAACTTTCACAGCAGCAGCAGCAGAAGAAGAACGCAGCAGCAGCAGCGGCAGCAGCAGCCGACAGGCGCCTCACGCGCACAGCGACTTGGCCACACACACAGCAGGGACGCCGCAGCAGCAGACGGCAACACATTCTGACTTAGAATAGGTGATGGAATAAACTGTCTATTTGGTCCGCCCCTTAGTAATTATTTAACAACTCAAGTTTGATATTCTTTGGGTATTTCGGTGACCCGAAGAATATGAATTCCTGCAGTCACGAAAGCTTTAAGTCAAGATTTAACTCAGTTTGACTGTTGTACATGTTGTAATCACCAATGCATTCCATAGTGACCTATTCCCTGCCATATTTCATTCATCTTTAAGTTAAATTATGTTTAAGATTAAAGTTTTTCTTTTTGTTAAATAGCTGCATGCAAGAGGGCAGCCAAAGAGCCGCCCCCACGTGGCGGATCCGTGGGGTGCCGACCCCTGGGGCGCGGCACCCCGCAGCCTCCACAGCGCTACCCCCCACCCCCGCCCGCTGCCCCCCCCCCCCCCGCTGCCCCCCTCCCCGCTGCCCCCCCCCCCCGCCCGCTGCCCCCCCCCGCCCGCTACCCCCCCCCGCCCGCTACCCCCCCCCCCCGCCCGCTGATCGATGGCAGCTGCAGCACAGACGGAGCGCGCCTCTCAGTCGGCACGCGGTGCTGTGGCGTCCCCTGCCGATTCAGAACAAGATCGTCATGACTCTGCGCGTCGTGTACACCCGCGTGGTGGACGTTGGGGGTGAATCAAATTGACATGAGAGACGATGAGATTCATGTGGAGGCAGGATGCTCGAATGGGCTGGGTGAGTGGTTTGTTACTGAATGGGCTGCGTGAGTGGTTCGTTACTGAATGGGCTGGGTGAGTGGTTCATTACTGAATGGGCTGGGTGAGTGGTTCGTTACTGAATGGGCTGGGTGAGTGGTTCGTTACTGAATGGGCTGGGTGAGTGGTTCGTTACTGAATGGGCTGGGTGAGTGGTTAATTACTGAATGGGCTGGGTGAGTGGTTCGTTACTGAATGGGCTGGGTGAGTGGTTCGTTACTGAATGGGCTGGGTGAGTGGTTCGTTACTGAATGGGCTGGGTGAGTGGTTCGTTACTGAATGGGCTGGGTGAGTGGTTCGTTACTGAATGGGCTGGGTGAGTGGTTCGTTACTGAATGGGCTGGGTGAGTGGTTCGTTACTGAATGGGCTGGGTGAGTGGTTCGTTACTGAATGGGCTGGGTGAGTGGTTCGTGACCTGCTCAATGCAATTTGGCCAGGCACTTCGTGGCTCTGACCACCACTCGATGTCTCTGTGCTGCCTTCCAATCCTCGGTCTATTTCACGGGAATTTGTTGCCTGTTTCTAGTTTATATTTGAATACCTTCCACTGCAGTTGTCCGTTTAGCGGCGGATGTAGCAGATTTCTTATTTTCACTGCCTGTGACAAAAATCATGCGGAATACGCCCGGTCCCATCAGAGCTCAGAAGCCAAGCGGGGTTTGTGTGTGCATAGCACCTGGTTGAATACCCACCACGTACAAGTGCGTTGTCGTCAGCAGGGGGCAGTTCAGGTAACTATTGGACTATTTCTTTGCTCAAATACAATAACTAATCTCACCTTTAACCAGCGTGATGGTGAAATAAAACCATGACTCGCACTGTGGGTCAAGGTCCTTATCCGGCCATGGATTGAGAAAAGGGATGCACACGGATATATGCGATTGTTCCCACCTTGATTGATTTAGTGGCTTGTGTTCACGATTGACTCCGGATGGAACGTGAGCGCTGCGATTCCTTTCTGGGCTCTGAGCTTGGATCCTGGCTGGGTGGAAGCCCACTGACGTATTCCACGGTGACCCCAGCAGCCTCTTACCTCATGCTGTGGCATGATTCTTATCACTCGGCTTGTTTATCCAGGAAAGCAAGGGCGATGTTGCTGCCATGTGTATAAACCACATTTAGTAATTTGCAGTAATGTTCAGCATAGGAATATTTCTCCAAGACAAGTTCGACAGCAAACCAGGAGGAAGCCCATGCAGAACAGAACCGCTTACAAACTCCACACAGAAAGGCGCCGGGGTCGGAAATCGAACCCAGGGGCTGCTTGTTAAATATTGCCCGACTGTTAAAATTTGATTCAAAAGGAAGTGAGTGGTACACCATCACTGCAATGAAAGAAAGAGGATCAGAGAACACATTGTATATTGACTGTTAAGAAACGTAAGCGAGGTTGGGCAAAATACGGATCTAGATGAGGGGTCGGCAACCAAAATAACAAGAAGAGCCATTTTGATTGAATTCAGTAAAAAAACTCAATATTAAAAAAACGCAATGGATGTGAACCAGAGACGGTCCTTCAGGAAAACGTCACGGAGCAGTCCTTGAAGAGCCGCATGGGGCTCGAGCAGTGGCGGCTCCTGCAAAATCTCTCAGGGGGGGCAAATGTTTGGATGATTGATAAGGATAAGGTCCACCCATGCAATGGATAAATTAACAGCTTAAGCATGTAAAGGCAACTTCACTTCTTTAATAATAATGAAAAATAAAGTGACTCTTACAATACATCTCCTTGTTTGTTTCTATACTCACTATTATTACACTGCTTACATCACATTACTCGCTTAATAAACTGCTTACTTATACTGAAATCTTGCTCTTCTCTCTTTCAAATTAGCAAAGTGATCAATTACTCTCTCATTGAAAGCAGGCATGTTCCTGACTAGTTCCCTCTCCATGGAAAGCATAGGCAGTGCATTCAGACGTTCCTGTCCCATTACATTTCTCAGGAATGTCTTGATTCTCTTTAAGGTTGAGAAACACCTCTCAGCTTCAGCAGTTGTCATGGGAGTGGTTATGAGGATGTTCAACAGAGCAACAGTCTCTGAAAAAGTATCCTGGAGGTTGTACTTCAGCAAAACCTGATACAGCGCCAGTGCACCACAGCAGCCCTTGAATTCTGGACTCTCATTAATGAGAGACAGTTCAGTCTTCAGCTTCGCCTTATTTAACATAGGGTATGCCCTGACAGTGATGTTCAGAGCCTCAACAGGGAATGTATGGCCATGCTGTTGAAACATCTCCCCTTGTAGCAGCATGGCACTTACAAGGTGGTCAGTAAAGGAGAACCTTTCTTTGGTGTAGACCAAGATTGTGTCGCAGACCTGACAAAATAACTACATTTATTTTAGTTATAAAATAAATTATTTATTATAATATAAATATGGAGATACAAGGTTTCCATCCCGACAGCAACAATGTATCAGGCAGAATCCATATTTTATATTTCCATATTTTTTCAAATATTAATGCTATTGGTCACCCTTTACATCTGTCAATGTGTTTTACAAATATTTAACCAATGAAAAGCATTAAAAGAGCTTGGAAATTATTTTGGGGAAAAAACAAGTTTTCTTTCGTTTCCTGAAAAGTAACAGTTTTGGACATACAAGGCTTCCGTCCAATAGCGATGATTGTTCCCACCAATCGCTGCACAAGTTAAGGATACGTATGATGACGTAAGCACGTTAGTGCGAGCCCTCCCGAAACCCATAGAGAATGCATTGCAGTGCCTACAGTTCGAAAAAAAACATCTTTAAATGTAAGTCTATGGGAACACTCTGGGCGATTCTCAGCCAGAGTTAAATCGCCCAAAAAGAGGCGGTACTCCACAGAACGTGACATGACGCTGATTGGACTATGTCCAGAGGCACAGTGACGGCCACGGAGCGTAACTCCGTGGTAGAATGAGATTGTGAATGTGATTGAAAAAGTCCCTTTCACACTTTGGTGGTGCGTCGCCCAATCGCCCTAATGAAGAAACCGCCCCTGGGCTCGAGCCACAGGTTGCCGACCCTGGTCGAGATGGAACGATGGCCGCTGGTCAACACTCAATGCAGTGGCAAGCCATGGTGCAGAATACGCCTGGGAGGACATTCATCGTTGAGATGGAGCCATGAGATCATCTTGTGTACAAGAGCCTGTTGGATCGCCACAGTGCCAGACCGTAGGGCATGGTGAGGTCTTGGAAAGACCTTCATTAAGCAGAGATCATTGCTGCTGCTGATGCAGAAGAAAAATTCATTATCAACAAAACATCTTCACTGTGGTGTAGGCCCTTGATATGTCCTACTGGACATCTGTGAAAAGAGCTTCACATCTCATTGGATTTCTCCAATATGAATACATATTCTGATTCTGATGTCAACATACAAACCTCTCATCCGAGCAGACTTGCATTTACAATGTATGAATGTATCAATTCATGCATGATAAATTATAAATTAATTAATTGAAAAACAATATAGCCGTCTATTATTAAAAAATGTTTAACTCTTGATACGTGTATGTGTACGTCTTGTAGGGATGCTGCTGCCGTGGTGTGATGGACACGTCATGTGACTTGCAATCCAGCTCAGTTCCTTCTCCCGGCGTGGCAGCTGAAACAATAGCGCGAGTTTCTTAAACATACACTCGAGTGTCGGCCCTTCAGCCAGCAGTGGCATCAGCGATACATCACAGGTCTGCGTCTTTACGTTTACATTCTTGTCGAGGGTTTTTTTGTTCTTAAAAAATAATTTGTCTCGATAACGCACACCGTCGCATGGGGAAACAGACAATTGCGAGTGTGGTCCAGGGAATTCAGGAACCATTCCTGCTTATTCAAGGCAGCTGCCATAACCCAGACACGTTACAACAGAGGCTCATTTACATACCACCTCATAATTATACATTAGCAACACCACAGTCTCAAAGAGCGAGTAATTAATGGAGGAACGAGGTGTCGCTCGCTTTCGAGAGAGGCTGCTCGAGGCACGTGACCGCGTGGCGCCGCGGCTCTGGTGCGCCACTGACGGCGAGTGGCCTCGTTGCAAATCTGCGAAAGTTCCTCCAGCGACGTTGGAACAACAATTGGCTTAATTAACACGGCTACATGCATGCTCATAACACTGCGTTGGCAGTGGTGCGTAACCACAAACTCAACACGCCGGTCAATAACGTGATATCAATGAATAATAAATATATTATTATTATGCCTCCCTCGTGTTCGATATGTGGCGGCGGCTCGCCCCTATTCTGTGAGCCTGGCGGATCGATACACACCCCCAGCTCTTCAAATTGCTCTTTAAATCGGGCACGACATTGATGTAAAAACACAACGTACTGTCTATGGTTGATATCAATAAAATACTATTTGTCTGGATCTCATGGTGGGGGTGGGTAATGTTGTGGGAGACAGTTGTGCACCTCGCCCACCATCGCCGCCCCATGCGCTCACTCATTGATCCTCCGCCACTGCCGTGAGACGAGGTAGGCGATGAAGGTGATGAGTCCGCGGCAGCGGGCGGGTGCGCCGGTCCCCTCAAACGCGTGGCTGGCAAAGTCGCGTCCATGAGCGGCGTGAAGGAGAGCGGCGAGCTTTGAGCTCCATGAACACTGCGGCTCTGGTGACAGAAGCCACGCGTGGTCACAACAGCGCCGCTCCCTCTGTTCCACTACAATGTCAGCACATCGCCCTGTGAGTCGTGCAATCTCGCGCCACTGCACCACCGAGTCTGATGCTATTGTGATACAGTGTGTACCAGTACTGTAATGGCCAATACGTAGATCGCGATCCACAGGTGGATCGCAGAATATTTGTTGTGCATCTCGGAGCCAGAACAAACACTAACATAGCAACAACGTAATTTTCGTTACGTATGATGGTTAATACAAATTCCCGATTCTGAATGAATATGTAATGACAGGGTGACACCTGCTGACATAACATGGTGACACCTGCTGGCCTGGGAAGGGATTCACGGGTACGGGCATAGAGGTAACAGCCAATCGGAGAAGGAGGTGTAACTGGGGCAAAGGTAACAAGTGGGGCTCACCGAGTTACTCCGGGAACCTGCTCGAAGGTTCCACGAGAGGGCGTGGCCGGGGGCGGGGCCTAGCCACGCCTGGGGGGCGGGGCCTAGCCACGCCTGGGGGGCGGGGCCTAGCCACGCCTGGGGGGCGGGGCCTAGCCACGCCTGGGGGGCGGGGCCTAGCCACGCCTGGGGGGCGGGGCCTAGCCACGCCTGGGGGGCGGGGCCTAGCCACGCCTGGGGGAGCGGACCGGAGCTCGGGGCTCGTGTGTGGGGGTCCTGGGTCCTGGGTGTGTCGCTGTTCACCGACATCTCTCTCCGTCGTCACGCCGCCAGCCAGCGGCGGAGACGAAAGAGGGCGAGGGGACCCCGCCCAGTGATCAGCTGTGCGTGTAGCCGGTAGTGGTGTTACTGCCTACAGTATATTCAGTGGGAGGAAGAACCAGTGTTAGCCTGTGTTGTGCCCAGTGTGAGTAATAAAGAAGAAGTACCCTCGATACGACGTGTCGTAGAAGTCGCTCATTACAAATACATGAACAAAAATAATAACTTCTACAATAGAAATCGCTAGTACTTCACGTCTATATTCTACAGTGGTTGGTCATATAATTTTGGTGGATCACGGAGCCCGTTGATATCCACCAAAATGTGTTATTGGTGTATTGGCCATCACTCTTATACATATGTAGTGGATTCAACTGAGTCGCAGACGTACTCTTTGGAGGCAACACATTTATTAATACCAACACACTAAACACAAAGGGGTAACTGCCCCTTTACCAGAACACCCGATGGTGGTGGACCACCAGGCTAACTACACCAATTACACTGGAAAGTAGCTACAACGGACCGGACCCCAGCTTGGGTCCAGGCCCACTTCTTCTTGGACGTAGAACATGGATCTTCAGATGACAACAGCAACGCAGAACCCTGGTCCCTCTCGGGGACCCGGTTGTTCTGCCCGCTGGCCGTGGCTGTCTCCGCCCTTGGCCTCGGCCACCTTCTCGAACCCTCGAGCAGGATCTCGCCCCGGCACGTGGCCACCCCCAGCCCCCACTTGGGGCCCCTGTGTAGATCTTACCCGTCACGTGCCTTCCAGGGTCAACCAGAGTGCCATGGCCTGGGGTAACCTCATTCCATGGCTGACACTCTCACACTCCCTCCTGTAGGAGTCAGCACTGCACGCTACGCGTGGTGCCACTGAGCGCGATGACCCAGCGCTCACCGAGCCCCCTCTGGGGCTTGTACTACACCCACATATACCGGGGGGGGGGGGGGTGTCCGCGATGGCAATACTTCGCACGCCGTGCATCACTCGAGCCGGCATTACCCAGTGACATCCACGATGTCGCTACACATACACCCACGCATTGCAATATTGGGCCACACTTTGGGAACAGGGGTATCTAAGAGCAATCATCCCTAGGTCCCTGAGAGCCTATCAGTGGCAAAATCCACCTCCGTAAACATATTTTTTAAATGCTACCAACAAAACCCAAAGCTCTGCAACTCGACACGGTGAGGAGTTGTTTGTGATGGTTCAGCCAAGAAACTGCCAGAGTTTGTTAATTCATGAGCAAATTATACCCATCATCGATGACGCCTCACTCTTGTTGACGACATCACAATCAAACCGCAACATGTATTTGTCCTCATAAATGGGTTATGTCGAGTTAAGTGATAACCCACATCTGTTTGATTTGCTAGCTCTGGAATTGCTATGATGTTCATTTATGCAGTGTTTGGTGCCTGGGCTGAGACCATGGTTCGATGTATGTACATTGAACTTCTTTCGCACCGTAGGTAGCCAACAGTGCTTATCGGGGGTGCGGATCACTGTGATCCAGGATCTCAACAATGCCAGCTTAGTGCCCTGACAAGGCATTACCCCTCTGAGCCTCCTTGTACCCCAGCCACTGGCTGCTGTGCCACTCCAACGCCTTCAGTAACTTGTGCTCACTCCCTCCTCCCTCTCCAGCAACTGGATCGGGTGATGCATTGTTTGTGATGGTTTAGTCCCATGGCTGCCAGGATTTGCTAATTCATGATCAATTTATACGCAGCATAGAAGCTCACACGTCGCATTCTTGCTCGGAAGCCTGCCCTGCACCTGTAAAGCGCTGCTCCATGCATATTTCGACCGGGGAAATGTTTATAGATGAACTCTTTGTCCCTGGCAGGGCTCGCATCGGCGACGCCGAACAACAACGCTCTAAGCCCGTCACGCATATCTGCAGCGGGGAGTGATTATTGATGATGATTATTATTAACGACGGGTATGATTGTTAACGAGCGCGCTTTCAGGAGCGTGCAGGTGAGTCAGCCGCTCCACACCTGGTGCAGCATCGTAGATCGAGCCGCCATCCTCCAGCAGTGGATGTTGAGCCCGCTCTGGGGCTGCTGCTGCAGGCTGCACGGGAAGGGGTGGGAGTACCCACACTTTACTCCACCGCACGCGATCTGACGTTTGACTGTGTTGTATACATGTGTAGTGGCATAGCGCTGGCTGCTGGCAGAAAAGGGGATCTGCGGCGTACGGCAGTCTTGACGTCAGCAGACCAGGACAGACACAGGAGGGGGATCTGGGGGAAAGGTCACAGAAGGGGCAACCCAGGAACCCGCTGGTAGGTTCCAGAAAGGGAGCATGGCCTGGGGCGGAGCGAGGCCACGTGACAGTATAAGAGGGGCCCCTGTGGGGACCTCGGGGCTGTTGTTGGAGTGGGATCCCCCTCGTGCTGCTCAAGACCATCATCGCCATTCTTCTCGTCGTCTTCACCGTTCTTCTCGTTGTCGTCTCCATCTCTACAACCTCGGGGCGCCGCCAGTCAGACAGCCTACCAACTGTCCTGGCTGAGTAGCGTCACCGATAACAGACAGACTAAACGTTAAGCGTGTTAATCCCGATGGTTTTCGTTAATAAATAAGTGCCTCCAAGTCTTATCGTCTCCGAGTTAGTCACTACACATGTGTAAGGACAGTACAGGGGGATGTGAGGACAATACGGCTCGCCGTGGCCGTGGTTACTAATTAACGTGATGGGCACTGACAGGGTAGCGTGAGGATAATGTGGGACCTAAGTGGTCGTTAATAATGATGGATGCGACGGGCACTGACAGGGTCGCGTGAGGATAAGCACGGGACCTAAATGGTCGTAAATAGTAATTGGGACAGAGACAGACAGAGACAGACAGGGCCAGGTGCGGCGAGAGAGTGTTCGAGTAATGGGGCGTGGCCGGGTCGTGAGGGGGATAAAAGCTGGCGTGGAACGGGGCTCTGGGCTGCTGTTGTGGGGGAACCAAGGGGCTGTCGCCGCCGTCGTCGTCTTGGAGAGGTCGTCTTCATCGTCTTGGATCGGGCACCTTGTAGTCTTGGAAGGCTCGGGTTGTATTGTCTCCGTGACTACTATGTGTCCGCTCCTGTGTAGCCAGCCAACTACACAGGGAGCGTCGCGTAGAGTCACAGAAGTTACCCAAGTGAAAATAGTCACTCGCGGTTACTCGTTAAGTTATCAGTGAGTCGGCGGACTTTATTCACAATACATATACGAAAATAACAGAACAAGACGGTGTCTCTGAGAGCTACATTACACATGTATGCCGCTGGCTGGACAGAGGCGAGGGGGTGGGGAAGGGGTGGGAGGATTTAAGAAACTTGTTTTCAACTGCCACATCGAGAGATCGAATCTGCACTCGCCGTTTCACGACGGCAGGATCCCTAACATTCGTTTTGTAATTAAATCCCTGCCATCTTAGTATTATAATTTAATCCCTGCCATCTTAGTATTGTATGTACGTTTGACTTATTTCGCACCGTACGTAACCAACCGTGCTAATCGGAAGTGCGAGGTGGAAGGACAACACATTTTAATTGAATAAGCTCAAAGATGGAGAAAAGCACGTGACCCTCGTGAGCTGTGCGTCAGGCAGATTTGCTCTAAGCCGCGTTCAGACTCCACACCCAGTGAAGAACGCCCCGTGCCCAACCCCTCATCCCAAAGACAAGATCCCCCGTATAGCCTTAACAGACTGCTGAAGCAAGTGTTGTTAGCGAGCACCTATGAAAGCCGGCACGGCACACGAGGGGGGGGGGGGGTGGCCAACACTACGCCCGGCCGCCTTTGTTTCCCCAGTAGCGATGAGTCGTCCTAGGGAAGGCCCAGGACCGTTTCAGATGATCGCCACTGGTGTTAGCCGTCAGCAGGAATCGAACTTGTATCGCCCAGTTCGTAGTGCAGCGCGCTAACCGCTCACCCCCCCCCCCCCGTGCCACAAGAGGAGTGTCAGCCGTGCCCCTCCGTGCCCCTGAGTGCGTGCCGTGCCCTCGTCTCGGCCGCACATCTGGCTGGCGGAGACTGTGAAAGGTCGCCAGTCCCATGGAGATTCTCAGAGGCACTGCGCCCTCACTCCTTCGCTTCTCATTTTGTCAAGATTTTCTATCCCCAACGCCCCATTGGGGAATACTTTTATATCTGTAGATACGTGTGTATGTGTTTGTATTTCTATATGCAGTGGGATACAGCTGCAACTCGTGACTAATTGCGTTATTGGCTGAAGGTCAGTTGTAGTTGAAAGTGAATTGATTAGTTACTATCGTGTGTACGTTATTATAGTATTCAACACGTCTTCCTAGTATTTGTACGGTTATGGTGATTGTGTATTGCATTTCAGTTGCCATATTTCACCTTCATCTATTCTCCCAGCTGTAGAAGCAAAGGTTGAACCATTATTGTGGATCCCCTTACATTGACACATTTCCGTCGCTCTGCAATATGCACAGGACCTCATTCACGTTTGGGATAAAGAACAATTTCATTCGGGCAAAAGCCATCCCACGGTTGCATCAGCAGTAATGGTGTTTCTCACCAATGTGATCTGTTCTGACTGCATTGTTAAGATAAGATTTTAAACTGGCCCACGGTGTCTTAATACCTTGGAGGCAGCATCGTTATAACTCAAATGAACCTCCAGCCGAGATGAGCACCACCAATTGCTCGTAATGGCGAGGGGACATGATGGCATTGGTCCAATATAGTTCTGTTATTTAAATCTGGTCAAATATTCCCCATGACCGACATGGCATGGGAAGGCCTTCATCCAGCAGTGAATTGACAACAAGGGCTGCAAATGTAATAACTCGGTGGTAATGACCATGGCGGTGAGTTTTTGTATCGTTCTACTTTATACCAATGCTAGCACTACCACTACCAAACGTTTTCTACTTTTACACTTGTGAAAGTCGTGTTGTGTACTCAACAGCAAATAAACAACATATCACATCCCCTTGCCCTTTTTCGCTGCCTCCTCCCACTGGCTCCGCAGAGCTGACATTCAATAGTGCTGTGCTCTGAGAGCCCCTTGGGCTGAGTGCAGGGCACGAGGGCTCCAGACGCCCTTGGCATTACGCAAGTTCCAAACAGCCGCGCAGCCCGTGGACAGACAGCGGCGCGCGTCGCCCTGGGCACGCGCGGCAGTGCAAAGCAAACAGCGGACGGCGGAAGTCATTTGACGTTGTCACTCGGCAAATATCAGCGCCGTGCGCCGGGCGGCTCGGGGAGGCGGCGTGCCGCTCGCGCCGGGACGCGTGAACAAAGGAATATGCCGGCGCGGGTAAATGTCACGCACGAGAGGGCCTCTGCCGCGTGCCGGCAACGGAGGCCACAACTCTGTGTTGTGGCCGCGAAGTCGGGGGGCAGCGCCTGTCCAACGGCAGCCACACAAGGCACCGAGCCCTGCCTGATGCTGCTGGCCGAGCTCGTCCCAGACGTCCGTGCCACGTGGGGCAGCGCACGCCCCGGTTCGTCATGGAAAAGCGAAGAGGGCAGCGAGTCTGTTGTCATGGAAACATGAGCACGAATTTGGTTCCCCCAAACATTTCTTCCCTCAGAAACGGAGTAATCGCAACAAGAAGAGGGGTTCATGATGATGGCAGCAGCAGAGCACGAGTGTCATTATCGTGGCGGTAGGCATTGTTAAACAAATAAGAGTGGCGCTTGTGGGAGCCGGGTTCACGATCTCTCCGTTAGCCCGTGCCATTGCCGCGACGAATCACCAAGCCTCGCTTGCCACGAAGACAACCTCTTTGAATAGCTCGTGGAAGTTGACGGCACTTTTTTACGATGCCTTAAAGACGAAAACATTTATCATCATTTCGATATAATTTGTGTTTCTCTCCCAACACGCTTAATTTTTAACAGCTGGTGCTGGAGCATTTTTCAACGCGGGCTTACATTTACAAATAGCCTCTTGGTCTTAACGGGGCCAATTTGCCACCACCATTAGTAACGCTCGCCTAAGTCGTCTGTTCACCAGCAGACTGCCAAGGAGGCACAGCACAGCCTCTCCACACCGCGTCGTCTCTGCCCACCACCTTCAGGCGCAGCCACGAGAGACCGCCACCTTCTTCTGCTCCTGCTTTCAATGATTAAAAAAGTAATCAACTGCATCGTGCAAGGCATCTGACAAACGTTCCCGCTTTGATCGCTCAATGGCGTGTGGCCTCGTTAACGGGTCTCTCAAGGGCTCGACTCGAGACTTTTGTGGGGATCCTGGCCTCGCGAACAGCAATGTTTATGGATGTTCGGCTGGCAGACACACTTGCCAAACACGCCGATATAAAGTGAAGGTGCTGCCCTGAAATGTCTTGTTACTTTGCCTGCCGTTCTGTCACCAGTCTCGTCCGTCAGCTATAACCCTTCTCTCAATGTGTTCTGCCCAAGTCTAATAATATTCCTTAACATTCAATATAATGTTTCTACTTTGTGTTTGTTCCCTGGTCCATGTGTTCCTCTGTGTGTGTCTCAATGTAATTCCAAGACTGTGTCTCTCTCCACGCTCCTCTGTGTATTTTTCAGCTTTCTTGTCATATTCTTTAACAAATGTCCACGTTTCTGGCCTGTGCGTCACAGACAACTGTCTTCTTCACTGCATTGCTTTCCACACATCTCAGAGCTAATCGCGAAGGTTGTTATCAGGGTACAACCTGCGCGTCGTGAAGGGGGGGCGTGCGTTTGTCTGGGAGCAAGCCCTGAGAGAAGGAGGAGCACACTTTGCTACCCCACTTACCGCAAGCGACGGTGGAACAGTGATCTTTGGTGTAAACCTTCATCCAAGGAGCATCCCCAATGCACATTTGGTCGAGGCGCTCGGAAACAAAACGCGATGACGCATCGGACTAATGCCTCACATGAAGCGCTGCTGCGAAAACAAGCGTCTCACCTGCACATGAATAACACAGGTGCGGATATGGCAGTGGGCCTTTGCCCTAGTTTATTGAATAAAGATTAGATCACCTTTAGCTTTTGTTTACATGCTCCTTCTGCGCCAGCTGCAATGTGAAACATATTAGGAGCAGTGTTGCATTATAATGTCGTAACCAATGGCCAAATCACCCCTGAATGCTCACATTCTCGTCACATATTAGAAGCTAATCAGGCTGGAGCCTAGAGAGATGGGATACCACTGTGCATAACAGGTATTGTAGGCTGAGCAGTAACACCCATTGCTGTACTGCACTTCTCTGCTTACGCGTCTATGCAACCCGCATTCACTAGCCCACACGGACTAGCGTGGTGAAGTATGGTCATATAACCACCACAGCCCGCATTGTATGGGGAGGCCCTCGTCCAGCAGTGCATTGAAAAGGGTCGCCGCACATGCGCATGGTATTTAAGCGTTTCCGTGGGAAGACTTATAGACTGCTTTGATGTCGATCTGTGCGTGCTGCTGCTGTTGAGTGCCTAGGGGAGGGGTGGATCGTTGAGCCTGAAGAGAGCGATGAGCCAAGCGAGGGTTTGAATATTCGCTCGTCCGTTATTGTCAAATGTTATACATTACAATTGATGTCTCCAATTGATGTAAATTAACACCACATGTGAACGGATTATTTTCGCGCCGGCTAATGCGCTATCCCATAAACTAATCTGATGCATGTGACCTTGTTGCGATGTGCACCTGCGAGCTGCACTGAGCAGCCTGGAGCGAATGCGGCACACTCCACCAGCGCGTGCATGGGACGGGGCTTCCAAAACCCCGTGGCTCACAGCAGCACTCCTCTCCCTGTTTACTATTCTTCTCTGTTCAAATGCAAATTAAGGAATTACACTCTGCACACGCATGATGATGGGTAAATAGTTCCCACGTCACGTAGACAATATTGACACAAGTTTAGAGTGCTATCTGCGTCACTTGGGACACACATACGCACACATTATGTTTGTTTATATATTTTGTATTAAATAAACGCTATCAGGTGGGACACACATCCACAACATCTACAAATTTGAATCGACACTACTTCACATGGGACAAACGCGTACACGCACATGACTTCAGAACTTCGTCAACTTGATTTTTGTTGCGTGTGGCTAAATTAACTATTCGAATTTACTTTCTTACGTCGCGTAGAATACACCTAAACATCAACAGGCATTTGCCTCGACAGCGAAGATCGGTAAGTGTTGAACGTGAACCGTGATATGTCGTAAAAACAGGAACGTGGAAATCCCTACCAAAGGGCAACCACTGTTGACCTCCATCAAGTGATGCGACTCTTTCGAGATGATGGTCTAAGTCAACCCCAGACAGGATTTAAACTTGTAACCTTACGGTTGCAAGTCGAGCAGCAATAGCACCACCCAGCCAGATTATGCATTTGGTGATGTTCGCCAGGGAACACACACGGTGTAAAATATTAATTGAAAGTGGTCTTAGTTTTTCTTCTGAGAGCTTTCATTTTGCAGCATGTGTCATATATGGGTCTCCGCAGTTATATAACCAGCTGAAATATTTAAGAATTACTGAACATAAATAGGTTCTCTTTAATGAGGTACAGTTTCACTAAGGGATTCTATTTCATAAAAAATGTGTGTTATTTTTAATATAATAATAACAACGTTTACCATTAAGACATTTATATGTCTCATTTCTAAAGTGTTTGTCCAGAATGGATTTCATGCGGAGCAGTAATTTATTTCCCCAGTACATGGTAATGGATAACTTAAAACACACTTCTTTATTTAACACTTTGCACCGTTGAAAGCGCCCTGGTACTGGGCGCGATAGACCCAACTGGCATCGTAATGAATGTTATGCCTCGTTTGCTGATTTAATTAGCCGGCTTGTGCTATAGGTTCATCAGCTATGCTAATTAGTCACGAGTTTGACAGGTAATTAAGAAGATGGGTGGCTTGGAGAGGATTCTAGTAAAAAATGTCAGGCCATATGGTTAAAAAATATAAAATTATATTAAAGGAAATGTTTGGCAGAGGATAGAAGTGAACTTACCATCAATGATTCTCATATCAGAGAGTTATATTTGTCGCATTGTATTCATGGCAATGGGGTGTATCTTAACACGAGTGAACTTCAACAGGTGATTCGAGAGATGCTCTTTCCGAGCCCAGCCCCGGTTCGTCACCATATCAGTTCAGTATTTTTATGACTCGCAACTATTCTCAGATGTGTATAGCCACTTCTTCCTGTAAAGCATTAGATACATAAATTCTAAACAATTATTCATACGATATGGTATTTGAGAAGTGTTTAACTAGCAGTATAGAAGCCGAAGGGTACCTGTTAGGGCAAGGCATATTTGCCAATAATCCTTTTTGCTCTTGCTTGCGTTACCACGTTTGGTGTAATAACCCTTTGATGAATTTGGCTAGTTTTAAATCGGGTAAGTGCCAAAGATGGGCACATTTTTTTATGCTAGTTTTATTTCACTTTGGATCATATATACGACAGTTAGTGCTACCCGTTATGAACATGCAGAGCTAACGCATAAACGCAATTAATCCATGTTTGGAAAGAAGCGCTAAACGCAATTAATGGGCGTTCATCAAATAAAGCTGTGAACGAGTTCGATTGTCGGTTTAGCCATAATCACACTCGTGCCAATTCCCCATTATTTGACGCCATCAAGTAATCGTGTTGTTTGTCGATATTCATAACATTACAAAAATAACACTTGTTCACTGAATGGAAAATAAAGTAATTGGACGGCAAACCTATTTTTCACGAGCATATTTTATTATACGAGTTATGCAGTTCATATGACCTTGCCCATTGCTTCATCCCTGCAGTACCAATAACATTAACCAATAACACTGCCTTCACAAGAAAAGTGTATAATAGCGAATGTTTCGAGTTATGTTGATAACAGTAACATATGAAGGACCATTGCCCGAAATGTCGTATATTATATAGTTTTCCCTTTAATGCAGTGTTATTGAGGAATGTGTTGACTGTTTTATTATTTGTAACTTTGCACCACTGCCGCCAACGCAGTATGAAACAAACATAGCATAAAATATTGGTAAAGTACAGATGTTACTGTATTGGAGTACAGGAAACACACATTATAGATGTCAGATGAAAACATTTGGAAGAGTGACACGCAAGCAGGAGACAAGAATCATTCATACACCACTTACTGTCACGTCGCCAGCCATTAGCCCGGGTGCGCCTGTTTGCACAGTTCTGTATTGATCAGGGGTATTACGATCCTTCGACTGTCACGGGCCATGGTCGCTATTCGATTTCAGCATCAATTATTTTAAAATTTGTGAATATAGCGGCCACTATGGGTGCCGCGTGAGCCGCTCACGATACCATACACAATACAAAGAATTGACAAAAAACACGTTCTTACACTTGATTCGACGCTTGCATCGCGAGCCGGAAGAATTGATATTATTTGACGATGAAAAAAACCCGATGCATCGTGACACACACGTGCTTTGAAACATCCCTCACCCAGTGCACCTACATGGCACCACAAACACTGCAAGTCAGTTCGCGTGGGCGAAGAGGCCGTCTTGGCTCGGCTGATCAGGGAAACTCATCCCGGAGGCCGGCAGCTGCGTGGAGGAGGGATGTCAGCGGGACCTGTAGGGGGTCGGGTCCTGACGCCGCCATGAGCCCCCTCGCCACGAACCCCGGCTGCTGCCTCTGCACGTCGTGCTTGGCATAGGGGTACGGTGGGCTGTACACGGAGTCAGCCAGCCCGTCTGCTGCAGAGCACGCCTGAGCGCGCCGGGCGCCGACAACGGGAATGTGATGCTGCTGCTGCTGCTGCGAGATGAGGGCGCTGTCCGCGGTGCTGACCCTCGCGTACGAAACGCTCTGCGCGCCCACGAGCTCCGACGACGGTTGAGACGACTCAAACGAGCCCCCAGCCACCTTGTGGCACGGCCCGATACCCAGGCGTAGGCAGCCCGCTACGAGGTTGGTCGTGGGCTGCGAGAGACCCCGGCACAGGGTCCTGGCGAAGCCGCTGTGATCGGGGTTGCGTCCCGAACGCAGTATCTCGGAGAGCGCGCCGATGTAGTTGCGCGCCAGCCTGAGCGTCTCGATCTTGGAGAGCTTTTGTTGAGTGCGCGAGTGGCACGGCACCACACGGCGCAGGCCGTCGAGCGCCGCGTTCAGCCCGTGCATGCGGTTCCTCTCCCTGGCGTTGGCTTTCAGCCTCCGCAGCCTGAAGCGCTCCGGCCGTGCCTTGCGCGCTTTGGGACCTCGCCGGTGGCAGGTCGGGACGGCCTTCGCCTCGCCTCCTGGCTGCTGCTGCTGCTGCATCAGCAGGGGTTGCTGTTGCGCATCATCGTCGTTGTCGTCCACTTCGTTGCTGTCTTCGTCGCCGTAGGTGGCTGCCGGAGGTTTGGCACCAGCACCGGTGCGCTCTTTGGCACCGCGGGGTGGAGGGGAAACGCTGGCGGAGAGAGTGGAAGGGTCGCCCCAGCAGCCATCGGAACAGGTGGCGCCGTCCGTGGCACGCGACCCCCAGGGAACGGAGACCCGGTCTTCCTCCTCCACCTCCTCGTCCATCGCGATTGTCTCTCTCCAGACGCCGATCAGTATCTCCCGGTCCCTGAGACGACAAGAAAACTGAGGCGCAACCTGGGTTGAAAGCCAGTGCCTTCGCACTCTCTCTCTCGCTCCCCAGAGCCGCGCCGTCACTCCTGGCTTTAACGCACTCAAGCAGAGCCGCGTCGCTCCGATTAGGAGAGATATCACGGTGGTGTCTAGAAATAAGTTATCATGCTTCTGAGAAGTTAAACAGCGAGCGTTTGGCAAACAACCCAACTCAGTCACGCGACCAAAGCATGGCGTCTCTCTCTCATTTTCTATAGCTGAGGGTGTGCACAAATAATAATCCACGGGTATGATGGTTTTAAGAGGGGTTTGGTTACAGAGTTGTAGATCACCCTGCATTGGCAGTGATCCGCACACACTGTGGTACTGACCGAGCTCTGTGTCTTTTACTGAAGGACAATTCTCACTATGCCGCTCGCTCAAACGAGGCAACGCCCCTGGAGTAGTGTTGCCACCCATGTGACGTACAGCCCTCGCCATAACGCTTTTGCAACTCAACATTGTGAAATTGGGCGATCGAAGTTTGCCTCCTGCACGAAAGCGGCCGCACGGTTCGATCGCTGGTGCAGGTGATGGCAAGACCAATGAGGCCAGTGGGGAACTTTACGAAGCTTGAAATTCCTATTGGTGGCCTTTTTATGGGTGCCCAAACGCCATTCTAAAAGGTAATCACGGTATTTACAGCTGTTGTTAATCCCAAGGCTCCCAATAACCCCAAGGATAATTATAAGCGAATCATCAATGCGTGCGCTGTGTTAATATGCGCACTCTGCTCTGTGTGCACAGCTGCAGCCAGATTAACGTGACTGCCCGAATTTCCATGTAAATTCATTAAGCGTCTGTGCCTGGCATTTATACTTAATAATAAATACATACACGCGAGCCATAGCGTCTATACATACACGCTACTGCACCAAGTCAGTGTCTTCAGAAAGCGGAAAAAGATCGAAACTATTTATGATATAATTACGAGCATTCAATTCGGTTTAATGCGTCATCTCTGTAATGCGCCAATAGCTAAACCACTGCGATCGTTAAATGTGACTGCCCATCCATAGGAGGCTGAGCGAGTTAACGCCGAATGTATGCGCTCTATGTCACGATCGATCGACTACCGGCCACGCGTGATTACGCCGCGGAATATTTCCGTCATCCACCCTCTCACCCCACATTCGCCACATTCTTGTACCCACACCCGCACTCAAATTCCCACCTACAATGCGTGCTGGGGGTACGGAGTTTTAAATGTAGATAGCGATGCAATATGCACTATATCACTAACACCAAACAATACGAATAAAGTGCGTGCTGGTGTGTGTGAGAGACGATGCATGCCTTGAGTCATTGACGCGCAGACAAATAGGCCGGGTGTGGTGCTGGCCACCGACCCACCCCCCGTGTGCCGTGCCGGCCTTCATAGGTGCTTGCTAACACCCCTTGTCCCACCGATCTGTTACGGCTGAATGGGGGATCTGTGTGCATGAGTGGAGGGTGATGTGTAAAGTGTGCGCACCTGTTCGACGCTCCGTGCCGCGTGTTCCGTCCGGCGTGAATGAGTCGACGTTGGGATGTTAGCGATGCGTCCCCGCAGGATTGTCTCAACTGGGACTTATGTTTCAATGAATGAGTTGGGGTGAGAGTGCGTGAGCGAGAGAGAGAGAGCGAGTGAGTTAATAGGAAAGGGGAGAGCGCTTTCTGTCTCAGACCAGACCCAGCCACACCGCGCGTGCAAATGACTCGCCCGATTGCTGCACAGCCGAACCACAACCCCAACTCAGCATCTTCGTTCATATCAACATCAGAATGGACAATACACAATACACGTGAACTCATTCAGAAACGCTTCAACTGAGTCGCAATACTCTCTTTTCAGAAGACAACAACGCTCCGTCACGTGTACCGCACATGGAAACCCCCGAACAGTCGACTCACGTTTCGGCAGTGAATGTCCGATGGTTAATACTTTCACCTTTAGTAATTACTTACCGTGGACTCGCAGGGCTATCCTCGCCCCCTTCAGCGAAAACCCTTCAGCAAAAACCCAACGAGGCTTTTCTGGGTAAACAGGTGGAATGATAATATTAGTTGTTGGGTTAGGCCACGTGGTAGTGTTATGCCAACATTACAGTCATTAACTATGCACGATTAACCACGACACCTTGCTGATCTCGTCAAGGAGCATAAACCATCACGCAAGCTCCGGTCACCCTCGCAGCGCCTTTTGGCTAACCATCGAACAAAGACGGTCACTGCATCGCTTGCTTTCAGATGCACTGCTTCTGCGGCCGTCTGGAACGCTCTTCCTTCCGATATTAGAAAGCCACTGGAGCTGTACACTTTTAAATCTGCTGTAGATTGAAAACTATTTTTTTTGGAAATGCTTTTTGTGTTTAGTTTGTTGTCCTTCCCCCGCACTCCGATTAGCACGGTTGGCTACGTACGATGCGAAAAAATTCAACATAATACACGATGGTCAGGTTTGCGCAGACATTTATTAATCTCTTTATAAATGTGACAAATCTTGTTGAATGGTGGAGGGTTAATGGCAAAAATTGTGCCATAAAACGTCTACGTGGCCTCATCCAAACGCAGATATGGATCACTATTGGCTACGAAAACCGAAGTTTTAAGTGTAATAATAGTAATAGTTTATCTTCATGCTTTCATCTCTCCAATACGACTCGTGTTATTATTTTATTACTTCCCTTCTACGTGACTTTACCGAAAGAACCAAGAAGACGACTCGTGTAGCTATGAAATATTCTTGATGAGATCACATTGCTGCGTCTGGCTCCTATTTTAAATGTTGTTACTTTGTCACCCTGATAAAACAACACAATACCAATTCCAACGCATTCGCCAGTAACACTGCTTTGGAAGGAAAAAGTAAAAAATTGGGCGATGTTTCGGACAATGGCCCTTCTTCATGGCACATAAACCAAACGTCGCCTATTATATCATTTAACTTTGAAGGCAATGTTCTTGACGAATGTGTTGAGTTGTTTTCTTCTTTGCGCTTGCACACCGCTGCCTACGTAGCAGTATCACAAAATAATGAGTTTGAAATCCCTCTTAAGTTCGATCGATCTTTGCATTTATCACAGCTGCTGGTGGTGACGCGTGAATGGATTTGCGAGGGGCGTGGGCTAAGGGGGCGGGGTTGGTGTGGGGGGGGGATCTGTCCGCGCATGCGCGCTGCAGCCCGGCGACCCGCGCTCTTCCTCGTCTTGTTCGCTACGCCGCTGCTGCTGTCGCTGCTGCTATCGCCGCCGCCGCCACCATGTCGCGGGGAATCATGCCCAGCCAGCAGAAGCTGGCCGAGAAGCTCACCATCCTCAACGACAGGGGCGTGGGCATGCTGACGCGCATTTACAACATCAAGAAGGTGAGCGAGGTGGACAGGCGACCCAGGCCCCGGCAATCACGGGCCCTGCCGTCTCACCTGGGCGCCCCCCGCGGGCCTTGGGGCGAGGTCGCCCGCAGACACGGCCAGGAGTGGACGCGGCTTCGGGCCTATAGGTGGGGATGGGGGGGTGACAAATGAAACGAGGAAACTACAGTAGCAATGTCGTGACAATTCTTACCAATAATGTACAGCCATTGTTTATCCACTGCTGGATGAAGGCCTCTCCACGCCGTGTCACTCAGTGGGAATGTTTCCCATGCGTCATCACGCTGGCCCGTGGGAATCGGTGAAGAGGGAACCGCAGGCCCGGCCCAGGTGGTCGCCACCGCTGTTCGCCTCGGCTGGGAACATGTCTCAGGCGGCCGGATTCACCGCTTCCACCCCTAATTATCGTATGAATGGCTAAATGAAGGTAATTCCATATTAAATGCAACTCCAATCGAACTAAGTTGGTTGGCTGAGGTTGTTGACAGTCCCTGCTGGAGGAGATGACACGTGAAGAGTGATGTGTGAGGGATGGGGCAGCTTGGGGTGAATCCATGGAGATCTTGACGAATAGTTGGGGAATTCTCTTGTGAGCTAGTCGTAGGGATAATGGGTAAATTCGTAACAATTGCCACAATTATAATCCCAAGCAATAACAACATAAGTAAACTTAAATTCAATTGCAGTGCAACGTAGATTTGTTTATAAATCGCCTAATTGTCAAGTGTTTTGCCATACGCCTTGCACGAAGACACAGGGTGGAGATTGTAGTGTTTTACAACATTCGTGAGTCGTTGGTGCATAATTAGAAATCGTTACGGTATCCTGTGCGTAGCTTATGGAGTACTATACAGCACAGTACACTTTTCGACTTGGTTAAGGCCATTAGAAAATAACGCCGTGATCATGATGGATGTTGATGTGATTGTCTCACTTGTGGCTGCGTATGCATTACTATACCTATGAAATGTGACCGTCTGCACATTCGTTTGTGGTATGTGTCGGTCCCTTTGGGGAAAGAGTGAGTGCGTTGTTTCTTTATGTAATGTGACGCTTCTTTACAAGCCATGTTTTTATTGGGCCATGTGTAAGAAAAAGGAAATGGATCAAAACTATTTTAAAGTTTCTGAACCAACGTGTTTAATCTGACGTGTTTCAGAATACAGTACTCACTATATAACATCAGAACCGCTGTATGTTAGTCAAAATACACAAAACGTGTGTTCATGATTAATTATTGAATTATTGCCATATGCGAAGCATATCCCTAAACAAAACCAACTGTCGCGTAAGATTAGGTTGTTGAGACCACCACACGAAGTGTTGCCAATCCGGTTCACCTCGTTTGATTCTTGCTCATAGCTGTTTAATAGCATCAAAGGAAGACGGCCCAAAACATCAATCTTTTATCTTCTAGGTAACTATAGAACACTGTAGAATATTATGATGTTAACCATGTCTTCACATTTTATTTGAGCAATAGTTAGGCTTTCACACTCTTGAATGGACAGCCTGGGACGCATGGCCTAAGTGAGACAAGAAAACGAATTATTTTTCGGGTAGTCTTCTTTATAAGTAAATACTTTGATCGTCATTTCTTATGGGCTGTCTATGCCGATAGTTGACCAAGTCTTGATAACCTGTGGTTTTATGTGGTTTAAATTATTGTGCATGATGTCCGGGGTTCGTATATCAACGTTTCTCGATTACATTGCTTATTTGGGATTAGGAAGCTTGGTGACCTGCACAAGTAAGCTGATTTTTGGAAATTTTATCAAAAAACGTTATTGTTCTCTACCAAGGTTGCCTACGTCTCATTGGTTTATCAATATCCTGCACTTGGCCATCTTGATATATTGTATATTAATTTCAGTGTGTTGCAGAATGCTGGTAGCAGATGGATTTGTATATATAAAAATCAATGGGGTGATTTTGAGGTTGCAGAGGAGCAGTGCCTTTGTACCAGTCACTCTCCTCTGTTGGGGTTCTTTTTTATTGATATGTATTTAGGCCATTTACCTGTGACATGGTTAGCTTTTGTAACACATCAAGGAAATGTGTTTGATCAAAGTTTTACATTGAGTTTGGTATTACCAACATTGTTTGCCTTGTTTTACGGTAAGTTTTCCAAGGTTTCTTGCAGGAAAACGCATTTGATTCATTCTGAAACGTGTTACTCCATTTCCTCTTCCCAAATCATTTTTTGCATATGCAGTTTTTGTGACGAGCCATATTGTGTATTGTGAAGTTTGGTCACATTTTTTTTTATTTAAAAATCATTTAAGCATTTTAAATGTAAGCTCTACATTTGGTGTTTTGTCTTAATGTGTGCATGTAACTTATGGAGCAAAATCACTATCAAAAGAAAAACTGATCTCTGATTTGTTTGTCGTTTACTGAATTACCCCCATATATAGACTTCAAGAAAACTGCTGACAGTTGTATGACGTGGCTGGTTAATTCTCGGGAGCGCACAGTAATGTAGTTGATGAGAGTAATCGCCATTATTAATTAATGGAAAACTAGTTCTGCCACGTGCTGTAGGTAAGCTTTTTAGTTTTTTGTGCAACTTGTACGATTTTTGTAGTGAAAGGTTAACCAATTCAGTGTTTAGTAAAAAGCAAGATGAATAATTTGGCCCCTTAATCATCTGGCCTCCCCATAATGGAGGCGATGTGGGTTTTCAGTCACCAGACACTGTCCCACTCCAGTCCACCATCCACATCTCTCTACGTTCTCCATTAAAATGCAGAATAGATTTTAAACAATCGAAAACTTGCATAAACGATACTTGTAGCAGTTAACAGTAACCATGTTTTTGATAGTGACAGCGCTTCATAAACTTTTTTTTCTTCGTTGTTTGGTGCTGAGGTCGCTGTGTTATATATCTGTTGTGTTTTTTTTTTCTGTTGCAATGCCTCTCTCAGCAAGGACAAGTCTGGAAGGTTTGAAAAATGTTTTATGCTCCTTTACCAAATCCACAGACTACCATGCCCAGTCAGCAGTCTATGCTATATGAATGCATACACGAGCCTGATTGGATGCTGATAACGTAACTCCGTTGTGGGATCTCATTTGGTATGGCCTGTTGTCAGTGGCCCTGACTTTGGGTCCCCTTCCCACAAATTGCTTGCTATACTAACACTCATCATGTTTGCATTGGTCTTGCTGGTCACTCTTTTGTTTTTCTACACTTAATGTTTCCATCACCATTTTTATTATTGTTTGAACTGTCTTAATATGATATTCATTATTCGCTGAGATTGAGAAAAAATATCTTAGAGCATTTTAGAGAGCAGACCTTCAGAAAATGTTCTTAAATGACATCAATGTACAGTCATACCATTGTCTACATTGTATTACGTGATTTTTTTTTGGCTAGCTCTGTCCTGGCATTGTCCAGTGAGATCAGTGGGAGCTTAGTGCTTTGCGCATTTATTAGGCAAAAGCAAATGTCTGCCTTGCAGTCAAAATATGGGGCTAGGGGTGAATGTCAGTTTCGTAAGTGCATTGTTACTTCTGCCAGAATGACTGCATCATGAGTAACCAGATGTGATCAACTGAAGGTGCGCACACCGACCCCTGTGTGCAGAAGCAGACTACACACAATGGAGCTGTCTGTCTATGCAGGGCAAGCATTTCTGTGGGCTAACTGCCAACACAATTTATGTTGTTTTATCCTATGCTACAACGGTTGGTTCAAGGAATGTATTTGTTGTATACGATAGTGTTTTTGTTCATGTCCATCAAATAAATTAACATCCTAAGTCTTGTATACTTCCAATAAGGGATACAATACAGTAGCATATATAATTTTCAGAATTAAAGTAGGAAATTATAATTGCAGCAACCATAATTACAAGAGCTGAAGTCTATTGTTTTGGCGGTAACCTTCCACCCACCACATTTTGCGACTTCCTGCAGGTGTGAGGTCAACGGTAGCCTTCCGCTTTGTCTGTGTCCCAGTGTATGCGCTGGTTGTTTTTCTGCTTAACATGATCAAATATTACAGTGAAATCCATGTTGTTAATGTGTTTGTTGGAAGGTGTGTGTGTATTTTTGCTGTTCCAACTCAACAGTGTTGTGGAACTGACACTAAATGACTCTTGATTAATATTTTTGTTCGGTCAGCTATTTTTACGTGAAAAATTCCTGTTCACTAATTATTTTGATAAAAATAATGATACATTTTTTTATAGAGCTGTCTTCACATGGGACATCTCTAAATCTTCATTGCAGGATTCCTTACAAGTCCACGACTATGTGTGAACCACACATCAAGAACCAGCTAAAATACTGCTAAAATATATATTAGTACTGAGGGATTTATCACTCATCTCATATGAGGTGCAGTAGATTTTCAAGTTGGTGTGTACAGTGTTAAAGTTGGCTGTTTTGAAGAAGGCTACATGCGTGTAGTGACATGCAGTGCCTATTTTAAATAATTGAATGTGCATACATTGGTATTTTGTTCAGCAACATTCAGTTCATGGACATGGCATTGTACATGATGCATGGCATCATTTTGAAATACGATCTGTATATTATTACTTGGAGTCTCTCAGAAGGTGTGATCAATTCACAAGAATACTATTGCGCCTTTATTAGAGAAACCACTCTTTGTAATGCTGTAGAATCTACCCTAACCCTAACAATAAATTCATCATAACCAACATAGTAACACATTTTCCACTGAGCCTTTCTTTTTGTAGATGTGACATTGCAGTATATGATTTTCGAATAATAACTTTTTATAAAATGTATGTACAGTAGAAAGATCGGCCCTTTTTAAATGGTTAGTTTAAATAGTTATTCATTTGCAGTGAGTGAGGTGAGCAGCATGCATCATCATCACAATTGGTGGGATGTGTTGCTTCTGCAAAGACTCGATGCAATCGCATGATTGAAAGTGCTATAACTGAACGGCTTAAGTTTCCCCACCATGCATTTTGTCTGCATGTCAAATGTGAGCAGTGCCTGGTGTAGATACACAATGATATAATTCTGCTAATAACAACCTATTGAACTAATTCAACGCAACATTGACTTAACAGGACAAATGGTGCCTATGGTTAATAAAACTGGTGAAATGGTTAATCTTGACTTAAAGCTTTCGTCAGGATGACGACCGCTTGTATTGCGATGGAAGCGTCGTAGTTTTTTGTTATTTTCTTTGAACCTATCTATGTGACTTTACCGAAAGACCCAAAGAATATGGTGAAATGTTAATAATGGTGAGAAAAACACAGCTTACAACTGTTTAATTCTACTGGGCTGTGTTTGGGGGTGGAAGGACTGAACACCTGTGGCAGATACAAACTGCTCTAAACCTGATGGGGTTTAATTTGTCCTGTTAACCTCACCACTGATTGCCGTGCTCGTTTGTCATTGCCTGCCTGATTAATCACAACGGCAACTTTTTCCAGCACCCGTTGATACTCTGCACAATGTGCTTATTTTTCCACCAAACTGAAGACATTTCAATACTTGTATATATTTTTTATAACCATGACCACTTCCCATTTTCTATTTTACAGGCGTGCGGAGATGCGAAAGCCAAGCCACAATGTTTAGCAGACAAGAACCTGGAGTCTGCAGTCAAATTCATCGTGCGCAAATTCCCGCACGTGGACACGCGCAACAACAGTGTGAGTGTTGCACGCGGTCAGGTTTGGTTTGACACGAATCGTGGCGACGGCCCATCACGTGCCATTACAGTGTTTTGCTGACGCTGCCGCCTGGGGGTACAAATTATGAATCCGTTAATGTTAATTCTTAAGCGTTTGATGCATGCGTTGATACTTAAGTGTGTAAACATGTATGTTTTTCAAGTCGTAGGTCTCGTACTTAATAGGTTTTTATCACCCCTGTCGCTGCCGCTTGGCCCCTCCGGTCACCGCAATGTTGTTATATAAATGGATTCTCTAATCGGATTGAATCACAACCCTTGATCATGGCAGCTTATGAACTTTCTGGAGGAATTAATCAATCTGCCTCCACTGATTATTTATTATATTTTGATACAGGAATTTTGTATTATAGTACATGATTTGATTTTCAAAAAGGAGATGGGAGGACACATTTTCAGTGTTTCGAGGCCAATAACACGTCATATTTGCGTTGTCCTAGCTAGTATTATGTAATATTTAGTTTCTTGTACTTTGGTTAACATTCTACGAATCACTTTGGGCAATATTTGATTTAAGGGTTTTTGAAACTGTGGTTGTAGTCTGCTGCTCTGTTTTTTTCCATTCTTCTGCTAGTCATCAAACTTTGTATGTTGTTTTTCCTTTGCTTATTATCATCAATTACTTTGTTTTCCAAAATTTTATCTTGCATGGCAACATCATTCAATTATTGGATATGATTTATGGTAAGTGCAATGTGTGTTTGGTGTGCTTTGGTGCTTCTTAACACGTGTTTATAAGGAAACATGATAACAGCACCTCATTGTCCGCTGTGTGGCTTCTGCATCTGTAATTGCACACGCCTGCATAATATAAATTTGCACTGATCCTAACAACATACCATTGTTTGTCTTTCCAGCTGAACTTCTCGGGCTATAATGCAAATTAATATTTTCAGCATATTTAATTATGTATAAAAATAAGTGCTTTCAGTGGCTCTTGGTTTGTTGTGCTAACCGATTAAATCTGAAACTGGCAGTGTTCCAGACTGCGCTGTTCCATTTGCTTTCAACATTAATCTGATACCAAATAACTTGGATTATTTGATATTTTTTTCATTATTTTACTTTAATTTGTTTTCTCACCATCAGGAGAAAAACAAAATCTGTGAATAGCGACTGCATACTAAATAGGTTGCATTTTTAGAAGGCGAAAATGTTCATTGCACACATTGCATGTCGTAATTTACTGCCCCGTTGTCCTTGTTCAACACAGCAACAGCTTACCCATCTCAACACTCAGAAGGCCGACATTATGAAGAACCTGAGTCTCTATTACTGTACATTTGTTGATATCATGGATTTCAAGGTCTGTTTCATTTATTGTTACACCTTTGTGCACCTTCCACTAGTTTAATACCTTACATTGTTTGACCTGGGAATTACTAGCCCTTACATTGTCCAAGGTGAAATGTTTCCACTGAATTGCACTTTTCTACTTCTGTGGAACATGTGTTATTTGTATTAATATTTAAAAATTGTTTTACGCATCCTGATTTACAGGTTTGTGTCTAATTTTCCTGTAAAAGTTTCGCTTGTGAATTTTTGAATGGACAACATGAAACTACTAATAGGTCTTATTGTTTAAGATTAAACCGGGCCTCTGCTCCCAAATGTGCCAGAAATTAGGATAGCTGAACTTGCTGCAGCGATTGTGTATGTCGGGGTTAAGAATAACAAGATCACATTCTCACCCTTCAGGACCATGTGACGGAGCTGCTGAACACCATAGATGCTTGTCAGATCTACTTTGACATTGTAAGTGGTAAACCTTTACAATTACTTATGTATTCTACCTTACGCAAAAATGCAATCTGATTTCATAGCCATATAACAACCGGTGGAATAAATAAAAGTAAAATGAAAGTGTTTAGAGCATTTCAACATATACTGTCGAATTTCTCCAGGAGAAATAAAGATTCTGATTCTGTCTTGCTGCCTGCTTGCTGCCTGCAGACGGTGAATTTTGACATCACCAAGAGCTATCTGGACCTGATGGTGATGTACGCGACCATCATGCTCATGCTGTCGCGCATTGAGGAGCGCAAGGCCATCATTGGACTGTACAACTACGCGCACGAGATGACCAACGGCTCCAGGTATCAGTGCGGGACCGTTCCACCCCAACCACACTTTTTGACCGCGTACTGCCAGAGGTTAAATAACAGACATATGTGCGGTGGTGCACACCCAAAGTCAAGTGCCTTTGCAGTAAGGGTCGGTGGCTAGCGTAGATTTCGAAAATTCTCAACCTCGCCAGGAAAGGTGACAATGCAGCGAGTTGGTTCGTGAACTTATCTGTGTTGTCGTTTAATTGCTGTCCCATTAATTAATTGTATTTTTCTCCCAGTATTCTGGTTTCCTGCCACATGCAAAACACTTGTTGAAACGAACTGACCTACAAATTTCAAAGTGGGACCTTAAGTAAAAATTCAACAAACTTTTCCCAGATAAGTAAATTCAACAATTATTATTATTGGTTATTTTGGTAAAGTCACATAGAAGGGAAATAATAAAATTATAAAAATAAAACAGTTAAATTATCACGACGTTTAGATTGCAACACAAGCAATCATCATCAGGTGTGAAAACCAGGTGTGAAAACCTGATGATGATTGCTTGTGTTGCAATCGAAACGTTGTGAGAATTTAATTGTGTTATTTTTGTAATTTTATTATTTCCCTTCTACGTGACTTTATCGTAAGAACCAAGAATATGAATCCCTGCTGTCACGAAAGCTTTAAATCGAAATTCAAAAATTATTCTTTACCAAAGAATAATCTCACAACTTTTTCAGTCGAGTCTTGCAATGTAAATATTTGGCTGGTGCCTCATTGAATATCTGCATTGCAGTGACTATGTCGAAGTATATATTATCGAGTATATACAATTCCATTTATGCATTTGGGATATTTACAGACAATTAAATAATAATAAAAAGTCATCAGTTTGTTTCATTTCCAGAAATGACATTTAAAAATGTTTAGGTCTTTCGGCCAAAAGAGTTTGTGGGACATTTTCTTTTCATAACATTTGGGTCCGTCTTGATTTAATCCCAACAGCAGGGTGTGGTCTGTACGTACAGCACTTTTAAAGTATTGTACACCATTATATTCTACACTGTTTAGTATTTTACAAGTCACATTAATAATTTTATGTGTTTCAATTGTAAAGGTGTGTTGGTCCTTGTAATCTCTTTTCTGTGCCATTATCTGTGACTTCGGTAATGCATTGTATTAATTGATGTGTGCTGAATGAGTGCATGCCACAGTCACATTTTCCGGTTTTCTTCATTTTAATGAATTTGTTTGCAACACATCTAGTAAACATTACCATATTGAGAAGCAAAAAAAATGCATCCATTAGTTCTATTATTATGGGTATTGTGAAGTAGATTAGTGGTTTTTGTTGGACTTAAGGGATGATAAGTTGTTTCCGTTTGCAATGTTTACAGTGACAAAGACTTCCCACGGTTGGGTCAGTTGATTCTGGACTACGAGAACCCCATGAAGAAGATGATGGAGGAGTTTGGACCACACAGCAAGGTCAGGCCACATTTTGCCTTTCTTCCCATTTACTAATACATTTACATATTTCTGGCAACTGATATAAAGCCTCCCATATTATGTCGATCATGGGGTTTGTTTGACCATATCTCACTCTGCTAGTCAGTACGGATTGATGAAGGTTGGGAGAGGGAGGGGGGGGGGCTTGAAGACCAGTTAAGATGTCGCACCGCTGGTACTGGCTGTAGCCCGGAATCAAGCGTTGGTCACCACATCCGTAGTCCAGTGCACTCACAGAATAACATTTCAACTATCCAAACAGCCACAGTCATGATCTGTGTGCATTAATTGTACTTGACAAAATTAAATAATTGCTGTCTTTATATTACCGATTTCTGAAAATTAGGGATGTAACAATATTTTGGCAATAATAATATTTTCTGACAATGTTTGCATTGTGTATATAATCGATTACTTTCACTTTGTATGTCGCTGTAGAATCCACATACACAGCAATGACATCAAATTATTCATAATATAGGTTTTTGGGTCAGATCGCGTTATTTATAAATGTGTCGTAGCCCTCCACCACCCGACACGGCCAAACAGTAAAAAATGTGTCACGTTTTTTAAAGGGCAAAATAATTCACTTTAGCCCACCGGTGTGTTGAAGAGAGAATCAACAGCATTTTAAAATTTGAGTAGTACAACGTTTCGCTCTTCAACACACCGGTGGGCTAAAGAAGTGAATTATTTTGTCCTTTGAAAAACGTGACACATTTTTTACTGCTTGGCCGTGTCGGGTGGTGGAGGGTTCTGACACATTTATAAATAACACAATCTCACCCAAAAACCTATATTATGAATAATATTAGTTGCGAAAGCCTACGTGTTAAATTGACATAAAATTAGTTAATAAATGGAATTGTGATCCTGAATTGTCACTAATTTTGTCTACGGAGTAAAGCGTTATATCCATACTAACAACTGTGCCATCACATTGATAGTTCACTAATTGATTGAGAAATATCGAATACCCATAACGTGCTCATAACATCTCTATAGTCCACTTCATTTTACGTTCAATGTTTCATAAATGAGATTTATTTTTACATTTATTACAATGCACATGTAATAATGCTGATGGGACGATCCACTGACATTTGTGGCCCTGTTAGTCGGTGACAGAGGCGCTCTTCTCGCTGCAAACGGTGTACCCGCGGCGAAACCTGTCGGCCGAGCAGTGGCGCGCGGCACAGATGCTCAGCCTCATCAGCGCCCCGTCCGCCATGCTCAACCCCGCACAGTCCGAAACGGTACGCCGCCGAGCTCGTCACTCGCGCCTTGCTACTCCTCGTGACCTACAACGTGAGGTGGGAGGCCCTTGGGAAATTTAATGGAAATAGTGTTTTTATAAATATGCAGAATGCACGTCTTATGATATCAGTATGTAGTATATGCAACCATTAACACAATAGTAAACTGTATTTTTATTGCCTCGTATTTTGCGTGAGATTCCAAGACATTGACTTAAATTGTACTTGCAGATGCCATGCGAGTACCTCTCCCTGGATGTCATGGAGAAGTGGATTATCTGTACGTACACATTCTTATTCTCAGTACATCAGCGTTGTGGACTTGGTGTGTTCCATTGCCCTTCATTAAACTTGACTTAAAAACGTTGGTGCTTTAAAACTGGCTCTGATTGCAATGGAATGATTTTAACAGAAATTGTTGGGCTATACGCATCTTATTCGTGTGTGTGTGTGTGCGTGCATTGGTCTTTCCAGTCGGCTTCTTGCTGTGTCATGCCAACCTCAACACAGAGCAGATGGCGGTTACACTCTGGCGTTTGGCGCTGAATAGTGGCTTCTGCCTCACACTTTTCCGTGACGAGGTGTTCCACTTCCACAAGACCATTGAGGAGCTCTTCCTCAACATCAAGGGGTGGGCTGCCGTAGCTTGGTCCATGCATCGCGTCCTTCCATTCCTTGTTCTGAGCTGAGCAATGTTCTTCCATGACTTGCTAACTATACTTTATGATATTGTATCTTACATATTTGATATTGAATATTGTTGCATAGAATACAAAGTTGTACAAATACCAGAACCTATTTTCTATTGTTTTTTGCCCCTGGAATAGGTACAATAAACGTGCCACGGAGATTCGGGAACTGAAGGACCACGCTCTGACACACGCGTAAGTGCTGCATTCACACATGCATGTGTAGTGACAGAGAAAGGTCACTACTGTGTCGGTGTGTGTGCACCTAATTCGGTACTACTACACATGTGTGAGATAACGTTCTTTGAATGGTCGTACGGTGTGCGGAGATGCATTGACATACTAAGTTTTCCTACATTAGACATGGTGTGGACGGCGTCTTGACGGCGTGTTGACGGCGTGTTGTCATGTTGGCAGGGGGCCCATGCACCGCGAGAGGAGGAAATTCCTAAGGGCTGCACTGCGAGAACTTGTCATGGTTCTCACCGACCAACCCGGCCTGCTTGGCCCCAAGGTATCAAGATCGTCCATTCCGTTACATTAGACTTTGAGCAGGCGATGGCCTGGTTTCCCACGCAGGATGTTCTTGCGAAAGGAAGTCTCAAGTCCGAGAGATGCTTTCTAATGTAAATATTATTGACCCTTTAGCTGGATCCAGTTGATCGCTTTCAGTTATAATACTTTCAAACCCAAAGTTGTCCTCCGTCATTAATAAATGCATAATTGTATATGAGGTATGCATTTGCACGACCATGGAGACATTGTAAAAAGCTTGGACCTTAGTATGCCATTTTTAATCACAAAGTCGTGAAAATGTTTCCTTTTCCCCCAGGCTTTGTTCGTCTTCATGTCTTTGTCATTTGCGAGGGACGAAATCTTCTGGCTGCTGCGCCACGCCGAGAACATTCCAAAGGCCAAGAACTATGATGACTACGTGGACAAGTGAGGACTCTTGATTGCACAGTTATGAGGTTAATACAGTAGAAGCTGCATATATGCAAACCTCTTGGAAGCAAGATCGGGTGTTCTTTCATGAGAAGTTGCCTGTTTCCTCCCCCCACCAGTGAATTGTCAGCATGTGTTGCTTATATCACAACTGTGCTTCCATAACATGTGCCTAAATTCAGCTTCTAATGTTTTAGAAAGCATTTGATGTAAGTTTATTAATTTGAGTGGCTGGCCTGCGATTATGAGATGTCTTGAGCAACCAAGGTACATCACGTCTACGCAACTGATGTTTGGGTTGTGGGGCATCGCAAGTGTGGGTGCTGGCTGAGTTGCTCGTGAGTCGCCGTTTTGCTCTTTGACGTTGGCACGTGGGGGTGCGAGTTCACGGTGTAGTAACGTGACTGGCGCGCTCCACAGGCACCTGGCTGAGCTGATGTTCTACATGGAGGAGCTGCGGGCGCTCGTGCGCAAGTACGGGCCTGTCATGCAGCGCTACTACGTGCAGTACCTCTTCAGCTTTGACGCCGTTGCGCTCAACGAGCTCGTGCAGGTGCCCGCTTGCGCCCTCACAATCCCGAGTTTATTTCGCATCGACCCTGGACTAAATCGGTATCCGCTCTAACTCCTTTCGAACGGTCACGATTTTTCACACCACATACAGGGTTTAGTCGACTTGAGATGAGCAATGCCTTTGACCAAATCACCTGGAATGCACCTGACTTCGGACATTGAGCAGAGCCTGGATAGTGTTTGAATGGATGGCGACCGTGCGCATATTAGATACATAATAGGCGTCGTGGGTTGTAGAGGGGGAGCAGAAATATCACCCACACCCTACGACTTTAACCAACCCGCACGGACCATTGTGGTGAAGTATAGTCAAATAGCCGTGACGGCCCGCAAGGGAATAAGGAAGTCCTCATCCAATAGGTTGACCAAACGAGCTCTATATGTTGTTGTAAAAGATGAGCGATGCACTATGAAATAAAAATAAATATGCTGAAATGGTACTCGGCATGTGAGATTCTAGGGGCTGCTTTAGCAGTTCATGAGAATCAATAATTATCACACTTTAACACAACAAAACATCTATAGTCCAAACAAAGTAATGATTAGCAAAGGTAGAAGATGATCGTGATAATTATTTCAGTAAAGTAGCCTTTGCTTTCTCACTACAACCAATGCAAGCCCAAAGTTTTTCTCTCGCATTATTCCACACAGCCATTGATCAAAAATATTAGCTTTTATTTTTCAATACAAACCAATGTTTATTAATGATGTTGGTGATAAACCATTTCAATTTTAACCAGTGTGTAAACACAAGCCAGTGTTTATTAATGATGTTAGTGATAAAGTATTTCCATTCCAGTCGGTGAGGAAAATAAGTTGGCAGAATTTGTGTGTGTACAGAGCCTGTGTTACCCTCACACTGCTGCTGCTTCGTGGCCTGTGCCCTTTCCAGAATCTGTCTGTGTGCCCAGAGGACGAGTCCATCATCATGTCCTCTTTCGTCAACACCATGACCTCTCTGAGCGTCAAGCAGGGTGGGTTGTTTGCTCATGCACCGCGCCACCGATTTACTCTCGCGATTCACCTGTTTGGCTCACCGGAGTTTATGCCGTGGCTGTTTTCTGAGTGGTGGAGAGGGCACTTCCCACGGATGGAAAATGTAACACGATCAGTCAATTAAATTTAGACAAAACTCCAGCGCCTTTAAAAATAGCATCAGTTTGTTGTTTCAACAGTCTCTTGACCTATAATTCAGCCTAGCTAACCAGCAACAGTCTACAATAACAGGTGTAAATTCCTTTTTAAAATAGACCATGTCTATGTACTTTAGTGCAATTTTTTTAAGGCCTGACCAACATCAATCATATGTTTGTTAATGGAGAAAGTGATGGCAAGTATTTGTTGTTGGTTGCAGTTGAGGAAGGTGAGATGTTTGACTTCCGAGGCATGAGACTCGACTGGTTCCGGCTACAGGTAAAGACGCACCTTGAGTCCCCCACAATCACCGGAGAAGTCCCTGAATGCATTTCTCTACTTCCAGCTTAGTTGATCATACTCTCAAGATTGTGTTCCCTAATATTTATCCACATTTGACCAGAAAGTACCCAATCTCTTCTGTTCTCTGAAGCTCGGCTTGGTTGAGCCTGGATAATGCTTGGGTGGGTGACCACCATGCACAGCACCACAGCAGGTTGTTATTTGCTGCGGAGCTACGTGGTGGGTAGCACAGCGCAGTGCAAACATATATAATTGTAATGCCCTATGCTCTTATGTACCTGCTCTGCCTTCACCAACCTGCACTGACCAGCACGGTGAATTGCCTTCATTTAACCTCCGCAACCCACACGACATGGAGTCCCTCATCCAGAAGTGAATTGACAGAAGAGGTGTACATGTGCATTTTGGCCACAATTTCTTATAAAATGGCAATGCTGTTGCACAATGTATTCTTTAGAGGTACAGCACAGCCATTACTAATGGCAACACTCTTAATACTCTCACACAGATGCCTCGTACAGGATGACTGATTTTCCGTGTGATTGCAATCAAGTGACATCATCTACAGCCTGAAACCTGCCTCGTTCCTACCCTGGCAGATTCCTCAATGGCTGACCTTTCAAAACAATACCTCTTCAATAATATGAAATTTAATTTGAGCAGCTTGCTCTTAAAGTATGCATGTTAAATGCTGAAATGTGTCAAAACAGTGGTATTTTCACAGCATTAAACTTACTGCTTAGACCGTTAACAACTCGGTATTATTCTGTCTTTTCAGAGCTATGTGGAAATGTAAAGCTAGTCTTGTCTAATGGCAGTAATCGCAACATACCCTCGATTTGTGAAATGTTGCATCACTGATGTGTGTGGTATAAAAAGCTGCATTTTGAACAAGGCAACCCCGGTTGCAAAGGCGTTTGGGTTTATCACTGCAAGCTATACACCGTCGTATTTAATCTGGCGAAACATTAATTAGCTGGGTGCGTTGCTTTCGCTGCAGGCATACACGAGCGTGTCGCGCGCCTCCCTGCACCTCAAGGACCACTGTGACCTGGGCCGCATGATGAACACCATCGTGTTCCACACGCGGATGGTGGACTCGCTCGACGAGATGATGGTGGAGACCTCCGACCTCTCCACCTTCTGGTCTGAGCCTGCCATTGCACACAGCGTTGACACTGGTTACTCTGTGTTTTTCAATTATTTAACGACATGTTTTACTTTGAATAATCCCGTGAGTTGGATCATCTCAAATGCAAGGGTGCCGAGGGTGTCAAGTGACACATAAATAGCAAACGTAATGACACGCATAGAAACATTTCAAAATCTTAAACATGTACGGTATCAAGTACATTTATAGCAAGTCAAGAACAGGAACAAGACAGCCCAGGAAGCGTGCATGAACATTTCACTGCAATCCTATTCACAAATAAGTGTCGCGCACCACCGGTCAGGCAAAATGTGCAGCAAAGGGAGACTTGCAATCCCAAAGCGGTCCTTCCTGGTTAGGCCACGTCTTGTGCATTTCTTCCCTCAAAGATGCAACATTCGCTACTGCAGGCATCGTCACGAGTTAACCAAATGTTGAGAATGAATGGAAATGCTTTCCTCTCGTGGTTCAGTCATGTTTATTGATACACAAGATTAATATAACACGGTGGTTGTAGAGGTATGGTGAATGCCTGCTTGGATTTTTTATGTGTGGTATTTGAAAAAAGGCAACGAGCGTACACCAGTTTTAATCTTGTCGTGAATGTTTTCTTTGCAGTTTCCACAGCCGCCCGTTTGAGAAGATGTTTCAGCAGTGCCTGGAGCTGCCCTCCCAGTCGAGGCACTCCGTCGCCTTTCCACTCATCTGCTCACACTTCATGAGCTGCACCCATGAGCTTTGCCCCGAGGAGGTTGGAAACGCGAACGCATATGTCCACTCGCACGCACGGATGGACCACGCATACACGCCATGGGATGTAGGGATGTTTCTCTGTGTGGTGGTCCTCATAGCGTTGCTATGAATGTGTGCTATGTGTTAGCTTATTCAAACAAGCTGCACTAACTTTGTAGACAGTGGCTGTCTTAGCATATATGTGTGGTCATGGTCAAATTCTGTAACCTTTCTGACTTAACAGTAATCAACCCCACAGGTAGTCATTCCGGAAACAAATTGTACATTCTTTTCAAACAAGTTTACCCGTCATTGCCATTGAAAAATATTTTATCACACAGCGCTTAATAATTCTGGGTCGGAATGCGCGAGTAAAATTCCAATGTGTGTTGTACACCCTCATTTTACTTGCGTGATCTGATCCAGCAATCGATTGCAAATCATAATATTGTTGGCAAAAGCTTTAAAAGTAACAGCTTATTAAAATTTCGCCAATACATCTAATGTATTCAGTTATTGAGTGTTGTGCAATCTCACCAGGTTTTGGCAAAGACATTCCGACTTTTCACCCAGGCAATGGGAGAGCACAGACTCGAGTATTGCTTAACCTATCACTTAAATCGGGAGGCCTCACCGAGTCTCAATACTCGGGAGGGTCCTGCCAGATTTTTGCAGTAGGGGGTAATGTTGCTGCTGTGTAATCCAATTGAGTAATTTGCAGGTAATTCATCAGCTTTGGGATGTTTGGCCAATACCAATTATATTGTTTTTTTTCTTTTTTTTAGCTATGGGAGGAATCCGGAGAACCCGGAGGATACCCATGCAGAACAGGGGGAGAACAAAAAAAACCCACACAGAAAGGCGCCCGAGTCAGGAATCCAACCCAGGCCCTTCTTGCTGTGAGGCACAAGTGATACCACTGCGCCACCACCCTGCCATCCATGATAAAGTTTTTATAGAGTTCTGAGGGGCTATTGTCAGCGATGTCCCCCCACCTATTCGACCGGGGCACCCTTCCTTGTGGGTGTCTCGGGATAAATGGTGGGGAGAATAACGCTTATGGCTACGCTTCCCTGCTGGGTGCTATCCTGACCATGAGTGCCCAGCCCTACGCATCTAGCCCACAGGCCCCCCCTCTCGTGTGGTCACCTACAGTGGCATTGTTATTATTTTTACACTTTTATACATGTGAAGTCTCACTGAGTATCAAGACTGTTAACCTTTTCACAGCCTTGCTTTTTTTTTAAACTGTATGTCACCCTGCAGCCAGCCACTTGTTTAATTAATTGCTTTTGGAAATATTTTCAGAATGAATAGAGCATGCCCTTTCTTCCTTGTGCAATATCTTTCAATTTGACTTAAAACTTTTGTGACTGCAGGAAATCATATTATTTGGTTCTTTCGGTAAAGTCGCGTAGATAAAAAAATTATAATAATAAATAAAGTAAATAATAATAAAAAATACTAATGTAGACTCTAGCCTGGTTATTAAGTTTGGTGAGTGTACTGGTAGTGTATAATGTAGACTGTAGCCTGGTTCTTAACCTCGGTGAGTGTACTGGCAGTCTATAATGTAGACTTATTATTGGTTCTTTCAGTAATTGAAATAAAATCAAAACAAAAATCACGATGTTTCGATCGCAACACAAGCGGTCGTCATCAGGAAAAGGGGGGTTCGCCTCTAAAGGCAAACTGTGAAAGGTTTAGAGATGGGCGTAGCCCAAGTGTGTCAGCAGCATGGGCAGGGCAGCTAATGTTAATGTAGGAGAAGAAAAGTAACTACACCAATCAAAAGGCCGCCAGGCAATCATTGCACCTCGCTCCACACACCCACACTGCTGACGGTGGAGGTTGACAAGAAAACACAAATCAAGTCATGACCCAAAGTGGTTGATGACATCTTTCCAATGATTGCTGAGTTTATAACCATCCTCTCAGTTGAAATTGTGTCTGTGTCTGTATATATAGATGGCTTCATGAACTAATCTTTGTTGATAGCCAGTGGGCTGGCAAAGTCCCATCGTTTTAGAGAAATCAATTTCGTGTGAGCCAGCCGTATTAAATAATGATCAGCCACGGCAGAAGTATTGGTCCTACCGTGTTTCAAATCTGCCTTATGCTCACGAACACGGTCCGAGACATGTCGCTTAGTTTCCCCAATGTGGCTGCTGCCGCAGATACAGCTTAGTTTGTAGACGCCGGGATATTGCATGTCAGGAATCTTGTCCTTCACAGATAGGATCAGATCACAAATTTTACGTATTTTTATAATTTTAATACCGAAAGAACCAATAATAAGTCTACATTATAGACTGCCAGTACGCTCACCGAGGTTAGAAACCAGGATACAGTCTACATTTGTGTTTTTTTTGTATTCACTTAATTTTTTTTTTATGTCTATGTGACTTGACCGAAAGAACCACGAAATGGCAGCAGCAAACGCATGTGTGTAGCCCACAAACAAACCTGACATTCAGTCATGAGAAATATCGGGAGCGGCCACAGTGGAGGGAATTGCTAGCTCACAAAAATAGACGGGACTAGCTGTGCAAAGGTTAAGTCTTGCCATCCTTAATGTGGGACGCTCTTGGCCATGATCATCATTTATTGGCTTATGTTTAGATTATTTTGAGAACTCCCTGAACACTTTGCTGGCCACTCGTGTAATACATTGCGACTGATTGCGTCTGCTGCAATGCAGGTGTAATGGGGAGAGTGGTTGTAAAATCCTTAACGATATATAGGATGGGAGTCTGCATTGTCCAGATTAGGAAGGCCCATTGGCTTCATTGAGCATTGCACAACAGACACAACCTGAGCCATCACTTCTATGTAGTGGAGTAAATTAATGAATACATTTAGAATCAGGTTAAAGGCCCCTAATAAGTAATAAGTCTTTTCCAGTGGAAATGCTGACTGCATTTTATGGGAGCAATGCAAATACATTTATTTAATATCATGCACACTGGGCACTTAAAAATCACACGGGGAATATTTGACACAGTGGTATCTGTAAATGACGAGAGATACCCACCACTCGATAGTAACTGTTTGAGTGTGTCAGCTAAAATTCACAACCGATTAAACGCATGCAAATTTCCTGGCATTGCGTATGGCGTTGGTAATTGCTGATGTTTACTTTGACAGCGTCATCACATTGGTGACCGCAGCCTCTCGCTTTGCAACTTCTTCCTGGATGAGATGGCCAAGCAAGCACGCAACCTCATCACGGATATCTGCTCCGAGCAGTGTGCCCTCAGTGACCAGGTACGTGCTGTATACCAATGGCCTTTCATTCTAGGCAAGTTTACTGGCAGAGCTAAGAATGCTCCTGCTTGTTTTCAAATCCTAATTAGGAACATGAGTTTCACAGGAAGTGTGGTCAAGTGTATAAAATGGGAACTTGTGGTACGCAGTTCAGAATTTTCTTGGTGTTTGTATGCGCGTTTGTGCAACAGCCTCGTAGTTATCGCACTGCGGCTGGGTGCGGTCCAGGCCACACCTCCCCCTCTTGTGTGCCAAGCCGGCCTTCATAGTTGCTCGCAAACAGCACTTGCCCCCACCAGTCAATAAGGCTGCACAGGGATATTGGTCTTTATCTTACCTTTTGTGTGTGCGTGCACACTTTTGTGTTTTGTGTGGGTGGCATCTTATAATCAGCTGCTGCCCAAGCACTGTGCCAAGACTATCAGCCAGGCGGTGAGCAAGAAGTCCAAAAAGCAGGCACAGAAGAAAGGGGAAACGGAGAAAGAAAAACCCGGAGTGGAGAGCATGCGCAAGGATCGTCTTATCAGCACCAAGTGAGCGCTGCGTTGTCTGCATTGCGGTCGATCCAGTAGCCAAAAACCCCTCTTAAATGTGACCAATGCACTCTTTCCTTTCATCGGCGATTTAATAAATAATTGATACTTAAGAGGTAGTTTTTAGACCCTGGGTTTGAATCAAGCCCCAGCCACCTGTGATTAAGACCAAGTCCTCTTTTGTTGCTATTTGATTATCCCAGGCCAGTCACCAATGACTGCAAAAAAATAATCTTGTAATAATATCGGTTTGGCTGACATGCGATGAACATTAACCACTGTAGCTGGGCACATGGGAATGTGCGGCCTCTTTTATGTGGCTCAGAGGTCAAACGAAAGAGATCTCGGGAGTACAGCGGTACCTTGACTTTCGTCACTTCGCTCTTTCAGTCGTTTTCAATTATTACCACATTTCAAATTTCATCCACGTGCTTTTGTCTTTCCTCCGATTTCATCCCAAACCTTCCACGGCGTTCGCGCCACGTGCCATCTTTTTCGTTGAGTCTTTGAATGGAGTCGTTCAGTGAGCATCTCTTATATTTGTGTTTATTCATAAACTAGAGGTTGTTCGGGGGCGCCACAGGCGCCCCCTCATAACCATTTACGGCCTTCGGCCAGGAAAGTCACGAAAAAAATTGCGCACGAACGACGCATTTACGCAAGCACCCGATGTACCGTTTTGAAGTTTTAAAATGAAACATCTTTGAATTGTATTATGTTTTGAATTCGATAATTGTATTTCTTCATTGAAAGCTTATATCATTTTACATCTGGAAGACTTCACTGAAAAGGATACTTCACGTGAATTTTCTCTCGTCGTTAAGTAGATGGCCTTGCTGGGGGTTCGGTTCGATGCGGACTTTCACCTGTTTGGGATTGCGGGATCGAGATAAGGCGACATTAGAGCTGCTGGCCGTGCGTGAAGACCGCCGTCTGCAGATCGATTCCAACGTAATCGAACGTCTGTCCCTGTGCCTCCGTCTTTCATGCAGAGGGCGCGTAGGTTTGCAGCGGCCCCTGCATGAAAACGACGGAAAGTGCAGCGTTCATCAGAGATAGATAAAGTTGTGCGCTTATATAAGAGTATTATTAATACTGTGCTTCTTTCTGTTATTATCCTGTAAACAATTAATAGTTTTTTTTGTGATAACAGTATAATACTACAGTGTTCATAGTTATTTTCGTGATTATAAAACACGTGTACAGTATTCATACTGTGCTTATTTTTGTGATTACTGTAAAATACTTTTTTTTGTGCCTTAATATATTCATAATGGGTCCTAAAGTGTGGTGATAGTAAAGCTAAAATAGCTCATAAGGTTCTCAATTTGCAAGAAAAGCTTGACAGAATCAAACTTAACGAGCGAGGCTAAATAAAGGCTCTGCTTTGACATTCGTCCGTGCGCTGGTCCCTTACCAGACGAAAGTGCGAGGTATTCCTGTAGTTCTATTATGTCCACCTCTGGTTCGTTTCCCTAACATGCAAGGTTACACTGCCATTTGAGAGAAGAATTCAAATATATTATTTGTAATGTGATGTGAAACTGACTGCACAATCGGGATAACATTGGGGGGGGGGAAATGTAAGTAAATCAATATTCAGTGCCAATATTGGAGGCAGGTTTTTAATGTGGGTTTCAACGCGCACGGGCTTCTGTCTGGCTGCCTTGCTGTGTGAAGTCTGGACAAGCTGCACACGGCACTGGTGGAGCTCTGTTTCGCCATCAACTACGCCCCGTCCATCGTGGTGTGGGACCACACCTTCACACCGCGCGAGTATCTCGCCCTGCACCTGGAGTACCGCTTTACAAAGTACGCACAAGTGCACAGATGCATGTGCGAACGGATTACACGCACGCACACACACACAGATTGACGTGTTCCCCTTGATTGGGTTTTATTCTGAGTTTCGCGCGCAAGCGTTAGTCGTGGCAGTTTGGTGGTAAAGTACTCCCAAAGACGTCGTCTCATTTAGCAAAGAGACTGCTTCAATACAAGTTTTAACATTAAAATATGATCTGTCACATACATCACAATGTGTGTTTAAAGATGGGATGTGAAATTGGATAGCTCTGTGGGAAGCAGAAGTTTTATATGAATTCATACATTTGTTAGCTCCCTTTGATACGACGCTCAGTCAGGCCATTGTAGTGTTCCTCTTTTTGTGGTATGGCCCATTTTTGGCTAAACAGATATTCCTGAATTTAGTGTTTTTCAGTACAAGATACAGTGTTTACCTGTGACTGCTATCACACTTTCACGCTTGCAAACACGATGGGTGAGTGTCTGGTTTTGTTGTCGCGGCACGCAGGGCCATCGTGGGCATGACGATGTACAACCAGGCGACGCAAGAGATCGCCAAGCCCTCGGAGCTGCTCACCAGCGTCAAGGCCTACATGTCGGTGCTGCAGTCCATCGAGAACTTTGTTCAAATCGACATCACGCGCGTGTTCAACAACGTGCTGCTGCAGCAGACGCAACACATGGACAGCCACGGTGACACCACCATCACCACGCTGTACACCAACTGGTGAGGACCACATCTCGCTGACATCTCACCGAGGTTTCACTGGTGTTTGGCCACAGCGTCTGTGATGAGAAGTTCAGCCATCAGTTGTTCATCATTGAACTACTTGAGTGAACGTCAAAACTGAAAATCGAACAAATGGAAAAAATTGGTTCTGGTGTGAAACACTGACTGGAGGTGGAGTTTAGGTGTAATGTTTGGGTTCACAAAGTCGGCCAGTCCTTGTATCCCATTGGCTAGTCTATTTGGGCTGGAGTTAGGGCCAGCATTTGCTTGGTTAGTACACTTAATCTGCAAACGTTTTTCCCCCTCCACCCTATTGAAACATACGGCTGGTTTCGGTTTTTGGCAGCATTTTAGTTTCCAGTTTGTAAAGTGCCATGCTGTGCAGCTGGCCGTGGGATGTTGATCTGTGTGGGTACGACGCTGACCCCACCGTCTGTGTGGCAGGTACTTGGAGACCCTGCTGAGGCAGGTGAGCAATGGCTTCATCGCGTATTCCCCGGCCATGAAGGCGTTCATCAACCTGCCCACGGAGAACGAGCTCACGTTCAACGCGGAGGAGTACTCGGACATAACCGGTGCGCTCCCACTGCGGGTATCGGTGAAAATGTTTTTATCATGGAAGCAGTCTTCACAATTAAATATACTGCTGAGGGTGGAGTGGTGGTGCCATGGTTAGTGCGTTGCACCACAAACCCACTAAGTCAGATATTACCACAGCTAACATCGGTGGTGATTAATGGTTCATACCAAAGCTCCCTGACAAATGGGCCGTTCCCAAAAGGTTTTGTTGCATCGAGCACATGAGATAAGGCGAATCCATACAAGTTCTGAACACGATGTCTGTGTGTGCATCGACTCTCGCTGCAGAGATGCGAGCGCTGGCCGAGCTGTTGGGACCGTACGGAATGAAGTTCCTCAACGAGAGCCTCATGTGGCACATCTCCTCCCAGGTGGCCGAGTTGAAGGTGGGTGCGACTCGTTCATGCCACAGTCGCTGCACGACGATACTAGAAGTTACAAGTGTACTCTTCAAAAGGAAGGCCTGCATTCATGTTCCACGTGATGTTGCTACTCGTAATGCTTTTGTATTCATCACGATGGGTTTGACTAATGTTAAGACTGTCCTGAAACTGGATAAATATATTTCCAGACACAACAACAATAACAATAGCCGCCATTCTCCACAAGGTAACAGTGATGTTGCCACAGTACTTGTGCCAAGCTTAGGTGCACTTTGTAGCCACATGAAGTGTCGGATACTCCCTAGCAGGAGGTCAAGTGTTTGTCAGAGGTTAATTGACTGGCAGATGCAACACCTGTTCTCCAAGTGCCGAACAAACACACACTCGCACGCACGAAGCATGCAATAAAGGCTAAACCACTCGTGTAACAATCTCCCTACCTGCAGAAACTGGTGATGGAGAACATGGAAGTTCTGATGCACATGAGGACGAGCTTTGACAAGCCCGAACACATGGCAGCACTTTTCAAGAAGCTCCAGTGTACGTGTCAGCCGTGTGCCTTTTGCAAACCTTTAACCAAACCCACACCGGTGAATTTGCATACCCCCCCCGGGCTGTACCGTTCGGTACAGGATGAGCTAAAGTTCCTGTGTCGGTGTGGCCTGTGCTGCAGCTGTCGACAGTGTGCTCAAGCGGATGACCATCATCGGCGTGATCCTGTCCTTCCGATCCCTGGCACAGGAGGCGCTGCGTGATGTGAGTCATTGCACGCATCGCACCAAGATTGTCACTTTGATCGCTCGGGGCCTGAGCCAGGCAGTAGAGTCCAACCCATTTCATCTTCTCACCTTCACGTGTGAGATGTGACCATCATATTGAATCGCGTTAACTAACAGTTTTGTCATTTTTGCACTCGACATTAAATCGTGTATATATATATGAAAAGGTTGAGTTTTTAGAAGTACTGGATTAACAGCTCAGGAACATTTAATATGCAACCAGAATTATTTTATTAAAGCCCACCCAGAATTTGCAAAGTAGTGACCTTAAACGTAATTTTATTGGTCTAATTATTCTGTCTGATGAAAAAAATTACTATTTGGCACATCCTACTGTGGTGTAATGCCACCAATGTTGTTTGTTTATTTGTTTAAATACAGTGCTTGCTGTGCAATGAAACACAACAATGTGTGTGCATGTCTTCTCTAGGTGTTATCCCATCACATTCCGTTCTTACTCAGCTCCATTAAGGACTTTAAGGACCACATACCTCGTGAGACGGATATCAAGGTAATGTGCACTCCTGAGATCATTGACTATGCGATAACACTCGCGTAGCAGAGTGGTATTGAGACAAAGTGCTTATTTCTCTTATCTTTCGACGATACATTTTTCTTCATAATATATGGACATATTGTTTCTGAGAAGTTCAACAAATTTTAGCCGATTTAGAAAAATATAAGAATTAGTTGAAGTAAATATAATCTTTAAAGCCTCTACATTTGCCAAAGGCCCCCCCACCCTATCTTGTTTTTAATATAGAAGAGCATTCTCAGAATTGCTACAATGTTGTGGAAGTGACTAAAACACCGAGATCTTAACCTAGCGTGCACGTACCCCCTGGGGGTGCGAGATGCCCTTTCTGGGCGTGCGAGACATGGCAGATTTTTTTTTATAAATCATCAAAACACATTATGTACGGGCACGTAAGTGAAACTACTTTGTTTGATCAAACCTATGTATTTATTTACATATATTTTTTAGCGATTGAGAACCAAAGGGGTGGTGCAAGGCTGCAGTAAAGGTTAATAATCACTGACCTTGATAATCATAAGTACTCTTCCTAGATGTGTGAAATCATTATACACGACGTACCAGATGACAGTGATGATGCTGCATATGGTGCAGGTGGCGATGGGGGTGTACGAGCTGTCGTCTGCCGCGGGGCTGCCGTGCGAGATCGACCCGGCCCTCGTCCTCGCGCTCACCTCACAGAAAGGGGGTAAGATGAGCGGTCTTCTTTCGTACGGCTGATGTAGATGCAGAGCAACACCTACGATTTCACATCCAGATGGTTAAGCCAGATAACCGCGTCAGGAGCAGCAGAGTGAATCGCCGTAATGTCTCCTCCGTATGTGTAGATGGGGCAATGCGCTGTTCTGGTCTCTTTTCTGGATAACCACAGTCGCACACTGGAGAGTTTTTAATTTCCCATTCGTGCATCGGGTATCCGCATCTATTGTCATGGTTTGTGCAGATGCGGTTTAGGGTGGACCATGAGCTGTGACCAAAGCTGACAACGACGAATTGGGGACATTTATGGAGACATTCCTGGAGACTAACTCCCAAGTGGCTGCCGCAGTTACTTCTGAGACATTAAATGGTGCATTGCGAATGTTTTACAAGGGAGATCACTTATGGTCACAAAACGACAAACGCATCGTGACAATGTGCGATTGCACAGCCTGGTTAAATGTGCATCGTCATATAAATAGTGACGGGTGAACAGTAGCGAACATTGTTTGCTTAACATCTGACGTGTACTCCACACATTGCACCTCCCTGCAGAAAACCTGTCTCCAGAGGAAGAGTACAAGATTGCCTGCCTTCTCATGGTTTTTGTGGCTGTGGCCATTCCGACCCTGGCCAGCAACCCACTCTCCCAGTACAGCCCACTTCTGGAAGGCATGTTCTCCCCCCCCTCTCACTGTATTTGTCCGACTTCTCGTCACTATTCTCGCATATCGCTCTCCTGCCGTTTGATTGACCGCAAAATGTGCCGTACGCCACAGCGAGCACCTTGAGCAACCGGTGAATGCTCATTGCAGGTCACGTGAACAACATCCACTGCCTGGCCAAAGCCGTGAACCAGATTGCAGCGGCGCTGTTCACCATCCACAAGGGCAGCATCGAGGATCGACTCAAGGAGTTCTTGGCGGTGCGTTTCCCCCCCTTGGCTCCCGGTTTCTCCTGGCAAGGCTTTAAATAACCACCCAAACTGGCCCCCACACACATTTAGTGGAGAAGTCCTTCAAGGGACATTGTGTGAGATTATGTATGCTGTGTTTAAGATTTGTTTTCTTTTATAATTATTTTCTATGAGTGTTCAGATTCTTCTAAACCAAAATATTCATTATCTTGAAAGATTGGCTGCTCTGATTTTATTTCCCCATTTGCTTCTACTCTGCACCTCATCCCTTGTCACGTCCACTGTCCTCATATCTCTCTCACTCCACGAAATATTTCCATCTTACCCTCGGCCTCCTTCTTCTCTGCCATGTACCGTCATCAGGTTTAAAATAGTTGTTCTTACATTTATTTCACAGTATTTGTTAAATATTTATAGAAGAACCCAGTACATAATGTAGGACACAATATTTTTTAAAGAAAAGTCATTTGACAGTTGGAATAGAATATATCTACACTGCAGATGCTCAATTGTTTGCTCATTATTGTGTCTTTATTCTCATTGTCTCTGAATTATCTCAGCTGGCCTCCTCCAGTCTGCTGAAGATTGGACAAGAGACGGACAAAGTGTCGACCAGAAACCGTGAATCTGTCTACCTCCTGCTAGATATGGTGAGGATGGATGTGGTGCTAATATGGTGCAAAACGGCAGCCAATTATAGGGCTGCTTATCCATAACACATTGTGGATCCTCTGAACCATCGCAATATCACACTCAGAGTCAGGTGTGTGCCGTAGTAATTTTGAATATAGCGGTGGTGCGGTTACTCACTGCGTGGTTATCAGCCACAGAGTTATGGCCTCCAAAAGTTACTTTTTGTTTAGAACAATGAGTCATGGGGTTAAAATGGGGCAGGGTAATAACAATACATCTTAGACCACTTTTACTTCAAGAACAATGCATTCAAATGTAAAGACATGACGCTAGATCTGCCGCATTACGTTGCAGTTACTCTTCACTAGCAGTGCTGTCATGCGTGTAGTCGGGCCGGAGCCGCCACCTATTCACGTTTGTGTGTGTGCGCAAATGTCGGTGTGTCGTACAGATAGTCCAGGAGTCCCCGTTCCTGACGATGGACCTGCTGGAATCGTGCTTTCCCTACGTCCTGCTGCGTAACGCCTACCACGCCGTCTACAAGCAGGGGCTGAGCGCCGCCTCCTAGAGTGCTCGCCACACCCAACGTTGCCCGTTGACGTCTTTCTATCACGTTCGTCTGTTCCGCCCACTTTTGTGTCAAGTGAGTGTGGTGTTATTCTGTCTGTCGTGGCGTCCTCGTTGAAGAGAGTTACTTTGCACAATGAAATCTTTTGACATGTGCCTCGGTGTGCGTTGCCTCGGCCCTACAGCAGACAGGCTGTCCCATGTGCCCTGCACGAGGGTGTTCGTCTGAACGATTGCGTAATTCGTGGGCAATCACCTGGTGGTTGTGCTGGCAGGCATTCGCATGGGGGCAGTGTTTACCTTTTGATTTTTAGAAAGTTTAATCTTGTATAAGAGGTGGTGCCAAAAATCCCACGTCTTTTGTAAATTAGCAGATCCCCTTCACATTAGTCACGGCAGTGTCAATCCCTTCAAAGATTGAGTTCTCAGGGCAAAGTAAACTATGACGTCAGACTTAGTTGCTGCACGATTTAATGTTGTTGTAAATGATAAATATATCTTCCCAGAAAAATGGAAGGACAATGAAGGAGGTCAACAGTTAAGCATGGCAGAAGTTGATTTCTAAAAATCTGTTAATTGGAATGAGTAGAAGCCAAACATGGCCATTGTGTGACTCAAATACTTCCTTCTGTTTGAGATGAGAAAGTTCAAAGCATCTGGTTATCCCATTACTCCCGACTAGAGAGTAGCAGGAAATCAAGAGCTCAGAGTCGATCCAAGGTTACTGCGGTGACCATATGCCAACACTTGTTGGAAAGCCAACCACATGGCTTGCAACTTTACATGTGGTAATAAAATATACCAGAAACATGACAAAATAGAATGTTCCTATTGAAAACGAAGCTGTAGAGATTTCTTATGGTGTGAACCGACAAAAATGCACACAGACATGTGCTTGACATGCAGAGCAGCTCAGAGTTGGTTTGGGATTGGCGTGTTGCTTGCCATTGCTAGTTCAGTGGTGGCACACGTTCTGTGCTTGGCACAAAGGTTTCCTGTATGGGTTCGAGGCAGGCACCTGTCTTCATGCAAATGCTCCTCAACCCCCTGTGGGTTTCGTGTATCGGTGAAGCTCTGAAACTGAAAGCTGCCGTTGCATTGTGGGTCCTGTATTGTGCCGACCTAGTAAGTCTGAGGAATGGGTTGATGGCAGTTGATTTGCACGTGTGGAAAAACATTCAAAAATTTGTATTTAAAGGTTTTAGTGTTTCCAAAAATGTAAACTGTTAATGTAACCTCTTAGCATTATTTTACTTTTTTTAACTGCATTTGAAACTTGCATTACAAACTGCACTGATTAATGCTTATATTTTCTGGTTCAAATTTTGCGTTTTCAGATTGTGCCATTCATTTGTGGCATTTTGTGGGCGAATATTCTGTCGGATACATGCAATGGTGTGATCACTGAAGCATTTGGGCTTATGCCCTGCATGGCTAGTCCTGTTTTACTTTTGCTGTTGCGAAAACATGCACCCTCCTAAATTGGGCATCCTCTATCACAATAAAAGGGCAAAAAGCTTGCGATGTTCACTGTGCAGAGCTGTTTTGAGCAGCTCTTTCAGATCCTGTCCTGAGCAAGGAGTCGTGCCCAGGCAGTCAACATCACCACAGGTGGTGGTGTAGATCAGAGAAGTACGGACGGAGGTTGTGGCACCGTGTGCCTCTGGTTATTCTTCATAGCTGGCAATAGGCACTCACTCTTCTGTCACCGAATGCTTTGTTTTCTCCATGCCATGTGTAGTAGTAAATGACTCTCATACTTGCTCTTGTTTACATATTGTAACATAAACATGAATTCAGACTTTCGGGTTATCTTTTAGATGTTTTTTTAATTATATTAGCAGACTTTTTTGTTAAGTTGCCTGGTGGAAGTGAAGATGCACATCACTGATTATTATTATTTGCTCTTTACTCATCACTGGTCTAGATTTGTGTATATATATTCAGTGTTAACTTGCAATTTTCATAATTTTGAATATTCAGCAAACAATAAGAAAGCATTTACACCACTTACTATTCCTTTAGATTTCGGTTTGTTTGATACGATTATATGCATTAATTTACACGTATTATAATATCTGAAAATTTGTACAAAATGAAAAATGTGTAATTTTACTTTTTTCATAAATATTCTTTGTGTTAAGATAGTATGGACAAAAATGCATGTCCGAAGTGTGGCAGTGGGGCGAGGTCTTCACTCTCCCTCCATCTCTTGTAGAGCCAGTCACCTCTATTGATCCACTCTTCCTCGACATGAGTCTGATGATATTTCACCTAACTGTGCAAAGTGAGCAGTTGTCTTCATTTTTTTGGAAAATTTAAACACAAAACATTCTGCCCAGTGTATTTCACAACCTCAAGTTATATTCTTTGGGTTAACATGGGTATGATGCACACCGAAGCCACACATTACCACAAAGACATGCATTTGTGTTAAGTTATCACTTTGCAGATTATTAAACTGGAATACAAATATACATTTTCAAACTGAAGTGTGTAACAATACGCGGTGCAATGTGAAACGGTTGTTCATGCTGACTGTAGTGTGGCTGAGGCCAAATTCATCTTTTGAGTTTTTTGAAAAATAATTTCCTAAAAGTGATCTGGCAGATTTTGATATTCATTACTGGTCAATGTGTTTCCATTTTTAAAGTTTGTTTCAAATGTCCCTGCGGGAATTTGAAACGATTGACTTAACTGCGTTTAAGTGCGTCGTATTGCCGGAGGGTTATGGGTCAGATGGGTTTTTTTAGACGGTGATGAAAACTGAGTTTGAGTTTTTTTTATGGTTTGCAATTTACTGTATGTGATGTCATTGTCTTGTTTTGGTTTCATTATCTTTGTTATAGTTTTCAAGACTTTGCCATTTCCACTGTAAGCTAAGCAACTTAGAACACAAGCATCGAGCAAGCTGGTTATATATACGGTATGTGCGTGTCTGTTATATCCGCACGACTCTGACAAGGTGCGTGTCCAAACAAGCGTCTTAACACAAATGGTTTAAATGGTGGCACGAATGGCCTGGGTTGACAATGCTCTTATACGTGTTTGTTTTATGAATGAGATTTTGCATCATTTGACAATTAAAAAAATAGAATATTAATATTTACAGCTGTATAAACATTGCATCTGAAACGTAAAAATGTTCCGTGTAGAGTGACCAAACTTGGAACGATATTTTTAACGAGTTAAACTTTCCAAGGCTTGCACTGTATGCTTATCGAGTTTATCCTCTTTCTAGTGTGCAGGTTGCTACTGTATATCGTTGCGGCGGTAATTGTCGTGAACTGCATTAGCACACGAGCGAAACGCTTGGCCCCCGCTTCCTCTATAGTCGAGAGAAGTGGCACGATGCAGTGGCGTGCGCGGCCACGTGCCCGCTACTGTACTGCAGCCGAGGGTGCTCCGAACTGCATGGGGTCTCCATCGACAATAAATGAAGGTTTGAAGACTCCTTGGTGATTGTCTCTGTTTGCTGCTCACCCCCGCGTCGATGTGAAGGACTGAAAGGGGGAGTATTTGTGCCAGTTCCCTGCGCATCGTAGCCCCTGCTTCAGGTCCGTTCACGAGTGTGTGTTTGGACTGCAACAATGGGTGCTCTGATTCTACGATCATCAAGAACCAGGTTCTGCTGATCCAGAAATACCCCAGGAATGAGCGTCGGTGTCTTGAATCGTTACGAGTCATGAAGCTCCATGAGCTTCGCCCCTCCCATTCCATCCTCCCAGCCCATAGGCAACAGGTAAATGATTCTAGATTTGAAGCTTTCGTGACTGCAAGGAATCATCTTCTTAGGTTTTTTCGGTAAAGTCACGTAGAAAGTAAAATAAAATAAAAACAAAAATCACGACGTTTCGGAGGCAACACAAGTCTCCGTCATCAGGTGGGACCGTCACAGCCAGATTAGCTGTATCAAGTGAGGCAATGATTCAAGATGTAATCCCTTAAAAGCGAGTTGAGGGGGGAGGGAGAGGGAGGGGGGAGCTCATCAGACTATGGTAGCCAATGAAAGGAACGTATCGGGAGGGAGGGGGGGCGAGGCCAAAAGAGTGGGCGATGGACGTGGAAGCGCTTGTGCCCAAGCGGCCAATTACTGCACACGCCAACACAAAACAGGTAAATGTTTTATTTACCTAGAGGGTGCAAGGATTCCACTAACAGAGCACGTCGACTCACGCGACCACCGGCATCAGTCTACCACGTGCTCTGCTCATGGTGACCTTGCGCTTTCTCGCCGAGTCCGGCTCACGGTTTTTTTGTCGAGGCTGCGTTTGAAAGGAAGCCGGTGAAAAGATTCGAGGGGGGCAATCCCCTTTGTTGAATCAAGCCACATGCTGCCTATGCTGCTGCTGCTGCTTCTATTGACCCTCAACCAAGGGTTAGGGGTCAATCATTGATGCACAAGGCATCTCGCACAGACACGCTTTGGTGATGGCAACTGTTATTTACATGCTATAACTTGTGCACAAATTAGGTTTTTTATTTCTTGCAAGCCACATGTTTACACTTTGCCTGACTACACCCTGACTTTGCTGGACACATGAAAAAAATGTGACTTGTGTGCATCAACATTTACCATTTAACATGTGGTAACAAATAAAGTACATGGTTTATTGTTCTGTGATGTCTTTCCTAGATGGACATGCTTTGCTGCCGTGGTACAACATGTGACAATTTATGCAACGCAGTACTCATTTTCAAATTTATTTTTGATTCAAAGAACATTAAGGAATACTTTTTTTTTATAATTTAATACCAATTAACACCTGCATTTTTATCACCAGGTTATGTAACCAATTTGTTTTTAATGACTACAACTTAATGAATTAAATTGTAGTGACTTGAGGATGACCATAACATTAATAGTATGTCCTTGCTATGTGGCAAACTGACAACTTTACAACTTTAGATGATGACAAACAGTTGGTACTAAAATTATGGAACGGTTTAAGCAGAACAGTTGCTTGGAGAACCGAATTTTATGTGCTCGTATTTTCCCTTTCATCTTAGGCCTATGTGTATTCGACCACACTGACACAAATACGTGTGAATGTCATAACATCTTTAAACTAGAGCAGTCTTTGGGGGAGAACATTGTTCAGTTGATGGATAAATATCTTAAGTACATTTACATGTGGGTGATTCAATGTATTCCACTTAAGTGTGATGGTGTCCATGGGTGAATGAGAGTGGTGAGCGTCAGTCGGTGGTTCCGCGGGTTCTTGGCTGTTCACGGTGGAGGAGCGGTGTGGCGTTGACGGCCAAGTTAGGGTGAAATGGGGTAAGCCGACGCCACGTATTTCTTGCCGTTGCCGTAGCTGGAATTGGTCCAGGTGTAAGTCTGGATGCCAATGATGTTGCCGTCCAGCTTGATTTTACATCTGGTGACAGAAGGTGTGCACATCGGTTACGCTGAATGCAGACTGTTGCGTCGGTTTTCACGGTTCTGCCGGACAACCCTCCAGAGTGCTTTTGGGCTGCACTGCGAGTTGTTGGGCAACAAAGTCCGACGTTTCAACTCAACATGCTGGGAGCCACTCCAGAAGCTTAAATGTCGGAGATCACGCTGAACAACACGCGGCACGACCCGAAAACACATCGGAGAATGCAGGTTAATCGGTTTGACAAATTGGCAACGGGACATGATAATAAGCGATGCTGGGTCGGTGACAGCGAGCACTCACGCTCCGTCGGGCTTGGAGATGAAGCACAGCGAGTACATCGCCAGATCGAACTCCGGGCTGCTGCCAATGAAAGCCGAGCCGACTTCCTTGAAGTAGCCGTCCCAGTTGAACTGCATGGCCAGCACGTCGGGGTAGCCCGTCCACTGTGAAGAGAGCGCGCACAGGTCCTGCTCTCGTCCGCCGTTGGAGGTATTTATAGAATTATTGTTAAAAGAGCCCGCTTAGCTTTAATTTCTCCTTTACATTGGTCATCGCATTACATCTTGCTGCATTATATTAGAAAGCGCACGAGGGTTATAGAAGTATGAAGGCAGAGCCTTTTAGCCCCTGGTGCATTTATACATTTAGCAGTTTTAATGTAATGTGATCTCTTGATTCCTCAACTGGAAGTAAATAGTTAAAATACGTACAAAACAAATGCAGAAATATGTAATGTGCATGAATTGCAAAGAATTGATTCTCAGTATGGTTTTCTGAATGTATCCTGATTTATAAAAAAAAAACCTTTTAATCGATGAACCAGTGCATCTGGCAGTGTGCGTGCGTTACCGGCCCATCCCAGTTGTGGCTAAAGTAGTTGAGTTTCCCTTCTTTCTCCAGGAGGTAAAACGAAACCCAGTTGTGGAATCCAGACACCTTGCCTCCTTTAATCTCCCCTGTGGGCACAAGACGCGTCGCCAGGTTTAGAACAGCAGGGGGGAGGGGGGGGGCTGCGTCACGCTGCTGCTGGCTGTTGAGCCATCGCGCTCGCACGGTTGTCGGGATTCAAGGTCGCGTTCGTTGGCCTCGAGTGAAGTGGAATTTGCACGTGGATCGATTGCTTCCCTCGTTTCCCGCCCAACGATAGATAACCATAGGTGGTAGCAGCAGCAGCAGCTGTTTTTCCCCTTCGTAATGCTGTAAATAAAAAGAGACATCGGACAGACGCCGCCTTGAGCAAAGATTGCTTACCTCTGGGTGTTTTTGTTAGAGGAACGTTATTTAAAACACGGTAATGATTAGGGCCGATCGACTGTTGTGATGCCCCGTGAGGACTATGATAATAAAATAAAATCATTACCCGAAGAAGGTGCCTACCTTAACATTAAACGAGACCCAACCAGCACCTTGGAACGTAAAACGGCAATCATTGCCAAGTCATCAATTCCCAAGCAAGAGCAATACCCGATGAAACCAAGGGCATCAAAACCACCAAGACTTTATGGGCTACCAAAAATTCACAAGCCTGATGTCCCATTCAGACCCAGAGTACAATAGGCTCTGCCGCGTACAAATTATCACAATACGTAACAAAACAAATTACAGCCCTACATCGATAGGACCTCTTCGTTCATCAAAAAATCTGAACATCTCATATATAATTAAAGATATTAAGCTTAACCTTAATGATATTCTCGAAAGTTTTGATGTGACCTCTGATCACGAGGGTTCCGGTCAACGAGTCAATTAAATTACTCGACACTCTGGTAACGAACAAAGGTTTAGCCAAAGATATCCCAAGACGAGGCGAACACTGTCTAAAGAACACCTACTTCTTGTGGCAAGGTGACTTCTATAAACCAAAGGAAGGAGCAGCAACGGGCTCTCCTTTGTCTCCTGCGATAGCGAATTTGTACGTCGAAGATTTTGAAACAAAAGCAAAAGCTTCAAGCACACTATAACCATCTGCTTGGTTTAGATATGTGGATGACACATTGGTAGTCTGGCCACACGGCAAAGATACATCTCAAGTCGCAAAACCATGCGAGTTGAGATGTATCCATCCAGTTCACCATGGAAGTGGAAGCTGACAGAAGTCTACCATTTCTGGATATTCTGCTCGGACGAGGTAGAAATGGTAAAATAGCACGCAGCGTTTACCGAAAAAAAACGCATACTGACGCCTATCTGAATGCAGAGTCACACCATCACCCCGCACAGAAATCTGTTCTTATCAAGACGCTCATTGATCGAGCTAAGAAAGTGTCAGATGGTGACAGTCTGAGAAGTGAAATTCAACATGTTAAAAAAGCGCTGCAAATGAACGGTTACAATGATGCACAAATCAACAGGGCATAGAATACCAAAATCAAATCAAATAACAAGAGCATTGAAACTGCCCAAATCATGTAAACGATCAAAATATCGTACATTGCGGGAGTAACTGATAAACTAGCCAGATGTTTGGAAAACAAAACATCCGAATCAGATTTGGTACGGTACATAAAATACAGAAATTTACATCTGGTACAAAAGATGTATTACCGAAGCTATCAACAGAAGGTGTGTACAGGATTAACTGCACGTGTGGTAAATGTTGCGTTGGGCAAACAGGACGAATGATCAGCACGAGACTAAAAGAACATCAGAAAAATATTAAATTCTCCCAAATAAAACAGTCCGCAGTAGCAGAACACACGTGCCAACAAGGACACTCAATTGATTTTGATAATGTTGAAGTTCTGTGCAAAACTAGCTACTACTGGTCAAGACTAATTAGATAATCTATCGAAATTGAAAAATCAAAATAACTTTAATCGTTCAGAGAGCTACCGCCTTCGTGCTGCGTGGAAGCGAATCATCAAATAAAACATGATTTAAATGCATGCCTACAAAGGGCAGCGTACTTCAATAGGGATTACAGTTGTAGGGCTATTTTAATAAACACAATCGACAGGAAGGACAAGTTCAAAGGGCGCGCATAATGTACGTTGCCTCAGTAATCCCCCCCCCCCCACATTGTGTAAGAGCGCAGCTGCGTGGTCAACACATCTACGCCTCTATATAAGGAACGAAACGGTAAGACTGACTGTCGCCTGATGAAGCTAGTTGTAATTACTGGCGAAACGTCGTACTCGGATTGTAAACGTTGTGGCTTGGCTCTCCAACACACCGGTGTGCTGTACTAGTATACTACACTATACACTACACTAGTGCTGTACTAGTGACGAATTGCCATGTTCTGTTTACGTGTCTGTGTCGGGTGGTGGCGGGTTTTGACGACACATTTATACATTTACGCGATCTAACCCAAAAACCTCTTATGGACGTTAATGGAATTCATAATTAGTTTATCATTTAATCCCGTATATTATAAGGGGGTGGAATGACATCACTATTATCTTGCACCCAACCACAGATTTTTAGGGAAGTGATAAGACGTTTTGTGAAAATAATATTTTAAAAGTATGCATATTCCCCCAATCTTCAACAAGTGTAAAGATCTGGCCTTTGGTATTTTTGGCGAGCTATATCGTTACATTTGTAACGTTTCGTTTTGGAGTTTTTGTAAATAAATTACAAATTCCTTGGTTGGACAGACATGGTGTGCGTTACAATACAGACATGGTGTGCGTTACAATACAGGCATGGTGTGCGTTACAATACAGGCATGGTGTGCGTTACAATACAGGCATGGTGTGCGTTACAATACAGACATGGTGTGCGTTACAATACAGACATGGTGTGCGTTACAATACAGGCATGGTGTGCGTTACAATACAGGCATGGTGTGCGTTACAATACAGGCATGGTGTGCGTTACAATACAGGCATGGTGTGCGTTACAATACAGGCATGGTGTGCGTTACAATACAGGCATGGTGTGCGTTACAATACAGGCATGGTGTGCGTTACAATACAGGCATGGTGTGCGTTACAATACAGACATGGTGTGCGTTACAATACAGACATGGTGTGCGTTACAATACAGGCATGGTGTGCGTTACAATACAGGCATGGTGTGCGTTATAAACCAGACAGCACGACCAGGGCTGCTGTGGGGGGGGGGGCAAAAGGGTTAATCTGCAGTCGGCCTCACAAAAGACGGCTGGTTTTATTTTGTCACTAATATGTTAGGGAGCCCCCACATGGCATTCTGCCCCGGGTCTCCAACCTTGGGTCTCCAGAAGCCTTCACCCCACCCTGGCCAGGGCTGCCGAGGCAGGGTGCGGGGGGGGGCAAAAGGGTCATTTGCAGCCGGCCTCACACAAAAGAGGCCCTCACATTGGGCCTGTTTATCTTCTCGCTAATATGTTAGGGCGCCCCACATCTTATTCTGCCCCGGGTCTCCAGCAGCCTCTGATCTACCCCGAATACAGTAGCCGAGTAAATCTGGAACTTGGGTGATTGTGTACCGAGGAAGATGTGCTCAAATCCGCTGGAATCCTGGGCTCCGTTGTAGCGCGAATAGAGGCCGAACCACATCTTCTGCAGGTCCAGCTTGAACTCCTCCACGGTGGTGTACCTCTCTGTAGCAGAGACACACATGGTGGGCTTCAGTCTCGCTCGCGAAATACATGTGCATTGGCGCCATTCTTAAACCGCAAGGCGATCGTGAGAGCGCAATGTTTCACAGACGTAGGAGGGAGCAGTGTTGCAATGTGGATCGTTCTCAATTGCGAGTAATTGTTTTCGAATGGCCCTACTCTTATTCAAATAACGTCACGGACTCTGTAACATCGACTGCCAAGTCGGCGACATGCACTACTAATCGTTAATACACCGCAATCTCGACTAGGTTGGCCACGGGGCTTGGACTGTGAACCTCCTCAGCAAACAGCAATTGTTAGCAAGTGACTTGCGCTCTCGACGGTCAAACTCGGGAGAGCAGAGGACGGGTAAAGTTTGGGAGGAATGTTTGTAAAATGACACACATTGAAGAATCAAGTTTGAGGAAAGAGCAAAACTTCCATTTGGAATGTTTGAACTGTATGTCTCTCGTGAGCTTTTGCACCAAATGTGCTGTTGGTCGCTGTGGCATTACGAGGCAGTTGTTGATGGAATCCGTTGCAAAAGTGAAGGGTCACACAGGGTTTGTGAGACTCCCAGCTGAGAGATGTATGATTCACCCAAACAGCTGTTTGTTAGTTTTGCTGTTCTGACGACCAGACACAAGCGGAAGATTAGCAACGAAAGCTGCCTTTTGTTTAACCCACCCCCGAGTGTCTAATAAGAAGTGGAATTCAAGTGAGCATGAGATTGATAGCCCTCAAAACAGTGGTGGAATTTCACATTCCTATTGCTGGAGAAATTTCATTGGAGAACCACTGATGGCCTTAGAAAGTGGTAGAGTACTCGTTTTATTGACCCTCAAATGGTTGATAACTGAAAAAGGTCTGCACGAATTGTTCAGTTAACCCCTTGGCAGCCTGGATATCTTTTTTGCAACTCCTGCACCGTGGCGAGAAAATGATGTCACCGCCGCGCAGGGCAGCCCGTTACCCACCCTTGCCCTGCAGGAAGAGGAAGAGCTCCTTCATGAGCGGCGTGTCGAGGGCGAGGCTCAAGAAGTTCAGCTGCTCCTCGAGCTCGGCGGCGGTGAACGCCTCGGTGGTGCCGGTTATGCGCGCGTAGTTGTCACGCAGCGCGAGGAAGCTCGCGAACGTGGGGCGGTTGAAGAGCACGGCCTCGTTCACCGACGTGAAGAGCCTGCGGCCACACGCGACACAGCGGCGCTCAAGGCACGAGTCGGGTGGAGCTCGCGTGGCCCGGGTTGGGGCCGCGGTGGAATGAGAGGGAAGGTCAAGAGGGAGGATGACGGGGAGGGAGGAGACGGCACGAAAGGGTGAAGGGGGCAGAGTGGAGGCTGGGAGTGCACCGCGCCGGTGCGGCAGATGAAGACGGAGAGTGAAGAGTCGTGACCGGAGAGGACAGATAAACCGACTGGACAACGAGGATTGCTTTATAGCTTATCGGATTCCTCCAGTATAAATACATATTCCGATTCTCATTCTGAACCAGGTGTGGAGACCTGGGTCAGGGCGGGAGGAGAGAATGCGAGAGCAGACGGCTGGTGATGAAGGGGGGGGGGAGGTAAAAGTTTGGACGACGTCGAGAGTGGGGCGAGCGAGAGAAGTCGGCGGGTAGAGAAGTGAAATAGGCAGCGGGGAGAGGATGTGGGGAGAACGAGAGAGTCGGGGAGAAGAGCGAGTGAGAGCCGGGGAGGAGAGCGAGTGGGAGCCGGGGAGGAGAGCGCTGACCGCTGGGAGGAGTGGTCCGTCCCCGCGCCCGTCTGCGAGTTGGCGATGAGCGTTTGCTTGTTGAGCGAAATGTCGGAGGCCGCAGCGCGGTTTGTGTCCAGGGACAGCAGCTTCTCCGTCAAGGCCTGTACCTCGGCCTCCGTGATCAATGTGAGACTGGGAGGGGCCCCTCCCTCGCCTGCAGCCGAGAGAAACAGGTGAGAGGCGCTCGCCTCGCTCGCTCGCACACTCGCACACTCACTGAGTGACTTACTATCTCACCCAATTTCCCATTCACTCGCTCACCCACTCCTTTATTCACTGACTCGCCCACTCAGCCACCCACTCATTTACCCACACAGCTGCCGATTTACTCAATCAAGCACCCACAGTATCACGCAGCCAGTCATTGTTTCCCGTACTCATGCCAAATGCCAAATTCACACCTGCCGTGTGCTGATGAGGGTGCACGGGACTTAAGTTTAGACTTTAGAGCATCACGTATGCATGCGGAGGTGCTGTATTTATATCGCTCGTCTAATCCGTTGTGTTTTAACAGTGGCATCTGCCACCCACAGCATGCATCGAAGCTGCAATTATAACTGAAGTCGCGTTTGACTTTCGAGACTCATTGGGACGTCTAACCGCATTCGTGTTGGATATTCCTGCATGCGGGAGGAGGGCGCCTGGGTACCAATATAAGCCCACGCATGCGAAAGTGTGACGCTTGTTGTACTCACACAGCGCGTTGTAGTCGGAGCAACAGTTGGAGTACTGGGGACACTTGCTGTTGCAGTGGCACGGGTTCGTTGCCACGTAGGCCTCATTGCAACGACCCTTGCATGACAGCAACGCTGCAGGACCACACAACCACAACAACACTGGAGGAGGAGAACAACCACCATCCATTTGGTGACAGCGACACTTTGTATGGAGGGTGTGCGCGCGCTATAAAGCGTGACCAGAGGGGTGAGGGGTCGTGTGATCAGGGTTGAGAGGTGAGCTGTGGGTGAGGTGAGCTGTGGGTGAGTGCAGGTCGAGATGATCTGTGGGTGAGTGCAGGTCGAGGTGAGCTGTGGGTGAGTGCAGGTCGAGGTGAGCTGTGGGTGAGTGCAGGTCGAGGTGAGCTGTGGGTGAGTGCAGTGAGGTGAGCTGTGGGTGAGGTGAGCTGTGGGTGAGTGCAGTGAGGTGAGCTGTGGGTGAGGTGAGCTGTGGGTGAGTGCAGTGAGGTGAGCTGTGGGTGAGTGCAGTGAGGTGAGCCCCTGGCTCACAGTTGCACAGGGAGGAGTAGTCGGCGCAGCAGTCGCCGTAGCGCTCGCACGCGCTGTTGCACTGGCACGTGAACGCGTTGTCGAGGGGGGCATCGCAGCGACCCTCGCACGAGTCCACGGCGCCTGGGGGAGGGGGGGGCACGGAGTAAGCGATCAGAGGCAGCTTCCCACGGTGGCTGGGAAGGCACTCGCGAGCTCACGAGCGCGTCTCTACGTGGCGAGAGTGTGGAGAGAGAGAACATTGCAGGAGCTGCCTCTTGTGACAGGGGCGAGAGAGCAGGAGAGACCTCCTGTGCCGCTCTCGTGGTGAGAGAGAGTCGTGTGGCTCACACACGGGGGGGGGGGGGGCTACTCACGGTAGGGGAGCGCGTCCACCCGGCAGAGTGTGGCAAGAGCCAGGAGCGTCCAGGTAGCGATGAGGAGAGCCATGGCGCTAGAGGAGGAGAGCGATGGAGAGAGCCACTCGCGCACCCTTTATAGCGCGGGGAGCGGCGACCTTGAGCGCGACGTGCCGAGGCCCTCCCCAGCCCCTTCGTTAGCCAACTACCACGACTCACCGATACCAAGACCCACCCCATAACCACCACTACCCAGCATCAACAACAACCACCACCAAGGGTGGCAGTGCGGCACGCTACGATATTTTTTTCGTATCTCGTATTCAAACAAAAATATCGTGGCGTAATTTCGTACCGTACCATTGAAAAAATGTTCGTGTTATGCATTTGTTGGATTGTGATATTTCTTTATTATCTACGTGGCTTTACCGAAAGACCCAAATAATATTTGTTGGATTATTATTGCTCGCATTGACAAAAAATATTTAAATCCCAAATCGTGTAAATTCGCAATATGTTTTAAAAGGCTTAACATTTTCAGTCGTTATCAATGGCAAGTGGCATTTTGCCGTGTTAGTTTTTGATAACCGATATGTTAAATTCGTGTAGCCGCCTTTAATGACAAGAGAGTAGAATTAATATCAGGAATTAAGAAGCTTAGCTTCGAATTAATTGATCACTTGAGCTTGTACGAAAAGAGTACAAAAATGCTACGAAAAAAACCCGTTCATTCGTACCGTAGCTGATGAAAAAACACCGAACCGTACTCCACCCTTGTCCATGACCACCACCCAGCATCAACAACCCCCACCACTTCCCACCCCCACCAACAACAAGAACAACCGCCATTCGCCACTAAGTGACAGTGACGTCACCACGACGCTTGTCCCAGGCCATGTGCACGTTGAGGCCACGTGAAGTGTCGAACGCCCGCTGGCATGAGGTCATGGGGCAGACCCAGGTGCCACGGGTCGACTGACTGAGATAACCGAGATGACTGAGATGACTGGCTGATGCACCACCTGTGCCCCCTACTGTGCCAACTTGCTGTGCTTTAGCCACCCGGCACTCCGCTCGTTATTGTGAGTGTCACTCCTCCGCCCTCCGTTGTTGTTGGAGGGCGACTGCCTCCAGCTGCCCAATAGCATCCTTCACTACCCTCCTCCATAGAGGCCGATCTTGACACCGCTGGTACCAGTCATCGGCAAGTCCACTCAGCTCCACATCCTCCTGTACCCGATCAATCCATCTGTTCTCTAGCCCGTGCCGCGCCCGTTCAGCCCCCTCGATCTGGCTGAACAAAAGCTATTTAGGTATGCGCTGGCTGGGCATGCATGCTACATGACCCAGCCAACACAGCCTTGCCTGCTGGAGGAGTTCACCAATGGGACTTTGTCCAGATCTTTCAAGGATTTGTGAGCTCCTCACACAATCCAGCTTGGTTAAACCCAGGATGGATCGTAGGCAGGGCAGCCGAAATGTTTCTAACCGGCGAAGATGTTTTATTAGGGGGTCCACGTTTCACAAATGTAGAGAATGGAGGGAATGACTGTGGTCGAGAAGACCTGAATCTTCGTGCGGAGCGACAGACCAGGTAGCTTTCACGCAGCGTTATGTAACCAATGAAAAGATAATGCCGCTCGACTGATTCGGAGTGAGACCTCTGCTGTCAAACTGGAGCCGGTCATGAGCACACTGCCCAAAATGGGAAACTCTCCACTCTCTCCACAACTGCCCTGTCACCAATTGGGAGTTGTGGGGGTGGAGTGTCCGATGGTACAAAATACCCAGGCAGGTGCTTAGTTTTGGTGGGACTGATGGTAAGGCCCCACCTCTTAGTGGCAAGCTCCAGGTTCGGCAGCAGCGCCTCCAACTCCTCCTCTGAGTAAGCAGTAATTACAAGATCATCGGCATACATAACATGGTTGAGCAATAGGGAGCATCTCTTTACCGTCCCTGGGCATCGATCAGCCTCCCATTGTATCTGTACCAGATGGAAATTCCTCCGGTACAGCTATTGAAGGCTTCACGAACTACGTGGTCGAAATAGATGTTAAATAATGTGGGAGCCAGAGGACATCCCTGTCGCACCCCAAGGTGAACAGGGGATGGCTCCGACTCCCGGCCACGTAGTTTTACCCGGGCCCGCTCACCATCATTCAGATATTTAATGATCGTGAGCAGAGGACCAGCGACTCCGAAAGCACGAAGAACAGCCCAGAGCCCAGGCCTACTAATGGCATTATAGGCTGTGACCAGGTCAATAAAGCAGAGATGTAGGTCTTTTGGAATTCCCTACACCCCTGCTGTAGCAGATGGACAGAAAATATGGCATCTGTGCAGGACCGACCTTTCCTGAAACCGCATTGGGGCTCTGTAAGCCTCTCCTCAACGTGCCTGGCAAGGCGATGTTGAATAATCCTTGCCAGGACCTTTCCCGGCACACTGAGGAGTGAGATGCCCCTGTAGTTATTACAGTCTGTGCAGACCCCCTTCTTAAAGAGGGGGGCCACCAGGGCATCCTTCCAATCCTGTGGAACCCGTCCAGTGGTCCAAACTGTTGTTATGATGTCATGTAGGACAGTCTGTCCACAAACGCCACCCTCCCTCAACATTTCGCTTGGGAGATAATCTCTGCCCAGTGCCTTTCCTGGTCGCAGACTCTGGATTGCCTTCAGTACTTCCTCAACAGATGGCACCTCGGCCAGCCACTCACAGGGGGTGACTTCTTCCAATATTTGAGGCACCGCAGCCTCAGTAAGGTCATCCCCACTTTGTCCCACGATGTTTTCCAGGCTGAGGGATTTCCCCTCCCACAGGACCTCACAGAAATGTTCAGCAAATGTGCAAACCTATTCCTGGGGGTCGGAGATTGGATCACCGTTCTTTCCCCTAATGATGGTAATAGATGTGGCGCTGCAAGTAACTTTTTTGATGGAGTTAAAGAGCGATTTGTGTTCGCGGGATATTGAGGCAGACTCCATCTCCACCACCCATCCTTGCAGTGCCTCACGGCTCTCCGAACCTCCGAGCGAAGGCTGCGGTGAGCCTCCTCATTCTCTGACATGTTATACTGTAGACGATGAGAGTGGGCCTGTCGCTTTTCTCAGTTAGCCTGAATACCTCCTCTGTTAGCCAAGGGTCTCTGGGGAGGTCTGGACCGTGTAACCAAAGCAGACATTTCAGCTGCATGAGTCAGGAGGAGTGGGGGACGATGCCAACCCCAGTCGCAAGCGATGATGAAATTCTCGCTTGTAACTTTCATCAGTTAGCTGAGAACATGCCACTATGGGTTTGAATGGGGTCCTGGTTGTACACCCACCACGGGAGTGGAAGAATGGCAGGCGCATCTTACAGATGACAAGTCAATGGTCAGTGGGCAGATCAGCTCCACGGTAGGTCCTGGTGTCAATGACATGGGCCCGCATCCGCTGTTCTGTCACTATGTAGCCCAGCAGATGTTCTTGCTTGGCCCCGGCATGCATCCATGATGTTGTGTGGTTGCGCCGATGCCGGAACAGCGTTTTGGTAATTACAAACCCATGGGCTTCACAAAAATCTCGCAGCCTCCTCCCGTTATTATTGAGCTGATCTGGCCCATGCCTTCCAATTACTCCAGACCAGATGCCAGCATCATGACCAACTCGGGCATTGAAGTCACCCAACAAGATGACTCTATCCCAAAGGGCCACTTTAGCTAGCACCTGTGACAGGAGGTCATAAAAGGCATCTGACTCATCGGCCTTGCCTACATCCCTCCACGGATGCTCGTTTTCGGTGGTAGCATAAGTAACCACGACCACCACTCCTCGCCTCTGGTTGATGGGAAGGCGATCCTAAAGTAGCATGGGGCTTACAGCTTCCCACACCTCACTGCCACGTTCCCACACACCTCCCTGTTGTTTGGCAGTCTCCTACCCCGAGTAGAGGACTGTCCACCCCTCATGGTGGCAGATGCCAGAAACGGTCCACCGGACCTCCTGAATACCACAGAGATCCAGGTTGTACCGGTTGTGCTCCCGACAGAGGAGTGGCAGCCTTTCCTCCGCAGTGAGCGTTCAAACATTCCACATGGCCACCCGTAGTGGATTTTTGTTGTTTCTGGAGGAGCCCAGAGGGTAAGGATTCAGTTTCCTTGCTCCGCCAAATGGAGTTTAGCCAGGAGACGTCATAGACGCCTGTCCCCCCGGGGCCTCCGGCACAAGCTTAATTAAAGTTTTAAATCGTGGTTTCGTGGCAATTAATTGAAGGTGGAGGGGTTACCAGCCCCTCGCACCCGTCCAGAGCCCCCATTTGGCCGCTGTGGTGGTTACAAACGCCACGAGGGGAATGGCCAATCTAATTTGGCCCTCCCCCCACAGCATTGCTCACCACGGCGTTGCCATCCGGCACCAACGAAGAGGTAGGGGGTTGTTTTTGCTCCCATAAACACCAACACCACAACCACCCCCACAAGGTTCATCGCTCCAACTCCAGGTGCTCACTTGCTCGAGGCCACCAGGAACTTCACGTGCCCCTTACGGGTCAAAGACCTCCACGTGCGAATTGAGGGAGGGGGGGGGGGGCTTTCAGAGTCGATACAAATCGACCCCAACTCCGCATCCCGCCTTGCCGAGCCGTCAGACTCAATAAACACTCAGTATACCGAGAGCCGTTTACACGGAGCCCGATGGAGAGGACATTTTAACGAATTCGGCACGTGTGGTGTTTCTCACCACCGTCACGGGAAAAAAGCCCACTCAGTAACTATTATAAAAGGAATGCTGTATTATTTTATCAGGGTAATTTATCTATTTGTTACCGAACGCAATGTTCTGATAAGGATGCAAATAACCCCGATCCGTACTGACCAATACGCGTGTCGAAGTGTGGCCACAAAACCTTCATGCCCGACACTCCGTGGGGAGGGAGGCTTTCACCCAGCTGTGGATTGATAACGGACTGGCCACGGGTATTGTACTATTGAATAAATTATGGTTATCATCAGGGTTTCATTACTCACTGAATTCTTGTTGAATCGCTGGTAGACGAGAGAAGACACGTGACTAGTAACTTGTTGGCTCGTGTAACTCGTGTAACTTGCTGACCCACCCCTTCTGGACATCTGTGAATCAGAATATGTATTTATACTAGAGCAATCCGATGAGCTATAAAGCTCTTTTCACAGATGTCCAGAACAAAATAGCTTCATAGCTTCATCAGATTAATTCAGGAAAAATAAATATTCTGATTCTGAGCCAAAGTCATCGTAACGGGTATACATGACGTGGTGTGCCGGTGCAAAAATATTTTTCGGGTCACCGATCCGCACAAACGCTGCTAAGAAGGAAGCCTCGAGCGTGCTGATGCTCCCAACCTGCAGGGCTGAGGTGGCCAATGTACGAAGCACAGATGACAGGCCAGGAAGCTCGGTGGCAGAGCGAGCGGCTCGCCATCAGAAGGTTGCGAATTTAAATCCTGGTTGGGGGTTTACTCAGCCCATCATCCCTCCAGGGTCGACAAAATTGGTATATCTTTGTGGGGGAGTAACCAGAGGTTGTCTAGTGCATAGACCGATTCCCGCCATAGGAATTTGGAATTTCTACCACTACCTCGGGGCTGTAAGCTTGCTAAATACATGTTTCACCTCAAGGGATTATCAGGTGAAATATCTCCATAACATAATCGCCTCTGTTCCATCTCTCCTCGATGCCTGAACTCCCGATCGTTTGGTCCAGCACGCGGGACCCAGCAGCTGACTGCATTGAGGTCACACTTTGCGTATGGAGCAGCTGCCCAGTCTCATGCTCATGATCGATAGTTATTTTTTACTCTCTATCAAGGCCACACAAAGTTCTGGAGTGGACATCGACCTGTGGGCGAGAGAGGCGTACCTCGCTTGTGTACATGATGTGTCGCTTCACTTGTATGTGAATATGTGCACATACCCGCATCGTGCGTGCTGCAAATTCAAATCTTTGGTCAACCCAGTGGTAAAATAGGTCAAGACGCCCCGCAACGCCGTGGTGGGGGTGAAAATTTGAACCCAACTGAGTTCCGGAAAAAAACAAGGATTCGTCTTTTAATGTATTTGACTCACAGGCAGATCCCGAGACTAACAGAGAGACCCGCCGACACGTACAGAACTCCACAGTCACGCTCAGATCCACATACACGCATAGAGGCCCACACGCAGAGCGAAGCTCTTCCCCCTCCTCCTCAGATCTAGTGGGGGGACGGGGAATGATTGATTAGTTCCCCCAGTAATGTATTTTCATTTGCAGCCCAGCGTATATATACCAGCGCTGGAGGAGGTTCGGCCCGCGGTCCGAATACAACCCGCGACGATATTTACCCGTCACTTCAAGCGTCTCAGCCGCACTTGTTGTCGGGTTCAAGAGGGGAGCTATTTATGGAATGTTTCGACCTTACCGGGTTCCGAACGTCAGTCGTGCGCACAACCACGTGGGTCACTGCACGGTACCCTTCATACTCGGTCGACGCGCACGAGGTTTCTGATGCATACGTCATGGCAGGTAATCTCCACTGATTAAATCCGTCCAATAATGTATCGATATTCAATTGAAAGATGATTAAGCGTGATCTATAAATGGAATTTAAAACATATCCGTTGTCAAGAAGAGAAATATATTTAGCCCTGGGCTGTCCGCTCTAGCGATACCGACACACGTCGCATAGAGCACAGACGCGGGAGCATAGAAGCACAGGAGAACAATGGATTTTGCTGAACCGTCCCCTGCCGCCCAGAGCGTAGCCCCGTAAACCGCGCGCAAACCAAGCTCCGTCGGCTGTTCTGTGCTCGCCTCTTCCCTGCTGTTCGCGGCCTGCACATCTCCCGTCGGTCGACAGCTTTGGTGTCGGATACATTCCTACGCAGATGACACCTTGCTCATCAACTCGTGTGCATTACAGATCGCGATATTATTACCTTCACCAGAGGGCGAATCCCATGTAGCGCCACCACCGTATTGTAACCTCGTGGAGCTGCGAGTCTGGGGTTGAAATCTAACTCTTAGGTTTTTTCGGTAAAGTCACGTAAGGTAAAAAAAAAATAGACATAACTTCAACCGTGATGATGGGTACAAACTGAGTAATCATTGGAAAGATGTTATTAACCATGCAAAAAAGATGTATCTACACATATTTGGACCATCTTATTTGACAGGTACTATTCTTTAGTTACCGTACAGTTTACTGATAGACATCCAGTTTTGTTTGATCATGTTCAGCTTCTTTTTTCACACGCTGGTTGCCTGCCTTGAGTTTTACCCACCCGGCAGCATAGCAAGGGGCTGCTTGGTCCTGACTTGCTCATCTGCTTCTGCCATCTACATGACAAAGGCTCAGTCCCAGCAGCCGCAGGAGCCGTACTAACCATCTCACAACAACTCCTCTCCCGCGGCCCATCCTGGCTCCTCCCCCCCCCCTTAACCAGTATATATAAGGTCGGGTCTCTTGGGACTTCTCTTTACTTGATACAGCAATTGTGCTGTGACGGTTCCACCTGAAGACGGAAGCTTGTGTTGCCTCCGAAACGTCGTGATTTATTATTTTAGTTCTATTATTATTTTTTCTATTTTTCTACCTACGTGACTTTACCGAAAAAACCTAAGAGTATAAATCCTTGCAGTCACGAAAGCTTCAAATCTAGAATTGAAATCTAACTTTTTAATTTCAGAATTTTTTGTGCAAAGTAAATCGTGTAAATAAGTAAAAGTTAACGACATACACGTCTAAAATACATCCGGAATAACGTTTTTGACGACATTGGCCACTACGGGTCGATATTCCACCACTGGGGTCGATATTTAACCCTTTAAAGTCTCATACGCAGGCAAATAAAGACGTAATTTTTGTTTACAAATTAAAGCTGTAATGATATCATACAAAGTCACGGCAAAATTCTGCATTAAAACCACCGTTTTGACGAGATACAAGATAAGATACGGCTGAAAAGCACGATTTCTAAAAAAATATTAAAAACTGTGAAATATTACCAAACCAACTAGATGGAGCAATTCAAATTTTTAAAACCTGTAAACGATATTCAGTGGGGAAGTCACGCCGAACAATCCGCACCAAGTGTGGGTCGTGGGGAGGGAGGCCTTCATCCAGCAGTGGATGGACAAGCAGACGGAGGTAGAGAAAACATGAGCCCGTGAGATGTAACAGTGTGAAGGGCTCCTAATTGAGCTCTTGTCAGTCGTGTACATCTTAAAAAGCCGCACAAGTTACTGGTAACGCATTTTTATTATTATGAAATAAGTATGAAGGTGATTTCTCAATACAAAAAAAAGTGCCGTCTGAATTTGAAACACGACTCAGCCTGCCAAGGTGTGAGCGACACCCCGTGGGGAGCGACACCCCGTGACGGACGCCGCGACGCCACCTCCTCTACCATCCCCGACCCTCGTTGATAAAAATCTGCTGACAATTCACTGAACCCACGAATTACCGTCCACACTGCACGTCAAGAGTCTCGTCCTTCCTCTCCTCCACTGCCTGTGACTCTCTGGGAAGCGGCTTCGTCCCGTCTCTCATGCGGATTCTCTCCCCTCCCCGCTATCTATGTATGTTGAACTTCTTTACAACCGTGCCAATCGGAGGTGCAGGGGAAGGACAACTAAATACAAAAACAGTTCCACAGAAATGCGTTTTCAATCTATATTTTGTAAAAGTGGATAGCTCCAGTGGCTTCCACAAACCGGGAAGAATATTGCAGACGGCCGCAGAAGCGCATCTGAAGGCGCGTGATGCAGTGACCGTCTTTGTTCGATGGCCAGCCAACAGCCGCTGCTGCGAGAAAGACTGCTATGAAAATAACAAACCCTTCCGATGTTCCATTCCTATGGCGCTTGCTCCCAGGATAATCACTCCTCATGCGTGCATTTGCAGCCCCACTGGGGCGCGTCACGAATCCGCGTCGTCCGCGGGTCTCTGCGCGAGAATCCCCCGCGCCTGTCGCCCCCTAGCGGCAGGGCGCGCACAGAGGCACTCGCAGTGCTGGGGCCGCCCGCTCGACGACCTTGGGAGCCCTGGATAAGCAGACACGCAACACATTCATCGGTATGCACTGCCCTGATAGGGGGAACGGGTGTATGAGGCGACGTTTCTGGCAATGGACCTTCTGCCTCGCCGCGTCTCGAGATGTACCCCACACGTGGACGCTTCAGAGCTTCTCTGCTGAAGGTTTCACTGGCGCGTGTCTCCCCCTAGCGGGGCCGCGATGTAATTTCTCACGGGGCGATACGAATTCACGTTTCACGATATGACAATTATCGCGATATCAGTCGCCTTAGCTTCGTAACTATTAGGTTTTAGGTATGTCTACTTGTTGCGCTTTGCTGTGCTTCAAATAGATCGCTTCAAAGTTCTTCAAACTGCAGTTCACTCAACGTAACCTGCCATCAGCAACACGATCAGCATTGCCATCACACGAACTATCACGAGTATAACTCACACGCTGTGCGTCACAAACTAATTGTTTAATGAGTGCTATTACGGTAATGATGGCATATAACTATAATGCCGACAATTCATCCTGTAGCGTTTCACCAAAAACACATTTGATAGATTCTGCGATAAATCCATTGCTGTAAAGTACTTTACGTTGCATTGTGATTTTATTTATTATTTCGTGAACAATCCTTAGGGGAAATTACCTTTTGTAAAATTAAACGATCATCATATAAAAACACGATTACGATGACCGTGGATGTTATATATCTAGGCAGGAACCCAACACATTAATCATAGACGTATATCGCACGATATATCGTAGGATATATTATATTTGTGTATTTTATATATCGTTGACAAGTCGCTCAACCCACGATATACCGTATATCGTAAAATAAACCATATCGCCATATCGCGGCACCCCAATTGTGGAAGCAGAACTTCTTTCGCGCCGTACGTCGCCTCCCGACACACACGAGGAGGGGGGGGGCAGGTGAGTGGCGCACAGGAAGCCCCCCCCCACCCCCTCGTGCAGACAGGGGCCCAACACATTCGCCAATGCCACCGCCCCAACAGGGGGGAAACTAAACTATGGGGCGACGTTTCGGGCAATGGGGCTTCTTCGTCGCAGTGCCGAGTTGAAAAACCTGCGCGACCAGGTGGGAGCTGTCGGGTGGGATATGGGGGGGTGGTGTGTGTGGGGGTGGTGTGTGGGGGGGGCTGGTGTGTGTGTGGGGGTGGTGTGTGTGGGGGTGGTGTGTGTGGGGGTGGTGTGTGGGGGGGTGGTGCGTGGGGGGGTGGTGCGTGTGGGGGTGGTGCGTGGGGGAGTGGTGCGTGGGGGGGTGGTGTGTTTGGGGGTGGTGTGTGTGGGGTGTAGTGTGGGAGGGCGGTGTGTGGGGGGGGGGGGTTTGTGGGGGAGGGGTGGTGTGTGGGCGGGAGGGTGTGTGGGGGGGGTGTGGGGGGAGGCGTGAGACATGTGAAGACAACAGAGGCGGCACGGGCGGCACGACATCGCACACCTGGAGTCCGGGACCCGTCACTGCGAGTCGCCTTCATCCAGCGGTGCTTTTGCCATGGATATCGATGATACATTCAAAAGTTAACGTTTATTTAGTTCAACCAGGTGAAAACTCAACACACCAGGATAAGTGTCATTTGCAAGAGTGGCCGAGGTCACCAACACGAGAAACGCAAAAAGCGATTAAGAATAGCAACAACAAAACACTGCATCTGTCACCACGTGATGACGAAATTTAAACATCGCGCAAACTTAATCCTCCGCGGCACAAATCGGTTCTGGCAGAATAACCCCCCGGGTCGAACGCCGCACAACAACAACTACAACAACACGGCTCGCGTTCAACAACAACAGCGCCACGTGACGAGGGCCACGTGACGCGGGCCCGCCAGTGACGTCACCACAGGTGCCCCCCAGGTGAGTGACGTCACCAGGTGCGCTGCGAGCCGCGTGGGAGATGAACGCGACGCGGGCGCCGCGTCAGGCCACTGAGATTTAGAGGGTGGGGGACACTGTCCTGTACAGTACTGCATGCACTGTATGTACTGTACAGCGATATCCTGAACCTTTTGTCACAGCGCGCCGGACAAACGCACGCGCCACGCGGCCTCTTTCAGGCGCATTGCGACCTCCAAGCTCAGCTCCACACGCGCACTAAGACCGACTCTCAGCTGCCCCCAAATCTGCCCCGTAATCTTCCTGTTTGTTTCCACAAAAACAACGATGCCTCCTACAGCCTGAACAGACCGGTGGGGCAAGTGCTGTCAGCGAGCCGCACCAATGAAGGCCGGCACGGCACACGGGGGTGGGTGCCCAGCAGCACGCCCGACCGCCTTTGTCTCCCCAGTGGCGATGTTTATTACACACCACCGCACCAGGTACTCATTTGAGGCTGAGTCAACAGCAGGGAGGCTCAGGACCGGTTCAAATAATCGCCAGTGTCGGTGGTCATGAGCAGGAATCGAACTCGGGTGGCCGGGTTCGTAGGGCACTTCCACACTCCCCACCTCACCCTGGTCAGTGCCCCCTGACCTTGCTACAGGCCAATTCAAACCTTACTGGTCACCCCGTGCCCTTCTAAATCTCAGCGGTCATCCTACAAAGGCCCATCACAAGGGAGAAACACAATAAGACAACAACACATTTGTGCCCGTATTTAAACGGCTGTACGCCGCCGTATGGAACTGAAAACTCAATTTCCCTGCAGACGAAAACATACGGGGTTATGGGCTGACCGGTATGGTCACTCGCTCACCCCCACACACACCCACATACCCCCACATACACCCACACACACCCACTCACACACACACTCACACACACACACCCACTCACACACACCCACACACTTACACATACCCCCACACACACCCACATACCCCCACATACCCCCACATACACCCACACACACCCACATACACCCACTCACACACACACCCACCCACTCACACACAACAACAACAACAACCGCCATTCGCCACTAAGTGGCGGTGACGTCACCACGACGCTTGTGCCAGGCCATGTGCACCTTGAGGCCACGTGAAGTGTCGAACGCCCGCTGGCAGGAGGTCACGGGGCAGACCCAGGTGCCACGGGTCGACTGACCGAGATGACCGAGATGACTGGCTGATGCACCACCTGTGCCCCCTACTGTGCCAACTTGCTGTGCTTTAGCCACCCGGCGCTCCGCTCGTTGTTGTGAGCGTCGCTCCTCCGCCCTCCGTTGTTGTTGGAGGGCGACTGCCTCCAACTGCCCAGTAGCGTCCTTCACGAGCCTCCTCCACTGAGGCCGATCTTGACACCGCTGGTACCAGTCATCGGCAAGTCCACTCAGCTCCACGTCCTCCTGTACCACATCACTCCATCTCTTCTCTAGCCCGTGCCGCGCCCGTTTAGCCCCCTCGATCCGGCCGAACAAAAGCTGTTTAGGCATGCGGTGGCTGGGCATGCGGGCTACATGACCCAGCCAACGCAGCCTTGCCTGCCGGAGGAGCTCACTGATGGGACTTTGCCCAGATCTTTCAAGGACTTGTGAGCTCCTCACACAATCCAGCCTGGTCAAACCCAGGATGGATCGTAGGCAGGCCAGCCTAAATGTTTCCAACCGGCGAAGATGCTCCACTAGGGGGGTCCACGTTTCGCAAGCGTAGAGAAGGGAGGGAATGACCGTGGCCGAGAAGACCTGAAGCTTCGTGCGGAGCGACAGACCAGGTAGCTTCCACACAGCGTTACGCAACCGACACACACCCACACACTCACACACACCCACTCACACACACACTCACACACATACCCCACACACACACCCCCACACACACACACCCACAAACACTCACCCACACCCACTCAGACCCCCACATACCCCCCCACTCACCCACTCACACACACCCCACACACACCCACATATCCCCACACTCACCCACACACTCACAAACACCCACCCACACACATAGCCACACCCACATACCCACTCAACCCCACACACATACCCACACACTCACCCCCCCCACACACACCCCCACACACACCCACACACACATACCCACATGCCCCCACACACCCACTCACATCCCCCCACACACCCACACACACCCACACACTCTCACCCACTTCAGCCCCATCATCATCAGCATCATTAGCACCCCACCACCGACCAACCCACCGCCCAGGCGCCGTGTGCATGTGACTGTGGCACGCGTCAGGAGATCGCATCCGCCTCTTGGGCTCGCTGCTCGCTGCTGAGTAGCCACTCAGCTGCTGCTGCTGCCCCCCCCCCCGTGCCGCGAGCTCGAAACCTGCGAGCCTTGAGCTCGGCGTACTTGGCCCACAGGCACGCGAGTAACACGCACACAGAGAGACACACACAGAGACACACATACACAGTAACACACACACAGAGAGACACACACACAGTAACACACACACAGAGACACACAGAGAGACACACACACAGTAACACACAGACTAACACACAGTAACACAGTAACACACACAGTAACACACACACACAGTAACACACACACATACTAACATACAGTAACACACACAGTAACACACAGACTAACACACACAGAGTAACACGCACGCACAGTAACACACACAGACTAACACACACACAGTAACACACACACAGAGACACAGAGACACACAGTAACACACACACAGTGACACACACAGTAACACACACACAGTATCGCACATACAGCGACAGACACGAGCGTGGCTCGGCGCAGCTCTGAACCGAGACCAGCCGCAGCAGAGCGCTCAGCTCAGCCACTGCGTCCATCATCACAGCTAAACAACAACAACAACCACAAAAACCACCACAACAACCACAACAACAACCACAGCACAAACAACCACAACAACCACCACAACACCAACAACCACAACACCAACAACAACCACCACAACACCAACAACAACCACAACAACAACCACAAAACAACCACAAAACAACAACAACCACAACACCAACCACAACAACAACCACAAAACAACCACAACAACAACCACAACAACAACCACAACAACAACCACAACAACAACCACCACAACAGCGGCAGCGGCGGCGGCCTCAACCGCTCGGGTTGCGCCCCGGGGGCAGCCCGCGGAGGCCGCGTGAGGATGGGGGGCCGCTCCCCCCAGGGGGGCCGCTCGGGGGGGAGCCGCTCGGGGGGGGGCCGCACGTCCTGGGGGGGCCTCTGCTGCTGCTGCTGCCCCCCAGAAGAGCCGGGAGAGAGGGAGCCGCTCATCAGGTGAGCCACGGCGAGTCGCTCTGGGCCGGGTCCCAGTGGAGCTGTGAAGGCCGGGCTGGCTCGAGTGAGTGAACCAGACTACGTGTGTGGGCCTCCCCTAGGTCGACTCAGCCTCAGACGAGTACCTGGTGTAGCGGTGTGTAGAAACATCGCCACGGGGGAGACAAAGGCGGCCGGGCGTGGTGTCGGCCACCCACCCCCTCGTGTGCCGCTCCGACCTTCATGGCTGCTACTCGCTCACAGCACTCGCTGCCCCTGCAGCCGGTTCAGGCAACAGGGGGTCGGTGGCCAGCCCGACGCCCAGCCACCTTTGTCTCCCCCGTGGCGATGTTGACTGCACACCGCCGCACCAGGCACTCATTTGAGGCTGAGTCGGCCTAGGGGAGGCCCACACGCGCTTCCTGTGTTTAGTTTGTTCGCGGTTGTCTACGTACGATGCAAAATAAGTTTAGCACCGTGTACACACGACAAACGTGCCGACATCCAAACACATGTACACACGACACGCGAGCTGGACAGCCTCAGCAGCAGCAGCAGTGGCCACGACACTTGCACACCTCAAGTCGCCTCCCTGGGGGGCTGCTGTGTGGTGGGGGGTTTGTAAGATTCCTCAAGCGGCACCCACTCGATACCACGCAGGGCCAGAGGTCGTTCACTCTCACATCAACGTTTACACTCAACTACAGTAAGTCGTCTATATATATTAAAAAAAAGGGAAATTTGTGAATGTGTGTGTCTGTCCAAAATGTTTAGCGTACTTCCCGACATGCAACAAACTGCAAATGTGCCATGTGGGTACTTTCCAGACTGTACACCATGCAAAAATTATAAAAATACACTTTGGTATTTTTTGGGGGGTGGGGGGGGCAACAATGCAGAGATGTTGCACGGCAAGTGAGCTGTGACGTCACATATGTCGACGTGACGATTATTTGGCCCTGTCCTGGGCCACCCCTAGGTTGACTCAGCCTCAAACAATTAACTGGTGTGGTGTGTGAATATCGCCACTGGGGAGACAAAGGCGGCCGGGCGTGGTGAATCCAAGTCCCGGGCGAAGCCGGGTGTGATATAATCCAGGGGCTTAAGTTACCACTCGATATCTTCGCTGCTAGGGCAGGCTTGGAGCAGCTTGGCTTATTACAGCGTTAGGCACTACCGCTAGAGTACAACGTACAGCTATCCACAATAATTGTGTATTATTGTACCCTATATTCCGAAAAGCCTTTGTATGCATCATTATCGTACACTGATTTCTTGCAGCCAGAGTTGGATGTGGCTCGCGTACCAAAAACAATACCCAGAACAAACTTCAGGACTATTTCCGGCTGACATTAATCACTTAGTATAACTTACTCATACAGAATCATGACAAAGGAAACGTTACATACCGTGTCCATATTCCCGTCGATTTTTATGTCCGTTTGCAACTCACAGAGTTATGTTTGATTTAAACATGTCTATAACGAAAATGTATTGTTCTTTTTCCTGGCCTGTTTCTCCACCTTTGTGGGGTTTGCTTTCCTGCTCCTCCCTCTCCACTAATTCCTGCCCCAGACTGCCATCTCGACGTCCACTCATTCCTGCCCCAGACTGCCATCTCCATGTCCACTCATTCCTGCCCCAGACTGCCATCTCGACATCCACTCATTCCTGCCCCAGACTGCCATCTCCATGTCCACTCATTCCTGCCCCAGACTGCCATCTCGACGTCCACTCATTCCTGCCCCAGACTGCCATCTCGACGTCCACTCATTCCTGCCCCAGACTGTCATCTCCACGTCCACTCATTCCTGCCCCAGACTGTCATCTCCACGTCCACTCATTCCTGCCCCAGACTGCCATCTCGACGTCCACTCATTCCTGCCCCAGACTGTCATTTCCACGTCCACTCATTCCTGCCCCAGACTGCCATCTTCACGTCTACTCATTCCTGCCCCAGACTGTCATCTCGACATCCACTCATTCCTGCCCCAGACTGCCATCTCGACGTCCACTCATTCCTGCCCCAGACTACCATCTCGACATCCACTCATTCCTGCCCCAGACTGCCATCTCGACGTCCACTCATTCCTGCCCCAGACTACCATCTCGACATCCACTCATTCCTGCCCCAGACTGCCATCTCCAGGTCCACTCATTCCTGCCCCAGACTGTCATCTCCACGTCTACTCATTCCTGCCCCAGACTGCCATCTCGAAGTCCACTCATTCCTGCCCCAGACTGTCATCTCCACGTCCACTCATTCCTGCCCCAGACTGCCATCTCGACGTCCACTCATTCCTGCCCCAGACTGCCATCTTCACGTCCACTCATTCCTGCCCCAGACTGTCATCTCGACATCCACTCATTCCTGCCCCAGAGTGCCATCTCCACGTCCACTCATTCCTGTCCCAGACTGCCATCTCGTCGTCCACTCCGCAGTCCTCCAACCTCCCGGCTCACCACTTTGAACTGCCTCTGTCTAGGTCTGCCTAGACCGCTTCTGTCTAGGTCTGCCTAGACTGACTCTGTCTAGGCGTGTCTGCCTCTCTGTCTCTGCCCTGGTGCTTGTGTTCACCACACACATTTTCCGCTGTAGGTTTTCCCACAAACACACTCATTGAGATATCAAACTCAAGCACGCATTTGTGTCGTTAAGCTCTTGCCATTCATAGCCTTCATGTAAAAGTACACTCGGCTGCCTGCAAATGCTTTCCGCAACGTTGCACCGTCGACCATGAAGCATTCACAACCAACGGGTCCTCTATAGTGGCGACCGTTCCCATGAGCTTCACGCATTGATTCCTACACCAATGTTGGGAAATCAAGTTTCTTCTCGTCCATGCTTTGTTGAACCACCACACCGCAGGTCACAACACACTCGCTCCCCTACTCGTTTGCTCACTCATCCACCCATCCACTCGCCACACTGCAGGTCACAACACTGCTTGCTTTGGAATTCCCCTCCCATCATCTCTTAATTCGAAGTTCTTCGAGCAACCTCGCTCAAATCAATAAATCTATGAACTCCTATTTACTACACCTTCAATAGTGCTGTTTATTGCTGACCACTTGGCATTTTGGTCCTTTGTGCCTGTGATCTGCAACTGTGAAAAAACAAATACATTTTCCTACGATTCCCAAAAGGGACCCCAGAATGATGGGAGCAGGTGTGGTTTGCCTGTCTACTCGGAAGAGCCTCGCTGAACCTCAGGAATCATTTTCAGGAGGGTCCTGCATTCGCATTTCTGTGAATTGCCTGCTTGTCAAAGCTGGCATGTGGGTACGTTCGTGTGTGTTTCCATTATGGGAAGCAGTAGTGTAATGGTTCGCGCGCTGTGCTACGAATCCGGTGACCTAGGTTTGATTCCCGCTCACAGCCAACATCAGTGACGATCATCTGAACCGGTCCTGGGCATACCATAGGTGCTTGCTAACAGCACTTACAGTCTGTTAGGGCTATACGGGGATATTTATCTTTAAATCTTGACTTAAAGCTTTCGTGACTGCAGGAATTCATATTCTTTGGCTCTTTCGGTAACGTCACATAGATAGGTTTAAAGAAAATAAATAAAAATTATATTTTTTGTTATATGAGTATTTGTCTTTGTTTACATTTGAGAAATCGTGGCCTTGTTCACATACAGCTGCATCTATCATCGCAGCAACCCAATTCCGATTCCTGGCCATGAATAACCCAAGCTAACAGTGGCTGTGCTTGTCCATCGGTGTTCAATAAAGATCCCGTCAGAGCACACGTGGAAGAGACACGTCGCCTTTCTCACAATGCGACACTTTAAAGGAATATCATATGTAACTCTGTGGTATCTGCTTCTGTGGGTAGTGGTGATAGTGGTGCAGGGTGGGTGGGCGTGTGGCGGTAGTGTTGCTGTGTTGTTCAACTCGACAACCGTGATTTGTAAGGACGTGTGCACGCAGGGGAGGGAGACGGTGATCAGAGCGACTGTTGCTGTCTCCCTTCACCGTGCGGCACTGCACAGCTGAGTTCCCCAACAGGATGTGGGGACGAGAGGGTCCACGCTGCGTGTGCCCTCTCGGTGGGCGTGCAGGGGCACGCACTGCTCAGGCGAGCACCGCCGCACAGTAATGCAAAACAAGAACAACAACATCGCACTGCAATATGGATTTATACAGAGTGAGATGTGTGGGGGGGGAGTAGAGTGAAATGTGGGGGGAGTAGAGTGAGATGTGTGGGGGGGGAGTAGAGTGAGATGTGGGGGGGGAGTAGAGTGAGATGTGGGGGGAGTAGAGTGAGATGTGGGGGGGGGAGTAGTGAAATGTGGGGGGGGGGGAGTAGAGTGAGATGTGTGGGGGGGGGGAGTAGAGTGAGATGTGTGGGGGGTCGTCTAAGGCGGAATTGGAGCCACTTGAGGGATTGGAGTATTGGGGCGATGTGGTCTCATTTACTGGCATGGGCGAAGAGTTGGGCAGAGGCATGTTTGACGCGCTGGGGCTTGGAGATGAGAGATTCGGGGAAGCTGTAGAAGGGAGAGCTGCTATGAATTTGTCCTCGACGTTTGTCCATGGTTTGGTCTCACAGGCTACTTGCCCTGGGGCGCCTTGTGCTGGTCAAGCGTAAGTCTACCCCCAGCACCGTAACGCTTTATTTTTAGAAGCGGTCCCTTCTTTAAAATAGCGGCGAGGGACGCATCACACCCCGTGCCGGAGCACTTCATCTCTCCTGGACTCCCCATAAAACAGCGGCATCCTCGGGCAGATAATCCGGCTTCACGTCCTCCATAACGAGCGGCGCGCTTTGCCGTGCCATCCGGATTTCCCAACGAGACCAACTCTGGGGCTCGTTTCCGCAGGTGGACACAAACTACGCAATGCCGGCCGACACATTCCCCGATTTCAGTTCGCTTTCCATTAATGGAAGAAACGAAACAATGTTTTATTTTACCAGTTAAGGCCCACTGATTTATATAGCTCTTTTTTACAAGTGACCTGGCTATCACAAATGATAGCTCAACGAATTAGCTTATAATATGGAAAATCATAGCAGCCAAATACTCAAAAAGCGTGATGTTGATTTCAAATGTGGAGGGAAAACTGAAGGACCCGGGGATACATCCATGCAATCACGGGGAGAGAGACACGCAAACTGCGAATATACAGGTGTCAGGTTCTGGATCGAACCCACATCCTCCTGCATACCAGACGAGGTAGTTAACATCTCCTAGCCACCATGGCGCCCACCTGCATCTCACGGGAGCCCACTTATAGCCCAGGTCGCAGCTGCGAGCCTTAACAAGCGTCTTGCGTAGTACACCGTGGAGCCCCCTTGAACGCAGGCAGCGCGGGACCATGACCCTGTTTGTCTGGGGCTGTTCCTGATGCTGGTCACGTGTGGGGGTGCTGGTGGAGTCACATGCTTTCACACACGTGAGCCGACAGGATATTAACCCAACTCCAGTGACATTCCGCTGTAAAGCAAATACCGCGCTGTACACGGATGCTGTACTATACGCCCTACCTCCCAAGTCCGAGCCCGTCTCTCCAGTGTGCCCATGTCACGTGCATCGTGTGTGAGCTGGTTGAGCCTCAGAATGACTTCCCTGTTGTGCCTGTACCTGCAAATGACAGTCAAGTGCATGGCAAAATTAAATGACTTTACAAACCAATTTGACAAATGTTTCACTTATGGATGGCTTTTGACACAGGGAAAACAGTCACGCAACATCCCTTCTTTAGCATTTCAACTTGTAAAGCGCCGCATGGTATTCGCTAACTATTTAAGAGAGGGGACGACTCGGAGGGGCGAGGAAGAATCAAAGATGGATGAGCGAGAAGGCAGCAGCTAAGCGATGCACCGGCACCAACAAATGCCCAAACTCTGCGTTCCTCTATATTACACAGTTATCGGCCAATTAATGAGTGTTTATACACGTGGAAGGAAACCGGAGCACCCGAAAAACTCATGCATGAGAGGGGGCAACACTTTATCCCATACAGTTGGGACTGGTGGAGTCCACGTTATTGCTCTACTGCCTTTTCCTGGCAAGCCAGGGTATGGCACTTCTTTGACGCCCACGGGAAGCAAGTTTTACAACATTTGTGTGATCCACCAACTTTCACCTCCACAGTTTACTTGAAAAAAGCAGCTGGATAATATTGGTCTGGCTGATGGACTAAAGCACATGGGTTGTTTTACATACAGTACATACAGTACATATATGCTGAGATGCAGAAAGGAATTCTGCTTCCATCTGCTTTTAAGTAAAAGCAGATTTGTTTCGAGGACACTCGAAGCCCCCCCCCCCCCATGGCTGCCCAGCTCGTGCCGAATGCGTGGTACAGACAAATCGCCATCGTGTCCCGAGTGACACAACATTTTTTGCTCTCCAACACACAAGCGGTGTGCTGGACTAGTAACTAATTGGCATGTTCTGTTTACGTAACAAACCTTACTAATTGGCTGTGTCAGGTGGTGGCGAGTTTAACGACACATTTATATGTACGCAATCTAACCCCAAAACAAACCTGTATAATGGATGATAATGGTCGCGAAAGCCTGCTACGTGTTAATCCCAGCATGCTGTTGCATGTCAAGATGACGTCACCACTCTCGGGTACATTCTGCACACAGTCTGGAGAGGGCCACCGCCTCAAGCGAGCCAGGGTTTGTGGCTCTTTAAACTTAAGCATCAAAAGGACAAGGCGTGCACGGTACAACTGTACTTGTTTCTGGCCGGCAGGCATGTCCTTATTGCTGGCGAATGTATGTAGGTAGATGTGTTGAACTTCTTCGGCACCATCAGTAGCCAACCTAAAATCGGAAGGAAGTGTTGCACACTGCCGCAGAAGCGCATCTGAAGGCGCGTGATGCGGTGACCATCTTGATGCGAATGCTAGCCAAAGGCCACTGCTGCGAGGATGACCGGAGTTTGCGTGATGGTTTATGCTCCTTGACAAGATCAACAAGGTATTATGGTTCATTTGTGGCTGAAGAAAGTGCTTGAGGTTGGGACCGTCAGTGGAGTTCAACATACACACACACAGTCTGCGGTGCCGCAGGCTGTGTGTGGATGTTGAACAAGAAGTTCAACATACACACACACAATCTGTGTGTGTGTATGTTGAACAAGAAGTTCAACATACACACACGCAGTCTGCGGTGCCGCAGGCTTAAACGTCTCCATCGTTGAGCCATTCTGCAGTGATTTTGAGGAGTGTTTGTTGCACACACAGAGGAATCCCTTGGAACAACTCGTTTTGTTTGTTTGAATTTAGTTTTAGCTTTGCAATTGGTGTATCCCATTTAACAACTAGAACTGAAATAACCAAGGTGAATAACAATGGGGTGATTGGCATCGGGCATGGGTGGTATATATGGAACTTCTTTCGCACCGTACCTAGCCGACCGTGCTCATCGGAGGTGTGGGAGGACAACAAACTAAGCACAAACAGCAGTTCTAAAGAAATTCGTTTTCAGTGGTGGTAAAAGTCAAGGGAAGGAATTGAAAATACAAAGACGTGGGAAAACCTTGGGCTTTCATCGAGACCTAATTTATTTATTAACTCGGTGCCAAAGTCTGTAAGCAGAAAATGTTTAACAAAGAGGCAACAGTGCCAGAGGTGCTCATGTGATTGGGTTTATCCACATGGCGGCGACACCAGCGTAGGAATTAGCTAATTCAGCGAGTAAGCGTAGTCAGCACACGTGAAGCGCATCAGCCGGCGACCACGTGCACGAGACACACACCTGCGTGGGCAGTGGGATGCCGCGACCAAATCGCGTGGAGTGGACCCGACCTCAAGGGACCTTGGAAGCTAAACAATTTGGAGCCTGGATGCTGCTGGGATGGTTTACCAAAATGCAAGCCAGGTTGTCATAGGTATCTGGGCTCTTGTTGTGTGCGCTGCGGGCAGCAGAGGAGAGCACAGCAAAAATATTTGTTGTGCTGTGCTTCTATGTCCTCGAGTCCATGATCCCCAACTTCACCAACCCGCACAGACCTGCGTGGTCAAATATGGTCAAATAACTCTCACGACCCACATGGCGTCGGGAGACCCTCATCCGGCAGCGGATTGACAAAGGGCCGTACATGAGTAGTACACATGGGTAGTTGAAGATATTACCGTGTGTACCGCACGAATCGTGCAGTCGGAAACTGTTGTACCGCATAGGTTCAGAGCAAAGAGATGAATTCTGTGCAGAGGGATAAGGCCAGACTCATGGGACTTGGCAAGCGTGGATGGCTCGGGGGGAGGGAGCTCCAGACTGACGGCAGGAGTGGAGCAGTGGCAGCCTCCAGTTGAATGGAGTTTGACCTTGGGAAGGTGTGGTTAGGAGACCTCGGCTGCTGACACAGAGGTCCGCTGATGGGAGTTGTGAGCTGGGGCGAGCCCACGCAGGCAGACCGCGTGCTGCTGGCAGGAGGTCAGCACTGTGTTCCATTTCCAGCGTTAGGTGAGAGTCCCACGGCACTGACGCACGTGGGAACTGCTGTCCCAACCCTCTTGCCCGCCTCTCTTGCCTTACTTTGCAAACAACGGCACTTTTTAATGATGCCGTGACAATAACAACAACCTTATTTTATATATTGCGCCCATAACATAGCAAACTTCTCTAAGTGCGTTACGTTGTTTTTCAAGCACAGAGCTGTCGGCACGTGGAGGTAACTTTAGTTAGAAACGGCAACCGAGGACGATAGAAATTGTGTGGAATGATGGGGTTAGCGACTTTTGTTCTAAATAAAACTATAAACCATTTTTGTTTTACCAGGTAAGGCCCACTGAGCTATATAGCTCTTTTTCAGAAGTGACCTGGCCACAAATTGGTATCTCAATAAAGTGGATTATTAATTGTATAGCAGCCTAATAACGCATGTTTCTAAAGCAGGTGGGGAGAGAGTAGCGTAGATGTATGTGCGAAGTGAAGCTTGCGGGATGTTTGGGTGTGGAGGAGGTGGTGGGGGTGGTAGAGGAGGAGGGGGGTAGGTTACGAAAGGAGTGAGCGGCAGCATCCGCAGTTTAAAGGTCTGTGAGCACAGGTGGATTACGGTAAGAACATGTCACTGAGGTGGGGTTTCAACTCTGTGACAACAACTACAGGATCTGGCAGAAAGAAGGAAGTGTTGGATAGGTGTGTTTATATCAGTCACCGCGTTTCAAATAGGTGTTGTTTATTGGCGAGATCGAATCTCCCTCACCTGGTATGCAAGGGGTCATGGATTCGGTCCCAACCGTAACGTCTGTACTGTATATTCAAAGTTTGCATGTTCCCCCTTTGGTCGTGTGGATTTTTCTCCGGGTCCTCCGTTTTTTCCTCCACATTTATAAACATGCGTGCAGAGTATTTGGCTGTTATAAAATTCCACATGATGATAAGACACTTCGTGGAGCTATCATTTGTGGCCAGGTCACTTCTGAAAAAGAGCTTTCTGTAGCTCAGTGGGCTTTACCTGGTAAATAAAATAGTGAAATATAAGAGAATAAAATGCATTTGCAAAACATCAATATGATGTGCAAATATATATTTCGTAATTTCACAAAACTAGTCCTATTCACGAGCAGGATAAAAATGTTTACTTTCTGTTTATTTTGTCAAAAGAATGTGTTTAGGACACAGAGATCGACATAAGCTGCACGTGATTGATTCCATCCAATAAAATGCATCTTTAATCATAACCTGACTCTCAAAAACGATGCACAAATCAGAGCACAGCAGTGGCCATTAAACGGAAACAATTTCTGTTTGGGGAATTTGAAAGTTATCTCATTCGAATAGTCACCGGGTAATTCCAATTTGATCCACTCAGATTATCCAAATTATTCATGGGAAATTCATTGAGTGGTAATCACCATGATGACCCCTTCACATTCACCTTTGCACAGTATGTACAATATATGGGCAACAATGAGGAGTCACTTTTTGATGACCTTTAAGACTTGGGTTCTAATACTGTTCACAAAAAAATCGATTGCTGAGATCTGTCTGATAACTGCAATATGGAAATAGAGAGACACACACACAGATACCCTTCACTGAATCTCTTTCAGACAAATACTCTCCGGCAAGAAATCTACAGACAATTTTCATGGCTTTCATTGATTGATCCATCGAGAGGCTGATTCATTGATTGATCTGTGATTGATTGACAGTTTTGATTGATCGGTTGGTCGCGTGCGTGTGCGTGCACACTGGCAGTCATGCCCAGGCGGACTCGGTGCTGTGCTACCAGGAGCAGATGAAGCGGCGTCGCCTTGACGACGAGGCCTTTCTGTGGAGCGAGCCTCACGACGCGACGCACAAGCACTCGCCCTCCGACCAGCTCGTCGCTCAGCTTGCCGAGCAACTGAGACACGCGCGCAGGGACACGGCCGTGCGTGACATAGACACACACACACACGATGCAGAGACACTGCCGTGTGTGACATAGACACACACACACACACACGGTGCAGGGACACTGCCGTGCATCTCTCTGCAGGATGGAGATGAATGGGTGACTCGGTGCTGCAATGCAACGTTAATGACTAAGTCCAAATCTTGACTTTAAGCTTTCGTGACTGCAGGAATTAATATTCTTTGGGTCTTTCAGTAAAGTTACGTAGATCGGTTCAAAGATCGCAACGCTCGTGTTGCGATCAAAAAGTAGTTTTTTGTTATTTTACTACGACGTTTCGATCGCAACACAAGCAATCGTCATCAGGTGAAACATATAGCAGGAGAGCTGCTTGTACAGCACACCGGTGTGTTGGAGAGCAAAGTCACAACATTTACAATCTGAGTTCGACGTTGGACTCACTACACAGGTAACGCATTGGCATGTTTTGTTTACGTGACAACCCTTACTAATTGGCTGTGTCGGGTGGTAGTGGGTTTAACGGCACATTTATATATTTACACGATCTAACCCAAAAGACCTGTATTATGGATGATATTGCTCGTGAAAGCCTACTACGTTCGCAGACCACGTGCTGAGGCACCTTGTGTCCACGGGGATAGTAACACTTTGGTGCCCTCTTAAATGTTTGGGATGCGATGTGATGTAAAGCGCCGTGAGTCGGCCCAGCGTATAAGATGCTGTATCAAAAACAAATGATCGTCATTATTATCACTGTCACAGTAATTATCACACACGCGCAGCTCGCACGGGACAGTGTCGGAAAACACGCCGGTATTCTAATAGTTATGGGACAAATGCCCATGGGCAATAGAGTTACGATTGGTTTCCCTTCACAGGAATGGACGGACCTGAACAGGCGACTCAGCGCCGTGATGCAACTACGACGAGAGATTAACGACCGCTGGAAGCTCGTTCTGGGGCAGCTCGGTACGAACCTCGTCAACGGAGACTCGTGCACCCTCCGCACACCACGCACATCACTGGGCAAGGAATCAACGCCAAGTTTTATCGTGCACGTATAATATCAGGGGGTGCCACAGAAAGGTACATGGGCAAAATTACCGAACTAAAGGGCAACACTCGCAGTGAAATTGTCAACGCAGAAACAATTTTCGAAGCGTCATCTCGAGATCCGATATTCACGATCGCTTCAGCCTAGTCATCTGCTCTGATGTCAATGCACTGGTTCAGTAATTGCTTCATGCCTTCAGCCATTTGCTCATCCTTGATTACATTTTCACGATTTTGCGTGGAAGCTGCTCTAGAAAGCAATGTGCATGACCTTATGGGCCAGGGGTCGAATGCGAGCGTCACGGTGTGTGATCTCCCTGTCTGGACGTCGCCTCTGTTGCATTCCGCGGTTGTCTCAGGATTCCGATCGGGCCAGGAGGACGAGCTGCTGCGGGTGAATGCGGCGTTGAGTCCCGAGGATTTCCGCAACCTTCGGCGGGCGCGCGCGCTGCTGCTGACCCTGGAGCGCAGCAGCTACCTCTTTAACAAGCTGCACGAGACGCCGCAGAGATACGTCTACGTTCTCGTGAGTGCCCCGCCTGCTCCGCATGCCAAGGGTCTTCACCTTCAACTTGGGCGTACATCTTCCACCGACATGAAGACGATCAAATCTAGCGTCAGTTTATACGTGACCGAATCTCACGTATTCACAATCTGAATATTTATTTATACTGGTGGAATCCGATGAGCTATAAAGCTCTTTTTCACAGATGTCCAGTAGGGGCGGGATAGAACGTTACAGCAACAAATAACGCAAAAACATGACAGGAGTGCAAGTATAAGAAAGGTAAATAAATCACTTAAAAAATATATACAAATAAAACTAAACTAAGCTGCTGCTGCTGCTTCCCTAGGACCGTCTCGTCGAGCTGGACATGGCCGACGCGTTCGTGGCCAAGGCGCAGGAACTCTTCCCCAAGGAAGGGGGGAAGAGCCCCCCATCCGGCCGTCGGACTCGCGTGAGCGTCACGCGAGTCCGCGCCGACATCCGCAGGACGTCGCTGGACCAGACGGACGGCCCGGCTGGGGTGGAGCCCGCGGAGGAGGCCGCCGTGACACTGCACGGCTCCGTGCGGGCCAACGGCATCGCCACCGCGACGACGATCGCGGGACGAGCGAGGCGTGACGGGGAGCCCCTCAGCATCAACGGCCCAAACCCCGCAGAGTTGAAGATCTAGCTCGTGGTGTTGGAGAGCGAGAACTGAAAACGTAGGAGGGGTCAGAGGTAGCCAAGTGGGTGACAGCATGAGTGCGGCTCTCTTTTTGAGTGCGCAGGTGGTGCAACTGCACCGATGCCTGCGACTAAGAGGGGGGGGGGGGTGGCAGAGGACCCCTTACCATCCCCCGCACCGGGGCCAATGCCAAGCACGCTGCGTCACCAGCGGGTCGTGGTGGCGAGGTTATGAAGATGACACCAGACACTTGTCCATGTGCGATTTGAGACGAACGGTGTAACACTATTGGAGCATGCACGTTATTGTTAAAAAACGGAAAGTCTCATTTTGGCGAACAGAAAAAAAAGAACTACGGACCTCATAACCACTCGTGGACATTCACCGAGTGAGTGAACGGAGCTCATACTCAGAGGGATGCAAAACTCCGCGGACATAGTCATTGGTGGTCACTTCCGTTCGCTTGACAAGTTTTCGTTTTTGAAAATGCCAACAGCTTGAAAATGTTGCCTGCAAGAGATTATTTGCGAATGGCAATCAGGATCCGCACGGTGTGTGTGTGTTGTGTGTTCAAGGTGATGTTTTGTGTAAAAATAAGATTTACAAGCACAAAGTGCCACTGATGAAGTCTATGTTAACGTCAAGTCCAGAGGTCATCAGCCCAATCTCTATCCACCTCACGGTTATAAATGTGAGTATTTAGCAGCGGGGCGAACGGCAGGTGGCGTGTGGTGGGGTAAAGAGTGGGTAGTCCCGCATCCTCTAACGCGTGGCCAGCGTGGTGAAGTCGGCCAAATCCCCTGTAGAGAGGCTCTCTCGAGCTCACTCGAGTGGAAAGGCCCCTTCTGCCAGCAGTGGCGTGAGCGAGACATTGCAGGGCTGTGCCTTTACCTTTCCACCGTTTACAATGCGAGCGCTTATGCTCTTCAATTGCCGAATACAAAACACTGTCAAAGAAACTTTGTGCCTTAATGTGTTTTAGCACTCTTTACGAGTGAAGTGGGTGTATGGGTGTTTTCAGAAGTTAAATCCCAAAACATCCACATTTTAAGCAATCTTCATTGTGTAAAATAAACTTAAGAGATTTTACTTATTCTATATGCATAATCCTGTAGGTTTGTGTCTTGGCTCTTATGGGTTTTTTTTTAATAATGCGATGAGATACAATAGCACGCCCACTCTCGGTTCCGCTTAATTTATTTGTGGTCGTGATGTCAGAAGTATTGTTCAGCCATGACGATAGGTCTTGTGTGATGGATGTGTTGCAATGTGCACGGGTTTTCCGAGGTTGTGTAATGTGCGTGCTAGCGTGTGCGTTTACACAGGAGCAGCACGCTGTACTACGAACCCGGCCACCCGAGTTCGATTCCTGCTCATGGCCAACACCAGTGACGATTTTCTAAACCGGTTCTGGGTCGACTCAGCCTCAAATGAGTACTTGGTGCAGTGTGTAAACATGACCACTGGGGAGACAAAGGCAGTCAGACATGGTGCTAGCCACCCACCCCCTCGTGTGCTGTGCCAGCCTTCACAGGAGCTCACTCACAGCACTTGCCCAAAGAGTGTTAAGGCTACATGGGGGATCTTTGTTGTCTTTGTGTCTGTACGTGATTCATAAGTAGATATTAAACATTGCTCGTTGTAAAAAAAAAATTCTTGCCAAATGGCAATGCTAAATCGGGGAAATGTACGTATGTTGTAAATCTTTATTCTGAACGTATTTTCGAAAATGGTAGTGGCACTGAACGATTTATTTCGCTAAAACCACCGTAAATGTTTGACAAGCCTCGTGTGTAGGCAATGAATTTACTTCTGCAATGTAAATATTGGGCCTCCTTGCCAATGTGAATCTTAGAATAAACAGCAATCTGTTTTCCCTTCTTCACTATGTAAACACGAGTGTGAGTGTATGTAACTGAATTTAATGTTGAAACATTGGGGCAAGTTTCTTAAATCCCTGTCCACCCAACAGGAGAAATGGTTCACACTGAAGTCGATCGGCAGGTTGCGTGTGGTAGGTTAAAGTGTGGGTGCCCCCACCACCTCCAAGTTGTCTGGTCAGCATGGATGAGTAGACCAAATACCCTCCAGAGAGGCTGTCAAGAGCTCCCTCCAGTGGAGGCCCTTCCATCAGCTGTCGTGTGAGCAAGCAATTGCAGAGCTGCACCTTTATCTTTAGTGTCCTCCGACATTCCAAACACTCAAAAACGCAGGTGGCTAAACACGTCAACAAATAGCCTTCAGGAAGATGTCCTGTGTTGTTCATTGGCGTCATTATTATTACCTTGACTTGGTTATACGATGAATTTGATGTAGCATTGTTGTGGGTTGGAGATGTCAAAGATGTCCTCTACACGGGTTTTCCCTGAAGCAGAAGAACAAAGTTTTAGGATTCGTATAAAAAATGCCGTCTTTTGTTCGTGTAAGTCGAGTAACTTCCCATTGTCCAAGAGGGAATAATTTCTCACAAACTGCGACTCCTGGCGGTGAGCGTCTGCGTCTTGCCAGCTTGTCATTCGGCAATAAAGTACACACGGAGTGTACTCTGCGTGTCCATATAAACCATGGGCGACCGGGTAGCGCTGTGGCTACAGCATGAAGGGGCTGGGTTCGATATCTGCCCGCGTTTCCTCCGGGCTCTCCGGCATCTTCCTATGGCCGAAAAAAACATCCCAATGCTGAAACATGACCCGCAAATCAGTCAATTGGGATTCAACACGTTGCAACATCGCCACCCTCCTGTTCGTTCGGGCTTTGCTGGGTAAACGGTGAACCTTGACCTCTGTGACATTGCGGCGGATGGCGCCGCCTGCCGGCAGTGAATAGGCAGTACGTGCTCTGCAAGCCTCGGGTCGCGATATGGCAATTCTACGAACAGGACCCTGCGGGGTGGGCTGGTAGGAATAATACTAATCTACGATAACTCTTACGATATCAGGACCCACGATCATCGTTCTGCAAAAATATCGCCATGTGCGGGATTATCGTTTTATTTCATCTGGAAATATTCCATCTCCCCAAACTAAATACCCAGAAAATAACACTATTTTTTAGATTTAAATAACATACTCCATTACATTGGTAGCTTTGCTAATTGTTATTCGCAGTTATTTACGGCATTACGTAATTAATGGCATGATGCGATGATTGCGTGTTTAAGCATGTGCCTGAAAAGCGTGATGTCGAGTGTAAAGCTACAATGATGATGAGGCTGGTGGCAGGATTGTCATACTGCTGTGGAGTTAAATGTAGTTAAATAACTCTTAAGCAATCTTGGTTATTACACGATGTACAGCATAGCACAAAAGCAAAAGAAAAAAATGTGAAGTTCAAGTTAAAAAGCATGGTAATCTGATATCGCGATAATCGTATCGTGGATTCATATCGTATCGTGAGAACCGCAATGGCGATATGGTTTCTATCCCGAGCCAACGTGGCCAGCCAGAGCCACGCCCCCTTGGCATTTGTACAGAGTGCACCCAGAAATACCGCGATCCGCACGCGAATTTATACAAATTGTACCCAATAAGCGTTTCCTGCACTCAACCCACTTGGAATGCCTCCGAGCTCGTCAGATCTCGGAAGCTGAGCAAGTTCGAGCCTGGATAGTGATGGTTATGCCTCGGGGGGGGGGGGGGGGTGCAGCAGCAGCACCCATTGCCATGCGCTTCCCTGCTCGCACGACGGCTGTGCTACCCGCATCCACCAACCCAGCGTGGTCAAACATGCACAAGTATCCATACAGTTAGCTCACCCGCTCAACTATGAAGCGCCAAGGGTACTCACCATTAACCCCCACATAGCCACAGTAAACATGCTATGCTGCTTGCGTTGGCAATTGTGCACAGGCTAATCACATTCGTCAATAACACTACCTTTAAAGCAACAAAATAGGTGATGTTTCAGGCAGTGGTATTCTGCACAGTACATACATATCAATAGATGGCATGCGTATTATTATACGAAGATAAAAAACACAATTGACGCAATAATAACATGTTAATAGTAACGTGCTAATAACTTCCAAGGGGATTGACTTTGGACTTGGGCCAGAAGCCCGTGTTTTCATTCGTATAATTTCCCCACTCTCGTAATCCATCACTTCTGTCGGTGCTGTCACCGTGACTCCCCTGAGCGCAGCCCTCCACGAATCGTTCACCGCGACTTTCTCCACAGCCAGAAGTTGTGGTCTATCGTCAGTTGACCACGGGATCGTGACGTCACGAGGCCGGGGCGCCGTCGTGACGCGTTTTGGATCCGGGTCGCTCCCGTTTCACGGTGGGGCCGTGACTCCGCCAGCGTTGTTGTGTTTATTGTATTTATTTACCTCTCAAACAGTCGCTGTTGTGTTTTTACGTCTCGTCGTGTGCTCCTTGAGGTGGCGAGCTAGCGTGGTTAAAGATTGTGGTTAAGGGCGCCGCGGGCCCGAAGGACGAAGCGTCTAGGCCTGAGGCGTTCCCCTCTTCAGGCAACAGCGGCAACTAATTCTAGTTAGTTACATGTATCATATTAATATTGTTTACGTACCCATCTTTATCAGTCCATTGCTAGATGAATGCCTCTCCACGCCTTGTCGGTCGTGGTGTTTGTTTGACCAGACGCTGGTCGGTGGAGGTTGAAGTGATAGAAACAGCGCTGGTGAAGGCGCAGCACTGCAATTGCCTGCCGACTCCACTGCGGGCGGAAGCGCATCGACTGCAGGGAGCCATAGAGAGCCCCATCGAGAGAGTATGTTGGCCTACTCTTCCACGCTGATCAGATGTCTCAGGAGATAATATAAGTAACCGCCAAAATAACAATAGTACAATATTAACTACAGTATAAAACAGCTGATTACAGCAGCGATCAACTCCCTATCATCACCCTTCCGTGCCATCGCTCCCCAACCCTCTCACCCCATCCCTTTTCCCCATCAGCCAATATTAATGTACAATTTACAATTCTTGTTAAACGCTTTGACACAAGCGCTATATAAAATCCTAAATAAGCTAATATTGTTATGGGTTAAAACATTTAGTGCATTAACAACGGTCGTATTGACGGTAAAACCACAACGTTAATAACAGTTTTAACATAAACGATTGATTCATAATGTTGATCAAAAGACAATTGCTATTATAACTGGCATCATTTATAATAAGAACTGTTAATGTGTATATGATATATGTGTTGCTTCTAGAGTCTTACGCTTATTTACCCAGGAAACGTCACACAGTCTCATGTCCTTTTCAGGAGGCTTCTGTCACGTTTCCACAGTAGATGGCGATGTTGCTATGCGTAATCCAAATTGAGTAATTGCATGTAACTTCTCATAATTTTGATATTTGGCCAATACGAATTACATTGTATATTATTTTAACTATGGGAGGAATTCGGATAATCAGAAAAAAACTATGCAGAAGTGGGCTAGGCTAGTGATGTTAACGTGAGAAATTAGCATGTTAATGTGAAATCGGAGAGCAATGATCAGCCACGGCTGAGGTATTGGTCCTACCGTGTTTCAGATTTGCTTTATGTTCACGAACACGGTCCGAGACATGTCGCTTAGTTTCCCCAATGTAACTACTGCCGCAGCCACAGCTTCGTTTGTAGACACTGGGGTATTGCTTGTCAGGGATCACATCCTTCACAGATAGGTTCAGATCACGAATTTTATGTACTGTGTTAAATTGAACCTGGATCTTGCGTTTGTTAATGTTTTTGGAAATATTTTTGGTGATCCCTGCTATGTATGGCAAGGTGATGGTTTTTATTGGGTCCTCAGATGGTTCTTTTCCAACGGTTGGGGTAATAGCTTTACGGATTGTGTGGTCTGAATATCCATTCATCTTGAGAGCTTGGTGTACGTGTTCCAGTGCACTGGCTAGGTGATGATGGTCGGAAATGCATCGAGCTCTATGGTGTAAAGTTTTGATGAGGGTATTCTTCTGGGATGGATGGTGGTGGGAGTCAGGTTTTAGATAGGCATCCGTATGGGTGGCTTTTCTGTAGAAAGTGTCCCATTGAGCCATCTGGTCTATTTTGATTAAAACATCCAAGAATGGTAGCTTGCCATTCTTTTCCACTTCCATGGTGAATTTGATGGCTGGGTGTATGTGATTCATGTGGTTGAGGAATTGGTTCAGAGCTGGTCGGCCATTTGTATTGTAATAGTTGCATGTGCTGTAATGGTGACATGATTGTCATTAGTGACCAATGTAATGACCAATCTAATTTAATGATGTTATTTGTAGTGCGATATAACTCATCAAGTAGGACCGAGTAACTAAAATGATGTGGTTATGATGTTTTAGGTCATCTGTGTTAGTATGTCGGCACACAATTGCAAACTATCCTTAACGTTACAATCCTAGATTTGAAGCTTTCGTGACTGCAAGGATTCACACTCTTAGGTTTTTTTCGGTAAAGTCACGTAGGTAAAAATACAAATAAATAATACAAATAATAATATAAATAAAATAAGAAATCACGACGTTTCGGAGGCAACACAAGTCTCCGTAAATTTACTGTATCAAGTGAGGAAAAATAAGATTTTTCCGATCACAATTTTCCTTCCTTGATACAGTCAATTTAGCTGTGACGGTCCCACCTGATGACGGAGACTTGTGTTGTCTCTGAAACGTCGTGATTTATTGCTTTATTTCTATTTTTTTTTATTTTTACCTACGTGACTTTACCGAAAAAACCTAAGAGTATGAACGTTACACTCGTGTAGTCGTTAACGTTTACTTCAGAGCAGAATGCATACTTAGATATGAATTAAACTCGACATTAAAGTTATGGTGTTGATTATTGGTGAAAACCAGTTCAACTGGGTTGACTCAATCCGCTTTGTACGACTCTCCAAATATAGGAGATAAAACTGTTAGGCATTTATCAGTCTTTTAAGTAAACATTTCATCCAATCTCACGAGCTTTACTTTGTTGTCTGTTAATGTTTAGCCCATTCACAAGTGACTTCTTCCTTTGTCAGACATTCAATATACAATGTGATAACCATTTTTAAATCGTAAAACAAAAAGCTGTACGTGTTGTTGGTCACATTGTCAGGATTCCTCTCTGCTATAATACGTTACAAGTACAGGTGGACCAGAAATAAATAAGTGTTCATGTTTACCAACGTAGCCAAATAACTTTGCCCTGGCAGGCTATAATTTGCAGTTTAAAGACCGACATCATCCATCCAAATCACAAAACCCAATCTTATCACAAAAGTGAGTTTTGTGAAAATGAGACCAGACCTTAACAATCTTCTCCAGGAGTTGAAGTTGGTGGATATTAGCAATTGCACATCACATCTTCTTATTTTGGTGAGGTTTTGGGTTAGCACACATCAGGAGTAACATTTACAATGAGTAGAATTTTCATTGCTGGTATTGTTTGATGTTCTGTGAGTTCTGGGTGCAATGAAGTCAGGACTTCCGATAATTCTGTATACATATATAAAACCGGTGGTAAAACATGTTTGCATTGTTAGAGTTATTAAACCCAAAATAAAAACGTTGCTTTTCTAACTGTATTTTGGCAATGCGTGTTGAAAGCGCATATATTTTTTCAGTCAGTCACTCTTGCAAAGGCGATAGTTTAATCGCTTTAGCCAAATGCCACTGTAAAGCATACATTGCACATTTGAAATACTCTACTCGTATCTTGCCCTGTGTAAACAGTCCATGTGAGTATGACAATACTTTTCAGTTGAAACCGTAGAGAAAGCTCACTGATAAGGCGCTTTGTGCACCGACTGATACTTTACCTCAAGAGATAGAAGGCTGGGATAAAGCTTTTGAAGGGGAATTGCAAATTTGGATGTGCCTTATTTCTGTCATCTTACCTGTTAAGTGCTGTGATTCCCACCTACTTTGCGTCTAAAAGTGGGGAATGTTATCGTGTATGTCTGTGCTTGTGTGAAATGACACATCTGTGCTCTTACGCCATACAGGGCAGCGCTGGCTGGTTCCTGCCATGGGCTGGGAGGAGGTGGAGCCGGGCCCCATGCTGGCAGCCGTGCTCGTGGCCGTGGCACTGGTGCTCGCATGGCTCTCCACCTACGTGGAGGACAGCTCCGAGCAGCTCTTCCGCTCCATCGTCAGCAGCTCACCCATCGGCTCTTCCAGCTCCTCCACCGGTGTCAGCGCTGCCGCCTCTCCTACAGAGCCGTCGACGTCGGCCGAACCCGGCGCCCTCTTGATCAGGAGCGTGGCACCGGCACGATCCCCGGCTGAGCCGCAAGCCAGCGGGGGTGACACAGAGAGCGACGGAAGCACTGGGAACAAAGTGGGAGAGGGCGATTCCTCAGACGGTGCTCGCAGCCAAAACGGAACCTCCATTGACGCCACTAGCGCCAGCGACGGGGCGGAAGGTGCCTCTGTGCCGATGGATGACGGAGCAGAGGCGACGGCAGGGAGGGAGGATCCGTTGAATGTGACAGGCCTTCGCAAGAGGATCCGGCTCCACGCGACGCAGGGCAGCGGGACAGGCGAGGTTGAAAGCCCACGTGGCGACCCCCGTGAAGTGCGACCCGGGGATGTGCAGGTTCGACTCAAGTTTCTGAATGACTCTGAGAGGGTCATCCGTGTCATGCCAGAAGACACCATCGCCTTCCTTAAAACGTGAGCTCCGTGCTCTGCTTTCACATTTGTTTAGGAGTGAATTTACCCAAGATAACATATTAGCAGCAGAGAAAGGTTTTACGTCTTCTATAAATGAAAACTTGCATGTGGCATTTTACATTGGAATATAAGCATTTAATTTGTTTTTAATATAATGTAAGGCTGTTATACTGCTTTTGTTGCAGTCGGAAGGTGCATAATTGTATGTTAAACAATTTTATCTCGGTGATTGAAGTTACCTGATGGAAATGGGCTCATTTTATCCTATGCCTAATTAAGAATGTTTTTTCGTGATTCCGCACCCACATATTAGTGTTTTTCTTCCAGGACACACTTCCCTGGGCAGGAGGAGCACGTGAAGCTCATTTACCGGGGGCAGCTACTTCGAGACCCTAAGCGCACCCTCGAGTCTCTGGGCATTGCCGCAGACGCCGTGCTGCACTGCCAGCTGGCGCGGCGCTCCGCCAGTGGCCTCACGGGGCCCATGGGGGGCAGCCCGGGACCTGCAGAGGGCGGCAGAGTCGAGCCGACGGATGTTCCGCAGCAGGGCGCGGCAGGCAGCACGTCGGTCGGCCTGCACGTGCTCGTCATCCCAGTGTTCACACTCGCGCTGTGTGCCGGCTTGTACGCTTGCGCCAACCTGCGACCCTATCTGTCCGTTCCAGCCGCGGCCTCAATTGCCGCGGTGACACTTGTTGCCGGGGCGGTGGTGTACGTCGCTTGTCGGTCGTAAAATAGTAAAGGAGGTGGGAAATCGATACAAAGTTTTCTCCCAGGGCTTCGGCATAAAATTCCGTTTGGATTTAGCCAACGCAGATCATCCACTGCTCACTGGAATAATTTCACACAAATTGTGCAGTTATGCTCGTCGCAGTGACCCACCTACAGCACATTAAAAGGAAAAGGTCACTTGTTGCCTTAACTGGTTTGTGACCTGTGGTGAGGTTTCTATTTCAGATCATGCATGAGATACAATGCAAGGAGGCTATGTTTTATTTCCTTGGATGCAACTTTCGTGCAACTTTCATGCATTAGGATCATCCAAAACAATTGTTTAATTTTTGGTCAGTTATGTAAGAGATCCGTCGGTTCATCTTACACATTTTACATTGACCGATGGTCACCACGTATTGCAATGTAAATGAGTTCTAGCCTTTGGCTTACATTTTGCAAACTTTTATAGAAATTAGATTTTGAGTAGAGCAGGTCGCTGAAGCTAAATATATGCATTTGAATGTCACTCAACAACTAAACTTAATGTTTAAGTGATTGTGTGCAATATGAGTCCACATGTGTTGGTGTAGGTTACTGGATGATTTTGGAAAGTTTCTGTCTTGGTGCCTGCGCTTCTTTGGTTGAAATCGATGCGGACTCTGCCATGCGGGACTTTTAAGATTTGTGAACTGATGCACGTCCTGTGCGTTAAGGAGTATTGTGGGCGTGTGAGCTCTGCGGTGTGCGGGTGCCACCCTGTGGTGAGATTGCCACGTGCTCATTCCCACACGAGCGACACCAGCCTGATAACACAAGCAGAATTGCCCCACTGTGTATGCTACGCAAACAATGTCCACTCGTGTTGAGTGCGGCACGCCTCTCAACGTGTGTTGTGAAAGGTGCGGTAGAATTTATACTGTGATGGTGATACACTCCTACCCTTCACCTCCAGGCCAAGTTTGTGTTCCCCACCACTCTGTATGTTGGGTGTATATTCTTGCATCTTTGGTGGTGGTTGAGTTAATGAAGCTCCCCTTGGTGCTGTGTTTATGTTGGCCATGAATACACTTAAAAAGTAGTGAATTGGGAATAAGTAAAAAAACTGCATGTCAGTGAGATGTAAGCAGAAAGTCAAAAACCCCAGATAGCATATAGCAAATAGACAGTTGTAACTTAACCATATCATCAGGTGATTACTGTTACTGTGATGTGAGAGTTTCCTTTTGTTTTTCTCCAAATTGCTTTGACCAATTATTTAGTTTGGGCCTGTAAGTCGACTGTGGCTCAATGTGATGAGCTATTTCGTATTTTAATTTAAAGTAACCTTGGAAAGTTCTTCAAACTTATTTAGTGTGACTGGTCACTGAGACTAAAACTTTTTCTTCCAATGGAATTACAGCCCATCTTCAGCCTTTGATATTTAGGTTTCTGAGTTATGTTAGTTCTTAAATGTTTTGGGGTGTTTGCTAGGATTGTTAATCGCTTATCAGTTTTTCAGTTATGGTTTTCAGAATCGAATATGTACTCCAAAAGTCACGGAATTCATTACGGAATTCTGTTCAATGTTAGTAATGGTTGAACCTATCGGCACGCACGAACGTTCAAATGTGATTGGTCGGCAGCAACCATTGAGGCACCAACGCCAAGGCTCATCGGTCACTGATACAGAGACACGGCTGGGTGTTTATGTTTTTCGCATATTTTTTGTCATTATATCGTTAACGCTAAAAAAAACTTGAAATCCTAATTATGGGCCTATCACAGCTCCCTTGTCAAGTGTGGATAACTGTGATGTCAATCTAATTTATAACTGCAGTCAGTTCATCCAGAATGAAACCTGCCTCATCGAAGCCTGAATGTAATCTCACACCCTTGCATTCGATGGTAAATGGTAGAGCTTAAACTTTCTATGTAGAGGTATAATTCCTCAAGCATTACCTCCATAATTAAGAGCACCACTCTTAAAATGTGTCCTTTTATCCTGGGAGTTGGATTAGCAATAGTTTTATCGATAACTTTAAACATTATCCTTTGCTATTAAAAATGTTCAGTCGCTTAGAAATCTTGGGCTTTGAATATAATTGGATCATGAAGGCGAAGTACGTGTTATATTCATGTGCGGTTGAAAGTACTGCAGTGGCCTGTGCTGGGTTCCTTCACTTTTTACTGACGAGGGTGGCCAGAGACACCTAATTATTATAACTATCTGTCCAGAAGAGTAATTTATCTCCACACGTATGTACGCATGGTGTGTTGCATAGGAATAGGAAGTGAAAAGGAATTGATCACGTTTGCATTTCACATTACTTCCAAAAATAGAACGCTTGTAAAGTATGAAGGAATGACTGCCATTTAGCCAAATGGAGTCAATTATAGGGATGTCGAATGTAGTATTCTAAAGGAAATGTATTACAAAAAATAAATGGTGACTTATTTAAATATACAATTAAGTCATTATTTGGATAGGTGAGCCGCTCGGAACATGGTGCAGACAAAAACAAAATTACATTTGGCACTTACTGGGTCTGCGGTTCTCATAAACATTTGAACTTTGGTGGAGCACCTTGGTGGTTGAGGGTGGCGCATCTCGTGACCACGTGCGCTTTGTGGTTGCCACAGGAACTGTGGCATCGTCATCGTTCCTGCTTTGCTCTTGTGCTGTGAGCATGGTGTGCGTCGTCTCGCCGATGTCTATTGTTTTCTGCCCTCCACACTCGTGCCATGATCTCATCGCTTTGGCCCACGTCTCGCCACGTTGCCACGTGAAAGTCAAATAGCTCCACTTGACTTCGACTCTTTTTTTTGTACGCAGTTTTGTTGTCAAGACTCGAGTCGAGTCGTCGCACCCGTACGATTTAGTTATTCTGTTTGTTGGTCAAGTAATGGACAAACGTGCCCGTGGATGCATGGTCTTTACCTAAAGAAGTCCACCTAAATAATGAAACGCAGGTCAAATGAGAGAGATACGCGAATCGAATAACAGCTGCGTAACGCACACATGCCCAGCACCTGACCCTGTTTTGGAAAGTTGATTTTTACTCGTGGGGTCATTTAGGGGCTCGTGAAATGAGAGGCAGCGTCAGACGCCTTGTTTTGGCTTCTTGTGTTGAATTCACCCATGGCAGCAATATATTGCAAACGTAAGATTGCTTTGTCTACAGGGGATGCTTAGGCCAATTACAACAATACGCTAAAAACGTGCCAGTGCATGTGATGCATACACAGCAACATGACAGCCGTTATGATTTGTTCAATCGGGGAATGTGGTGACACCAAAGCACGAGCAGGAACGGTTTCTAGATGTAACACATTAGTGAATGTTTCTTTAAAGTAATCGTCGCAACTTTTCATTTTGGATGTACGTCATTCCAAAGAGTGTCTTGTACTTGACATTGGCACTGGTGTAAAACGATATTTGGTCTTAAAAATTTACAGAAATTCTATATTCTGGTCAGGGCTTTCGTGGACTCCATTCAACCTAAGATGTGCTGCTGCAAAGCTCGTGAGACGGTGGGGCTTGTAGCCAGTGTAAGGAGGCACCTTCAACTCTCAGAAAACTCGAAATGCTTCGCTTACATGGAGAGATGAGGCTCAGACTGCTCCACTGTACCAATATGCTGGCCCCGAGGCACATTACTGTGGGTTTCGTTTTAAACATCGGAGGAATGAATGAGAAAACGAACGCACAGTCCCGCGTTGCGCAACTCTCGAATGTGTGTTTAATTTATTGAGAAAAATGCAATTGACAAAATGGGATCACTGCAATCGATTAAGAAAAAAACCTTTACCCCATGTTGTCAGCAGTGTTCCAAACTATTTTCTTGGGCTGAATGGAGTTTGCTTACAGCCTCGATTGAGATGAGATTAACGTATATTTTTTTATTATTTGTAAACAGTAGGTATGTTGTATCTTCTTAGTTTTGTTGGAATAATTATGCATGATAACATTTATTCCACATTCATGTAAATAGCGCACACCAAGGCTTGCCTGTTCTGAATGTGCAGTGTACCACGCTCGCACTGCAGCACGGTGCAGTGCGCTTATGACGGTGCGGCGGTGTTTTTGTTCAGAATTATTTTATTGTAAATAATTTGTTGTGCAGGTGGAACAGCTCATTTTAGAGCCTTCAGATACGTATTTTAATCTCAATGCCACGAGGTAATCAGTTTTCGTGGGGTTTTTATTTGTAATTCACATTTTGCATTTTATTCCATTGGTGTAGGAAAACTGTCAAGCTGCGAACGTGAGACACACGAGCCAATGTTTCTCACTTACTCAAGCTTCCTATCTATTAACGAGACTCCGCAAACCTTTTGCTTAAATGTGAGGCTTTTCTGAGTAGTTGTGTTTAGCGCGAGCCTCGGCCCCGGCGTTGACTCTCGCCATGCACGCCGGGAGTTATTCGTCTGCTTTGTGTGCGAGGTATCGCAGGATCAGCCTCGGTCCTCGTTTTGTTTGAATTCTCTGCCGCACCAGCTAACGTTGCTTGCTAATATAGGAAGTCGTGTGCAATCGGGAGTTGACTCGCGAGGGTTTCCTGGTGAGATGCTTATGGAAACCTCGATGTCTTTTGTACATTTGTTTCCGCGTTGGTGTTGACAGGGTTGTGCGTCTCAAGCACCGTCGTGTACCAGTCGGGATGGTTGTCACTGGCAGACCCACATTTCTTCTTCGTTGTGAAATGTACGTGGGAAGGGATAACATGTAGAGCTCTGCTTCATGTCATGACAGCCATACTTGGTGCGTGTGGTGTTTGTTGTTGTCCAATTAAAGACAGGAACTCGCAAAGCTCGACCGCCAGCAGCCGTAGTCAGACTGCGTCATTTCTGTCGGATTACTGTCCCGTGATTTGGTAGTGAGGTTTGGAGAGAGACGGTGACGCTTGGACATTGTGGAGGCCAATACGAGAGCGAGGTTGGTGGGGGGGTGATACGAGTGAGGTTTGAGAGGGTGACTGAAGAGGGACGCTTTGGAAGTGTGGAGAGCGATGAGAGAGCGATGTGAGTGCGAGGGGGGCGGGCAGTGTGATATCGGTGATGTTTGAGTGACTCGAGGGGGCGCCTCTGACGTACATCACGGATTGGCACAATGAATTCCACTGATTCCAAGTGATTGCGAATCACTGCTCAATTCACATGGCTCGTTGTGGGGAACCTTTGAGTCGGAAACTTCTCGGGGTTGGTGGGTCACGTAGATGTCAACATGAGAGAGGCCTTCACAATCAGGAGTCGGTAGTACATCACGTCGGATTTTCTCAAAACTGCCATTTCCACCGATACAAACTAATATAGAAACAGGACAGACGGTGAGGGTTGCCTATTGGTCATCAGGACTGATTTTAACCTTGATTGTTGATTTATCGGAATAAATGCAGCCACCTGCCAGGCCTGTAACGACCGGAGCATTTTTTTGTTCCCAGCGCAGGGCCTGTCCCCTTTATCCCTCAGCCCCCCCTACCCCAACCCCCTCCACCACCCCAACCCCCTCCACCACCCCCACTGCTGCCCCCCTCTTGCCCCAAGGCTATTTAAAGTCGCTCCTATCGAGCGCCGATGAGCGGCCGATAACGCGGCGGTTGCGTGCATCCAAATAGAGGTAAAACACGCGAGCCACGCTGCCACCCCCCATTGTTTAGATAAGGACCACCTCGTGGTTCCAGGCCGCTCCCGTGTGGGCGCGGGCTGTCGCCTTACGAGCGCAGCGCATTGTAGCTGCTGCTGTTGTTATTAACGCCGCCCAATTAAGGCTCTCCGTGTCGGCTGCTGTAGGACGACTCGCGCGCCCTTGCCCTGCCCGGCCGCATTTGTCTCTTTTACCCCAGCGCTATGAGATGACAACGCAACTGCAAACAACACGTTTTGAGGCCGTGTTCACTTGGGGTACAGCACTGGCAGGAAGATTTAATGTATTTAAGTGAAATAAGTTGCAGGCAAAGACGTTACGCGTTTACATCTATTTACAACACGAAGCCAGGGGTGGATATTTCACATTCATGTGGCGCCGGCGCGAATCCATTGCAGCATTACCACCTTTCTATTTCCACAAATTGGTACTTATCAGTCCCTGAGGAACAAAAGGATGAGCCAGCCACCCACCCCGCGCTCTGACCACTGTGCACATGGCCGCGTAGCGTGTCAAAGGCCTTGCTAAATAAATATCAATCCATGCATTGGTACTTATTTTGAGTCTATTCCGGTCACATCATGGACTGGCGCTGCCACTCACGTGACCGAGGGGAGTGAGCTGGCGAGAGGGAGGCGTGGGGGGACAGTTACCACTTTATTTTACAAGTGAATCGGCCTAAATCCTCAACTAAACTTTTTTTTTCTTTTACCAGCTAAGGCCAACTGAACTATGTAGATCTTTGTCAGAAGCGACCTGGCCACAAATGATAGCTCAACGAAGTGCCTTAACATGTGTACATTTATAGCAGAAAAATACTTGAAGCGCATGTTTCTAAATGTGGAGGGGAAAACCGGAGGACCCGGAGAAAAATCCACGCAGCCACGAGGAGAACATCCCAATGCAGGACCCTCTTCTAAAAGACTCGGCGATGCCTTTTCCAATAAATTAATTTAATAATTCTTAATTATCCCATGACAATACATTTTAATGACAGCGGCTGTATAAAAACTGAGCTTAAACAATTGAAGACGTCAGAGGGATGCGGAACAAAGCAGACCCGTGAGTATCATGGCGCAGACTCTGAAGGCAAAGCAGGATCAAAGTGATGTCATCCAAAGCCGGACAAGAGCTTGGAGTGCCTTTGGGAAGCTGAACTTCATGCTTGTATTTAGTTTGTTGTCTTTCCCCCACACCTCCCATTAGCACGGTTGGCAACGTACGGTGCGAAAGAAGGTCAACATACCTGTACATACAAACCAGTTTGTCTAGACTAGAACGGTTTTTAACCTGAGCACCTCCTCATATGATGTGGACCAGGAGACGATAAAAAAAACGTGGAACAAAACATTTTTATGCGCAAAGAAGCTTGGAGAGATACATTCTTGGAATTACACCGGGAGCCAAGAGGAGGACCACGTGGTGAGACACCAGACGCGTGTTCGACAACAGCGGTCGGGGAGAGTAAGCGTGCTTGGGCAGGGCACCACGTGACTCGTAGGGATAATGGACGATGGTCAAGACGAACTACAGAATGGCAGCCAAACGAGAAACACGCCCGAGAGATGGGACGCCCACCGCCGAGTTGGCCAGTGTTGGCCGGCTCGTGTGCGGGAGCGACAGCAGCGGTCTTCATTGCGCGGGCCCCTGGCGGGCCCCGATTGCGCAGCCAAACGGCCAACAATGTGACAACACCCCCCATCATCATCGTGCTGCTGCTGTCAAATCCCAGTGGTTTCAAATGCGTGGTGGCCCTCAATGGTGATGTCTTATCGGCGAAAGTGCCCCCCACCACCCCCTCCTCTGAAAATGAGAGAAGAGCGCTGCGCTCGACGATCCTCGGCGAGTCGCGGGGCCCTGAGTGACGGCGCCGGCTTGGCGGGGCCATCGGTTGATAGATCACGGCCCATGGTGACTTACAGCGGCTGCAGCTGTCGCGGCCTCTTGCGGAACTCGTGTGAGCTGAACGAGATGAGGACAGGGACGGTCGACAATGTCTCTCTTGCCTCACCTTCCAACAATGCGTCCGCGCTTGAATTTAGTGGGTGACCGGAGCAATTGCACCTGCGCAACGCGATAGCCTCGTAAAGCCGCCGTGGCGTCGATCCACGCGCCAGGCGCGCAGCCACTGAGCCACGACCTCGCGGGCACCTCGAGGCAGGGGCGCCTAGTGGTCGAGCGTGCCGGGTGGACCGCAGGGTGCTGTGGCTGGGCGAGGAGATGGCTGTGTACTGCACCACCCCCCACCAGCCCCGTACTCTCACGATATGGGTGTGCACTCCACTTGCTGGGCAAGGTTCTAGTTGTCTTCTCCACAGCGTGGAAGGTGAGGGTTGTGTGCAGCGCACCGTGTAACAATACGGAGGGAGGTGTGCTGCGAATTTTCCGTGTCGTAGAATCATAGTCGGAAGTTTATTTCCCCTGTAAAGCCATTGAGCTAATAATCTCTTTTTGTATGTACAGTATGGAGGTCAGATGTGCGGGGAAAGGACAGCAATGAAACACAAAGAAGTTCAAGGGTGACTCGGCCGGCAGACAACATCAAAGCAATCCACACTTACAGATGTAAAATACTAATAGGATGAGTACTACAAACACTGTCACGTAATGGACTCGGCACGGACCAAGATGGATGTTGCTTGCAGCGGCCTCAATGGGATGAGAGTCGCTGCTTGGGAGTCGTCGAGGGCGTTGGCTGCCGAGACCGGGTGGTGCAGACTGCGCCGGACTTGCGGGTGCCGAGTGGAACCCATCGCGTCTTCATTTCACGCCCTGAGACAAAGACAAAGATCCCCCGTGCAGCCTTTAACAGACGAAGTGGAAAGGGCTGTTAGCGAGCACGGGGCTGATTACACACACAGCGAATGTGAACCGATCTTAACCATCCGTTGTTTTGGATCCTAGAAGGTACCATTCCAGGTAAGTAAGTGTTGGTGAGGCAGTGCGTAACCAGCGCAGGTACATCCGGGTTTAGTCCATGTTGGACCAAGCCTTCAATTATTGTTATGGTGTCAGGCACTGGAACCTTGGTGAACAGAGAGACCACATCAAAACTGACGAGGACCTCGTCAGAAAACAGCACAATGTCCTTGGCCATAGAAGTCAAATTGGGTTGAGTTAAGTACTTTAGAGAATGTTCGCTGGAACAGTCCGGAAAACGCTCTTCAGAGAATTGTGGTTTATTTTTCCCTGGCACGCTGCACCCATCTATCTGGGCCTTATTTTGTCCAACTATTCTTGTAAGAAGCTTTGTGAAAGGGCACGGGCCATGCTCGTCCATCAATCACTGGGTTCTCGGATCCACGTGGGAACAATCTCTCCACTTAGTATTATTAGATTTCATAGGGTAGATTTATTAATCTAATAAACGTCCACGCGGAGTAATGCGGTGGTTATCTCATTGAGCTCAAAACTTGGCAAGCTGAGTGATAGATGATTTATCGGCCAGAGCTAACGAGTGAAATCTGAAGCGTCCCTGACCCTACTCCCTTCACCAACCCCACTGACCAGCGCGGTGAACTATGGCGAAACAACCGACACGAACGACGCGATGTGCGGAGGTCTTCATTCAGCAGTGCATCGACAAAGGACTGAATGATTATTGTTTTATGAACCATGCACAGATCGCGAGGGAAGGTCACGATTGGAAGTAGAGTTATTTTCGTCCCTGTTTTGTATTATTTGTATCGCCTGTCTGGGTTTTATATATTGTCTGCGTGGTTTACATTTGTCATGTCTGTCTGTGTTGTCGCATTTGCATTGTCCGTCTCGTTCTGCCTCGATTGTATTGTTTGCCTTCCGTCTCGTTTATGTTCCGCATGCGGCTCTCTCAGGGCTGCTCGTGACGTCGTCTGTCAGAACCCCTGTCTCGTGTTCACGCGCATTGACGACTCTTGAAATATTGAGGGGGGGGGGGTTACGGAATTTGAAAAAAATGGTTCTTCTTGTTATTTTCGTTGCCGACCCCTGCGGCAGTGGCGTAGCGACCGCGTGTGCAGGCGGTGGAACTGCACCAGGGCCCACAGACCGGGGGGGGGGGTATTGGGTTACGCAGAGGGCGGTGGAGAAATGGCGGCCCCGTGACAATTCCTTCCGTCGGTGCCGATCACGCTACCCGCCTTAGAGTTGGGTGATTCAGATGATTGACAGTGTGCGTATCGAGCCAACGATTCAGGAAATATCCATTTGGCATAGCGGCGAGAGAGCACAAGTATAGAATGTAGTAAACGTTGAAGGGCAACATGAGGCTTCTACAACTGTGGACACGCCCATACACGGACTCTGACATATTATAACCTCAAGAAAATGTTGGGGTAAGTTTTGTTAGCGAGCACATATGAAGTCAGGCACGGCATACGAGGGAGTGGGTGGCCAGCACCACAGCCGGCCGCCTTTGTCTCCCTCGTGGTGATGTTTAGACATCGCACCAGCTACTCGTGTGAATAGGACCGGTTCAAATAATTGTCAAGAAATGCTTAGCCTTTAACAGACTGTTGGGGCAGGTGCTTTTATCAGGTAAGGCCCACTGAGCTGTATAGCTCCTTTTCAGAAGCCACCTGGCCACAAATGTTAGCCCAATGAAGTGACTTATCATGTGGACGTGTATAGCAGCCAAATACTCTGAACGCATTGTTCGAAATGTGAAGGGAAAAACGGCAGGACTCGGAGAAAAATCCATGCGACCACAAATACAGATGAGTCAGGATCGGGATCGAACTCACCACGTCATGTATACCAGGCGATGTAGTTCCCATCTCCCCACCATATACAAACAGACATTGCCCGTATAGTCTTAGCAGATTGTTGGGGCCAGTGCTGTTAGCAAGTAGCACCTATGAAGGCCGGAATGGCACACGAGGGGGTGGGTGGCCAGCACCATCACTGGCCACCATTGTCTCCCAGGTGGCGATATTTACACATCGCACCAGGAACTAATTTGAGGCTGATTTGCCCAAGGGGAGGCCCAGGACCGGTTCAGATAATCGTCACTGTTGGTGAGCGGGAATCAAACTCGGGTCGCCAGGTTCGTAACGCAGCGCGCTGACCGCTACACCACCACTCCCCACATCTCGCCACTGCATACAAATACACATACATAGAAAGACATACACAAACAGTCTACACATACTCACAATGACCACCCGTGTAGGCTCCAAAGACTGCTGTGGCAGGTGCGACTCGTATATACACGCACGCACACACACGATCATTGATCTTGCTGTCGCCACCTGTCACCCAGCAGCGGCAGCAGAAGCAGCGGCATCAGCGGCCTCCCGGCCTCGGCCGGTCCCTAGCCCAATAGGGCGCGCGCGTGAGCGAGCTCAGGGATGGGCCTCGGACTCAATTTAGCAGCACGAGTGTCATTGTCTTGTTGTCATTCGAATGCCGACAAGCCCCTGCCAACAGCTGCAGGGATAAGGGATCGCAATTGTATATTCGCCCCCCGTGGTCACGTACAACGGTGTCTCCTGACATCTCCTTGTGATTAAATCTGTAAAAGACGAAAAAACCCCAACAAACAGAGCAGCGCAGGCCGACAAATGTACAAATCACGAGGTACTTCTTCTAAGCCAGAAGTCTCAATTTGCACGAGCTATAGCCCATAGGAGCAGACATCCCTCCTGTATCTCCATCATTATCATCATCATCAACCATGGTCATCATCATCATCAGCCATGGTCATCATCATCACTGGCGGAGCCAGTGGGGGGGGGGGTGGCACGTCCCCCCCCCCCAATGATCCGATCGAAATCCCTAATCTGATCATTGGGGTTTATGAGTAATAAATCGGCATTTGCGACCCCCACTGCCACCGTGTAGCATATTATTACGTACCAGGGGCTCTATGAGATGATACGACAATAGTCTGAGTCCATAATTACAAATAGTAACGACAAAGCAGTTATAAGTGAATCAAAGAATTGTGCGCAGTTGCGTAACCAGTCCACACGACTTCCCTGAAGGCAAACACCTTCAGCGAGCGCGATGCCGATCACACGACGCGGTTCGAATTCGACCCTCGATCGATGGCTGCGCCATCGCCGCACACGCGTCGAATAAAAAGCAAGGGACAAGTCCTTACTTACTAACAACTCCTTACTCACTAACAACTCCTTACTCACTAACAACTCCTTACTCACTAACAACTCCCTACTCACTAACAACTCCCTACTCACTAACAACTCCCTACTCACTAACAACTCCTTACTCACTAACAACTCCCTACTCACTAACAACTCCCTACTCACTAACAACTCCTTACTCACTAACAACTCCCTACTCACTAACAACTCCTTACTCACTAACAACTCCTTACTCACTAACAACTCCCTACTCACTAACAACTCCTTACTCACTAACAACTCCTTACTCACTAACAACTCCTTACTCACTAACAACTCCTCACTCACTAACAACTCCCTACTCACTAACAACTCCTTACTCACTAACAACTCCTTACTCACTAACAACTCCCTACTCACTAACAACTCCTTACTCACTAACAACTCCTTACTCACTAACAACTCCTTACTCACTAACAACTCCTCACTCACTAACAACTCCCTACTCACTAACAACTCCTTACTCACTAACAACTCCTTACTCACTAACAACTCCTCACTCACTAACAACTCCCTACTCACTAACAACTCCTTACTCACTAACAACTCCTTACTCACTAACAACTCCCTACTCACTAACAACTCCTTACTCACTAACAACTCCCTACTCACTAACAACTCCCTACTCACTAACAACTCCTTACTCACTAACAACTCCCTACTCACTAACAACTCCTTACTCACTAACAACTCCTTACTCACTAACAACTCCCTACTCACTAACAACTCCTTACTAACAACTCCCTACTCACTAACAACTCCTTACTCACTAACAACTCCTTACTCACTAACAACTCCCTACTCACTAACAACTCCCTACTCACTAACAACTCCCTACTCACTAACAACTCCTTACTCACTAACAACTCCCTACTCACTAACAACTCCTTACTCACTAACAACTCCCTACTCACTAACAACTCCCTACTCACTAACAACTCCCTACTCACTAACAACTCCTTACTTACTAACAACTCCCTACTCACTAACAACTCCCTACTCACTAACAACTCCTTACTCACTAACAACTCCCTACTCACTAACAACTCCTTACTCACTAACAACTCCCTACTCACTAACAACTCCCTACTCACTAACAACTCCCTACTCACTAACAACTCCTTACTTACTAACAACTCCCTACTCACTAACAACTCCCTACTCACTAACAACTCCCTACTCACTAACAACTCCCTACTCACTAACAACTCCTTACTTACTAACAACTCCCTACTCACTAACAACTCCCTACTCACTAACAACTCCTTACTCACTAACAACTCCTTACTCACTAACAACTCCTTACTTACTAACAACTCCCTACTTACTAACAACTCCTTACTCACTAACAACTCCCTACTCACTAACAACTCCTTACTCACTAACAACTCCTTACTCACTAACAACTCCTTACTTACTAACAACTCCCTACTTACTAACAACTCCTTACTCACTAACAACTCCCTACTTACTAACAACTCCTTACTTACTAACAACTCCCTACTTACTAACAACTCCTTACTCACTAACAACTCCCTACTCACTAACAACTCCCTACTTACTAACAACTCCTTACTCACTAACAACTCCTTACTCACTAACAACTCCTTACTCACTAACAACTCCTTACTCACTAACAACTCCTTACTCACTAACAACTCCCTACTTACTAACAACTCCTTACTCACTAACAACTCCTTACTCACTAACAACTCCTTACTTACTAACAACTCCCTACTTACTAACAACTCCTTACTCACTAACAACTCCCTACTCACTAACAACTCCCTACTTACTAACAACTCCTTACTCACTAACAACTCCTTACTCACTAACAACTCCTTACTCACTAACAACTCCCTACTCACTAACAACTCCCTACTTACTAACAACTCCTTACTCACTAACAACTCCCTACTCACTAACAACTCCCTACTTACTAACAACTCCTTACTCACTAACAACTCCTTACTCACTAACAACTCCCTACTCACTAACAACTCCCTACTCACTAACAACTCCTTACTCACTAACAACTCCCTACTCACTAACAACTCCCTACTTACTAACAACTCCTTACTCACTAACAACTCCTTACTCACTAACAACTCCCTACTCACTAACAACTCCTTACTTACTAACAACTCCCTACTCACTAACAACTCCCTACTTACTAACAACTCCTTACTCACTAACAACTCCCTACTCACTAACAACTCCCTACTTACTAACAACTCCCTACTCACTAACAACTCCTTACTCACTAACAACTCCCTACTCACTAACAACTCCCTACTCACTAACAACTCCCTACTCACTAACAACTCCTTACTCACTAACAACTCCCTACTCACTAACAACTCCCTACTTACTAACAACTCCTTACTCACTAACAACTCCTTACTCACTAACAACTCCCTACTCACTAACAACTCCCTACTCACTAACAACTCCTTACTCACTAACAACTCCCTACTCACTAACAACTCCTTACTCACTAACAACTCCCTACTTACTAACAACTCCTTACTCACTAACAACTCCTTACTCACTAACAACTCCCTACTCACTAACAACTCCTTACTTACTAACAACTCCCTACTCACTAACAACTCCCTACTTACTAACAACTCCCTACTCACTAACAACTCCTTACTCACTAACAACTCCTTACTCACTAACAACTCCTTACTCACTAACAACTCCCTACTCACTAACAACTCCCTACTCACTAACAACTCCTTACTCACTAACAACTCCCTACTCACTAACAACTCCCTACTTACTAACAACTCCTTACTCACTAACAACTCCTTACTCACTAACAACTCCCTACTCACTAACAACTCCTTACTCACTAACAACTCCCTACTCACTAACAACTCCCTACTTACTAACAACTCCTTACTCACTAACAACTCCTTACTCACTAACAACTCCCTACTCACTAACAACTCCTTACTCACTAACAACTCCCTACTCACTAACAACTCCCTACTTACTAACAACTCCCTACTCACTAACAACTCCCTACTCACTAACAACTCCTTACTCACTAACAACTCCCTACTTACTAACAACTCCCTACTCACTAACAACTCCCTACTCACTAACAACTCCTCACTCACTAACAACTCCTCACTCACTAACAACTCCTTACTCACTAACAACTCCCTACTCACTAACAACTCCTTACTTACTAACAACTCCTCACTCACTAACAACTCCTCACTCACTAACAACTCCTCACTCACTAACAACTCCTCACTCACTAACAACTCCTCACTCACTAACAACTCCTTACTTACTAACAACTCCCTACTCACTAACAACTCCCTACTCACTAACAACTCCTCACTCACTAACAACTCCTCACTCACTAACAACTCCTCACTCACTAACAACTCCTTACTTACTAACAACTCCCTACTTACTAACAACTCCCTACTCACTAACAACTCCTCACTCACTAACAACTCCTCACTCACTAACAACTCCTCACTCACTAACAACTCCTTACTTACTAACAACTCCCTACTCACTAACAACTCCCTACTCACTAACAACTCCTTACTTACTAACAACTCCTCACTCACTAACAACTCCTTACTCACTAACAACTCCTTACTTACTAACAACTCCTTACTCACTAACAACTCCCTACTCACTAACAACTCCTTACTCACTAACAACTCCCTACTCACTAACAACTCCCTACTCACTAACAACTCCTTACTCACTAACAACTCCTTACTCACTAACAACTCCCTACTCACTAACAACTCCTTACTTACTAACAACTCCTTACTCACTAACAACTCCCTACTTACTAACAACTCCCTACTTACTAACAACTCCTTACTCACTAACAACTCCCTACTCACTAACAACTCCCTACTCACTAACAACTCCTTACTTACTAACAACTCCCTACTCACTAACAACTCCCTACTCACTAACAACTCCTTACTTACTAACAACTCCTTACTCACTAACAACTCCTTACTTACTAACAACTCCTTACTCACTAACAACTCCTTACTCACTAACAACTCCTTACTCACTAACAACTCCTTACTCACTAACAACTCCTTACTCACTAACAACTCCCTACTTACTAACAACTCCCTACTTACTAACAACTCCTTACTCACTAACAACTCCCTACTCACTAACAACTCCCTACTCACTAACAACTCCTTACTTACTAACAACTCCCTACTCACTAACAACTCCCTACTTACTAACAACTCCTTACTCACTAACAACTCCCTACTCACTAACAACTCCCTACTCACTAACAACTCCCTACTCACTAACAACTCCCTACTTACTAACAACTCCCTACTCACTAACAACTCCCTACTCACTAACAACTCCCTACTCACTAACAACTCCTTACTTACTAACAACTCCCTACTTACTAACAACTCCCTACTCACTAACAACTCCCTACTCACTAACAACTCCCTACTCACTAACAACTCCCTACTCACTAACAACTCCCTACTCACTAACAACTCCTTACTCACTAACAACTCCTTACTCACTAACAACTCCCTACTCACTAACAACTCCCTACTCACTAACAACTCCCTACTCACTAACAACTCCCTACTCACTAACAACTCCTTACTTACTAACAACTCCCTACTCACTAACAACTCCCTACTTACTAACAACTCCTTACTCACTAACAACTCCTTACTCACTAACAACTCCCTACTCACTAACAACTCCCTACTTACTAACAACTCCCTACTCACTAACAACTCCCTACTCACTAACAACTCCCTACTCACTAACAACTCCCTACTCACTAACAACTCCCTACTCACTAACAACTCCCTACTCACTAACAACTCCCTACTCACTAACAACTCCTTACTTACTAACAACTCCCTACTTACTAACAACTCCTTACTTACTAACAACTCCCTACTCACTAACAACTCCCTACTTACTAACAACTCCTCACTCACTAACAACTCCTTACTCACTAACAACTCCCTACTCACTAACAACTCCTTACTTACTAACAACTCCCTACTCACTAACAACTCCCTACTTACTAACAACTCCTTACTCACTAACAACTCCCTACTCACTAACAACTCCCTACTCACTAACAACTCCTTACTCACTAACAACTCCTTACTCACTAACAACTCCCTACTCACTAACAACTCCTTACTCACTAACAACTCCTTACTCACTAACAACTCCCTACTCACTAACAACTCCCTACTCACTAACAACTCCCTACTCACTAACAACTCCTTACTCACTAACAACTCCCTACTCACTAACAACTCCTTACTCACTAACAACTCCCTACTCACTAACAACTCCTTACTCACTAACAACTCCCTACTCACTAACAACTCCTTACTCACTAACAACTCCCTACTTACTAACAACTCCCTACTCACTAACAACTCCTTACTCACTAACAACTCCCTACTCACTAACAACTCCCTACTCACTAACAACTCCCTACTCACTAACAACTCCCTACTTACTAACAACTCCTTACTCACTAACAACTCCTTACTCACTAACAACTCCCTACTCACTAACAACTCCTTACTTACTAACAACTCCCTACTCACTAACAACTCCCTACTTACTAACAACTCCTTACTCACTAACAACTCCCTACTCACTAACAACTCCCTACTTACTAACAACTCCCTACTCAAACAACTCCCTACTCACTAACAACTCCCTACTCACTAACAACTCCCTACTTACTAACAACTCCCTACTCACTAACAACTCCCTACTTACTAACAACTCCCTACTCACTAACAACTCCCTACTCACTAACAACTCCTTACTCACTAACAACTCCCTACTCACTAACAACTCCCTACTTACTAACAACTCCCTACTCACTAACAACTCCCTACTCACTAACAACTCCCTACTCACTAACAACTCCCTACTTACTAACAACTCCCTACTCACTAACAACTCCCTACTCACTAACAACTCCCTACTCACTAACAACTCCTTACTTACTAACAACTCCCTACTCACTAACAACTCCCTACTTACTAACAACTCCTTACTCACTAACAACTCCCTACTCACTAACAACTCCCTACTTACTAACAACTCCCTACTCACTAACAACTCCTTACTCACTAACAACTCCTTACTCACTAACAACTCCCTACTCACTAACAACTCCCTACTCACTAACAACTCCCTACTCACTAACAACTCCTTACTCACTAACAACTCCCTACTCACTAACAACTCCTTACTTACTAACAACTCCTATCAGCCTCCCCAAGCCACTGGCACCTCTCACGATCCTGATGCAAAAATGCATCCAGCACCTCCACAGTGAACTGAACACAACGTGAGACCAATTGAACCTCATGGCAGGACGCCGGGGTCCCATAAGCCTCTGTCTCTCGCATAAATATTCTATCATAATGTAAACAAAAACTGTGCTCTTTTTCACCAATGGGTTTTAGTTTCATTTCATGTAGTAGGTCTAGCCCTGTGACCATGCGGCTCTTGACTCGGTTTGAAGGATGGTGGCACGTGTTGTCTTGTTGAACGATACTTTCAACACTGAAAACTACTTCCCTGCAGTATCTCTATTTAAATACGCTATCGAAAAAATAATTTGCACCCCTCTCTGAATCATCGTGTTTCTCGGTGTGGATTGTGAACACACTTTGTAAACAGTACATAATATAGTACGCGTTTTCAATGCACTGTTCATATTGTAACAAGCGTTTATACCAATGTTACTCTACAGAGTAGTGGGTCACCGCTCCTCTTATCCGCATTGATACGAGCGGTATGTGGGGACTATGGCTTAACCGCAAAAAAAAACATATCTGCACAGATGCATACGGACAAGAGAAGTATTATCAAACAGGAAGAAGCAACGGTGCAACGCATCTCATCTGTTAAATATCTGCAGGTAATAGGATTGTCATCGATTGATCCTGGCTGCAGACATTGGTAGGTCACAAATAACAATGAAGATAAGAGAGCAATTTCACTGTATTATACATACCGTGATGACAAATAAAAGACTTAAGTGGTGTAGGCAGTTTGAGCAGCTTTGGATAAGAATTATGATCCTGCCCATACCCGAGCACGGAGTGCAGCATTCGCTTGTTCAGCTCTTGTGCGCATTCATCCTCGCTGCTGCTGCTGCTGCTGCCTGCTGCTGCCTGCTGCTGCTGCTGCTGCCTGCTGCTGCTGCTGCCTGCTGCTGCTGCTGCCTGCTGCTGCTGCTGCTGCTGCTGCTGCTGCTGCTGCTGCTGCTGCTGCTGCTGCTGCTGCTGCTGCTGCCTGCTGCTGCTGCTGCCTGCCTGCTGCTGCTGCTGCCTGCTGCTGCTGCCTGCTGCTGCTGCTGCCTGCTGCTGCTGCTGCTGCCTGCTGCTGCTGCCTGCTGCTGCTGCCTGCTGCTGCTGCTGCTGCTGCCTGCTGCTGCTGCTGCTGCTGCCTGCTGCTGCTGCTGCTGCCTGCTGCTGCTGCTGCCTGCTGCTGCTGCTGCCTGCTGCTGCTGCCTGCTGCTGCCTGCTGCTGCCTGCTGCTGCTGCCTGCTGCTGCTGCTGCTGCCTGCTGCTGCTGCCTGCTGCTGCTGCTGCCTGCTGCTGCTGCCTGCTGCTGCTGCTGCTGCCTGCTGCTTCTGCTGCTGCCTGCTGCTGCTGCTGCCTGCTGCTGCTACTGCTGCTGCCTGCTGCTGCTGCTGCTGCCTGCTGCTGCCTGCTGCTGCTGCTGCCTGCTGCTGCTGCTGCCTGCTGCTGCTGCTGCCTGCTGCTGCTGCTGCCTGCTTCTGCTGCCTGCTGCTGCTGCTGCCTGCTGCTGCTGCCTGCTGCTGCTGCCTGCTGCCTGCTGCTGCCTGCTGCTGCCTGCTGTGCTTGGACACGAGAACAGAACGATCCGCGCCAGGCGGCTCGCGGCCTTTACGAATTTGACTTCCGTTTATTCGGGACCCCGGGGTCCCGCCATAAGGTTCAATTGGTGTTCCATTGGTGTTCCATTGGTGTTTCATTCCAATATTCTTTATTTAACCAAGAACACTTTTGGACCGGTGTCAACCTTCTGGGGTTGCATCAGCAGAGTCAGCCTTGTCAATCTAATGTTGCTGTGCTGAGAGATGTTATTGGCAAAAGGGACTCCGTCTAAGCTATGGTGCTATGTTCAACGCAGGAAGCAATCACGCTGGGATTTCTCTCTCCGTGTAGTTCTGCACCTCTTCTCTCGTCGCATCCACCTCGAATGTGCAGTAACACAGACATTGTGAGTGTGCAGGAACACAGACATTGTGAATGTGCAGTAACACAGACATTGTGAATGTGCAGTAACACAGACATTGTGAATGTGCAGTAACACAGACATTGTGAATGTGCAGGAACACAGACATTGTGAATGTGCAGTAACACAGACATTGTGAATGTGCAGTAACACAGACATTGTGAATGTGCAGGAACACAGACATTGTGAATGTGCAGTAACACAGACATTGTGAATGTGCAGTAACACAGACATTGTGAATGTGCAGTAACACGGACATTGTGAATGTGCAGTAACACAGACATTGTGAATGCGCAGTAACACAACCATTGTGAATGTGCAGTAACACAACCATTGTGAATGTGCAGTAACACAGACATTGTGAATGTGCAGTAACACAACCATTGTGAATGTGCAGTAACACAACCATTGTGAATGTGCAGTAACACAGACATTGTGTATGTGCAGTAACACAGACATTGTGTATGTGCAGTAACACAGACATTGTGAATGTGCAGAACCACAGACATTGTGAATGTGCAGTAACACAACCATTGTGAATGTGCAGTAACACAGACATTGTGTATGTGACACATCCCTCGTGAATATAACACATTCATTGTGACAGGTCCCTTGTGAATGTGACACATCCAATGTGACACATCCAATGTGACACATCCAATGTGACACATCCAATGTGACACATACCTTGTGAACGTCGCCCGTCCCAGGTGACACATCCCTTGTGAATGTGACACACGCGAGTGTGAATGTGACACATCCAATGTGACACATCCCTTGTGAATGTGACACACGCGAGTGTGAATGTGACACATCCAATGTGACACATCCCTTGTGAATGTGACACACGCGAGTGTGAATGTGGCACATCCAATGTGACACATCCCTTGTGAATGTGACACACGCGAGTGTGAATGTGACACATCCAATGTGACACATCCCTTGTGAATGTGACACACGCGAGTGTGAATGTGACACATCCAATGTGACACATCCCTTGTGAATGTGCAGTAACACAGACATTGTGAATGTGCAGAACCACAGACATTGTGAATGTGCAGTAACACAACCATTGTGAATGTGCAGTAACACAGACATTGTGTATGTGACACATCCCTCGTGAATATAACACATTCATTGTGACAGGTCCCTTGTGAATGTGACACATCCAATGTGACACATCCAATGTGACACATCCAATGTGACACATCCAATGTGACACATACCTTGTGAACGTCGCCCGTCCCAGGTGACACATCCCTTGTGAATGTGACACACGCGAGTGTGAATGTGACACATCCAATGTGACACATCCCTTGTGAATGTGACACACGCGAGTGTGAATGTGACACATCCAATGTGACACATCCCTTGTGAATGTGACACACGCGAGTGTGAATGTGGCACATCCAATGTGACACATCCCTTGTGAATGTGACACACGCGAGTGTGAATGTGACACATCCAATGTGACACATCCCTTGTGAATGTGACACACGCGAGTGTGAATGTGACACATCCAATGTGACACATCCCTTGTGAATGTGACACACGCGAGTGTGAATGTGACACATCCAATGTGACACATCCCTTGTGAATGTTCCACGCGCTCCGCGAGTAGTTTCGCCGCCCTCTCGAGCCCCGCCGGCTTTGTTGAGGCCCCGGGGGGCCGTCTCCGTCTTTATATAGACGGAACCTGCTGTTTGTCTCAGCGGCGCTGCTAAAAATACTCATCAAGTCTCCCCTCCCTCCCTCCTGCTGCTGCTGCCGCGTTAATTGAAGTGGTCGGGAAGACGCGACGGGTACTGGGAGTGGAGCGAGAGTGGATAGTGGACTAGGGGTGAGAGTCGAGGGGGCTCTATCCCTAATGAAGGCAGAGAGGGGTTATGAAGGAGGATTGCGGTGCCGAGGGAGCGACGGCGCGGGGCTAATTAAAGGGTCTTTAATGAAGCAGGCGAGGACAGGTGACAACAGCGTGTATTCATAGCTCAGCTGTGAGCATCTGCCTGCAGGCAACCCGAGTCGCGTTCAACACACACGCACACAGCCAAACCCGCATAGCAGCATCTGCAGCAACAGTAGCTGCATCAGCAGCATCGTGAGCAGCAGTATACGCAGCAGCAAGAGCAGCAGTAGAGCCACAGCAGCAGCAGCAGTCCTAGGTGTGGTAGCAGCAATATCAGCAGCAGCAATTGGCAGTAACAAAAGCAAGAGCAGCAGGGACAGCTGGCCAACGCTGGCGGTGCAGATGAGCGATAGCCGCTGCGGGAGACACGACGCGCGGACGGGCGCGATTCATCGATTGGTGTCCCGCAGCGGATTCCTCGTGCAGAGCAGAGAACGCGCGGCGGGTCGCATCGCCACTCACCCTGATTGGCGTTTAACTCGAGTCCAACGTTAGTTTAACGTTGACTTTGTCCGGCGCCCCCCCCCCCCCCCCCTGTGTGTGTGTGCCCCCATTTAAACAAGGTCAGGCTACATGGCTGCTGACAGCTCTTCATTTCTCACTGAATATTTTCCGGGTGGCTGGGTAGACTGGAATGACCCGGGGCTTTGGAATCAATGGTTGGTGGATCACGCGCAGATTTGTTAACTTCCCAAAATCAAAAATGGAAGATGCGAGGTGGGCCAGTAGACGGTAGTACAGCAAGTGGGTTCATGGCCCCGTCGGTATGGATCTTTGAACGCTACCCCCTGGTCAGGATCGCGACACAAACACTGCCGGTTTGGCGAAAGGACTCCCACTCAACAACGGGGCCCTGTCATTGCAATACAACAACACAGTACTGCGTGTTACAGTAACAAAGACTTGCTGCTGCTTCGGCAAGGCACCTGCGTGTCGAGATGTTATTTGCCTCGCCTGGTATACAGGTGGTCGTGATGTCGATCCCGTCCCTGACGCCTGTATCTTTCGAGTTTGCATGTTCTCCCCGTGGTCACGTGGATTTTTCTTCAGGGCCTCCGGTTTTCCTCTCCACATTTAAACACGCGTTTAGAGTATTTGGCTGCTGTACATTTCCACGTGATAAACCACTTCCTTGGGCTATCATTTGTGGCCAAGTCGCTTTGAAAAAGAGCAATCTAACTCAGTGGGTGTCTGTTTGAGCCTGAGGGCCTTTGTGCGAGGCCATGGTTCTCTTTGGAAGTGTATGAATCTCCTTGTGGGTCGATGTAAACTTATGGGTCTCTATGCAAGCCGATAGGTCTCGATGTGAGTGAGTCTATGGGTCTCCATGCGATTCTAATGATTTCCATGATATCACCATGACCCCACTGGATCACTCAGCAGCCTCCACAAGGACATAGAAGCACTGCCAATCCAGCACCCACCACACAAGAGACGAAGCGTGTCGGTGAAGAGAGCTGTCTCTGACTGCTGCATTGGTCTCCAGATTATAAGAGCCCCACTCGGTATTTTAAACTAGAATGTGCATGTTTTTGTCTCTATCCAGATTTTCATAATTTTCCGGACACATGCTTTGGGTGCGTCTTACTTTCTGAAGCGTCTTATACTCCGGAGGCTACGGTAAATCTCTGTGGCTGCTGTGCTTGGTGCTTGGGGCGTGGAGCTGCAGTCGCCCTCCCTGAGAGCCGCAGAGGGAGTTGCGTGTGTGGTAATGTGGTGTGTGTGGTATTGTGTGTGGTCTATGTAGTGTGTGTGGTAGTGTGTGTGGTCTATGTAGTGTGTGTGGTAGTGTGTGTGGTCTATGTAGTGTGTGTGGTAGTGTGTGTGGTATATGTAGTGTGTGTGGTCTATGTAGTGTGTGTGGTAGTGTGTTTGGCAATGTGGTGTGCGTGGTAGTGTGTGTGGTCTATGTAGTGTGTGTGGTAGTGTGTGTGGTCTATGTAGTGTGTGTGGTATTGTGTGTGGTCTATGTAGTGTGTGTGTGGTAGTGTGTGTGGTCTATGTAGTGTGTGTGTGGTATTGTGTGTGGTCTATGTAGTGTGTGTGGTAGTGTATGTGGTCTATGTAGTGTGTGTGGTAGTGTGTGTGGTCTATGTAGTGTGTGTGGTAGTGTGTGTGGTCTATGTAGTGTGTGTGGTAGTGTGTGTGGTCTTTGTGGTGTGTGTGGTCTATGTAGTGTGTGTGGTATTGTGTGTGGTCTATGTAGTGTGTGTGTGTGGTAGTGTGTGTGGTCTATGTAGCGTGTGTGGTATTGTGTGTGGTCTTTGTGGTGTGTGTGGTCTATGTAGTGTGTGTGGTATTGTGTGTGGTCTATGTAGTGTGTGTGTGTGGTAGTGTGTGTGGTGTGTGGCTACGAACCCGGCGACCCGAGTTCGATTCCCGCTCACGGCCGACACCAGGGACGATTATTAGAACCAGCCCTCGACCTCCCCTACGTCGACTCAGCCTCAAATGAGTACCTGGTGCGGTGTTTAAACAACGCCACGAGGGAGACAAAGGCGGTCAGGCGTGGTGCTGGCCACCCACCCCCTCATGTGCCGTATGCATTTTCATATGTGCTCGCTAACAACACTTGCCCCAAAAGTCTGTTGGGGCTATAACAGGGATCTTTGTCTTTGTGGCAGCTCACGGAAACCGCGCGCAACAATCAGAGGCCCAGCCCCTCTCCCTCTTCTCCATCTATAGCCGTGACCCTCTGGCCTCTGGTGAAGTGGCGGGGGCACGTTACGTGACATACCCCTACCTACAGCCCCCCCCCCCTGCATTCACCACCATTCCTTCAATCACCACCACCCCCCACACATCACACCCACCCACTCACCCACCCACTCACCCACCCACCCATCCACTCACCCACCCACTCACCACTGCGCGCCTCTATAAATGCGACGAGACTTCGCATAGCCGCCCAACAGAAGCGCAGCGCAGCCGTCCATAGACCCGTCCATAGACCAGGCGACACCTCTTCACCCTCGACGCAACCATGGCCCCGAAGGCGCCGGCGAAGAAGGTGGAGCCCCCGAAGAAGGAGGAGGCGAAGCCGGCTGCTGCTGCTGCCCCTCCGCCGCCACCGGAGCCGCCCAAACCTGCGTTCGATCTCTCAACCATCGTGGTACGCGCGCTCACGACGATGGCATTGGTGGTGGCACTGGTGGCAGGAGTCATGGTTGGTGACAGTGGTAGCGGTGGTGATCGTGGTTTATGGTGATAGTGGTGTTCATAGTGGGGAGCGGTAGTGTAGCGGTTAGCGCACTGCGCTACAAACCTGGCGGCCAGAGTTTTCGATTCCCGCTCACTGCCAACACCAGTGACGATTATCTGAACTGGGCCTGGGTCTCCCCTAGGTCGACTCAGCCGAAAATTAGTATCTGGTGCGGTGTGCAAACATCGCTACTGGGGAGACAAAGGCGACCGGGCGTGGTGCTGGCCACCCACTCCCTCGTGTACCGTGCCGGCCTTCATAGGTGCTCGCTAACAGCACTTGCCCCAACAGTCTGATAATGCTATACGGGGCATCTTTGTCTTCGTTAATAGTGGTAGCAGTGGTGGTGATGGCCGTCATAGATATTATGATGATGGTGGTAATAATGTTGATGGCGGTAGAAGTTGTGGTGGTGGTGGCTGCGGTGATCATGGTGGATGGACAATTGTCGACGTCACACGCTTGTCGCCACCACAGTCACTATCATTGCGCAATAAGTTGGTGATTAGCGCGCACGTGTTAAGCGACAGCTGCAGTAACTGATTGGTTCTACTGAGAAGCCGCTGCTCACGACCAAGGGGACGCATTCTGTTTACAGAGGAAAACAAGACAACAGTTACGACCTGCAAGCTAGCGAGAATATTACAGTCATATCAAGTGTGTATTGGCAGGTATTCACGTTGCCAGCTTGAATGTCTTGAAATTTGCATGATATTCTCAACCGAAGGGAGTGCCACGTTTCGATTGTTCCACTCCTGGGTGAGGGCATTCCCCACGCCGCGTGGGCTGTGCGGGTTGATATGAGCGTGCTTCAGCACGCTGGTCAGTGCGGGTTGGCGCAGGGGAGTGGCCCAGGGTCGGTGCAGACATTACGAGCCACGGACGTTAGCCGTGGCTGGGAATCTCCTGGGAACAGAGATCTCGTGCGGTCACGGCTCACGGTGCAGTGCGCCGACCACCGCGCCACCACTCCGCCCGCGCAGAGTGGTTTGGGTAATGTAACGATGTCGAGGAGTGCAAGGTCGCACCACCAGAGGTGGAAACGTTTTCAACCGTAAAATATCTTGTTTAGTTTATTTTGTTGGCGAAAACTCTAGAGACCAGGATAGTTTAATTTGCACGAGTCACCTGAGGCATTAGTCTACCAGTATAGGGCGATGATTGCCGCTGCTGAGTGTAGAATCCCAATTGAGTGCTGTACTGTAATTTGCGGTGTAATTTCTGTATAATCTGACAAGGACCCTGACGCCGAAACACAATTGTGGCCCACTCTTGCGAATGACGTCAGGTGATCATTACCGCCCACTGTGAAGAAGACAGGGCGCCTATCACCGTGGTTATTGCGCCCTAATTATCATTAACCAGGGCGGCCACTGGAATCGAACCTCTGCAGCAAGCGGCGAAGGCGCTACCGCTGGGCCGCGTCACCACCATAGAGGCGCAGCCCTGCAACTGCCCGCTCGCGCCAATGCTGTCGGAAGCGCCTCCACTCAGGGGGAGCTCTGGAGAAGCCCCTCTAATACAGGGTGTCTGGCCTGCTCTTCCATGCTGACTAAACGCCTCGGAAGAGATGGCAGTCCCCACAGAATCAGAACATGTATTTATACTGGAGGAATCCAATGAGCTATGGAGCTCTTTTCGATAGATATCCAGTTGGGGCGGGTCAGAACGTTACAACAAACAGTACAACACACGGTAGGAGTGCAAAGTATAGGAAAGGTAAGCACATCACTTTAAAATAAAATAAAATACATTTTTTTATCTTACCAGGTGAAGCCCACTGAGGTATTAACTTATTTTGGAGGAGCGACCTGGCCACAAATGATAGCTCAACAAAGTGGAGTAGTATCAAGGTCAGGTGACAGGAACGAGTGATACACGTGGATTCTAGGCGGAGCGATCGTTATCCGATCAAGATGTGATCGTGTTCACGCTCATGGTGCATCTGCCGATTCGTGCGTGCCGATTGGTTATTTGTTGTTTATGTAAATTAAATGCGAATTGGACACCGATGTCGTCACGTCGCTGCTCGATCGAACCCGACAGTGTTACAAACGAGACAGAACAGCCGAGAAGCCATATAAACGAGACGGGAAAATCGAGACAAATATAATCGATTGTTGAATAATCGATTATAGGCTCGCGATTCTATTACATTGATTGCTACGTTTCAACACTAAATTTAAATTATAGACCGCCAGCGGCTGGTGGGATCACGTAAACCCGTTGCACACAACACATATAGTGTACATACACAGCAATTCTCAGTCCACGACTGGGTGAGGGCCCCCTGTGGTGGATGCTGCATTTTTTTCGCACGTAGCCAACCGTGCTAATCGGTTCCTGGGGGTTTATTGGCCATACTTCACCACGCTGGTCCGTGCGGGTCGGTGAATGCGAGGAGCATGTATTGTTTCCCACCACGTAGCCCCACGTACATATATCCTACGTACGAGTTTACAATAACATCGGATGTTACACACGCGATGCGATCGATGTTAATCGATTAAGCGGTGCTGCCCTCGTTGGGAAAACCATCGAGTTCCAAACTCGCCCGACTCGACGAGTCGTCCCCGTGCCGCTGTCCGCTCGGGCCTCCTGCGGGTCACGCTGTGCTGACCTCTGAATTCGTGAGATCAATCGTCATCGCGATCAGCCACTATCCATCCAACTCGTGTTGCAGGTGCTGGGTTGGATTGATGCATGGCACGACCGGGATTGATTGATCCCAAGCCGTCGCCATCTCTCCCGTGCGATGCAACAATCCAGCCCAGCGCCTGGAACACGAGTTGGTCTCACCGCTCCATCTCCAGGACCGGCGTGCCCACGGATGCGGTTCATCCCTTGGCTGCCTTTCCGCCACTATTCGTGACCATCGCCCGTGGTCCCTTCTGGCCATGGCGTGTCCTGCACAAGCCCCGCTCACTTTATCTTAAACGTTGAAATTTCGTCATTAGCCTGGATGCGTTCTCTAATCCACGTGCCCCCATTTCTGTCTTTCAGCGATAAAAAAAAGTGTGTATGTATGTTGAACTTCTTTCGCACCGTACGTAGCCAAACTGTGCTAATCGGAGGTGCGAATTTTATGTGAACGTATAAAAACATTAATCTTGCCTTCAACATGTGTGCACATCAAATCCTTCACAAACCCTCACGGACCCGCGTGGTGAAATATGGGCAAATAATCCCCATGACCGGCACGGCGTGAGGTGGCCTTCATCCAGCAGTGGATTGACTTAAGGGCTGTGAAAATATCGCCAACGGGGTTCCTTAATTTTATTATTTAATCCACATCGTTTTTAAACATTCAGAAAAAAACGTCGTGTCAGAGATCTCTTTTTGGTCGCAATGTCGCCACGGGCATTGTGAACGCCGTCACCCTTGAAGTTAGAGGTGATCGTTTCTACAGCACAGCCCTGGACAGCTCCGGCTGAAGAAAGGCGTATTCGTTTTCCGTGATCTAACCTGACGTGTTTCTTTTACTTTCTTTCCCAGATTGAATTCACGCAGGATCAAATCGAAGGTCGGTTTCCATTCGCACCCCACTGCCAGAACACCATTATTGTAATCCATCTGTGCGGAACTGCGAGTGTCATCCCCTCGTGTGAGTGCGGTCTCTCCTGGCCTCGCGAAGCCGACCACTCGCAGTTGGGCTCCGAGACTCCGGAGCCCAACTGCGTTGAGAGTTTAGTTTATCCTGCTCGCCATCCCCGCTGCCGCCAGGCGGCGCTGCGATCGTGGGGGAGGCGAGAAGTGTGGGAAGAGCCCACGGGTGGTAGGTAGCGAGCGCTCTGTCGTCTTAGCGCGAGAATCCAGCACGGCGCCGTGGGGTGGAGGTGAGGGCGAGATTTGCGATTCGAGCTCAAGCTATGGGTAAGGGGGCCAAGGGTGCTCTTATTCGAGTTCCGGTAACTGCTTAAGTCCTGACGAGACCCACGATGATGCTTTGCCTAGGGATGTGATTCGGCACGGGGTGAGGGCTCAGAATGTGGTTACGGCTAAAGCCAATGCTATGGTGTATGAGTTTGGGCTTAGGCTCGATTTAACGCTGCGGTCTTAGCCCTTAGACTATGCCAAGGGCGAAGACGATGGTGAATGCGATAGTGCGGGCCAGGACTCGCCTTTAAGCCAGTGTTGAACCGAATGCTGCTCGCGTTTATCATCATCATCATCACTGCGGAGAGAACCAGCGGCCAGGGGGAGATGAGCTGCACCACCACCACCACCTACCTCGTGTGCTGTACCGTCCTTAATAGGTGCTCACCAACAGAACACATGAGCCTGTAGTCTGTAATCCTGAGTGCTTGTGGCTGTGTTAATTTAGTGGACATTGTATGTATATATTTTAGTCCAGAGTCGACGACAACCTGAGGAATGGTATTCAAATCTGTGGATTTAATGTCACCGTTCTCTAAGCCTCGTCGACTAAAGCAGCCGCACATTTAGTCAAACGCTATCAGCTAAATGTTACCAGGTCAGCCAAACGGTGACATCAGTAAATGTGATTTTTAATATATATATACATATACCGTACATCAACATACCAATCACCACAGTGCACCGCAGTCCCTTCCCCATAACGCCACTAAATTATCTCCGTCTGCATCTTCACCCATAGTCCTCGTGTCATGGTCTTGCTTTGGGATGTGTTGGCTCGCCATTCATTGGCATCTTTGGTGACTGCACCACGATTCACGCTCACGGCCAACACCGGTGACGATCATCTGAACCAGTCCTGGGCCTCCCATAGGTCGATTCAGCCTCAAATGAGTACCTGGTGCGGTGTGCGAACATCGCCACGAGGGAGACAAAGGTGGCCAGGCGTGGTATTGGCCACTCACCATCGTGTGTCGTGCCGGCCTTCATAGGTGATCGCTAACAGCACTTGCCCCAACAGTCTGTTAAGGCTACACGGGGGATCTTTCTGTGTGTGTGTGTGTGCGCACAGAGTACCGCGAGGCGTTCTCGCTCTTCGACCGCACGGGAGACATGAAGATCACCTACTCGCAGTGCGGGGATATCATGCGTGCCCTGGGGCAGAACCCCACCAACTGCGACGTGATGAAGGTGCTGGGCAACCCCAAGCCTGAAGGTTCGCTACCGACTCACGTGGGCTTTCACTCTGGTTTTAGGTGGGGTAAAAACACGAGGGTATTTCGCAGTGGGAAATGCCACGTATGGAATATATACGAACAGCAGTGGGGCTCTTTTTTTTGGGACTGATATCGCTCATCTCGCCCCTGGCCTCCGCAGAGATGCTGGTGAAGACGATGGACTTTGACACGTTCCTGCCCATGATGCAGGCCATCTGCAAGATCAAGGACCAGGGCTCGTACGAGGACTTCGTGGAGGGCCTGAGGGTGTTCGACAAGGAGGGCAACGGCAGGGTGATGGGGGCTGAGCTGCGCCACGTGCTCGCCACGCTCGGTGAGCCCTCGCGCCGGGGCCCTCGTCGCCTCCTCCTCCCCGGCGGAGAGTAGCGGCACAGTTCACGCGGCTCAAACGGAGCGTTTTTTCAGTTTCATTTATTTGGTATAGCCCTGTGAGCCAGTCGGCTCTTGAATCGGGTGCAACCGCAACAAACAAAAAACAAAAACATGAACAAGAAAACATCTTAAAGTGAATATGTGACTAAGTGCAAACAGAAGATCCAAGACAAGACAGCTAAATATTGCAGTACGGGCGACCTCCCGTGGTCACGATTGTTCTTCTTTCTACGTTTATTTTTGTCGCCAATTTTATACCGATTGTGCAATTGGTGTCATGTCATGAGATGAAGAACACAGAGGGAATGGCCTGTGGAAGTGGATCTCCTCGAGACTCCTACAAATGACATCTCGTTCATACAGTAGGGGGCAGCACTTTCCCACCCGCCGTGCCACTGAAATCAATGTTCGCCGCATGGCAGTCGAACCCAAGATTTTGTTGAAATCTCAGAGATGAAATTTAGCCTAATTAAGCGCAGAACCAAACATTTGATGTGATGATGTTTTTGTGTGCAGTCGTTTTAGTGACTGGGCTGAAACCATCGGTTCACTCCTCTTCAGAACCCAGGTTGTCGGTTGTTCCAGCGCAGCTCCATGACCTCTGAGTCACCCGGCCACCGCCTCTCGTGCGGTCAAATTTCAAAGCAGTAACTTGGTCACGTTCGTGATCGAACGTCGGAGCGTAGCGACTCCGTGGCCACATGAACACGTAGGCAAATAATCCGATTACCTTAAGAGACAAGAAAAAGAGACGACACATTGTACGCCTTCACCCTCATGTTTTTATCGCCAAATTATTTGTGTTGTTTTTTCCCTCTTGTTTCCACAGATAATCGAGAGTAGCTGACTAGTAAAGTGTGCAACGTTCATTAACAACTTGGCTATGGGTGAATCTGAAACTGTGTGCGTGCGTGCACACGTATATCTGCGTGCGCACGAGTGTGTAGTGTAGCGAGCAGTGGCGCAGTGACTTGCGCACTGCACTACGAAACAGGTGACCTGAACTCGATTCGCACTCATGGCCAACACCGGTAACGAATATCTTGACCGATCCTGGGCCTCCCCTACTGTACCCGGCGCAGTGTGTAAACATCAGCACTGCGAAGACAAAGATGGCTGGGTGTAGTGTTGGCCACCCATTCCCTCATGTGCCGCGCCGGCCTTCATCGTAGCTCTCAGACGGCACTTGCTCCAACAGTATGTTGACAGCCTATTTGGGCGATCTTTGTCTTCGTGTTTATGTGCAGGCGAGCGGCTCACGGAGGATGAGGTGGAGCAGCTGATGAGCGGTCAAGAGGACTCGAGTGGCTGCATCAACTATGAAGGTATCATTGCAATGTGGAATTTCCACCACTGCGACAGACACCAGGTGTCTCCGCGTGGCGTTAGACTCGGCTAACGCCACTCTACTGGGACCAGGGGTTCATCCAGGGGTGCTGGAGGGGTCATTGTATGTCATGGATAATTTTGGGTATTTTTACTAAATGTAAAATTGGCAATAAACAATGATTATTGATGTACTGCCCATTTAATTTCAGACATTACATATCATAACGAAAACTCGATTCACAGTTCTGTATATGCAATCAATTGATACTCTTGATAGAAAAAAACAATAAGCCCCCTTCAAAATGTTTAGCTGGGTGTGCCACATTTAATTTCGATAAAAGAGTGGTTACGCAAGGCGTCTGTGGCTTCATTTTCTCACGGACGATGCCAATGAGTGAGATAATTATCGATGGCGATGAACATGTGTGTTCAAGTAGCCAATCGGGACCATCTTCATTGTACAGTGGTTGGCGCAATTTGCAGGTTTCATTCAAACCCCAGGTCAGCGCATCATCCTTCTGGGTCGATAAAATTAGTACCCCCTTATGGGGAAACAAATTTGGTCCGCTGTCATAGCAATGTGGAATTTCCCCCACTGGTTCAGGGCTGTAAATGGGAGTTGGAAATCGCCTCAGTGCTCATCTGACTGAATAACCCACTTCGATTTTTTTTATAATGAGGGCTCCTGGCTCATTCTTGTGTGTATAATATTCCTTGGAGGATATTTACTTTAAATGTATTGTGTGTCTCATTGTTTTATGACTTCCAGCTTTCATCAAACACATCTTGGCTGGCTGAGACTCAAGGTACATTTTCCATCCTTTGCTTTTCACAAATCTACAACAAATGTGACATTCCACATGGCTGGCATGGCACCAGCAGGGAGGAGAAGCGTAGGAGAGAGTCACGATCCACTCGGCTCGCTCCCTCTTTCTTCCCGTACTTGCCTGTTTGGTCTGTATGTATGCATGGTTGAAGTTCTTTCACACCATACGTAACTGTGCTAACCGAAGGTGCGGCCTGGTACCAGTATTATAATTGGCACCATCACTGGTGCCCAGCTTATGACAATGACCTTCTGAAGGGAACAGACATTGACACATACACTTCATCGATTAGCACCTCACTTGTATCAATGTTGAACTTCTTTCACACCGTGCGTAGCCAACCGTGCTAATCAGAGGTGTGAGATTGTGGCATTTTGTTAATTTGTGCACAAATTAGTTCAAGAGAACTACATACACTTTATCGTTTTCTTGTAGTGATATAAACAAACCATTATTTTAATAATTGTACTTTAACAGTTTTATTGTATATGTTCACTAAAGCAGCAACCTAAATAGAGTATTTATCATCGTCGGTACAAAAACGAACAATATCAATCAAATATTACCATCTATGATCGATTGAACTATTTCCAAGGCTCATGCAGTCCTCTGCGGTCATAACGATCTTGACGAAATGCACAAACCTATTGACTTACACTGCACGCGTATTGTGTGTCCGTTTGCTGGACTGAAGGCCGCCTTTCCTGCCTCCACTCCCCGAGGGCCACTTGCTCAGTGCAAGTCGAGTGACACCCGCCTCCCATTCAACACGTTTCCCATAGAACATAATTAAACACACACACACTCACCTTCCCCACTCATTGACTCATAGGAAAACCTTGAGAGTGGCGTCAGTAAACAAAAACAATGTATTGTGTTTGTTTTGTTTTCAGAATTGCTCTGCTGGTGTTAACAGAAAGGCTGGAACAGCTCAACCTACTGTGTCAATGAAAATGTTTAAAATGTCAAACCCCTACGAAACCTGTGTAGTCATGACGTGCTGATGAGTATTATGGACATCTTGTCGTGGACATGTTTTGTGCATTGTTAAACGATGCTGTGTGTTAACGAGTGTCGTGAAATACAGACAACAATTACAGTGATGTACTGGATTTTTAAATACATTTTGAAAAAATGTACCGAGTCTCTGAGCCATGTTTAACAGCCTCACTCTTAATTAGTACTGCAATATAAGTGCATTTGGGAACACGGATGCCCCATCTGCAATGAGGATTTCCATTTACCATTTTGCGAGTGAAAGTCACCGGTGTCTTCTTCTACTCCTGTGGGCCATGCTTTATTTATCCTGGAAGTGTGCGAACTGCAAAGGTGTTCAAACAAAGTGCACACTGTGTAATCTATTACCCCTGGATATCGCGAGTTTTGTTGACTGGTGAATTCGCCATTGTTTATTCACAAATAAAAAGGCAATCTAGGACCTTTTTGCCAGCATCAAAGCATGAAAAGATAAGAATAGGTTTTACCCTTTCCCGTAATAGCTGCTCATCCCAAGCTATAGATGCTCTGATAGTGCATTGTCCTTGTGCTGTTCGCCTTTGGCGTTCTCTGGTCTAACACTGGTGAGACTAGGCCCTAAAGAAGACTCTCTGGTGTAGGCCAATCAGTTTCAAAAACAATGCCACATATATTATGAGAGCAAGTTTGTTTGCATGTTCACCACAAGTACGTGTGGTTAATGCAGACTTGATTCCTTGCAAAATGTTTCTATTTGATTTTTGAACATCTTAACACCTGTTTTATTTCCAGAAAGAGGAAAACATTTAGATTTCATCATAAAAAAGTCGATCTATAGCTTACTGTCTTGCACTTTATTTCAAGATGTTTGTCTAAACCGTTTTTAGTGTCTACCAGAGATGAAGTGATACAATCAGTTTGTTTGCCGTAACAGATGGATTGTTGCATCGCAAGACTGAGAGATGGAGATGGCTTGGGGAGGCCTTCATCCAGGAGAGGAAAGATCAATTCAGATGATGGGGATGATGATGTGTAAAAAATATTAATATTGATTCTTAAGCTCCCAATAAATGCGTAAAGTCTGCTAAGAATCAATGTTTTGTTTATATATTTGATATGTAATCGGTTCAGGATTCATCTGCGTTCACCGCATTGTGACAAAATATGTGATGCTTGAATCGAACCGTGAATTGAATAGCGGAAATTCATCAAATCGCTGGCGGTAAGAGCCATTATATGCCCAGAGTACTACTACCAACGTGCCTCCTACAACACGTGGGATTACTCGTGGAATGCTTGTGGGGGTGGCGGTGGTGGACGGGGTGCTATAAATGGGAAATCAGGAGAATGAGACCTTGAGACACATTGAGGGGTGTTGGGGAGGTACAAGCCCATGGCCAGCTGAGATGGAACAGGTGGACACTACTTGATCACTGAAGCAATACATCCTGAGAACGCCCTTATTGTGTCACACGTGATTTTCTGCAGAGGTGCTGGTTTCTCGTGGAATTTGGGTCTGTGGAGGTATTGAGATACTTCTATAAATGCTGCCGATATAATTCAATTTTTCCAACGTGCTACTTAATATTCAGAAGCTGCTGACACTACGTATTATAATATCACACTGACCGCAGTTTTAATTGCTGAAATTTTCTTGAATGGTGGTTGTTCTTAAAGACATCGTTTGGTGTTCAATAGCTTCTTTAAAAAAATTTAATGAAGTTACCTCCTAAGCTTTAGTAGTGTATGGTTTTCTGTGAATTAGTGTATAGTGCTAACTTGTCTTTGTGTGTGTCGCGTTCTGTAATTTCACACTTCCATTCACACAAAAGGACTTCCGTAAGCTTTTTTTAAAACAAGGTAATGTTATATATGAGGCTTAGATGTAACTGTGTCATGTTGAAGACAAAATATGATGCATCACCAATGGATTCTTAATAATTGTCAAGGCGCAGTGTCCATACAATTTTAAAGAATAAAAACGTGTTGAGTTTTAGGTGAAGTAATTATGGTCGTAGATAAACAAACAAAACTGTAATTTATTTAAAAAATCTAATAGTTTAATCGAGTTTGTTTAGGCTTAATGAATAATGTCCTTACAAGAACCTGTTTAGGTGCTGTGCTGTATCCACTATTATATATTTACCCACAAGAGGAATGGCCCAAGATCGTTGATAACACGCTGGTGTCCACATCGAAACTGCATGAATTGCGTGAAGGACCGCGGGTGTTTTAGTAATTCTGAAAGCCCTTGGCATGATGACCTCATGGTGCGAAATCTATGAATTTTGCTTCCAACTATTTAACAATTTGGCAGGTCCGTGTGAATCGCTCGGGGTACATCTTGTGGCCTGTTCCGAGGATCTGAGTTATTTCACAAATAAATATAAACCACCAACACCTGCTATGGCACAGACGGCGTTAATAAACGTGCCTTGTGCTTGAACACCGGGGCCTGCGGATGGCAGACACCTGCAATGAAGGGCTTTGTTTTACGTTTTCGTTTGTATCGAGGTTGCCGAGCAGAGGCCCAAGGCGACGAGTGGCTAGCAACAAGCAGCACGATTACAGCTGTAATCGATTGTCAAGCAGCATATTGTGCAACGCTCGGTGTGTACGACTGAATGTAAACATCGTCGTTGTTGTCGCTGCAGCAAGATCGTCTGCAGCAATGAATGCACGTGGCCACTGAATGAGCATTAATGGGCACATCGATTGGTTGTAATTGGCATTGTTGTTCTAATCAAGGCCAAGTGAATTTGCTTAAAACACTGTAACTCATTTGCGAGCGAGTGCCACCTAATCATAATCGAGTTTCTTCCTTTTTTGCAGTTAATAGGAATGTTCAGTTTTATCAATGTTAATTAGTCATAACCATTTTGTGTGGGAATTACGCATTCTAAAAATCCAATAATTGTCACGTTTTACGCCTTTATCTGAGGGGAATCACGACACGTTTGAGTATCATCGTGTAACTAGAGGCGTTTGTTTGACCTTCCCAACAATCGGTTGGACAATTTAAAGTTTTAAACGCTTTGGGGCGATGGGCGATGGCTTTCACGCGTGAGACTCGCGCCTCCCCCCCCCACCCTCCTTGCGAATTCCCTTCACAAACTCCCAACGGTCACGAGCGCCGTGACGTGATGACGTAACGCGGTGACGTGACGCGCAAACCGCGAGCGACCACGCGCGCTGACGTCGTTTGCGACGTCTTTGTGCAAGTGGGAGGAGGCACAAGCTGCTGGTGGTGCATCCAGCGGCCATCTCAGTCGGCCAACCCATGGCACCTGCAGATTCTGTCCCGAGACCTCCTGTCAGCGAGCCTTCGACACTTCACGTGATAGCCTCACAGTACATCTAGCCTGGCACAGGCGCCGTGGAGACGTCACCGTCACTTAGTGGTGAATGGCGGCTAGTGGTATTGGATGTCATCGCGAACGTCCTGACGTCAGACCGAGGCGCAGGACCACGTGATGACGTGGCCCGTGTCGTGCACGAAGAACGGATGTTGACGTCGCGTCGGGTGAAAGACGACGCGGTGACGTCACGAGACCCCCGCCCATGCCATTGGCGCGCGGCAGCGCATTAGGGCGCTATCACGTGACGACACTCGGTGCGTAAACGCGTCACGTGGCAGCGCGATGACGTGTAGACACCGTGCGGTCCAATCGGAGACTTGAGATCCTCCCCTCCAGGCCACGCCCCTTTGACCACGCCCCTCTGGCCACGCCCACGGCGTGCCGACGCCTCGTGTCGCCCATAAGGAGGAGGCGGTGAGCAGGGAGCGGCTGTGCAACCCGACCCAGCCCAGCCCGGCCGAACCCAACACAGATCCCGGCCCAGGCGAGCAAGCAACGAGGCCGACGGGAAAGAGGCACGCGGCGAGCTGCGTGTGCCGCCCTTCAACTCGTCCGAGGTGCGGAGCTATGCGGAGGCGGGACGGGAAGGGGTTGACGCTCATGGCGGGAAAGGCGCGTCTTAGCCTCCTTTCTTCGCGTCTGTGCTCTCCTCTCGTGTCTCGCTCGTGGGGAGGGGTGGGGGGCCTTGGTCACCGCAGTGGCGGTGTCTCTCCTCACTCGCTCACTTACCCCGAACACCCCCACGGGCGTCGCGTGGGACGCGGCAGCCGCCCTGCGATTGGCGCTGCCGCCCCTTGGAAGAGCAATGACGGCGGCACGAAGTTGCGACGTTGTTTTAAAGTGGTGCAGAAAGTTTATGGAGCTCGTTCTGGGGCGTGTGGTGGTTATTGAGGTAATACTGGTTATGGTAGAGGAAGTTGGTGGTGGTCATGATGGTTGTTGATAGTTGTGCTGTTGAGTCAGACCCTGGTGGTGGAAAGTGGGAGGATTGGTGGTGGATGTGGTGCTGGTGGTGATCACGGATGTGGTGACGGAAAGCCGTGCTGATTGAAATGGTGGATGTGAGTGGTGGTCCGTGAAGAAGGTGGCAACTGAGGAGTTTAATGCAAGTCCCCTCGTGAGTAGTACCAGTAGAAGCGATACAAGTGGTGATAGACCGTTGATATTGATTATTGGTTTGAATTCGATTTTGCCAAATGACCTATGGTTTCACGGGTACATGAAGACTAAAATAGGCGGGTAATCGTCAAATTTAGCATGTGGGCCATGACAATCCTCTTGCGAATCGTTACCCCCCTCGCTGCTGTGTTCACAAGACGAGCCCTCAAGTCGGCGGCTCACGCAGGCGGCTCGCAGTCTCGTGCCGTGAGCCCACGAAGCGTTTCATAAACTCATCGGAGCAGGGCAGCAGATCGATTTCTCTGCCGCACTGTCCTAACGTCTGCCTCCCTCCGCCTCCACCAACCCGCCAATGTGGGGGTCTGCTGCTGGCCCCACGACGAGAGAGCGAGTCGGGAGAGTTCTTGTCGTTTTGCTGTTCCTCTGACGGAGCGTAGACTAACAGTGGGTTTACTTTATGGTTCAGTTTGAGTTGCATTGCCACAATCGCGCTCTGGGTCGAATAATCTCGTGGCATGGGGAGGCCCTCAATGTGCACAGACCAATGAGCTGGCTGACTTTAACGGAATGCGAGCACTCGTGAAGAAGGCCTCGGCGTATGGCTGTCGTCCTTGGGTGGTGTTTTGTCGCCTCCCGTGTCGGCACTCCCTCGTGCCAAGGTGCAGTTCCTGACTTGGCGACCGCGTTGCTTCCGTGTGTACCGAGAGCAACGGGGTTTCATTAATAATTAAACCAGTTTGGGACTTCATACCGAGGCGCCGTGACTACGTTGGTACCCGCAAGCTCCCAAGCACTTCGTGTTTCGGCGGTAAGAGGATTACTTAACTTGGGAGGTGTTGTAGGCAGCAGATATGCGAACCTCTATAGAGAATGACAAGTTGCACACAGCACACGCGCGATAGTGGGCATAAAGTACCGTACACAATTTTGAACGTGGGTAAATCATTTAATTAAGATAATGTAGTTATATTAAGAATGTATTACTGTTTGTGAAAAGGTCTTATTTGTAAACATCTGTAGACGATACGTCTATTATACCATGTGCAAAATACTGCGCCGTCTGTGGGCAGTTAATTGGCCAATTTGAGGTTGGTACTCTCCAACAGCATAAGAAGTGGCCTTTCTTCATGTGTGGCTCGTACAGGAATACCGCGCGAAAGACCCCTTCGGTCGTTCCCCTGCTTGATAAATGGTTTTTGCCAAGCTGCCGTCGCCTCTCCGTCGAGAGGAGAAGTCGTGTTGAGCCATGTGGAGTGTGCTCCTCCATAACTTCGTGCGTGGAGCAGTGTGGGAGTGATTTTTTTTCCAAGATGGAGAAGTTGGGGAGCGTCTCGTGCCTTGTGAATTCGTATGCCCCCATTGTTTAAAAGTGTCTCCTGCAGATGCATTGAATGCTCGGCGCAATTATTATTTTTTTCACTCTGCACATTCGCATCAAAAAGTGTTCCTTTTTTGGGAACATTGCTTGCACAGTGACAACGCAACACGCGTTGAACACGGTGCGTTGAGTCGTTTTAAAAATAAAAGGCGGGCAGAATAGCAGTAAGTGCTACTCTGTAGCTACAGAGTAAATTATTTCAATTAACTTTAACAGGACTTGCTGTCTTGTGTGCCACCCTTTATGTAGTTTATAGTATTACTGTCCAAGTAAAGCCATAACAACCAGTGTGTGCTCCCTGGTTGTCTGCTCCGTATTGCGCCTCCCAAATGGTGTCTTGAGTTATTAGTTGCTGGAATAAACGCATTTTCACGTTTTCCCTTCATCTTGAGTTTCGGTCGTGTGCATAGTGAGTTCCTCTGCATCTGTCTGTCTTGCCATTGTGACAAGAGCTCCTATTGGACAAGTGCAATAGTTTCCCGTCAGCTGGACAGACTGGCTGCGGATTTGAAGTGGGCCGGAGAGACGCAGACCATATGTGGAGCAGTCTCGGAAAGTGGGACACAAGTGAACGTAAACCGTGCAATTAAACCTTCAGTCTAGCGCCCACAAGTTTCGGCTTCTGCGCTCGCTGAACTTGTATATCCAACTTTGCCAATCTACTGCTGGATGGAAGTCTCTCCCCACGCCGTTGGTGTTTTGAGCAGACGCCGTCACACCGATGAGCGTAGGTTGGTGAAGGGGATGAGCCGGAACCAGTTAAGATATCTATCACTCCTCTTCGGTGTTGCCCATCGCTGGGAATTGAACTGTCAATTGAAGGGGCCATCCATTGAGTAGGTCCACAAAAATCTGTCAACTTGACCCCTCCCCCTCGCTGTACGCACGCGGACTTTTTACCCCCCCCCCCCACTTGAGTACTTACGCCTGACGCACCTCCCCCCCCCGAATCCTGTAGAGCGGCCGATATGTAATCCGCGCAGAAACGATCAAGGATTACTAATATTAACGTGTTTCAGTAAACAGTCCACCGCCGTACTATCTAACTCACTTGAAGTCCAATGTAGACAAATTATTATCGAGGCTTCACCCCCCCCCCCCCCCGTTTCCTATGCGTATGAACATTATCAGTAGACCTCCATACGCAAGCGAATGCGTTTGGGTTAACCCCCCCCCTCCATACGTACGGACTCGATGGATAGCCCCTAACTGTGTAGCGTGCATTTCATCTGTGCCACAGTTCACTCTGGAACTTTAAATGTCGCACTAAAAAAAACAGACTTGCGGTATGGTAATTGCCATTCCAAACTGCTTTGAATTGATTACCCAAATCGTTAATAATTATGATCTGCAGGCAGTATTCTCTTTATCGGCTTCTATTGAATTTCTGCACCGTTGCTGCATGACAAAGCACATTGAGTTCAAGTGGACACAGGTGTGTTTGATCGTGGCGCTGGAGGAGTTGCAGTGTGTGCACACAGGATATCTTATTGATTTACAGTGCTGAATCTTGTCCAGACCATGTTTGCTTCACCATATCGGTCAGGAATCTTATGAGCCCTCGAATATAGTGTCATCTTTGGCAGTATAGATTTTAATAATCAGTTGAAATTCACAGTTTTAACCTGAACGTGAATTGCCTTTATTCAAGGTTGTAGGTTGCCATTCCTCTCTTGATGGCAGGTCTCTACTAGTTGACCCAAAGATCCCCCGTGTAGCCTTAGCAAGGTGCTTGCTAACAGTACTATGAATGTTGGTACGGAACACGAGGGGGTGGGTCGCCAGCACCATGACTGGCCGCCTTTGTTTCCTGAATGGTGAAGCTTGTATACCCCACCAGGTACTCATTTGAGGCCGAGTCTACCTTGGGGAGGCCCATGACCGATTTAAAATAGGCATCACTGGTTTTGGTCATGGATTGAACTGGGATCGAACTCGGTTCGCAGTCCACTGCACTAACACTGGATACCCCACACAAGTCTGCTCAATTTAATTAAGAATGCCAAGGGCCTTTCTCTTAATTATCCAAAACAAGGTAAGCTATCTGCAAGTCTTGCCTTTGGTGCAGTATGTTACAAATGATGCATGTGAATTTTTGTAAAATTCCCTGAAAGGGAAAGTAACATTGCATTGTTTCGTACGGTATTTCAAAGTTAATGTTTAAAATAATTTAAACACAACAAGCAGGACTTGTTCTGTGCCACCACATGAATTAACATTGGTTTCAGTCTGTCGGTCTCTTGGTTTTCCAGACCAATATCCAATAGCATTTGTTTAAGCAAGCAAACGGTACCAGTTTAAACTATCTTGGCTTCATCAGCAGTCCCGTTTGTTCAACTACTGGTATTGGGTTACATGATGCATCGGTTTTCCACAAATGTAACGTCTGTAAAGACAATCGGCATATCCTGCATCACAAGTGGCGAGAAATCCTTTGCACGCAACCAGTCTGAGCAACAATTCTTGGAACAAACCACAATGTTCCAAAGTCTGCATCTGCCATGACAGTGCCTAGCAGATTGTACCTGTACAGTTTGACTGCAAAAGCTTTTTACCTGCAGATTTTTCAAACCAGGCAGTTTTTATCACCGCAGTTGTATCACAAAAGCAATAACCGAGTTGTTGTTTGCCCAGGCCTGGCTTGGTGATTGCCACGCAGTCCTTGCCCCAGCGGCCGTTTAAGGTCGGCGCCGAAGCCTTAAGCTGCAGGGAGTGGCTATGATCCCACTGCCTCTGCCAGTGGTGCGTAACTTAACAGTGGTGTGTGTGTGAGTGAACATAATGCTTTGGTGGTAAACCAGGGTCCTGCACTGTGGCTGTTTGTCAGCAGGTGGCCGTATCTCGTGAGAGCCGGCCAAGTTATTTAAGGTCGCCGTGTAGTTGACGGCTGTGCAGCGAAACGTTCCCAAATAGCACCCCTGCTGCCCCGTCTCGGTTGTTTGAACCAAAAACAAGATGCCAGAGATCTTGGCCATCCCCCCCCACTCCCCCCGTTATTGCCAACCGTGCTGTGCAGCATTTGTAGTGAGCATTAACATCACTCCTTGTGAGGCCTTCTAATCCTACAACTGGCTGGTTTGTGCTCTGGGTTAGGAAGGATATTCCCCACTGAAGGGTATGATTTAGTTTGGTGCAGCCTTCTTTGGCTGTATTGCTCGTTAAGTCGTGTCCTTGTGTAAGGTCGTTGTGCTGTACTTACTGCAGCCGTCGGCACAGTTGGTGAGCCACTAACGTACGATATTCCCCTTTTCGGTGCCCCTTCAGGTGGAAAAATATTATCTGTTATGAAATTGTACAATAACTAAAAGGCATAACTGCATCCACTTATTTCTCGGATAGAACTTCCATCATTGTCATAGAAAAAGTTACCACATGGAATGTCTCCAATTCACCATGTAAAGATGTGTATCACGAAGCTTTGACAGAGGAGCAGTGGTTGGTGCCACCTGTGTGGTGAACCCGCTACTCCATTTGGTTCCCAGCCACAACAAAAATCGAGCGAGTGACCTCTCAACTGGTCCTCGATTACCCTCCTGCCTCGCTTCACGAACACACACACACAGAAGTATGGTCAAACAGCCCCCGAGACCGGCATTGCATGGGCTGTCTTTCATTCTTGGCTATAAAAGGCCATTGCCTAACACTGCCTGTCTATCCTTTTACTTTTTAAGGTGGTGCGAATAACAAAGGGGAGTCTTTCTGTTTAATTCCTCCATTAGTCGCTTTTGTTATGACTATCCGATATCATGATTGGTTTTGATGCATCGGATGATGCAACTCTGCTCTGGTTCATTGAGTTTATCCCTGGGGTGGGGAGTGCATGAAGAGTGCAGTGGTCAGAAATCGTCCGTGCGCATCTCCCACGTGAGCTGATGCAGCAAGGAGTGAAACGTACGGGCTTACGGTAGCTCGCCACTGGTGTGATGACAGATGTTCGTGGTGATACAGCGCGGATGGTAGCACTGCACGGGCCAAGGGCCAAATATGCAACTAAACCTGTGTAAAAAAAAAATACAAAAAGGTTTTAATGTAGGTGTGGAATGCAAAGTTTAAGAAAGTTTAACCTAAGTGTCTTATTCATGTTTTTCCAGTTCTTGATTCTTCAGGGGTTCATTTTTTTTATATCCGTAAAGTAAATGTAGGCCAACGTGACTGAAGGTTTTGTCATAGGCAGTTGTGGTTGTTGAATAGGGACTTTCCAGTGAACTACTACAGTTAAACAAGCTTCATTACGGCGCTGTCTTTCGTTTGTGCAATTGCCCGTGTGGTTAAAGCAGCTGCTCGCAGCAGATGCTTGGTGTGTTTTGTTATTCTCATTTGTTTTTCTAGGTTGTCACATAGTAACCTAACACGGAAAGGTCTTCTTGCTGTACCGCCCCAGTAAAACAACTCGTTGATACCCTATCATGCTATCTCTCCGTTGCATGGTTAAGTGATACAACACACCCAACCTGTATTGGCGCAAAGTGCAAGAGGCAAGCTCAGAACTGAAAGAATTTGGAGATGTTGACGAGGTCGCGTGGTTCAGAATATGCCCCCTCTAGCCGTGCCAGGGCGTTGTCGGGTCATCGTTTCGTGCAAGTGTGATTCCTGTAAGCAAGCATACACATTCAGAAAGGTTGCATTTGGGGATGGTAATAATTATAGTTGGATCCTTTGAGCCTCTTATCGCACATGTTTAGAGTATTTGGCTGCTATAAATTTCCACATGATAAGCTGCTGAGCTATCATTTATGGCCAGATCACTTTTGAAAAAGAGCTACTGAATAGCTCTGTGGGCCTGACCTGGTAAAATAAAAATAGTTTAGTTCATGTTCAGCTTCTTTTGCACCGTACGTAGCCACCCATGCTAATCGTAGGGATGTTCCATTTTTTGTATTCCGAAATATAAATTGTACTTCCCAGACTGGTTTTAGTGTTGCAATTTTTGGGGCTTGGCTTTGTACAATGCATAGGTGTGTCGGTAATCCTTGAACTCCCACAGAATATATTATTTGCTGTTCAAATGCAGTTTCCAAATATGATATTCGCTGTATTTGTAAATAGTCAAATGGGCAGGTTCATTCGGGTTGAGGTTCTGATCAATGTTGACAAGACACCGCAATTTGCTAATGCTGTGGTTTTCCATAATATTTATATTCTAAGTCTTATAATCATGTTATCGTGTCATCCCAGGATTAATTGCATGAGCGTTGGGCCGATTGTGCACTGTACTGCATTCCAAACGATTTGCAGTTTGACCAGTGTGCGTGCATGCGTGACCCTACAGAAATAAACAATACATTATTTTGCGATGCTGCTACTGCAATTTGCACGTTGGCATTTCAACGATGTGTAGATCAGTCCCTATAAATATATCTATAAATAATGTTTGATATACTTGCTTGGTAGGCCAAAATTAAATTGCTGTAATGGTTATAAAAATCTTCCAAATTCTAGGACTGCTTTGCTCTAGTGCAGATTGTGCACTCTGCCCTTGAATGCAGCTGGCAAATATTTCCATTTTATAAGTTTGCTCTTTCTACAACCTGGCCTGTGTAGGACTATGGATCACCTTTCTTGGCAGAGCAATTATACAATTATGTCATTGAAAACGCAATACAGATCAGTGTCGCATTGGCCCTATTCATTGATATGGTCATGATGTCAAATTACTTAACCCGTGGATTCTACAGCTCCAGTCCGTATTGCCAACTGGGCGATTTGAATCAAGCCACGCTTTACGTTTCACGAGTGGCAAAATTGTCACGGCCACTTACGCCAAATATGGTTTTCCTGGACCGGTGACATGTCAATTCCAGGTTTGTAGTTAGGATCCATGCATCAGCTGTTTGTGTAATACTTGATCAATTGTCTTTTGACATTTTCTAAAGCTTAACCCCACCATAACCCCACCGTTTTGCGCAGTTATCAGGTGCGTGCTTTGTTTTTGGCGACTTTCCCTCTGGAATGCGACATAAATAATATTGTCCAACGTGGACTTGCGGTCTGTGGAACGAGCTTTTTACAAATCCTACATCCATAGAATGGATTTATAATTGCAGCTCTAATGGTTTTGTTTATGGCAACGCATCAGGTTAAGTTGAGTTCCTAACGAAAGGTGCAACCCAATAAACAAACGGCTCTTACTGTGTTATGTGCTTGGGCTGTGTGGTGTCCAGATTATCTGGCACGAGTTTAAATATTCGTGTCTGAGAACAAAAACACTTGGGTGATTACAGAAGCTTTATAGGATGTCACCACAGTCTTGCTTTAGAAGCAAGGCAGTCTTAAGGGGCCGTTCATTTATTACGTACGCAAAAAATCTTGACCCCCCCCCTCCCTGTACGCACGTGTACTCTTTAGCTCCCCCCACCTGCGTACGTACGCTTGATGCACCCCCCCCGAATCCTATAGAACGACCGATATGTAATCCACGCAGAAACGATCAAGGATTAATAATATTAACGTGTTTCAGTGAACAGTCTACCGCTGGACTATCTAACTAATTTGAAAGCCATTTGGGTTAACCTGCCCCCCCTCCATGCGTACGTACTAAATGGATGGCCCCTAACAAGAGCATTGTGACCATTTGCCCCTCGTCGTTTCAATTCCATAACTTGTTTTTAATCCTTGCTGAATTGGGGTCACCTGTTCTAATATTTGCAGGTGTCATGTAAATCTATTCCATGCAACGTATACAAGTAAAAATACATCCCATTCTTACACAAGCAAATCGTGAACTTAATCGATCTTAATCAAGACATTACAAGTGATCATTTGCTGTTAAGGACATTCCAATTCATTATACCCCTGTCATGAGAATGAGAAACTAAGCAAATGCAGGAGCTTTGTTATTATTTTAATGCGCTGCGGGACTTGGAGCCACTTGTCACGAACAGTTGTTTCTAGTTGGCCTTCATCCAGCACCGTAAAATGTGAGCCATTTCAAGCGCTGTTCCTACCCGTTGTAATGCACGATAAAGAAACAAAGTTCATCTTGCTGTGTGGATTGGTCTCTAAAGCTATCATGATGCACTTTTACAATCCCACCAAGGAGGAGCAGAGGTCAAAGGTTCTTTTAGATTTATCATCAATTGCATTGGCAGGCGTTCCATTAATAAATTGTTGCTTTAACCTTGTCTGGTCATCGCATATCATGCGCATAAGGGCAAGTGATCTATACTTGGCCGCCTGACGATGAGGCATTGCCCGCACGTGACGCCCGTCCGCGCTTGAGTGAGTGAGTGATGTTACTTGGTGCGTCGTGTTAAATTAAAAACGCCTGCAGCACCGCCCTGGCCGGTAATGCAGGTCCCTGTTAATTTTTGCACGCGCGTCTTTGTTGCCCACACATACACAGTAGGGGGGCCCCTTTTCGAACGTCCTGCATGGGTTCTTGAAAACACCGAGGTGTTTGTGTACACGTCGCCGCTCTGCGCTTTCCCGCTTTAATTGCACTTGACATTTGACGCAGGTCAGAAGATTTGAGGATTACGTCATGTGCTCCCCATCCCCCTGCTCTCCCTCCGGCAGCTGCCTGACCAGACTTATCCAACGGGGATGAGGGCCACGTGGCTCACAAGTGGAATGCTTGATTTGTGGGACCAAGACGACCACCTAGACACTTGCCGGAATACCTGGCAAGGCGAGCACAGGCATTGCAAGCCCCGCCAGGCTGCAGGGCCGGGGGTTTGTCCGAAATAACAATAACAGGGCATGTCTGCGCGGGCACGGACACGGCACGTACGGTCGGTGCGCTCGCAGCATTGTGACGGCGCTACCAACCTGGTTCTGATCCGGCTCTAGATGTGACCTATAACCAACGGCTTGGTGGCACAGGCTCGTGAAGTGCGGCCGCTCGTGTAAACTGCGGTACAGTCGTAGCATCGGCTTGCCGCTAGTGTGAGGTGTTGTATCGGGGGTGGGGGTGGCAGTGTTTGCCCTCTGTTTACATACAGCAGCTTTTAAGTATTGGAAGCTGCAACTGCAATGCCATGGTTGGGCTGCCATCCAGTAACATTGCGTAGTAATTTGCAAACACAACACTGGGGTGTTGACCTTGTTTTGTGTTAGATGGTGTTGCAAATCGTAGATCATGCTTGCCATTCGTGCTGCTGGGACGCTCTTCTTGGTGTCATACAGTTTTGAACACGAGATTAATTCCATGCTATCAAGCAAACATTAAGTATTGGAAATGTAAAACTCTTGCAGAATTTAAACTACTGTTCAAGAGGTAAATGTGGGGCTGATTATCACTTTATTTCAATAGGAACTGTCTGTGGAAAAATTACTTTGCAAGGAGTTGTCCTTTGTCCTCCCAATGGTTGCAAATTCATTAATAGACAATTTGTTAATTCAGCTGTTGGGATTGTTTTATTTCTGATGCATGCAGATTATATATAGCATTCGCACCCCGTGCAGATGATTTGTTCTGCCTGTGACTCGTATGTTGGTGGAACTTGCTTGATCCATCAAGGAAATTTTGTTTTAAATGACCTTTGGTATTTTTACACAACCGACAGATGGTTTGGCACAATTTACTTGGTGCTGTGTATTTTCTGTGCCAACGCCACATGTAAAATCCAATACCTGATTTAAAGTTTCCCCATACTGTCGGGCTTGAGTTATTTGACCACACTGCACCATACTGGTCAGTGTGGGTCGAAGGAACTCAACTCGTTCCGTTGTCACTGACCACTATTGGCCCTGCGTGTGTCTGCCTGTGGTGTTGTTTCCGTGTCTGTTTTATCATTCATTCTTACCTGATGGTTGCTTGTGTTGCAATTGAAACGTCGTATTCTATTATTATTTTATTTGATTTTCTATGTGACTTTACGGATAAGAACCAAAGAGTAATTATTAGCTGTCGTTGAACTGTCTAGGTGATTAATTAAATAACGTCGTGCACAACCACTCTGACAATGAGGGCTCCGAGTGACTGCCCGGTGCGTGTCTAAGAGGGTGATGTCAGCCTCCTTAAGTAGATGTTGATTGAGAGGCTCTCTTATTAATCCTAGTCTCTTTAGTTAACACTGTGGTGTCCTATACCCGTATGTATTTTTAAGAGCACAATGCACAAAGGAATAGCAATTTCAGTAAGTTCTGACTGCATAATTTTGACAATAAAATTTTGTGTGCTGGAATGCGTGAGCTCTCGGTGTTCCACTTTCCATGCTGCTATGCCCACATTGGTCCAAAGTGTGCTTTGTCGCCTGCCTATTTTACACCATGCATTGCTCATTTGGTACGTTACTTTGCATGTGCCAGAAAAAGTCGGCACTGCTCGCGTTAGTGTTGATCCATTGGGTTGAGAACCCTGGGAATGTGGCGCACACAGAGCCCATGTCCTCAACGCTGGATGGAGATGTCCTTGCCGAGTAGCGTCGAAGCAGCCTTTAAAAGCTCCGTCCGCTGGTTAATTTTTACCCGGACAGCGATATTCACCAAGGTCATTGCTCGAAAATCGCTGTGCTGCATGTGTTACTATTTCAGAAGAGAAAAAAATGGTGGTTTTAGTGAGGCTTTTGACAGCCCATGGGTGTTGACTAAAATCAAATGTGGACAATGTGCTCATTCCAGCAGGAAATCGCATCCCTGCCATCGTCTGATGTTGCCTTAGACACAATCGCAGGGAATCAGATTTCCCACGCACCTCCGATTTTAGCACGGTTGGCTGTGTACAGTGCGAAAGAAGTTCAACATGCATACCAAACGGATAGCACTTTAGGGCTTGTCAGTCCTTGCCCTCCTGCGTCGCTTTGTAAAAAAATATCTGCCCGCCAACCTGTCTTGACCACTGCTCCTGCGTCCTTTGGCACGTGCTTACAGTCGGTGGGCGACGCCATGGCTGACGAGCAAACGCAGAGCTGGTTGGCGGAGGACCTCCCTGCACAGGAGGCGGTGGGCATCGATAGCTTCTCGGCACATCCCTGGACTGGCGAACCCCAGGCAACCGTGCTTAATGACTCCGATGCGGGTGACGATGGGAAGGACCATGTCGTCGAGGAAGTGACGAAGGGCGTGGCCAACATGGAGGCCCTGGAAGAATCGCCGACGAGCCTGCAGGAGGCCGCCACGTCTGATTCTTCTCTGCAGGACGAGCAAGTAAGGCATTCGCTGATGGCGTGCCACCGCTAACCAATGGACGTTGAGGAATGTTTGGGCGGCATGGAAAAATAAAATTCCTCCTTGGGCATGCATTGTGGAATGTAACTTTATATATACCCTCCTCACAAATCTGTGTGCTTGGACTGACTTTCGATTTACTTAATTCGACTGTCATTGTTCACTTTATGACTTTTGTGTACTCCTTTTATGACGTGCAGCCAGTGATGCTGCTTTGATTTATCTGGTGCATTTGGTGTCTGCTATGTGTAGCGTCATCTTAACACGTGGTTGATGTTCCATTTAAAATTTGGTGCCTGCTTTGGCAGAGTAATCCAAAAAAACTTAAACATTTGGTTCGAATGGATTTAATTTAATAATGCATGTGCTTCTGGATCTTTGTCGTGCTTTATCACTGAAATAGCTTTATTCTTTAGTTAATAATAGCATTTACATTTATAATCCTTGTCCATTGTTTTTATTTAAATGAATACAATTCAATTGTGTATTCATAGCATCTGTACTAAACTGTAATTGTTAAGTACATTAATATTAAGTAACGTTTCCAAGGGTGCTCAAAAAACATTTGTGGGGGACGTCCCCGTGCATGCATTCCATCGGTAGTACTGCTTTACAAACCCGGCGGCCTGAGCTTCAGTCCTGGCCATGGGTAACATTGGCGACGAATATCTTAACTGATCCTGGGCCTTCCCCTATGCCAGCTCTGCCTTAAATGAGTATCTCACTACAGGATATAAACATTAACAATGGGGGGGACAAAGGCAGCTGGGCCTATTTCTGGCATCCCCACACCCTTGTGTGCTGTTCAAGCCTTCATAAGTACTCTTAACAGTTCTTCCCCCAATCGCCTATTATGGTTACACGAAATCTTTGTCTTTGTTCCATCTTCCCCGTGTCCATTTCAGCAGCCATATGGAGCAAACGAGGGAGAGGATGATGAGGGAGAGGATGACTCCACCGCGGCCTGCGTTAACGGTGTGGGGAACCCAGAGACGTCATCACACGACGACCCAGAGGTCGCCGAGGAAAGAGGTGTGTGTGTGTGTGTGAGCGCGCGATGACATCGGGTCCTCTCCCACTGGTGGCCTTGATTCATTGATGTTACTGCATTGAGTTTGGTATGCCCTTTCATATGGCAGTCCATTGTGCAGTCAAGTTGTATTGTTTATTTTGACATACGGAGGCTATAGTGACCAATATCCATATAACAGGTTTTTTTTGTTTAGATCGCGTAAAATATAAATGTGTCGTTAAACCCGCCACCACCCGACACCGCCAACTAGTAAGGGTTTGTCACGTAAACGGAGCATGCCAAATCCGTTACTAGTCCAGCACGCCGGTGTGTTGGAGAGCCAAGCCACATTTACAATCTTGTATTACTTTTGACTTGAACTACACAGTTAAATACTTGTTCCTTTGTACTCCAGCCCTTTGACCAATCCTCAAGAATGACCAATGTTGTGTTGTGGATCTCAGAAGACAAGCAGAAGAAGGTTTTAGCCTGGATAGTGCTTGGATGGCAACCATCCAAGCGGCAGGGTTCTCGGCTGCTGTAGGGGGGGGGGCTGCGTTGTAGGCAACCGAGGACTGGCGAAATCCGTACTTGTACTTATTTGACATTAATCCTCTACTGTTTTATCCTAGTAATATGGATGTTCTATGTCTGCTTATTGGTTTATATACCTTAATTGCAATTGGTCTAAACATAATCTGCCTGAGTTGCACTGCAAGGAAATTATAATTTCGACATTGGTTTATGTTTATGCTTTTTTCGAGTTCCTGGTTTGCTAATTGGTTTTCTGCCACTTTCTGTTTAATTGCTGAGATTTGTTGAATGTTTTTGCTTTAATTTTGGTGCCCCAGACTGCTTTTGCAAATTGAGAATCCTGGTATCTTGTCGACTCGCCTGGTGAAGCGAATGAAACTTGTCTGCTCTTCGCCGTCACAACCCCCACTGACCAGTATCGTGAAATGTAGTCCAATTACCCCCACGATCTGCACCGTGTAAGGAGCCCTCATCCAGCAGTGGATTAACAAGAGATGTATATGTACATGCTCTATGCAGTTTATTGCCTGAGCAGACCACTCAAGTGAAATGCAAACAGTTATGTTTTAGCTTGCTCATTGCAACTTTCACACTCTAGGTTGGTGTAACCTAAATGCCAAGACATTTACATGAAAACATTTACAGTTAATTCTGTGCGCCACAAGGCTGTTGCACAATTTTACAAGGAAAACTAGAACTCCTTTTTATAACCCATGGCTTCTGCAGTAAAGGGTATCATAGCAGCAGCAGCAGCTTGCAGTTACATCTGTTGAGCCCACTGGTATAACCAGGGTGTGGTTGCTACATTTCACCCCCGTGTTTTGGGGGTCCTCAGGTGAACAGTTGTAGGCTCTGGTGAGTTAACTCATCCGCTGGAGAGTCCTCTTGAGGCGTGCCCCATCACGATTCGCATTTCTGGCATTCTGTGGCTCTTAGGGGGCCTTTGTGGCCAGCCTCATGCATTCACGCCCGTCAGGTGACTGGTATTGGGCAAGCATTGGCTTATGCTGTAAGAGTTTTCTTGTTTGCTTTCCATTTGTGGACATGAGCTGTGAAAGTGTTTTGTGAGTATTCACTTTGTCCCTAGGTAAACTAAGTTGTCGTGAATTTGTTCCGTTTTATATTTTTCTTAGAGTGATGGAATTGAAGTATATCATAGGCTGTGCCTAATTGTGCTGTTAAAAATTGCTGCAATTTTGTATTTCATTGCAAAAGAATCTGCAGATTAAATTGTAATTATTGCCACCATACTGCAAGGTGACTCACAGCACTGGCTGTGACTTTTGTCAGATTCACTTTTAAACGAACATTATAGGACCATGGGTGCCCACATGCATAGCCAGTGCGAGACTTGATTTCCTTGCCCATGCATCTACTCCTTGCTTCATGTTTCTTCGTGTGTACGTGTCTAACATGCTGCTTGTTTCATTGTCTAAACCGTACTTGCATTTCGTTGCAGAAGATTCTGTCGGAGATAATCCCACTGCACTGGAAGGTGAAACGCACACAATATCACTTGGGCATTTGGTTTGACTTGAATTCGGAGTTTTAAACGCACCTTTGTGTTTATAAACACCGGGAACGAGTGCCTGTACGTGTCTAGCACAATAATAAGCACTTGCCCCAACAGCCTGTGTAGGCTACGTAGGTGGTTGTGGGGGTGTGATCTTTGTCTAAACCACGCACACCTGCACGCTGTTGCGTCTTGCAGAAGAGAAACTGGCGCTGCAAGAAGCTACGAGCCTCTTGAAATTGCCGTTGGAAAAAGATCTGGGCCCCTTGATGACGCCAACCAGCATGGTGGCAGAGCTGAGTAGTCCGGCTGGCGCTGAAGCAGCTTCGCAAGACAATTTGCTGCATGCCGGAACCGGAGGTAAGGGGGAGGCTTGTGCAGAATTCTACCTGGGTCTATTTTTTGTGTAAGCATTTTTTATCATCTTCCAAAAACCCCAAATACAGTGGGAATATCAAAAGGAGGAGACTTACAATGTGCAACGTTATAATAGGCCAAATATGGTGTATCCTGAAACAATTGGAGAACTGAGCAAAGGCATCCAGGCTTGCCGGCCGACCACGGTAGAGGTAACGATTAGTACCTCTGTTTTTTAATGAGGAGCCAACATTTTACTCAACCGCCCTTATCAGAAGCTTCTTCAGTCAAGTCTACTCGGCTAAGAAATTGACTTTTCAATTTGGTTATCTCAACGATAGTCACTAATTCGATTTACAATTGAAAGTCCATTTCTTTCTGATAAGAGCTGTTGAGGTAAAATATTCGTTCCTCATTTAAAGAAACCCATTCTTACCCAGAGTTTACTTCTCATTGTATCTCCGGGCAGGAATGTAACAAAGAAAACAGGAAATGTGTCATCGTCTTTCTAATAGAGCAAACGCTGCGTATACTGTTTAGGTGTTCATATGCAGAGAGATGAAGGCGTTTTTAAAAGGACTTGCAGTCGGTGATCTTGTGTATTTGTGTGCGTACACGAGGTGGCAGCCCCACTGGCTTTGTGGTCTTGTCGGATTGGCTGACCGCTTCGAGAGCAGGACAATGTGTGGTGTGCGCTGCACGTGTTTTTCACCGAGGAAAGTTTTTGTAGGAAAGAGCCGTGCGTGTCACTGGTGAGGAAGTCTCCGTGTAACAAATGGCGAACCCGCCGCCAAGTACAGTATTGACCCACGTTGAACCCGAGTGTTGCGGCAGTGTTTTGTCCATATTATTTTTTATATCGCACCGTCTTCTATCTGCTCCAACCAATTAACCGGCCATATTTCCAAACGTGATCTTTTCACGTGTTTTTAAAGCAGTTTGTCCAATAACCTTAATGGTGCATGGTATAACTATAATTTTCAATGTATGTTCACATATCGGACCTTTTTCACATCCCATCTCTATACCCAAGGCATAGTGGAACACCATTGATTGTACTAGATGTAAAATGTACGCGAGGCAAAAAAGCATATGGATTGTAGATTAAATTTCATCCCAACGCTTTTTCTTTCCTGGATTGTATTCTAAGGACAAGTCAACGGGAAATGTAATAAACTAAAACAAACCCTTAAATAAAGGATCCTGTTGATGTGTTCCGTAAGGGTCTTCCACGAGTAAACACGTCCCCTGGTGAGTTAGTGCTGCGCTCTGGGGGATGTTACTCCTGCCCTGACAGGTTCCGTGCAAGGGACGCGTCTTGGATCTGCTCTGATTTACATGTCTGGAGTTTGCCTAAACATTCCTCCAAAGGCCCCCCCCCCCCAACCTCGCCTACATGATGCGAGTTGGTTTCATTGATATTTAAACAAAACTTTTTATTTTACCAGGTAAGGCCCACTGAGCGACCTGGCCATAAATGATAACTCGACAAAATGGCTTGTAATGTGAACATTTATAGCAGCCAAATACTCCAAATGCATGTTTTGAAATGTGGAGGGAAAAACCGCAGTCCCCGGAGTAAAATCCACACGAACACCGCATGGAAACTCCAAATATACAGCGGGCGTGTCTGGATCGAACTCAAGACCTTCTGTATACCAGGCGAGGGTAGTTAAGATCTGACCACCGTAGCATCCAGTGGCGAGAAGTAACATGTTGCCTGTGTTTTGTAATAGACTCTACATGTAAATTCTCCAGCTGCATACTGAGTATCAAGTGCTCTGCTTTGAACCCTGCAAACCTGAGTTTGTTTCTTGGCCACTGCAAACTTGGGTGGTAAGTAATTGTCAGAACCGATTCTAGGCACCCGCTCGGGCAAACCTGCACCGACTGGTATGGTCTGACAATCCCCATGAGAACACAATTTGAAGAGGCCTTCATCCAGCAGAAAATGTACTAAGGCTGAAAATTGTTGCTATATTGAGGGAGTTTAAAGTCATTTCAGTGCATGGTCGTAATCTTGATAAAATTTTAGATAATTACAGTAGTGGTCTTGAATCTTCTAATGAGTTGGAGAGAGTATAGTAGCAATTAATCCAGCATTTGTTCAAAGTCAATCGTCATTGCTCCTATCCTACTTTGCATTACCAGTGTTTAGCAGTTGCATTGAAAATAAGCCAGTGAGTGCTTTTTAATATATCACCCTTATAAATGTTTTGTTCGCCCCTACGCGCAAAGGTGTAATCAATGTGGCTGACTGAGGCGTTGGTGTAGAAGTGACGTGGTTCTGGGTGTGAATGGGAGTGTGTGGTGTGCACTGTGTTATTGCTGCCGCGGGGACAGGATGGCGGAAGAAGTTTTCGATTTTTCTCCTGCTGACGGGGAGAGAGTCATGGTCACGGTACCGAGGCCCATTGATAGTCCAGCCCCCATTGTCAAGTTGTTGTTTCACAGCTGTTGGTTTGGCGTTGCCCACCATGGACAGATTTAGTGTTGAAAACCTGCTTCCGTAATTGTAGTCTTTCTCTATAGTTCTTGGTTCACGTTTATATGAAATTTAGCTCCGCTGAATATATGGCACTGACAAAAGTATAAGTTAGGGCTTCCTGCCATTCATACACAAGGTGGTTTCATTGAATTTGAAACTGTTTACTCAATTGGGATTGCCCCCAACCGTCAGACTAATCCCCGCTTGCAGGCCAGGAGCTGTGAATCGCGTGCCCACGGCACGGCTCCCATCGGGGTCGCATTTAAAATGTTTGCGAGGCAAGTCACGAGTTGTCGAGCGCACCGAGATGGACCGCTGTATTGGGTGCTTAAGAACAAATCATATTTGTTACTCCATAACTCGATGAGGTGTTTTGTTTGTTTGTTTTTTACAGAAAACCTTGGGCTTGGGCACGACATGGAAACTGGACCTAGTCCCTTGAATGCTGCGGAGGAAGTATTGCTGGAGAGCGGCGCCCTCTTTGAGAGTGCTGCCACGGACAGTCCCTGCTCCATTGAGAGCCCAATTCACCAGGATGGTACTTTACCCGTTGAGAGTGCCCCTCTGGAGAGTCCGCACAGCGACGTGGAGTCACCGTTGACCCCTGCGGAATTGGAGAGTCACGGTTTGGTGCAAGAAGCGGCGGATGTGTCGCAAGAAGAGCCGCTCGGCCATCACGAGGAGCCCCAACCAGCTTGCGCATCGGAAGGTGAATCCTCAAATCTCACAACGCGGACTGGAATTTAGTTTATGAAAAAAAGTGTGACGTCAAGTCCATGACTGATTTGTCTTCTGTGTGGTGGGGACTTGTTGTCGATTGAGTGGGACAGCTTCAGATGTAGCCTGGTGAATCTTAAATGCTGGCAATGAACGATCGAAGCGGGCACTGCCGTACTATGGTCCATGCCTGTATTTGTGTTCCGTACGAAGGAAGCTTTAAGTCAAGACGTTAGTCACAGAATCCTCTTTGTTATTGCCGAAGATGCCACAGCGGCCAAGCTGGTGGAGCCCGCGGCGGACCGGGTGGAGCCCACAGAGCTGGAGGCTGACCGAGAGGAGGAGCAGCTGGTGCCCAGTGTGGCATTCGTCTCGGAAGTGGAGCCCGTGCCGGAGCTCGCAATTTGTCCACGTAAAGTCCTCGGCGCGAACACTTCCATTCCTCTTGCACCACTGTTAGTTTCTGTTTTGGTCAATTTGGTGCCTAAAAAAATACTCGTCACATCGATGATAATCTCACGTTATACCTGGCTGACACGGATGTAGCTGGCACACGCTCCGACTCTAACCGTTTCAGTCTTAGTCGTAGGGTGTTGACGGTGAGCGAGCCGGTTAGTTCGATTCCCGTATTGGCCTCCTGTCTCCACAGCAGACGAGCGGCTGCTGGGGGACCTGGCGTTCGAGCTGACGCCGCCAGCAACTCCGCAGCAGGCAGAGGGCTGCGTTTTTGCGCAGCCGAGCTGCACGGGGACCTCCGGTGAGGAGGGCGCACTACCGCAGCCGGAACTTGCCACATCGCAGCCTCCAGGTGCGCCCCTCGCAGTTCGCGCTCCGATTTATCATCCAGGAACTTTAGAAAACTTTGCTCTTTTCCTTAAATATTATTTACAGTAGCGTTGTCGGTGTCTTGTCATGTGACCAAGTGACATTTGTCACGGCTGACGGGCGGTTGTGAGCGCCCGTATGTTCAAGAATGCTCCTCCCTAGAAGGTGACGTGGAACGACTCCTGAGATAGTCTCAAGCGACCGCTTGTCCACGCTGCACTTTCCCACATGGCAGCCATTTTTCAATTCTCCGATTAGGAATTTTTCCAAATCTGGACTGAGACCATCAGAGCGCTGTTCTTAAGAACCTGCTTCAAACATGGGAGATTGGAATTATGATTTGAACCTAGGATCGGTGCTCTTTTTCCCTTGGCTGACTAGCCACCTCCGTTATCGTTGTTTTGATGAACTTTTTTCCTTTACGTGTAATGTCGACAGTGGTTGTACCATGGAGGAACCTGGTTTCTACCGTTTTTATAAATGTGGAATTCTCACCATTGGCTCTAGTGTTGCACATGGGAGATGAATACCATTCATCAGGGTCAGCTTGGCTTGTGTATGAATGGCTGGTTGACATTTCTGACCATCCATCTTGTTTAGTGGCATCGTCTCATTGATGTATACGTCACTAAATAACGAGGCTGTCTTTAAGGAAATGTCCATGGGATGCTAACGGATCTTATTGTGTTGTCTGCTCCGATACACCACCAGAACGGGAAGACGGTGCCCATTCCTTGGAGCCTGTACCGGCCGGCGAGCCTCTACCGGCCGGCGAGCCCGCTGTTGAATCCACTCTAAAACCCAAGGTGGGGTGCAATGAAGGGCCAGTGAACACGGTGGCTTTTAGGTTCAAGCATCTGTAGTTAATTGTTTTGTGTTAATGGTGTGTTGTACTTTAAGTGGGAAACTTCAAATCGAATAAAACTTTACTTGTAAGCACAATTCGTGCAAAGAATGCAATACAAAGTGCTTTACAGGACTAACTGAAAGGACTGACGCAATGTAAACAACAATAAGAATGATACATTAAATAATCCACTGTTTTATTTGCATTAAAGTGCTGGAATCGGACCCATGAATATTAAATGAATGAGCTAAAAAAACACTAACCGGTCTTGGCCAAACAGACCAATGCTAAAAAAATAACTCAAATGTTGGTTACACGGCAACATCGCCCCCTATTGTGGAAACTTGCCAACCCCATAAGAACAAGTCTTGGCTCTCTGAAGCTTTCCTGGATAAATGAGTAAAAAAAATCTGTACACCTTTTTAAAAGTGTTGTAGTTTTCCATATCTTGTGGTAATTTAACAGTGTAAAAACGAAACACTTGAATTTAATATGGCATAAAATCCTTTTTGGTTGCAGCAGGACAATTTAAATCTGTGGAGGGGGTAAGATGGGCCGGCCTGTTGAAGGAGTGGGGGTCTTACGAGAGAAAGGGGGAGGGTGCATAGCAATGCCACCAGTCTCTTGGCCCAACGCCAATAGGGCCATGTACACACAACATATTTAGAGGTGTTATTCTTTATTTACATGAGCGTCATGAATGTGCATTATATTGCGAGCGTTTTAAGTCATTGTGATGGGACCTTTCCAATTGCACTCTCTGATGTGCTTCCAGAATAACACTGACAAACCGAAACCCTCCCCCACAGGCAATACTCCTAACTGAGAGACCTAATTCCCAAATACCTGGCATCCGACAACTCTGCTGATGCAGCGCGACGCACCCACGCTGCCTACGTGCGTGGACGGGCCTCTATTTTCACCGGCGCTAAACACGTGCATATGTATGTCCGTGCGTGTGAAGGCCTCTTCGTTGCCTCAGTCCAAAACGATGACCCCAGTGAAGACGAAAGGAGTGGGGCTGGCTTCGTCCAAGCGGCCCGCAGGCACACCGGTCACCAGCACATCCAAGAAGCCCCGACCCGAGGCGGGGGTGGCGTCACCGGCGACAGCGGCTAAACGGTCGCCCCTCGTCACTGCCAAATCTGCCACCGTGGCCAAGGCTTCCCCAACGGCCGGTGCCAATAAGGACCCAAAGGGCAAGGTAATGGAGGAAACTGCAGGGCTGTCGACATTCCATTGTAACGATGAGATTTTTTTTGTCTAAGTTTTGATTTTTTTTCCATAACTTGACTATTTTACATTGTGGCATTTAGAACCAAAGATAGAGTGATGCTTTAGTTACCGTTCCATGCTAATAAATGGACAACCCGAGTTGAATTCCCAGCCATGGCTAACATAAGTGGTGAAGTGCTATCTGAACTATGGACCCCCTCTCTCCTCCAACCTGCACTGACCAGTGTGCTGAGGTAGTCAAATGAACTCCATCACCGAGAAGCCTGCATTAAGCAGTTGGATAATTACCAGTCTACTATTTAATTTGAGTTTTAAGCTGTAATCGTCCAGAGAAAGATGAGGTGTGACATGTGCTGCCTTTAGTGCAGCATGTATCTGCATGGTTAAAGATACTTTTGTGTAGGTTTCTCCTGGCTGTGCTCTACAGCCCTCCAATGTTTTGTTGCGTTGTGCCACGGGCAGTCTGATGTTTCACTTCACATGTTGGAACAAAAAAGTTCATAATAAGGTGCAACCTGAAAACGCATTGGGCTCCCTAAATGTTGCTCTTCTGGCTTGTCACCCTTGAACGAGTGAGGATTTGCTGTTGTCGTCATTGCTGGCTTTTTTCTTCTGCATCCTCCCCCGCCATCCCAGCTGGCGATGGAGGGAAAGGCGGTGCCCAAGCCATTGGAGAAACGCGTCCCGACAACGCGCATCCTCTTCACCACCACAACCGCCGCCACCAAGCCTGCCACGGACACCCCGCCACGGGCTGCCACCGCCAGGATGGCCGCCAAAACTACGACCAGCGTCCTAAAGGCGGCCCCCCCACCATCCTTGGCCACCGCCAAAAGGACTGTCGGTAAGCCTGTAACGAAGATGTTAAAGGTGGCCGTTCGTGAATGCTCGACAAGTTCTGTTCAGAGGCTTGCAACTACATTTCATCCGTCGATCAAAAAATGTATTCTTTTCCTTGTAATGCATGCATATAATTGTGTGTGTGTGTGTGCGACAGTTTCTGAATTGTCAAATGTAAGTTTTGTTTAGGTTGATGGTGAACAAAACTTAAAACAGAACCATTTGAGAGAATGAATTATCTTGCCAAAAGAGACGAACGGATTCTTGAATGGGGAGCCCAAATTGTAACAATCTGTAAAATGGCAAATGGAGGGCTGAATTGTCACGGCAGTCAAGGGCCTGTAGAAATTCTCCTCCGGCAACTGAATGAATGGTGACCGTTTAAAAGTCTATTCTATTTTTTTCTGTTTTATTTGTTGTCCTTGACCTCGTATTACTCTTCAGGCAACACTTTCACATTAAGTAACCTTGTTAATTTGCATGAATCTTGTATAATTAATTCATGATTTAATGCTTACATTGTGCACAATTTATTTTAAACTATGAATCCTCATCATCCCTATTGCCTGTTTTTAATATTCTTATGGCTGTACTAACTTACTATTGTTCTATTCCTTTTTAATATTGTCCTTTGGTGCTGTGGTTTGCTTTTGTCATAAGTCCACACCTCCCTGCTGAGCAATGGGGGCAGGGCTTGTGGTGTCGACCCTGAGCCAGTGGTGAAGATTTCGAACAAATGGCAAGGACCAATTAAACTCGGTGCAACCTTTCACACTGACCCACAGCCACTGGTGTCAAGGGAGAGCCAAAGGGAGAGGAAAAGCTGGCCGAGCCCAAGAAACTGACGAGGCCTTCGGTGAAGCTTTCTGGTGTGTAAAGCGGCTCGCACAACAAACATGTGCATTGCCCATGGTCTTGTGTGTTCCTTGTGTAGAATAGATGATATTGCATCGCCTCGACTGGTGCTCGTTTTGTCCAATTATTTGCGAAACCATGGCAATGTCCAGCGACGTCCATTAGCCATTTCAAGACGGGAGTTCTGGCTTTTTTGTCTTGGTCAACATCTTCCAACTGAATTATATATCCTCTTATTCGGATGCCTGCCACTTGTAACTTTTACATTAAAACGTTGCCATTTCATTTGATAGCTATTTTATAGCCTTTTACCAACCCACTGCTGGATGAAAGCCTCTCCACTCCATGCACATGACGTCATGGTGGTTGACCATATTTCCCCATGCTGGTCGGTGTGGGTCTGTTAAGGAGCGGTCCAGGTCTATTTCTGACATTACTCGCCACTCGTTTTTGCTGTGACCCAGGAATCTAACTGGGCTTTCTGGGTTCACCGTGCAGTGCGCTAAACACGGTTCCACTGCTGCTCATGCCCTATACTGTAACTAACGTTGCTTGGTTTTTGCTCTATCATTGCCCACAGGAGCCCGGCCGAAGGTGGCGTCGACAGCGACGACTACAGACACCAAGGGCCCAGCGCCAGCAGGGGCCAGCAGCATCGCACGCGCCCGACCAGCCACAACCCCCGGCCGCCATGGTCTAGGTATGCACGGAGTACTGGAGTGGTTTCGTTTGATAGCGCAATGATTGGCGCACCATGGCTATTTGCCCGTCTAACCGTTTTTGTTATTTTCAGCCACGGTTACCATAGGTGGTGACTGATATCTGAACTGGTCCAGGGCCTCCCCCCGAGGTCGTACTCCGCATTGAGTAGCTGCCGCGGTGGCTAAACATCAGCTCTGGGGCGATTTTAACGTTGCCAGGTGTGGCGCTAGCCACATCGCTGCATGGTTGGCAGCAGAGGGCAGTGCAACACATGTATTGTTAGAAATGTAATTAGTCCTCCCAAGCCTCTGTTCCCTGCCCTTACCCCATACCAGTGGGGAATTATGGGTGCACAACCCCCACAACAGTGGGGGAGGTGCTCATCCAGCAGTGGACTGACAAAATGGGCTCCACAACTACACACTGAGCAAAGTCAGTTTCTCAGCGAGTCTTAAATGTACACTTATGTCAGGTCTGGCCATCTATGTATGTTAATCTGAGGTGCGGGGGAAGGAAAACAAACTCGACACAAGTAGTTCTAAAGAAATTCGTTTTCAATCTAGATTTAAAAGTGCATAGCTCCAGTGGCTTCCCAATGTCAGAAGGAAGGGTATTCCAGAAGGCCACAGAAGCGCATCCAAAAGCACGTGATGCAGTGACCGTCTTTGTTCAATGGCTAGCCATCTTAGTAGCGGGTGCATAATGGAGCACATTTAACACCCCCTTTCTCTTTACACTTCGACCCCCCCGCCCCCCAGGAGCAACGATGAGCATCAGGAATGCAGTGGTTGCCCCTACGCCCAGTGGTGGCACGGAACGCAAGCCCGCACCATCGTCTGCCACCGCGGCGCGAACTGGACCCCTGGCAAAGGCAACGCCGATGGCAAACAGGACCACGCGGCCCACCACGGCCCCCGAGGCCCGTGCCGCGTCTTCCCGTCCGGGAGTGCCCATCGAGAATGGGAAGCCCAACGCTGTTCCCGGGAGATTGGTCAGTGACAGGATTCGGGGTTGAGGGAGGCGCTGGGGGAAGCTGTTGTGCTTTATATCATTAAAATCATTACGTTGCCATACATAGCAGGCGTTACCAAAAAGATTTACAAAATTCTAAACAAACACACGATCCAGGTCTGATTTGGTACAGTACACAAGATCCGTGATCTGATCCCATTCGTAAAGGATGTCATTCCTGACTTACAGTACCCTGGTGTCTACAAACTGAGTTGCACCTGTGGTGATTGTTATATTGGTGAAACGAAACGACATATCTGACCGCATTTGCGAGCACAAGTCGGATTTGAAGCACGGCAGGACGAATTCTTCGGCTGTAGCTGACCACTTATAATACTGCTGGTTCTCATGACATTGTGTTTTCCGATACCAAGGTACTCTGCAAGCCTCCTGGATACTACCAAAGATTTTTCCATGAAGCCATCCAGATATACAAACATAGACATAACTTCAATCGAGAACATAGATTCAAATTGAGCAATCATTGGAAGGATGTAATTAACCAAGTTAAACTTTATCTACCGCGCAGTTTACTGCTCGACAGCCAGTTAATATTTATTTTCATATCCATATTCCCAGTCTTCTACTCCCAGCTTCACACACTACCATCACCATTACCACACGTTGTTTTTCAGCTTGCGCATTTCTAATTTACCCCCCCCGGCAGCATAACAAAAGGCTGCTTAATCTTAGCTTTCTTATCTACTTCCGCCCCCTGCATCACACAGCTTCAGTTTGAACTCCATACGTTGCCTCCATGCGCCCACCCCGTTCCTCACATCGTTGCCTCCCAGTCCACAGCCTGCCCACACACTCACCATGGCCCCTCCCCTCCTTCCTACCCCGCGACTATATAATTCCTCGTCACAGCCATCTCTTAGACACTTAAGTGGTTGTGCTTTCGCTACGTTGTCCCCACCTGAAGAAGGACGCTTGTGTTGGGCCCGAAACGTCGTGATTTAATTTAGTTTTCCTTTTTACCTATGTGACTTTACCGAAAAAAAAAAAACAGTCTGAATCCTTTCAGTCACGAACGCTTCAAATCTAGAACCAACGAGTAAGAGCTTTATAGCTCATCGGATTCCTCCAATATAAATAAATATTCTGATTGTGGTCACTTGCGCTCGTGCGGAGGGTGAAGGTCACAGTGGTGGGAGATGCTGCCAGGTCTGGCTGCATTAGGGACTCTTCATATTAAATTATGCAGAGAATCTCCGTTCACTTTTGCTAACCGCCCACGACGGTACTATGTCTGTCATGCTCGCATAAATGTTGGCGTTCGGGAATGGTGCTATGAGAATATAGTGGGTCCTCAATAACATGGGCAGATGGGCCATGTCGCACAAATACGTTTTTTAAGGATTCTTAAATTATAAACAGAATTGAAAATTGTACACCCGGATATGAAAACACATGAGCTACAAGCTATAAATGGGCTCAATCTAGTTTTCATGGAAATAATGGCGTTTTGTTAAACATACCGCGGCACCCAACCTTGAATTATCTTGGTATTTCGAGGCCAGTCTACTGTGCTTTTATTACTGGAATAATATTATGATTCAATTACTTGATCTCAATTGAATAAAATGCCCTGTACTTGGTGTAAACGTGGCATTTTGCAGTCCAAGGATGCTTCTGCTCGTGCCCCTGCAAGGACAGGAGTGATGAAGTCCACAACGACTAAAGTGAGTGGCTCTGTAAAGTTGCTGGTTTGTGTGAAGATGCAGTGTGTGTGCATATATATATGTGGGGAGCGGTAGTGCAACGTTAAGCACACTGCGCTACGAATCCGGAAAGCCGAGTTCCACTCTTGTTCATGGCCAACACCAGTGACGATTATCTGAACCTGTCCTAGGTTGACTCGACCTCAAATGAATACCTGGTGTGATGTATTAACATTGCCACTGGGGAAACCAAGGCAGTCATGCGGGGTGTTGACCACCCACCCCCTCGTGTTCTGTGCCAGCCTTCATAGGTGCTTGATAAGAGTACTTGCTCCTAAAGTTTAAGGCTATATACAGGGATCTTGGTATTTGCCTGATATATATACACACACACACTCTTACAGACACGGGCACATCCCCCACGTGTGGGGGTGTAGTAGCTTAGTGGTTAGCTCGCGTGCTAAGAACCCATTGACCCGAGTTCGTTTCACAGCCGTGGCCAACATCTGACCCATTCCTGGACCATCCCCATAGGTCGACTTTGCTTTAAATGAAGTACCTGGTGCGGTGTAAACTTAAGCACTGGGAGACGAAGGCAGTCAGGTGTCGGGTTGGCCACACCACCCCTGTTGGTACACCGTGCTAACAATACGACCTCGCTTAACAGCACTTGCATGAGCATAATGCTCTTGTACGAATCCAAATATAATTGATTGTATTATTAAGTCTGAAAATGTACTTGTCATTAATGATCTGTGTAAACCTAGGTGTTCTGCTTTGGCAGTGGTGAACATATGCATGTGTCAAGATGGGCTATTGCCCGAACGTCACCTTTCCTTTTAAGGCAATGTTTTTGACGTACATGAGGTTTTTTGGTTTTTTTAGATTTGGCAGCCATTTTATTGGATATAAGCATTACCACTGTACAGTAGCTGGCAATGGATTGTCATCCATTATAAATGTTTGATTTTTGTTTTTGCTCAAGGTCACGGTTAAGAAAGTGGAAACTGATGGCACAAAACCGACCCTTGCCACCGAAGTAAGTCCATTGGCAGTTTGTGCCCATCCACTGTTGGATGAAGGCTTCTCCACACAATCGCACCTTTCAGTTCTTCTCGCTTCTGCACCTGAGCTGATCTCATCCGTTCATGCATGGTGATCTCTTGACACCGAAGTGTTCCCTTCTTGGGCTGCCGGTCTGTCGCCAGTCTTTTATTTCTTACTGTGTCTCATCTCGGCCCCTGCATTCACAATCTCTATTGTCCCTCACTACCCCCCCCTCCCTGTGCTCGGTCATGTTTCTGCTCCTTTTCCCTCTTTGCGTCCCTTCATTGGATAAACTCCCACTTCACATCAAATGGGCAACTTCACAAACCATTTTTCATTCCTCACTTAAGACACTTTTTTTTCAAGAGCGTATCCCTCTCCTTCCTGTCCGCATCCTTAACCATCCTCCAACCTTACTAACTTCGTCCCTCCCTTTCCCTATAATCACCCTCCCTTGCCATCCCTTCCCCTCTCCAACACTCAACCCCATCAGCCAATATTAATGTACAATTTATAATTCTTGTAACGCACCTTAATAAAAGTGCTATTTAAAATCCTAAGATCATATCCACTGGCCATCCCTCTACAAGTGGTGTCCTGTCTAAGGCGGTCGACGTAAAATTCAGTTTGCTAAACTAAATCTGTTGTGCACATTGTGAATTTTAGCAGTTGAAATGTGATTTTTACGAATATCTTAATTTTACGGCCACATTATTGATTGGTGTAGCATTTAGGGTGCCTGGTGAAATAACGGACCTTGTGGTTGTGCGTAGGTTAACAAGTCGACTTCGTTGACGGCCACAAAGACGACGATCGTCCGTACCCAGCTTAAAACCGCTGGGAAGGTCGACGTGAAGAATACAAATGTGAGCTTTGGATCTTCTTGCCTTTAAACGCCATTTTTTTTCTGCCCGTCTGTCTGCCTACGCGAAGTTGCAGAGGATTTGGCTCGCGAACCGTGGGGTTTTCGTTTAAAAAAAACAGTAGCCCAGGTACCACGCCATGAGCCCCGTGGTGAGCCAGCACTATTCCATTTTCGCATCCATCAACTTTGAAGTAGTTAAATTAACAATTGTGCAACATTTAATATTTATTTCCTTACGCTGCTCAGTGCGTGCTAAAGCACGCATTTGCGCATTGGTGACAAAGCTGACCGGGGGTTGCCCCTAGCAACGCACAGGCGTTCGCTGTGAGGGGGGGGGAAATTATCTTTCGCTTTAAAAATGCAAAAAATTCAACACAACGCTGAGGTTAATTTTTCAGTGTCATGTCCTCTTCTCCCCCCCCACCCCAGTGTGCACTTTACTACTATAGGGTCAGTAGATACTAATCTTATAGCGCTTGGATACAATTATTGTACAGTAGGTGGGGGTAGCGGCTCAGCCTGCCAAAGTGCCACCTCGGCTGGCTGGGCAATCTAGGCGAGGCCGGGGGTTCTGCACGGGGGACGAGGCTTCACGACGGCACTCTGTCAAATTAGTAGTTTGTGCTATAGAGTCTATATACTGCTATAGAGTTGGCATGTACTACTGTCGTGATAGCAGGTACCACCACAGTCGGTATGCACTGCTATCGAGTTGGTAGATACTAAAACAGTCAGTATATACCACTATGGTCAGTAGATACTAAAACAGTCAGTAGATACTACTACAGAGTGAGGTAGATACTGCTATAGAATTAGTAGTTACTACTGTAGTCGGTGGATACTACTATATAGTTAGTAGTTGCTACTGTAGGGCCAGTAGATACTTCTATGGTCAATAGTTACTACAGTCGGTAAATACTACTAAACAGACACTACTGTACAGTCGGTAGATACAACTACGGAGTCAATAGATACTACTTTGTTGTATGTATATATACCTACGTGGGGGTAAAAATATCTTTTCGAGGGGGGGGGGTCGACTATTTTCGTTAACCTTTTATATCAACCATTTACCCCCTACTTTCTATAACTTTTTTGACTTCTGCAAGCCTCTTATAATTTTGTAGGTGGAGAAATGGACAAACGGCCCACCGGGGTTTCACAATTGCTTAGTATCTGTGTATGTATATGTAATGTTTTTAAGAGAAGTTTTCAAATATATTTTTTGCCCGGGCAACACCAGGTACTTTCCGCTAGTCAAGTATTGATAATAACAATGTTGATGACAATTTGGGAGCACAACCAGCCTTTCATCTCGTCAAGTGCGATGAACGACTACAGCAAGATGTGATTTGTTGTCATTATCCATGGAATGCTTCACTGGTCCAGTGATTTGATCATCTGTCATTTGGAGTTGTAATTCAATTAAATAATGTATTACCTACCACCATGAAAAGCTTACGTATATCTTGCCAAAATGTGTAGTCTAATAGTCAGGCTGCTTACGCCCCAACTCTTATCATGAGCATGCATTCTCCGAGCCAGCCTACGCATATCCATGAAAATGTAAACGTGCACAACTCTTCACTCATTGTGGTTTTTCAGGAAAATCTAAACCAGTTGTTGCGCAATTGCTGCAGACGAATGAAACGCGGAGCCTTGACCCTCATTGTTTACATCTGACACTGCAGTGGCCAGTGAGATAAATTTTCCTTGGCTTTGTGGCTTTTCCAGGAAACGCTGCCTGATGAGCTTTTAAAAAAACCCCCATGGCCACCGCTATCTCGCACACAGGTGGCCACGACGAACAGGAAGCCGCCATTGGAGAGAAACACCGGAAAACTCGCCCCGAAAACCCCCACTCCTAAGAAATCTGGTGCGTCTCCGTTTTGCTTAAGACGAGGCACTATTAGAATTGCTCGTTTTAGTGTGACTTCTGCAACATTTGTGGTGTGTGTGGCTCAATCTTGCCCTGGTGGAGCTGGCAGTCTATTTCGTTGGACAGTGCTCAGACTTGAAAATTAATACATTGCTTGCATGCGGTCTCAAGAGGTCGGGAAGATGATCAATCTTCCAGTCGTGCTGCACGGTCGGTGAACGAGCACTGCCTGTCGTGTAGTATTAGGTCACAGAATTGGAGCATTAATCTTGATACCTTTGTCAACTACAAATCCAACAAGGAGATTGAAACTGTGGTTTGCACCCAGAAGTTGTTGGTGTTTGCGAGTACCATTTCAGTAAGCGGTTAAAAATTCATCAATTATGCAGATTGTATATAACTAATTTGGGGTGATTGTACCCACGATGGTCAGTGCAGCTGGCGAGATGGGAAGCATTAGGTGCGAAAGCATAAAAACCCAAACTATAGCGATGGATCTTTGCTGCACCGCCCTCTGCTGTCCATCACGTAGCCCTGCGCGTATAATCTCCGTTTTATCGTCTCCTTGAAGTTGGTGGCTCCAAGGCTGAGAACCACAAGCCCAGCCCCATAAAGTCGCCCTCGACCAACGGGCCTTCGGATGACGCCCTGGCGGTCGAAAATGGCAACGTCGCGCAGCAGGGCGGCGGCGACGACGGTGTCGGGGGCCACGGTGGCTCGCCGGTGCGCCAGAACGGGAACGCCCTCTCACCCGGCGTCGAGGAAAACGCCAACGAGCACCACGACGCGCCAACGGCGTGCGAGGTGCCAGCGGCGCGTGTCCCGCGACACGATCGGACTTGAACGACGTCACATTTCGGCGGCTGTCAACGCGCATTTCAAAACTGCTGCGGTGGTCTTTGAAATTTAGTTTATGAATCATTTTGTTTTTCAAGAGCCAAGGATAATGCAGTGGGTACGTCAACAGGAGGGCGAGACTGCATGTAATCATGTGCGATTTGGTATATTAAGTTGCCACACCCTCTGTTGGGGAATGGACTCGAGCACCTGGGCTCGCCCACCCTACCATGGCACGGCCAACGATTGGGGACCAAGTGTTTTTAAGGGGGAGGGAAGGAAATAAGGAAAAGGGGCATGGAGGTAGGGGGGGGGGAATGAAATTATTTTTTTTAAAGAGAAGGATCTGTTTTGTCGGAAAAATAAAATGCCAAGTCAATTGACCGATGGGTACATCTAGAGCTCTTGCACTCGGCAACCTCGTGGCTTTTTATCTAACGGGCCACAACACACTGAGAATCTGCAGTCAAAGCCAGTCTGGGGTTTGTCTCGAGCAAATGCTGCTTTAAAACATTGGTCGATTAACTTAAAAGTAATTGTATAAATGTATAGATCCTTCCCTGTATTTATGAATGTTTTACCCTTTAAACAGCCAAGACGATAAGGAATAATTTCGTGCTGTTTTGTGCCGGGAGCCTTGGCAAAAAAATGCTGCAATGTAAGAGTGCGCAGGCTTGGCTGTCGAGGGCAAACGGGGATAGACCCTGACTGTGATGCATGTTCTCCTCCCTCTCCCACCCCCCACTGGCAGGAGGAAGCGCAGAGTGGAAACCCCCAGTTGGAGGAGCCAATCCACGAACAGCAGCCCCAGCCTGTTGAAGTCGAACAAAACTAATTGCCTTGTAAGTTTTGTTTCGATTTAAAGCTTTCGTGACTGCAGGGATTCATCTTCTTGGTTCTTTCGGTAAAGCCACGTATAATTGAAATAATAAAATAATACAAATAAAATAAGTAAGTTTTGGGTGAATTTCCCCACCACTGCATGATTTGTGCAGGAGTTGGTGGTTCCAACCACTCGGGAAACGTGAGCTGTGGATGGGGAATCGTGCTCTGGAATTCCTCCGCATGGGTGTTCGGCATCCAATTCCTCTTTCCCGTGCATGTCTAGCTTTGGTGCCTAGCAATGGAAAGCACACTTCCAAATGCAAACCAGACTCTGGCTGAACCGTGCACCGGGGTGGACTGTTGATTAGCTGATATTGCAGCTGGGATGTGAGGTGGTGTGGCGTTTGCGGTTAGGTTGCCATTCATCTGCTACTGCTGAAAGAGCAGCGAGGTCTGCATACTTAATTTAGCCAAATGAGTCCTTGGGTCAGCCATGCATGCCAATATTGGGCATTGCCAATAGACATAGAAGGAGCTGTCACTCATCTCATTAGGTGCATTGGCTATGCTGTGCCAGAGGAGTTGGCTCAGCTGGCAGGCGTGAAGTTCAGTTAATTCCTTGCAAGTATGAAGCTTTCAACTTGACAGCTCCTTGATTCTCTTGGGTGTCTCGCTCTATATAGGCCAGTCGAGTGACAGGAGGTGTATACATTGGGCAAACCCAGACCCCTGTTAACATGCTTTGAGATGGGACCTAACCATGCCCTTTGCAATATAATTCATTGCATTGTTTTTAACAGGGGGGAGAGGACTAGTGTTTTTTGTCCAAATCAGAATATGTACTTTTACTGGATGAATCCAATGAGCTATAAAGCTTTTTCACAGATGTCCAGTAGGGGTGTGTTAGAATGTTACAACAACAAACGGTACAAAAATACGATAGGAGTGCAAAGTATAAGAAAGGTAAGCAAGTCACAAATAAAACTTGAACTGTTTTACCAGGTAAAGCCCACCGCTATTAGCTTTTTCAGAAGCGACCTCGCCACAAATGATGGGTCAACGAAGTGGCTTGTGGAAATTTATAGCAGACAAATCAAAAAAATTTGAATGCATTTTTCTAAATGGTGGAGGGGAAAAACCAGAGGACGCGGAGGAAATAAATCCACGCGACCACGGGGAGAACATGCCACTTCAAATACACAGGCGTCAGGGTCTGGATCAAACTCCCATCCTGCAAACCAGGTGAGGGAGAGAACATCATGCCACTGTGGTCACCTTTAAATAAAAACAATTAAGTTTATAGTTTATCATCACCAACAGTGAAGGACTGCTGCTCCCAGAAATGTGTGCACCCAGCAGCCTTTGTAAAGGGGACTGTATGGGAAGAAGCTCTTTCACAAAATTTCCAGATTATCCCTTTGCAAATTAACTTTTTGATGTAAGTTTGAATGTCTTGTATGTAGCTGGTTGAACCTTTTCTCAGACCTAATGATCACGAGGCATTTCGGTGCTGCAAAATAGATAGTTTTTTTCTCCAAAAAAGCCACTGTTTTAAGTTCAGGAAAGTCGTTGTAAATGTGATTTTGCTTCAATGAATAGACTTGGTTAAGCTTTATTACAGTTGCCCCTTCTGCCAGCAGAGGGCGGCAGCTTTATTTTGACAAATTATGATTTAAGCCCGCTCAGTCTAAATTCAATTCGTTTTATTGAAGGTGAAGTTTTTGTCAATGTAACGAGTTAATTTGTCAGGAATGATGAGTTAAGTGGTGTATATATTTATTTTTATGGCTTTGGCCTCAAACGGTTGTTATGTTTGTGTGATCTTCAAATTTGTCACAACACTGGCAGCACAATGTTATTTGCTTTTCTTGCAATTCAGTTTTATTTATAACGCATTTTAAATATCTCGACATTCAACCATAGAAGAACCTTGTGCAGTGATGGAAAGTCTTCGTCAATGTATTGGTCCAGGGACTCGGGCAATGTTGTAGCTAAGTGAACAGTTACCATTTTTATTGCAAGGCCCAGTCTTTCCATGCCTTGGTGGTCACTGTCAAGTTACGATGTAACCCAAACAAACACATTATTCCGTGCTATGTCGGCACTGGTGCACAAGCGCACAACTGGACACATTCGTCACTAACGCCTCCCACAAGGATAAAATGTACAATAGCTGCCTTGGGCTATGGCCCACCTTCATAGCGGAGATAAAAATGTCCCCTGGTTGTAGATACCAAGGCTTTGTGTCCAAGGCTGTCCGATAAGTTTGGCGATTATACTAAGACTTTAAAGCATTTGTGGTAGAGCATGTGATAATGTAGTGACATCACTGTCAAGTTCAGTGCAATGTGTCAATGCGATGATGCCACGAGAGTGAATTTAAAGGTTTTTTTTTTATTATTAATGCTTCCAACGCATGTCTGGATAGCGCAGAATACACAGCCGAGTTGTGTATCTACTAGATTACAAGCCATTTCCGTTCAGTAAAATAGTGTTTTTTCTTCATGATGCCATAAATAATTGAAAATGTAAGGTTTTGGGTGGCTGGAATGACCTATTCCCTAATAGCCTGTTTTTTTAAACGAAATCATTCTTAGTAATGTAACTTTAATGTGCCTCGATTTCCTGTGCAAATCAGATCTTAACGGGAGGACCCCATGCAGCTTCACTCTATCAGATAGAGGTCCGAGCGCGTGCAAAAATTATGCTACCGAAAGGAAAAACTGCCAACTAATATTGGGATCTCGACATGCAACCTTTTACTTATTTCACTTGTTTACATCTCCACGGCTACAATCCATCACTTTGTTCCAGAGAGTAACCATGACTCGCGAGGAAGAACATTCGATAACGGGGATGACTTGGTGGCTTGGAGGTCAAGCGCAGCCTGTCAGGGTTCCGTGCCCACACGCCAACGAGCCTCGGGGCTGGGGCTGCCTCGGGTTCACAATGAACGCTGCCCTCGGCGCCCGACCCGTTCTCGCGGGCATCCACATTCATTTTGTCGTCCCCCCCCCGTCCTGGATGACGGAACTAAACATTGAGCCAAATATTTTGTGGTGGAAACTTGATTAGATTGCCTCTGCACTGCACTCCGAGAAGATGGCAGAAGCCACGGGGGGCATGGAGGTAATTGCGGGAGTCCGCACAGACGGACATTAGGTTTTGTGGGTTTGAGTTTCATCTCGCAGCTGAGGGAAACCGTCTCTTTTGTAAAATTGTTGGGTAAAAAGTTGCCGTAAAAATGTACTGCTCCAATTCTTTTTTATGTGCATTGCTAATTCGTCATTAGTCTCATCTTATTGGATTGTGAGTAGCCAAAAATTACCCTCCTAAAGGACCACTGTAGAACTCCCTTGAGTGGAAGTCCCTTTGCCAGCATTGGCGTGAGCAAGCAATTTCTGGGTTGCACCTTTGACCTGTTAGTTTAGGCGTTTAACCAACTAGTTCTGATCGCTTTAAATTGAGCATTTGATAATTTTTAAAAGTGGAAGACTTCCATCCGGCCTCCATGGTGCTGCAAACTGGCCATGGTGTACACCCAACAGGACGGTGACTCCCAGTGGTGGTGATGTAATCTAACCCCTCCCACCTGGACCTTGAGTCCAGCCCTGTCCTAAATTTTTAAATTATTTGCTAATTTATGTCACTTTTTGATGCATTTGAGACAATTGATTTAATCAATTGTTGATGGGTGCAGCTCTGGAACTAGTTTTGGGGTTGCAGGAGGTAAAAAAAAAAGTGGTTTAGTCCATGTAGTGCATGTTCCCAGCGTGCAAAAGAACAGTGAAGCTGTGTGTGGATGAACGGGTAATTGAGTGAATTCCGTTTTTCAGGTGGAGTCGACGCGACCAGGGCCCTTGAATCGGATGTCGCGCTCGGAAGACACTTCAGCACGACGGTGGAGCTTACTCAACAATATCGCGATGCCGATAAACGCAAGGGCGTTGTCATTTGCTGCTTTATACCCCCTCACGTAATATCATATTTCACCACAATATTGAAAGTATGGCCATGGACGCTAATTTATTTACCTGTTAATGGTCTTCAAGGTGGGATCATCACCTGGCTTTTACATCGTGCAGGTTCTGCCCGCTTTCCTCCTGCAAGGAGGTTGGTGGCATCAATGCCGTTTCTAATTGTGTCAAACCTTTAATGTTATTAATCCTTGGTTAAGGCGGAGTAGATGTTAGATATGAGTGAAATTTAATAATACCATTTTTAGTGTTTGGCTCCTTGATAAAAGATTGATTAGCTGGCTCTCGGGCCTATCCATTTATCTATTGAGTATTCCAAATGAATAAGCATGTTTTTTGAAGGTTAATCGTTGTGGTGAAGATTTATGGGAAGGCCGATGGTTTATGGAAGGGATTGCCCATTTACTTTCACAGATGGAAGATGCCTCCCCTAGGCAATTGCGTTTAAGCTGCTTTTGGGTTTGGATGGCAGTGAGCTGACGTGGGGCAGCTTTTTATTTGTAAAGGTTCCTTTTGAAGGGGGGGGATGTGGTGGTATTTGAGTGCGGTAGAAGTGGTTGGCGATACGCTTGCGATGAGGCCCTTGGTGGTGGTATCCGGAATGTTGAAGTTGGTTTGTGGCAAGTCGTTTTGGAGATGGCTCTTCAGAAAGTTAACTTTGCTTGCTTTTATAATTATGTAAGGGCTCTAATAATTTGAATTATGACTATTTAACAATAAAAGCCTTCAAAACAACTAGCCTCTTAACAAAACAGGTATACACGTCCTATGCAATATGCTTGTCCTTCTAACAGTCTGCTTGTAACATTTTAATCTGAGCTTGTTTCTCTCTCATATAGTTGCCCCTTTTATGTCTCTACTGCCATACTAATGACCCTATGTAGATTATAACAAACATTTTAGTGTTCTTTCCTTGTGCAAAACTTGCTAAATTTGCCAAGCCATGAAATTATTCCAATTGCTAAGCAACCTAGGTTGTGTTGCGTAAAATGTCCCTGCGAGAGTGCATTGCTACAATTTTACTTCACTTAGACCCTTACCAATACTTTTAAGTCCGAGTCTCAAACATTGAATAATACATCAGTATCTACCACGATGAACTTGAGGGTATTCCAAACCAGTGCAAACCTTTATCTTTATTACAATTCGGTACAAATATTCCAGGTGTCTGCACAGGAGGTCTTCACGTTGGTTCTTGTAGGATGCCTTGCCTCCTGTCGACGACGAAGATGATGTTTACAAGTGTGGTAATTTCTCCCACTCGTTCTCGAGACCAGCGTGCTCTTTATGGATTTGTTTTGCCGACCGCGAGCACGTGCAGGAACCAGCTTTTGGGGGAGCCCTCGTTGAGCCCTTTAGTAAATGTGTGGAGGATCGGTGATTGTAAAGTGAGAGACGTGAAGGCCAACGCGCGTTGCTCCACTGCCCAAGCGAGGCTCTCGCCCAACAGGTGTGATGCGGTTTTGCTTTACGCAGGTAAATGATACACATTCTTTCTTTGTAGGGGTTTGTTTCTCTGCTTGTGAAATTGTTTTCCAAAGTTTAGCAATTTCAGATTTTTTTTACATTGAATTCTGGCTTTCAGTTAATTTTGAGCATGCAGGATGTTTTTAATCTGAGGTAGACGCCTCCGACGTGAATTGAGACCTTTGTGTGAAACTTTTCAATAAAAAATTATTAAACTGAGCAAATGTTGACATAAGGTGGATAAGACTTTTTTTTACTGATTGTGTGGGAATCCAAGAGATGAAAAAATACAGTTTTGGAGTAGCTGCAGTTTGACTTGTAATGGAGCCTTCTGGACGGATATAAATCATATTTGAATAAAGCTGAATACACATGATTAACTGTTCAGTACTCTGTATTATTCTGCGTTAAAGTGCTAAGATGTAAATTGCTGCCTTTCAAAATAACATTGGAACGCATTCCGAAACTTCACTTCTGCGCTGAAACACTTAAGAGTTAATGCATTGTGGACTGCGTTTGACAAGGCCAGAATATATTAAGTATTTTTAAAAATCGTCTCGTGGAAAATATACAAATCACAGCTTGATGCTCTAAAACTGGCATTACAAAAACCGTATTCTAGTGGCAAAATGATTTTTGGTCGACGGGAGTGATTCTAAAACATCGGTGGTACCCACCAGCTCAAGGAAACCGAGTATTCCACGGACTTGATGTTGAGGCCGAATGCATGGTTGTTGAACAGAAATCATCTGCTTTTGTGGCGAACACTTTGGAGAGAGCATATTGATTTTCAAACAGTTGCCAAAGTTTAAGAATACCCCTTTTTTTAAACCATTAACTTAATCCAATTTGCACTTGTATTTTGTAAAGTTATAGTTTGCAATAAAGTTCACTAATACGACGCACTTTGCTCTCCTGGTTTTGTTTAGCCTTCGTTTTAAATGTGAAGTTAAGTCTTTCCTGCAGTTACATATATGGAACGCTTAATAACCTGTAAATATGCTTGAGGCTTTTATATTCGCGCTCGTACATTTGGCGTTTCACAAGTCCTGTCCCATGCAGCCCCTGATGCGAATGTGTTACTCTGTTCATGCTGCGGTGACTTGGCAAGTACATGTTAAGTCCTTTACTCCTTAACGTTGGTTGTGATCAGTCTTGGCAGGGTTTCATGAAAGTCTTTGTAAGCACCCACCACCTTGCTCGTTTCGAGTTTCCTATGCTGTCAACGGAAATCCGGCCAAGTGGCCTACTCCAGAAGCTATGCAGGTCCTCTCTTCCCATGACCAGGTTGTATAATCGCTGTGCGTGATCCAAGAATTGGTGCCTTTGCCAGAGGTAAAATTGTGCTTGAACTTGGTGGTGGGGGTGAAAATTTGAACCTAATCTGCGTTCCGGCAAAATAATCTGGGACGCGTAGCAGCAGCTGCAGCAGCAGCAGGTGATGTGGGCCACCTGACATAGCTGACTGCACGGCGCGGTGACATCGCGTGCAGAACCCGCCCGGGGACGTTTGCCACCCATGGCTACAAAAGCCCCGTCAGAACCGAGGGTTGAAGAGCACGCAATCCACCACGTGGTGTGGCCTCGGCTACGTTGTTAAAGTCGATGTATGGCAACCTAAATATTACATTTTACATGTTCCTGCAATTTGTAATATACATAGGTAGTGTGCAAGTCCGAGAAATTGTGCGTTGCCAAAAGTAATCTTAAATAAGTTAATTTGGTGCGCAAAGTAATATAAGCAAAACTGGGTTAAATAACGAGGTTGGTGTAGAATGTGGTATCGTTAAGAGGTGTAAAAGATAGACAAACTGCTCGTACAATTTAAAGAAGTTGTGCAGCAATGTTCCTAAGAATTGAGACCAACGCAGGGAGTTCCTATCAACGGGTACCCAAATATGAATGGGAGCATAGATTGGGGAAATTGCTATTAGCATGAGGTTATAAGTGGAGAGAAGTGTAGCCAGAAAGTCGTGAAACTTTAAGAAGCTTTGAGAAGACTGACTTTTGACAAGTTAAGTAGAACTGGGAGCTCGAGGATGATGGCTCCAGAATTTCAACCTGAGCAAGGCCAGTAAGTCGACATCACAGATGGCTCGAGGGAGTTCCAAATTGGAGGTAGGCGAGTCGAAAATGACCTCCCACCGAAGGAAGAGCCCTTGGTTTCGAAAAAGGGACTGCTTCGAGGGGAGTCATGAGATGGGAGTAACCGAAGAGGTGTTGTGTGGGGGGGGGGCAAGCCCGTGGAGGATGTTGGATTGGGAGCCAGTGGGGGGGGGGGGGGTGACGTGGTCTCGGTTATGATTGCTGGTTCGCTGCGGCTGATGCAGTAGACCTCTTGGACTGGAATCTACTGAATGGGGCTGGTCTCTATATGGATCGGGACTGGATTGTGAATGGGGCTGGTCTCTACATGGATCGGGACTGGATGGTGAATGGGGCTGACCTCTTGAATGGGCGGCTGGCGCGCTCCGTGTGGTGCTGCATGAATGAGTGAGCGAGCGAGGGGGTCGCCTCGCCTCCATAAAAGCCGCGGCGGCAAATCCGCGCGCTCACTCCGTGGGACGCGCCACGCGAGATCAGGCGCCATGCACACGGGGACACGGGGACAGAGACCGTGAGACGAGGGGGGACAGACAGTGCGACACGGACACGGGGACAGAGACCGTGAGACGCGCGATACAGACACACACACGTGAGACGCGTGACACGGGGACAGACACAGATACACAGACGGTGAGATACCCGCGGGGACAGACGCAGAGTGAGACGGCCAGAGAGTACATGGACAGCCAGAGGTGACATGGGTACTGCTGTCAATAACAGGGAACGGGCTTTGTGACACACAGACACTGATCGAACGGCGATGGTAATGATCATTCATAGGCAGACGGGGAGACACGCGGGCTGACATGAATGCAACTGAAGTAGGAGCTGCAGCAAGCATGCAGGTGCGTTATACACACAGTGCTCGGTTCTATGCACACAGCCTTCATGCTCGCCATGCTATAAAGATATATCGACTGTCGGGGCAAGTGCTGCTTGCGAGTAGCGCCTATAAAGGCCGGCACGGCACACGAGGGGGTGGGTGGGTGGCCAGCACCACTCCCGACCGCCTTTTGTCTCACGAGTGGCGATATGTTCACAGCGCACCAGGTACTCATTTGAGGCTGAGTCAACCTAGAGGAAGCCCAGGATGGGTTCGGATAATCGTCACCGGTGTTGGCCGTGAACGGGAATGAAACTCGGGTCGCCGAGTTCGTAGCACAGCGTAGCGCTCACCGCTACACGACCGCTCCCCATAGCACTCTATACACACACACCACTCGTACGAACGCACATCGCACGCATGTCTCTATACACTGCGCACACACACACACTAATCTACACAAACTACACACTGGATTTGTGCTCCACCCTAGCAATGTACAAAGTGCACGATGCAGGACTGTTTTAGCATAGTAGACTGTTAAGTGTGCACACATGTAAATGAGTTCGAGAGAAGCCCTCTCTGTCATGCGAAGGGTCATTGCCCAAAACGTTGCCTATCTTGTGTCATCTTAAGTTGGTGCGTGGCTCACGAATGTGCCGAGTTTTGTTGCTGTTGTTGGTGCTTGTAAGTCGCTGGTAACCCACGATCTGTACGCGCCAGGCTGGTGTGTGTGTGTCAATATACACGTGGACGATATGCGACGCATGGTGCCGTGTGCACAACGTGATATCTGCCGGTAACCATCAACATTACCACGCTTCCTGCAAACCGTGTCGGGCTTTGCCTTCTGGCTCTTTATCGGCTTTAGCGTCACCCACAGGAGGATGATTGCGACTTGACTCACTGATCCTGGGGATCGTTTGTGTTTCGTGTTTTTGAGTGAGAGTTGGAGCTACAAAGTTGAGCCATAGGCTGGCCCTGCCTCGAGGTGAAACCAATCAACTTCAGCGTCGTGTTTTTTAAACTTAGTTTTCAGATTTTTTTTTTCAACTATAAACTTAGCATAGACTATGCCAAATGTCGGCGATCTCGTCCTTCCAGAACAACATTCGACTTGACGAGGGCTCAATGCATCACTGTGTGTGGCCAGGAGCATTGGGAGTCTGGCGGCAGTGGGAGTGACTCTGAAGCGGCCGCACCCGCAGCGAGAGCTCTATGGATGCGGTGTGCCCGACTCGAACAGACCCGGACTCAATTAAGCCGCGATGCATTTTCCACCAGTCACGCCCCGTGACCAAACGACGCTCAACCAGCGTTATCATTCAGTTGAATCTGCGCGGTGTGGGCTATTTTGATTTACGTAAAGGCGCAGCCCTGCAATGTCTCGCCCACGCCACTGCTGGCGGAAGGGTCCGCCCCGGAGGGAGCTCGAGAGCCCTCGTCAATGGCATTCATCCTCTTCTACGCTGGCCCAAATGAGAGGTTGGAGTACCCACATTGTACCCCACCACACGCTGCCTGGCGATAATACGATTTGAATTACCCATTTATATGTCGGGGTGGAACATCAGCGGGAAGGGTAGATGGGTAGGTGGGTAGTTGGGTTGATGTGTAGGTGGGGATTAAAGAAACCTGCAAACTGTTTCAACTGCCTCCGGGAGATCGAACCGGCGATCCCTGGATCGCAAGTCTCGTGTGCTGAGCGTGACACACGTACGACAGCAGCAGCAACAACAGCAGCCCTTGGGCACCGTGAGGAATGTTGCATTGGCGCAACGGCCGAGGTTCGGGCCCTGGGGGCTTGGAGCGAGATGAATGGCGGCACGAGACGGCTGAGCGTGGCCTCACGTCCGTCGCGGGTCGCCGCTCGGGGTTATTGAACGGCGAGGCGGTGGGACTCCCAATGTCACTCAGTCGTCTCGCACACTTTGCGGTTTCGTTTCTCGTTACCTTGCCGTGTCTACGAGTTTCGCGTCGAGCCGTGACCCGTGTCTTGAGGATAAGGGCCCCTAAGCCGGTGTCATCTGGCATCTTGGCTGTCCACCACCACTGGCTGGTTGCCGCTGATGAGACGCTGCGTGTCCGGGCCGGTCCAGAGTTTTGCTTTTGTTGAATCAATGTTGCTGAGATGATGCACTCACAGGGGACATCGGGTTCATGGATTGTGTAACAAAAAAATGTTTAGTTGTATACGTTGGTTATGTGGAGAGACGGGTGTATGAAGGCGACATTGTCTCATTTTGTGTGCTGTGCCTCCACAAAGGTGAGTAATGCAGACGCGTCGTCAATAATGTAAAAACTTCAATGTTCTTAATTGGCCATCGTTCACACCGTCAACAGGAATAATTTATAAAAGCCAATGCGTAACATTCCTAATTCGGCATCATCGCCAATGCATCATGACCGTTATCATCCATAACCATCACGATTATTAAGCATTTTTAATTAATGTCGTCATCGTTGTCGTTCTCGCCAGCGCTTAAATTCCCGAAGGGGGTTCTCGGAGTCGATTTGGGACCCGGCCACTTCCCTCTCGCTGTGGTTTATTTTCGTTTCACTGAATCGATCTTTTTCATAAATATTTTTACGAGTTGTATTGTAGGAATGTCGGATATTATCACCTTATACTCTCGTGGTAGTGCCTTACACCTGTAATCCTTACTCCAAGCCAGCCTCGGCAGTGATTCGGAAAATATCGAGTGAAGAATTAAGGCCTAAATAACACCAATAATTATTTATAATCAATATCACGGTTAATCATTAATCAGCATCAACATTGTTACATCAACAATTGTCATCGTACATTCATTATCAACATGCATCACCACCACAATCGTCATTTTCAGTTTCTACTGCGTAAGAAGGCTCATTATTATTTTGAGTTGTGCAATGAAAGGATGCGTTTGTATTTTGGGTGGTTTGTGAACAGTCGATATCTTATTTAACCGTTTGGGGAAATTATTAACTTTCCTTATCTCTGCGACGTTTCTATGCGACAGGTGCATACATTCATTTAACATAGTTACGTGCTATTACATCTCTTATTGACTGCTGTGGCCGTGTCTCAAATGGCTCTCACCTGAGCGAATGAACGGAATATCATCCCATCTTCCACACGCGGCTCCAGCTCAATGCGATCGGACCGCGCGCAAAGTCAGAAAAGAGGCCATTCTATCACCGGATATACATCGCGACCCATTGGTAATACCCTCCCTCTCATCACATCTCTGGACTAGCGTGTACGGCACAGCTGTTGCACGTAGGCTCATGTGGGGATACGTGTTGTGCAGTCGAGGGGCAATGCAGCAAAATCGATTCCTGTGCTGTCCTCTGCTCCACCGGCTATGCTCACCGCCTCCATCACCCCGCAGCTTGGTAACATTTGGTCAAATTCTATTCAAGCGTCTGATGGCACGATGTGTTCGGGAGCTAAATGCCAATGTCGAGGTCTGATGGGTACGACCAAAGGGGCTGCAGGAAAGAGAGAGAGAGCTCGTGACGTTTGACAGGTTTCTGTGGTTTACTGTGCTCCGTAGTTTGTGTTGCATGGCCACACTCGTACTCGTGGCTTGTCTTTATTTCCCATTTTATGGAGAAATGCGCAGTGGCCTGTTGATGCTGTTGATGCTTTACACCGGTGCCTTCGAGAAGGGATGCCCAAACCAGGAGGAGGTGCGGGTGATTGTTTCTCGACCGAGGGAGTGTTACGCTTTGGTTCTTTCGGTAAAGTCACGTAGGTAGAAATAAAATAAAATAGCGTTTCGATCGCAACACAAGCAATCTTCATCAGGTGGAAGGGAGTGTTCATTACTCCGGGCGTCTGCCTCGTTCCACTCCGTTCGCCAGCAACGTTCTTAGCGGCTCAGGGTGAGATTCTAGGATGGTGACAGCGCGAGCCTCGAAGGGGAATCGAGACTTGAGTCGACGGGTGATTCGGCCAAAGGCTTTGGACGTACGGCAATACAAGCTGAGATTGTAGTGTCAAAATGGAACGACGTTATTCTGGAGAGAGGGATTTTTTTCAGCGGAATTCTGCAGATCAAAGAAGGCGTTGAGATGATATTGTGGGGAAGTGCACACTAAGAAGATGATTCACAGGGACAGACCGTCACAGGCAAAAGATTAGCGGGGAGGGGGGGGCTGAACATGGGAAGGGGTCTCCGCAGCGTGCATGGCCAGAGAAAATGACATTCTAGACATTGCAAGCAGCATCCAAGCAGGTGCGACCTAATTGAAGGAGGCGACCCGATGACAGATGCTGTGCTGCACGGAATCATGATTTATGCATACGTTGTGCATGCATCACACGTGTACGTTTGGTACAAAATGTGAGATGGAAAAAAAATAGAATTCTTTATACAATGATGTCTCGCCCCGCATTGCGTGTGCATGTATACGCGTGAGCGCATACGATGTGGGTGTAATAACCAGTGCATAATAGACACTCAAGGCGTACCTTACTTGCCTGCAAGGCAACGAGAATTTTGACTCCCCATTAGTTGTGCCTCTGTGCTCGTTCTGGCAGAGGACAGCCCTGCTCTGTGCATTGCTTCAAGGCCGCGCGTCAAAACCCGCAGTCAACCTCCACCCGGTGGGAGGCTGCTCCTTCTCCTCTGCTTCCGACTCCCGGTCTAACACAATCGCTACATGGGCTGTAGCCCGCAATGATGCAGTCGAGGGAAGAAACGGAGTGTCCAAGAAGGACCCCTCCCACTATCCCCCCCCCCGCTCTTCAACAGCCCCAGGCCCCCCTTCTCAAACTCCAGCCCTCTCCGTCCCTGTTCAAGTGCCGAACCAACAAGTCATCACCTTCCTCTGGCTCTCTCTTCTCTATAAGTGACATCTGTTTATGGTGTATGTGTAGTGGGTTCCACGGAGGCACACACTTGAACTTGAAGGCAACACGTTATTCTCACGCCCCAACAGGGTAACTACATCACCGGGTCAGTCAGTAACACGCTGCCTGACCCACGATGCGGAGCGTGAAGACTGAACACCGAGGACCGAAGAGACGCAGCACCGACGGGTTCCATTCCCACAGACAGCCCTGATCGGCTCTCGGGACCTCCCTTCGATGCCCCTCGGCACGTGGCCTGGCTCCGCCCTCGGCAACACCACCTTCTAGATCCGACCAGAAGGTTCTGGGCCACACACCACGTGTCCCTCTCGCCACCTTGTGTCCCCCCTCGCTCCCCTGTCCTGGTCACGTGCCCTCTCGGGCTCACCCAGACTGCCACATCCTCAACTGCCCTCTTCTCTCTCTGACAGTCACCAGAACCATGCCCCCTCGGGCCCCCTTCCATGCCATACGTACCCTGGTGCCAGAGAGGGGTCCTCACACCTCCACTCTTCTGTCAGTAACTGGCGCTAAATGCCGTAGTGGCTCAATATACGTCACTACGTCTCTGTATTGTCTGTATGGTGAACGTCACCGTACGTAGCCAACCGCGCTCATCGGAGGTGTTACCGTGTCTGTGGTGCGCATGTCGCCCTGGTCCTTTGCACCGTCCTGACACTGCTGGGGCAAGCGCCGTTAGCGGGCAGCACTGTGAAGGCCGGCACGGCACACGAGGAGGGGGTGGGTGGCCAGCACCACGTGGTTGTGTTTCTTATCTCAAGATTCGCGCCCTGTTGTCGCTGCATCTGCCTGGCCATCTCCCGTCGCTTTGTTAAGACGGCGTGAGCGTGCGCCCGTGTTTGTGCTTCGCTTTGCTGATGTTGGCGAGCTCTGCCTGTACGCATGTTCGTGTGGTATGTGTCTGTGCTTCGTATGAGTGGCGGCGTGTGTATATTGGTTGTGTATGTATTAGGCCGACTCAGCCTTAAATGAGTACCTGATGCGCTCTGCGAACATCGATACTGGGGAGACAAAGGCGGCCAGGCGTGGTGCTGGCCACCCACCCCCTCGAGTGCCGTTCCTGCCTTCATAGGTGCTCGCAAACAGCACTTACCCCAGCAGCCTGCTAAGGCTACACGGGGGATCTTTGTCTGTATTGTCTGTGTGTGTTGGTGTCGTGGTTGGCGCTGCGCTACGAACCCGGCGAGCCGAGTTCGAATCCCGCTCACGGCCAACACCGTCAGTGACGATTATCTGAACCGGTCCTGGACCTCTCCTAGGTCGACTCAGTCTCAAATGAGTACCTGGTGCGATGTGTATGCAAGCATCGCCACGAGGGAGACAAAGGTGGCTGGGCGTGGTGATGGACTCGAACTTCTTCGTGTGCCGTGCCGGCTAACACCACTTGACCCAACAGTTTACAAGGTTATACAAGGACCTTTGGCAGTGTGTATGTGTGTGAGTGTGCGCATAAGTCTGAGCAATAACAGCGGTAAATATTGCGGTGTGAGCAGGGCTCTGTAATAACAGACGTCAGCGGCTGGATGCTTGTTGTAATAAGGTTATAAATAACATTCGCTTTATTTATTGAGAAAAACACATTCTGTTGCGGCAAATGAATGCAAGAAGCTTTAGTAACAAAAATGTCAGGTGCTCCATACCTTTGTCAGTTCTGAATTTAAAAATGAAAATTCAAAACCAATTATCAACCAGCAGAGGATGCAATGAAGGCTTCCCGACGCGACGGGGTTTCTGACCGGACTTCACCACGCTGGGCAGTGCAAACGTCGACACTGGGGAGACAAAGGCGGCCAGTGTGTGTCGGAACAGTTCGGATCTCACTTGCCACCGGTGTGAATGAGCAGTGGCCAGCAAACCAAACTCGTCGGGTCGTCTGGTTAACAATCGCAGCGAACTAACCACTGTACCACCGCTCCACAGTTTCGATTTTTTGGTGGGAATTCCACATTCCTGTGACGTGACGCGGTCTATCCATAAGATAACGCGCTGTTTTTCACACCGAATGGTGAAGGCGCAGGGATGTGATGCTGACGCCAGCACAGCGATGATGACTACAGTCGATAATGCTCATGGGGTGGTGGTGGTGGTGGCCGAGTTGACCTTGACATGCCGACTCGTTGGTTGTTTCGGTAAAGTCACGTAGATAGAAAATGAACAGATCGCGACGTTTCGATGGCAACACAAGCAACCGTCATCAGGTGTAACAAACACAGCAGCAGAACTGCTGACGTGACTGTGAACTCGTGCCTGACCATTAGCAGCCGACTCCACGATTGACAGCACCGACTCAGCCATGAAGCTTATTCTTTGACAATCTGCTAATGGTAATTAATTGGGTGTAATTGGTCACAGTGGGAGTACAATCATCGCTAATAGGCTCTGTGTCGGCTAATTACCGCCGAGGTGGTTCAGCGGTGGAGAGAGGGGCTCGCGTGCGAAAGGTTGAGAGCTTAAATCCTGCTTGCAGGCTGACACGGCCCATGATCCCTCCCGGGTAGATAAAATACGTATCACTTTGTGGCGAAGTCAACAGTGATTGTCCTATGAATATACTCACCCCGCCATAGCAATGTGGAATTCCCACCGCTGGTTCAGCTCGGCTGTAATCAGGTGAAAGGCATCAATGCCTCGATGCTCATCGAAGCAAGAAATGGCTTTGGCGTGTGGCTTGTAGGCTGACACGAGCACGATCAAAGCGCGCAACTGTGCTCTGGCGATCATCCAAGACACCACACGCACGCCTTGCCATGGCGGGCGGTCTCATGATTTGGCCGACAAGCCAGATAAGTGACGCCAACGGAGAGAGGAGATCCCTGGAGTAACTGGGCCAGGTGTTTCCATTCGCACCAATGCCGCTGGTTTATCTGGCAGGGGAGACACGCAGCTTGGCGTGGCGCCGTCCCCGTGGCGCTCAAGCGCCGTGTGTTTCTGCACTTGCCCGTTGTGGTGTCACTGCGTCTGTGCTGCCTCTGTTCAGATGGACGCAGACGACGTGTTGACCAAGGAAGGGCAAATGCTGCTGCTGCTCGTCCCCAGGCAGCAGTGCGAGAGCATCATCCACAGCTTCAACCACACGCCAGGTGTGTGCTCACCACCCTCACCAGCCACTCACCACGGTGACGACATGTTTACTACCTCGCCCCTACTCTAAATCTAGATTTTACCTCACCCCTGGCACCTGTATATTTGGAGTTTGCATGTCTCTCTCTCTCTCCCTGTGATCGCGTGGATTTTTCTGCGGTTTTTTCGGTTTTTCCCTCCACATTTAGAATCAACATCATACGTTTAGAGTATTGGCTGCTATACATTTCCACATGATGATAAGCCACTTCCTTGGGCTGTCATTTGTGGCCAGGTCGCTTCTGAAAAGAGCTATACAGCTCAGTGGGCCTTACCTGGTAAAATAAAATAATTAATAGTTGTGTTGTGCAGTAGAACCACGCGGAGACGAGGAATAGTATCAGGGCTCTTGCTGCTAATGAAACACTTTCTCACTCGTCTTCATACACCCACACCAGTGTAGGTGCACTCTGTCTCGGTCCTTCACCTATCTAGAGCCTGTCCCGGCTATCCCCTCTGCCCTCTCACTCGTCTGCCTGGAGCGGGGGATCAGCCAACACCGCCCCACGACGAGCAGAGACCCTCTTCTAGGCGATCCTCACCCTGATCCCCAACGACGACCCGCCCCCTCGGTATCGCCCTCCTTCATGCGAGTGCCATCCGAAAGCCCCTTCCCTAACCCGTAACGATACGTCATCCTTGGGCCCACATGACTCTCAACACGTTCGCATCTCCTTCCGCTCGCCCCTTATGGTATCCCCACACTACTCCTCGACAGTTGTGTAGTTTTACAACCCTCACGCCACGTGTGAACACTCAACACCCTCACCTCCGTCCATCACCGCCCACAGTTGACCTGCAATGACCCGTTCATGGTGATCATGATCTTCAGCCATGATCAATCCACTGCGGGACGAATGCCTCCCCGCGCAGTCTGCCATCTCTCCCGTGTCCCGTGATGTAGCAACCCGAGCCAGCGCCTGCAGCACACGAGCTGCTGAGTTCACCGCTCCACGTTGTGAACACAGCACACAGCAAGTGAACACTGAGATAATATTGAAGCTCAAAGACAACAACACGGTCTAGCGTGAGCACTTTGTCATCATTGTATATATTTATTTAATTCCCAAGTTAAATGATGAATTGGTAAAGCGTTGTGAATTTCCCGACAGGATGAAGACATTGCTCACTGGTGAGGGAGGAGTTAGCATACCGGGAACTCTGTTCATCGGTGATGAGAGTGATGGGCGGAGGTGGTGATGGGGGGGGGCTGTGGGGTGTTCACAGCTCAGGTAGCACAAACGAGGTGATTTCCGCTGCGTCTGCACGTATTTTTAATTTGTTGGCAAACGAGGGAATTGAAATTATGCTGACTCCAATTCTATGAAATGCCGTTGCAAAAACGAGAGAGCTTGTTAATGAATATAGAAACAACAATAATAGTGACGCGTCTACGTGACACACCGCGGCGTACCAGCAGCAAGGTCACCCAAGGACACCTCGGCGGCGAGTAATGGATGAGCCGCATCTCGCCTGTGACCCAGTCACCCAGATCGCGCCGATCTCATCCAAGCAGAGTTTTGAGCCTGGACCGTGCTTTGTTGGAGACCACCACGTGTAAAACGGGGCGTGGGAAAGGCCCTCGTTGTGGTAAGCGGAGGACAGCGCAGAAAAAATGCAATCGTTGTACTGTGCTTATATGCGCCCCCCGCCCTCACCAAACCCATACTGACCAGCGAGTGTTCAGATAAACCCGCGTGGCGTGGGGCAAGCACTCATCCAGCAGTGGATCGGTCGGCAATCGACAGTCATATTTGCTTACAAGTTGAACAACGCAGCCGATATGTCGATAAGACTCTGGGTACTTGTGCAGAGGCAGTGGTGATTTGTCGTCTGTGAGGATCTCGCGGCGCTTTTGCCACCAGAGACCACCGGTGCCATTGCTGGGCTCGGGGTCGCTTGGTTCACGGCCAGCCACTGCCTGTGTCCGTGTCTCCCCGTGTTCGTCGTTCCGTGCCAACCCCAACGCCCTTTGATTTGGCCGCATCGGCTGCTGTGGTCCTCGGACTCGGGAAGAGAATTGAGGTGGGCGGAAGGGCCTCAGGACAAACCCACTTTGTGGCCAGGGTTTCCAGCGACACAGTCGCATGCGGTTAATGTTACATCGCATTTATTTGTCGGGGTTTATTTTTGTTTCACTGACTTCACCCCAGCGCTTACCTTTGTTCTTTATTTTTTTTAAAATTTTATTAGTTCTTTATTTTTTAAACATTTTTTTTTTCAAACGCTCGAGGGAGCCGAGGAGTCGCGCGTCACGAGGTCGGCTGTAAATGGCAACGAGGTGATCTTTGTGTATGCACGCGCGTGTGTGTGTGTACACGCGTGTGTGTGTGTGTACTCGTGTGTGTGTGTGTGTGTACACGCGTGTGTGTGTGTGTACACGTGTGTGTGTGTACACGTGTGTGTGTGTACACGCGTGTGTGTGTGTGTACTCGTGTGTGTGTGTGTGTGTACACGCGTGTGTGTGTGTGTACACGTGTGTGTGTGTACACGTGTGTGTGTGTACACGTGTGTGTGTGTACACGCGTGTGTGTGTGTACACGTGTGTTGGCACAGTAGGGGGCACCGCGTGTGCATCGGCCAGTCATCTCAGTCAACCCATGGTGCCTGCGTCTCCTGCAAGCGGGCGTTCCACACTTCACGTGGCCTTAACGTACACAGCCTGGCACAAGCACCGTGGTGACGTCACCGCCACCTAGTGGCGAATGGTGGTTGTTGTTGTGTACACGTGTGTGTGTGTGTACACGCGTGTGTGTGTACACGTGTGTGTGTGTAAGCCAGGCTCGTTGTGCCCTCCGGAGTGGGATGCCATCTTCTGCTGGCCTCCCACGCTGCCCGGACAGTGGGTGAACGTCTCGTGTCCCCATTACATCTATGACTTCAACCACAATGGTATACGGAGCACTGTCGTCATTCACATCAACTTTATCTCCATCAAAATCATCATTGATTACCACCGTTAACATTGTTGCCGCCATTATCATTGTCATCATTATCATCATTGTCATCATTATAATCATTGTCATCATTCTCATTGTCATTAGCGTCTGTCGAAGTTGACGGTCCACACCACCTCGTGTCAGTTCCCAGACGATGAAATTGGATTATTTCTGAAGCCCATTCAAAAGGTCTCATCATCATCATGACCGTCGTCGCCATCACCATCATCATTGATTTCATTATTGATGCCATCATAATAACTGATGACCTCTGGGAGGTCTTCTGGCTTCGGTGCTGTACGTAAGAGTATTACAGCACTAAACATTCGCAATTTCGTGGGTGTGAAATATACGACTGAAATGTAATCTTATGCTTGTTATATGCACATATAATGCAAAGTAATTTTTGTGACAAACATCGTTTTTATCTTGATTTAATGATCGTGTTAGTTTTTCTGTATACCAAGTCTCCCTTTAAAAAAAAAGTATGTTGAATTATCCATGCTTCTAAATCATATATATAACGTCATAACCGCCAATTTAATCAGAATCACTCTAATCAGAAACAACATTCTGTCATTATAATGTAATAACTTGCAATCAATTAATGAATTAATGTGCACATTATATTTCTCATTACATTGCAATTATTGTGTAGTACCCAGTTCTTACCTAATAACATCGGCATACTTGCCAGTATCGTCATGATCATCAACGTGGAGGCGATGAAGGCCTGGTTGGGCTCACGGTTCTTCAAACTAAACTTTGACCATTGTTATTTTACCAGGTATGGCCCAACGAGCTATATAGCTCTTTTTAAGATGTGATCTGGCTCTCACAAATAATAGCTCAATGAAGCATGTTTCTAAATGTGGAGGGAAAAACCGGAGGACCCAGAGAAAAATCCACGCGACCACGGGGAGAGAGACATCCAAACTCAAAATATACAGCAGGCATCTGGATTGGGATCGAACCCACAACCTCCTGTATACCAGGCGAGGTAGTCAACATCTCTCTACCGTTACGCCTTCCCCACTTGTTGCAGAGGTTCACGGTTGGAATCCAGTGGCTGCCCTGATTAATACTGCGGTGGGTGTTAAAACCACGAGAATACTACGCGCCGTCTGCTTTGAAGTTGACGTTAAAGATCCCGTGACTTCATTCACAAGAGTAGGTCATCATGCGCCGGCGTCAGGGTCCACATTTTCCGAATTTGAAAAATTACAACGCAAATTACTCGATGTGGATTCTCCACACAGCAACCATCGCCACTTCCTGCAAAAATTTGCCAGAACCATCCTGAAAAGAGTCATGAGACTCAATGCGGCTTTCCTGCGTGAAAAGAAGATTACTAATAGGCTGCTGATGTTGAATCCCTGGCACCGTATACTGATAGTAAAGCTGGTCATTCCGCTTTATGAAAAAAACATGGACATTTCATATTGTTTTGCTTTGAAATTCGGTGTGCGGTCAATTGCTTTAAAAAAATCGGCAGCATAGGATCGGTCGGGGCTGGCAGGTACGCACGCGTTCGTGTGAAAGCGCAAGTCGCTGGGTTAATTAAAGACAAAACGGAGCCTCTAATGCAGATGGATAGACAAAGGCACGCACGCGCACAGCGTCGGGACGAATGAAATTGGTCCGAGATTGGAGAGGAAATGAAAGTGGTGCCGGGTTTCTGGCGCGATCCTCCGTCGCCACGCTCCGCGCGCCCACGCCGTGCTGCTGCTGCTGCTGCGGCAAACGGAGCATTTATTTTGTGCGAGCGACGACACTTTGGGTATTCTAGCGATAAGCCGGTGAAGCCTGCGTGATTCGTTTTAAGAGGTAGGAACGGTCCAGTGTCGGGAAGTTGTGCAACGGAACGTTGCGTGTTTTTTTCCGTCGAATTTCATCTTCCCCTTGAAAGCGGAGCCAAATCAGCGTGACAAATTGCCATGGCGATGTGTTCATGGCATTCTGGTAGGATTTGACAGGCCCATTGAGTTTTATCTATATGCACAATCAATTATCGTCATCTTCATCCAGCATTGGATTGACAAATGTACACGCATGAATGTAGTCCGTGCAATGGCGTGATAGCTGAGCTAATGTACCTCGGAGCATGAGTGCTCACATAGACCGCTTAATATTTCTAGCATATAAAAAGTACATTTTAATTAATTAAACCAACTCCACAAAATGGTTTATTCAAGAGTATTTGTACTATGGAGAGACTGATCTCCGTCATAGGAGTGAGGCATTACACCACTGGTTAATGACCTCCCAACCGAGCGGTGCTGGGTTTTAACTCGCGGGATTCGACGGAGGGGATGGTGGAAAGTAAAATATTGGGAGACAATTGTCGATTTTGAGAGGTGAGCATTCGCAATAAATCGGCGACCCGTCCGTGATTGGCCGCGCTCATATCAGCAGCAAGGCACGCGGTGCTTCGTGTGTATTTATTAAACCGCGACCGATCCCGCAAAGCCTTCTGTGCTTCGGCTGTAACGGCAACAAAGCATTGGGGATAAAAAAAAAGACAAAACAGACCGGGCAGCTACAAAGAAAAGCATATCCATTTTTTTTTGCAACACGCCACAGGTTCTCTCAGGTGAAGGTTGTCTTCAAGTGCCTCGAGAGACTGATCGTCATATTGTGTGGAGGCATGGAGAGAGAGAGGGAGTCCCGGGACTGCCCGCGCGGCTCACCGAGTAAACGGAGGAATAATGAAGTTGGGGGGCGGCTCACATTTGCCGCGGCTTTTTCACAAAGAGAGCCCGGAGATTGAGTCGGGAAGGTGGCTGGAAGTGGAATAGGATTGCGCGTATTTGCTCGGTCACGCTACACCTCGGGCCGCGCGGGGAGGGGGGCGCGGTGAAGTTAAGCACCGTCGCCCAACATCGCTCGCCCGACTGACGGCTCCAGCAAAATGTCTCACTCTGAAATAATTATCTGCTGGATAAACAGGGGGCATGGGCAGCTGTCATTTTAGCCAGTCCAGGAGCTCGCGACGGCCTTTGTAGAACATCCCTCGCGTCCCACGGGAGGTGGTTACCGCTGTCATTTACAGTGTTTAGTGCTTTTCCAAAGATGAAGACACAGGGAATGAGAGCCAGAAAATGTGAGATGAACACTGAACGTGAGGTTTTGATACATTGACTGCCATACGACCTGCCGGTCAGTCATGTTGGTCAACGTGGATCGATGGGTCAAAGGGCAATTCAAAAATACACCGGTGCAGATGTCTTGACAGGGTCTATTTGTCACCTCTCGGTGGCTTGAATCCAGAGGAGGGTTGTCACCTGTTCTAGCTTTCCCGTGATTATCCTGTTTTCAAAGTGGCTGTTCTGTGAAATCTGTAAATCTTCCTCGGGTATTAAAAGTTATGTTTTTGTGATTTGCGTGATAATTCACCACTCCTGTGATTCACGTCTTGGCTCTTTGTACCTGAGAGGTGCCAGGCCATGGGTTGTGGCTGGGTCTGGACACGACATTTTTGAGCAAAATGCCTGTGGTGGTTTTAGGTTTTCTCCCTGAATGCAAAATTCTGCTGACAACGGAAATTTTTAATACGCAGTTGGCTCTACCGAGTTGGTTACGAGTAATTGCGTAGATTTAATAAAATTATGACCGAATTTAGTCAAACATGTGTAAATAGGGTTTGCCAGCACTACATCGAGTGTGGCGGCTTTGTATTAAGAATAGCATACGCAACTGCCTGGTCACTGCACAGACGCACAGTGATTGGCCACTGTGCATTTGTGATCTCACCAATGACCACGGGAGAGGTTTCCTGCGGGACACCCCTCCACTCGGTGCTTCGTTTCAGCCGGATCAGTGCGGATCGCCGTCCAGATAATTGTCTTGAGACCCAGCCACATCCACCGCGCCTTGTCTGCACCTAAACGTGTTCCTAGAACTACAGGGAATACAGGGGACATAAAATAACAAAGGATCGGTATGGATAGGCGTATCTTGTGCTCTAGTGGTAGTGCCTTGTGCCAAAATCCCTGCCCCCAAGCCGGGCGAGCAGCAGCAGCGAGGTGGGAAACGAGGCGCTGACGCCCGTGTCGCAATCCGTCAAACGAGTCCCCTCGTCGTCTTCGCCGCCGGGAGAGGCCCCCGAGGGCGTGGCCACCACCTGCGGGGCCACGACGGGGCCTGAGCGGCGACAACTTCGAGGGAAATGGGAACTGAGGAACGGTCGCGAGTCGCAGCGCTGGCCCCGCTGGGCCGGGGGCCGCGGGCGACGGGCGGCTGACGGGGAACCGTGACGACATCCTCAGCAGCGGCGCTGCGCGTTAGGTAATCAAGCGGCAGGGGCCGCATATCGAAATTAAACGACAAGCTGCTGGAGGGAAGAAGCGCAATGAAGGATGTTTCCAATTTGCCGTATATCGTCTGCCTATTGTACGTGTGTGTGTGTGTCTATAGCTTGTTCTAACATGCAATGCACTGCGGTCGCGTGCTGTCCCTTCGTTGAACTCTGCCGGGACCGTCTGGCACGTCGTTACAATTTTACATATTTAAACATAACGCACCCGTAAACATGAATGAGAACAATTATTGAGTAGATTTGGTGGTAGTGCCGTTGTTACAGCGCAAGTGATTATCACGAAGGTGAAGTTTCACGGACACGGTCTGCAGTTTTAGAGTGGCGGGCGATGTTGCGAGGTGTAATCCCGATCCATTATTCACAGGTGGGCGCCGTGGTGGCTAGGAGATGTTAACTACCTTGCGTGGTATACAGGAGGTCGTGGATTCGATCCCGACCCTGACGCCTGTATCTTTGAAGTTTGCATCTCTCTTCCCGTAGTTTGCGTCTCTCCTCCACTGCTGGTGATGATAAGCTCGATACTTAATTTATTATTTACTTTAGGGGGGCGCCACGATTGCGTGATGTTCTCTTCCTCGCCCGGTTTGCAGGTTGGGAGTTCCATCCCAACCCTGACGCCTGTGTATTTTGAGTTTGCGTGTTCTCCCCATGGTGACGTGGGCTTTTCTCCTGGTCCTCCGGTTTTCCCTCCACACTTAAATTCAACATGTGTTTCGAGTATTTGGCTGCTATAAATGTCCACATGATAAGCCACTTCGTTGAGCTATCATTTGTGTCCAGGTCGCTTCTTAAATAGCTCAGTGAGCCTTACCTGGTACAAACATTTATTTTCTATTTTTTTTATTGTGCGTTTTTTGCTTTTATTATTTTCAATTTATTTTTATTTTTAGTTTTCTATCTACGTGACTTTACCGAAAGAACCAAGAATATGAATATATATATAGTTTTACAGGTAATTTCTTGAACTGTAATATCTTGGACTTTGACAAATTTGCACCATAACTCCGGCACACAGTGGCTGACTCTCTTTGCACGTCACCAGGTGATCTTTAACGTCCGCTGTGAAACAAACGGCGTGTAGTGCTTCAGAGTTAATACAGCCACGGCAGTAGTAGCCAGGGTGGGCGAGCCGATTCGAACCGTGAACCCTTGCAACAAGCGGCGAACGCCCTACCGCTGGGCCGCGTCACTGGCCAAATATTTGGAAACAAAATGATTGCATGCTTACAAATACGCACACTGACAGAGTCATTCACAAATGGACACAAACACAATAAGAAAGACAAATATCCTCCATGTGGCCTACACACACTGTTTGGACAAGTGCTGTGAGCGAGCATCCATGGAGGCAGGCACGGCGCACGGGCGGGCGGGCGGGTGGCCAGAACCACGCCGGGCTGCCTTCGTATCCCCAGTGCTGATGCTTACAGACCTCCAGCTACTAATTTAAGGCTGAATAGCCCTAGGACGCCACGGTGGCTAGATGTTAACTACCTCGCCAGGTATACAGGAGGTCGTGGATTCGATCCTGACCCAGACACCTGCTGTATATTTCGAGTTTGTTCTCCCCGTGGTCATGTGGATTTTTCCCCGGGTTCTCCGGTTTTTCCCACCACACTTAAAATCAACTTGCGTTTAGAATATTTAGCTGCTATAAATTTCCAAATGATAAGGCATTTCATTGGGCTATAATTTGTGGCCATGTCACTTCTGAAATATAGCTCAGTGAGCCTTATCTTGTAAAATAAAAATAAAATAGTTTTAGGGGAGGCCGAGAACTGATATTCGCTCCTTATATTGTCTGTAAGCAGCAATTGAACTCGGGTTGCCTGGTTCGTGGCACAGTGTACTAACCACTACCGCTCCCCACACTCACGTATGCGTACATACAAACACCCACACACACAGGCAAACATTCGACCTCGTATATTTATGCTCCTCAGGTGACGCTCAAAAGCTCCCAGCCCCGCTGCTCACTCAGATCTCGACAGCAAACAGCCGAGCCCCGTAGTGATCAAGACCTGTGGATTTTGGGGGCTTTAAAGGGATTTTATTTTCAAAAACCATTTCGGGTTTTTTTCCCCGAGCAAAAGAAGTCGTCTGGCAACCTAAAGCTGGTGTACTTTTGACAGATCCAATTCTGTCTGGAAGATACTGGAATTACCCAAACTCGCAGCTCACACGCATCATCAGCACAAGGTCAAGGCGAGGTGGCTCTCCGTGAGAAAGGACAAACGGAGATATTGGCCCAGGGCTTGCGATGTAAATTCATGAGGCAAACACGAAGCCCTCCTCTCGGAAGTGGCTGGCGCCCGTCGAGAGCGAGGCTTTCCCGTCGTGATAAATCGTGTTCAGTGGAAGCGTTGGCTGGATAAGCCGTGTACCCTGGCCGCGGTGCTGAGCCCTACACTGGGAGAGCACCGGTTTGGTTCCGGTGACATGAAATGTACAGTATCTTCATCGGCCATGGTCAATCTACTGCTGGATGAAGTCCTCTTCAAGCCGCCACCATCTCTCGTGGTCCTGTGATGTCAGAATATTGCATTCCCACCAAACATGTTCCTCCTGGAATAATATTCGTTTCCCCCTATGAGACAATATTCGACAATGTGTTTTTCTACTGAATATTTATACCCTTTTATTGTTATAAAGGAACCTTAACTAGAACTGGAACAAATATTTGCTGGAGGGAACCGATCTTAGTTCCCCTGGGGGTACAAATATGATAAAGCATGTTCATCAAATCAATGACTGGGTGGGAGGGTGCCCTGGCGGTTGGTGAACCACATGCTGATGGATCAATTGTTTGGCAGAGCCGACGTTTGTTTACTGTCCTGTGACTTCCACGTGGGAATTGACTCAACGTGCCATCTCTGGTAAAGTGGACAAGAGCGATGCTGTGACATCACTCGCAAGAGCGTGACATTGTCAGCCCATACCCGAGCTCAAATCCCACATTTAAATATTTATTCAGATTTGTACATTGACGATTTGTTCAAAACGGTACGTGACTACCGTTTTGCCAAGTTTCCTGGAGAATGGAATTAATTTAATCTTGCTCTAGCCTGGTTAGATAAAAGTCCAGAGCCGGAACTTGACACTTTGTCGTACGGGCGAGGTGGCATCCTCGTGCCGAACCCTCCCCGCCTTCCTGCGGCACCGGCGCCGTCTCCGGCACTATCCCACCAATATTTCAGTTTGCAACAATTCGCCTTGGCCACCTATTCGGGCGGTGCCCGCTCCACCCTCGCTGCAGCACTGCAGAGGAGGACACTGATTTGTTGATGCCTGCGGGGGTTGCAGGGCAGGCGTACAGACGGTGCGACGATGGTGGACAGTGGTTGGTGGCGCCCAACCAAAACAAAACGTGGACAAACTACAATGAGTGCATGCAGATGGGCAGCCACGATGACAACTTGGAGGTGAGAGGACGCGCACACATCCAGGGTGGCAGCGCAGTGGTCACACTCGCAGCAGGGCGATGCCAAGGTTTGATTCGCCACTGGGGAACCTTCCTGTGTGTGCAGTCTGTTCTACGGGCACTGCCTCTGGGTTTTCCGGTTAACTCCCAGAGACAAAGATCCCCCGTGTAGCCTTAACAGACTGTTGGGGCAAGTGCTGTTAGCGAGCAGCTATGAAGGTTGGCACGGCATACGAGGGGGTGGGTGGCCAGCACCACGCCCGGACGCCTTTGTCTCCCTATGGTGATGTTTTACACACCGCACCAGATCCTCATTTGGGGCTGAGTAGACCTAGGGGAGGCACAGGACCGGGTTAAAGATATGCACCACTGTTATTGGTCGTGAGCGGAAATCGAACTTGGTTCGTCGGGTTCTTTGCTCAGCGCTAACCACTGCGCCACCACTTACACACATACACGAACACGTGTGTGTGTGTGTGTGTGACACATACATAGATACGCTAACACGTGTGTGTGTTGACACATACACAGATGCACGAACACGTGTGTGTGTGTGTGTGTCTGTTGACAAACACGATCAGACAAAAATGGACCTCAGGTGACGGGTGGGCAGGGAGATGCCTTCAAGGCCACATCGCCGGCTCGCCGCGAGAACGGCCGACGCTTTGAGAAGTGTTGCCACGGCGCGTTGACTGTACGGTGGACGTGGATTTAAACAGTAATCGAGTTTTAGATCAGGCCACGTAATGATCTGACCAAATCTGTGCCATGATGAAACCTCCACCACCCGATCAAAAATTCACGCATCTCGATAAATAAACACCTTAATCTGTATTTCTCAAAAACCTCTAGGGTACTTCCCGACGAGGTTGGAAGCTGAAACTTGGTACATAAGTAGCTTTTAGGACACAAAAAATAGGAAAAGAAAAATCCGAGATTTTTCAGTTGAAGGCCCCCAAATCTCGATTTTAAGTTCTGCATAAACATGTCTGTGCGTGTCATTCAGAAACCGTTCAAAATACAAGATTGCCTTTTTTGTCGTTTGATAGAGCGTTAAATAGCAAATAAAATTTAAGTGAGAACCATTCTATCTTTTATTGGTTTTGAGATTTCTGATTCAAGCAGTTTTGAAATAAAAAATACGCATTTTTATTTGTTCAAATCGGAATAATTCGAAAACGGTAAAAGATAGGAGCTTCCCCTCATAGAGTATTAAGTTAATACATTTTAGTTTTTTCTAATAAAAAAAAAGAACGGAATTTTTTTAATTGAGTGGTTTCCGATGGATACGTCTTAAAATATACGAATTTTAATCAAGTCGTCAGTTTTTGTTTTGTGGAAAATACACATTTATGAAGTAGTTGTAAGTGTTTGATCGTGGATAAAATATTATGAAAAGTCATATCAAGTTAATTATTATATTTATTGAAAACTTTTGCCTGGGGAAGACAGGCTTTATGAACTAGTATATCATAACTGGCTGCAAAAACCTACACGTGAAGTGTTTTATTGTTTTTTGTTAGCCAGGCAGCAGCAGCAGCAGCAATGTCTGCCCTCAGACCACCGCTGGGCTTAGCGGACAGTGCGCCTTCCATAATGGTCTGTCGCCAATCTGCCTTGCACCACGCCTCCAGCTGCATCCCCGCCCGTGCAGGCCTCCCTGCTCAACCCAGCAGGGAGGCCTCGGCCGGTTCGCAATTGTGCTGAGCAGGCCGCAAATCGTCGCGTTAAGTGAATGAGGAGGAGGATGAGGAGCGAGCCCTCGGGGCCCAGTGGGGTGCCACTCGGGCAGGAGGTGGCCGTCACGAGGCACAACGCGGGTTTGGGGGCTGAGGTGCCACGTTTGACGGTCGCCGCATCATCATCGCGCGGTGCTTTCAGATGCGTGTTTCTGCAGCCGTCTGGAACGCTCTTGCTTCCGATATGAGGAAGCCATTGGAGCTGCGCACTTTTAAACCATCTAAATTGAAAACGCATTTCTTTAGAACTGCTTTTTGTGTTTAGTTTGTTGTCCTTACCCCACACCTCCGATTAGCATGGTTGGATACGTACGGTGCGAAAGACATTATACATACATACATACAAACATACGTCCGTTCAGGGTGTTAAGGTGTTCAGCCGCCCGTGGTTAAACCTGGGATTCCAGGTAGAGCGAGAGGTGATGGCTTATCATAGCTCATCGGATTCCTCCAGTCTAAATAAAGACTGATTCTGAGAGCCTCAGATTGCAAACCAATATTTGCACACACACACACACACTCTTGTTACCACAAAGTTAACACCGTATGGGCTTAAAAGGAAGAGCATATTATAATAAGTGACGTTTCAGGCAATGGCCCTTCTTCGTTGTACATTCATTATTTAAATTATTTGTGTGCTATGAAGAAGAGCTATTGCCTGAAACGTCACCTGTTGTATATTTTTCCTTTTGAGGCCACAGAGGTACAGTTTTTATTTGTGCTTGTGTACCACTGCCAATGCAGATATTGTGTTGAATATTCTTACAGTTTGATGATAACTGAATTTGACTTTGATCATCAGAACATTTTTGTTTTATTGACATTATAAAAATTATGAACGCTAAGAAATGACTCTGCGTATTCTGTGTGTGCATTTATATACGACATGCATGCATGTGTGCTTGTGTGTATGTCTTTGTGTCTTTATGTTTCCCTATGTTTATGGCTGTGAAGATGTGTGTGTATTTGCATTTATGTGTTTGTGCAATTGTGTATGACTTGTGTGCACATGTCTGCGCATGTGTGCTTGCATGTGCATTTGCATATACTGTATGGCTCTGCATGTGTGTGCAGCCACTTTAGTGATGAATATATGAACCGTTCACGGGCCTCCCCTAGGTGAACTCAGCCAAAACGAGTAGCTGATGCGGTGTGTAGACATCAGCACTGGGGAGACGAAGACTGCCCTCACATGCCGAGTCGGCCTGTGTAAGTGCTCGCCAACAGCACTTTGTCCCAGCAAGCTGTGCAGGCTCTCGGGGACCTTTGTGTGTATGCGAGCACAGGAGATCCACCGCCTGTACACGCTCTCCACCATCGGCTACTCCGTGTCCATGGCCTCGCTCTTCGTCGCACTCTCCATCCTCGCCTACCTCAAGTAGGTCTGCGTGGACACACGCGACATTCTACTGTTCATTAACTATCTTTTATTTTACCAGGTAAGGCCCACTGAGCTATGTAGCTCTATTTCAGAAGTGACCTGGCCACAAATGACAGCCCAACGAAGTGACTTTATTACAGACAAATACTCTCAGCGCGTGTTGTTGATTCTACATATGGAAGGAAAAACCCCGAGAACTTTGAATATACAGGCGTCATGGTCGGGATCCAACCCATATGAGGTAGTTAACATCTCGCCACCGTGGCACCCACATTGACTTGGGCCTGCTGTAGGTTTACTCGGCCTCAACGCATCCCCAGTGCTCTGTCTTAAACACCAATACTGGGCAGTGATGGCTTGTCATCCAGCATTGTGGAAGCGAGGGTTCGTGGATTGCCCAGATGTTGTGAAACTCCCTTTCCATGGGCGTGCCATAACCTGGCCCCTCAGGAGAGAGCAGTACAGCAAACATGTGGACTCTGACTATTTCATCTGTACGGGGCAGAGCGTTGCCACCCTTGAATGGCATCTCAGAGTGCTCCGGTTTACTTCCGCATGTCAACACTGACTCATTGGCTACTAACACCTTCATATGCAGAAGACCAGTTCATCACGTGGTTGTTGCCTTCCCACGTGTCTGTGATTCCTCCTCGCGCCTCTGGGTTGTCCTCCTTCTCTGTTTGAGAGAGAGCGGATGCTGTGTGGCGGCGCACTGTTACGAGTTGTCACCTTTATCATAAGATAATGGGATGTGAAAGATGCTCGCAAGCAGCACTCGATCCTGATTAGGCCAAACAGAGGGGGGCGATTTACAGGAGCTCAAGCAGTTGCAAATGTGCCCAAAGTCACTTTTCAGAAGCACAGATGATAGTCTCGTCCAAATTGGACATTAATGCTCTCGTGGCATTCGTTGTTGACGAAGAGCAAAGGTGCCAACTCTCGTGTCTGGTGAAATGTCACCACAGCTCAATAGCGTCTGTGGCCAGGCCTAATTACCCTGACCCCGATAATCATCAACAATCAATGATAGTTTTCTCTTTGCTGTAACTGAGACGAGCGCAGCTCAGCGAGTCTTTCCAGTAAAGGCACTTTTAGCTGTAAGTTAAATCATTCTAATTCCATTTCAACAAGACGCCTGAAACTCCGAGCAATCTCGCCATGCCGCCCTGACTGTGCGACTTGCGTGAAACGCGCACACACACGCACACACACACACGCGCACACACAGGCACACACACACACGCACACACAGGCACACACACACGCACACACAGGCACACACACACGCGCACACACGCACACACACACAGGCACACACAGGCACACACACACGCACACACACACGCACACACAGGCACACACACAGGCACACACACACACACGCACACACACAGGCACACACACACGCGCACACACGCACACACACGCGCGCACACACACACGCAGTCTGCGTCCTCACCCTCATTCTCCCGCTATCGATGAGAGCGGCTTGGGGTCTCAGTCACTTTGGCGCTGGCTGCCAGCGCCGTTTGTTGGAAGCGGCGCGGTTTGCCGCGGGCTGTGATCGCGCGCCAAACAATCACACTTATTGTGTCGATCGAACCGTAAAGACCCCGAGGATTTGAGCTCTGAGGGGGTTCGGCCGCCTCCCTTCCCAAGCAGTTTGGCAATTGATTATTTATTTGTGGCCTTTTGTAGCCCTGCGAGTAACCGAGTTAGAATGCTAAATGGGGCCGGTTTAATAGACACTAATTAAAGGGCATTTGGTAAATTGGATAGAAGCTGAAGCTGAGGATTTTGGGGCTCGTGGGCAAGCGGTGCGGTGCGCTCGGGACAAGGGCTGCTGACCGAGCCGAGCCAGTGACGGAAGCGAACGGAGGGGGGGGGAAGGATTTTATTTGATTTGGAACCGAGGCCCCTTCCCCGCACGCTCGCGCAGCACGACGAACCCCTGGGGGGGGAGCTACGCAAGAGCCGCTGATTCCACCGATCGGATCAGCGGCTCCGCCCGACGTGGTTCCCTCCCCGTCACGAGAGACGCAGTGCAGGTGGCGAGGTTGCCGTGACGCTCCCAAGGGATATCCCCGTGAAGGTGCCGCGAACACCGGAATTGAGCGGCGGAGATGGTAAAGGAGAAGGCTGTCATTTGCGACAGGGAAGGGGAGGCACCCAATCTGTGTGAGAAGCACACAAGCCGCAAGCTAGCCCTACCCCTAACTCTCACCACCTAGGCCCCTCTGGCCCTTGGGCCCTGGTGCAGTTGTATGTCTGTCACCTGGTAATTTCTCACGGAATGTTTTCTGGATCGCTGGCGGATTGCGGCACGTGGCGCGTGATTTGTACTTGCGGCGCGAGGTCCACCGGGTGCGGTGGCGCCGGGGCGCATCGAAATATTCTGGGTCGCCAACCCAGCGGCTGGAAGTAAAGCCCTCCTCTCCCATCCTCTCCCCGCTGTGCCTCAGGAAGCTGCACTGCACACGCAACTACATCCACATGCACCTGTTCGTGTCCTTCATCCTGCGAGGGGCAAGCTTCTTCGTGTGCAACATCATGATCGAGGCGGCGATGCCTAGGGCGGGGGCCGTCGTGGGCTCCTGGGCCGAGGGCGGCGACGCCGACGCGATCTTGCTGGAGGAGCTACGCACCTTCACGGCCGTGCCGACGCTCGACAAGTCCCCTTACGTGAGCTCCCTCTCCGTGTGCCCGCTGCCCCAGTGCGCCCCGCACTGTGAGTGTGTGTGTACGCGTGTTGAACTTCTTTCGCGCCGTATGCAGCAAGCCGTGCTCATCGGCGGTGCGTGTGAATGCGATCAGTCAATCTCCAGGTCTCACGTGGTGGGGGTAAGGTGAGGGTACTCATACATCGTGTTAAGGATGTCTAGCCAGCCCCCCCGCCGCCCCCCTCCCCCTATTTAAATCTTCAACCCCCATGCGCGGGGTCCCCACTTGGCTGGGGATGCGATCCCCCCTCCCACTACGGACGGTCCCGTCGCGCCCAGCTGGAATTCTCGTGGATTTTCTGTCCCCCCCCCCCCTAAAGTCCATCGGCGCATTGTAGCGGGGCTCCCGATTTGTTTCAATAAAAACTTAGAGAAGGAGGTGTGGCCAGGGTGGAGGAGTTGAGCTCAAGTATCCACGGCAGGGGGATGAAGAGCGCTACCCCGAGTGGAGCTCCTTTAGCCAGCACTGCGCCTCTACCTTGACACAGCAACGCCCTTGGGGCCGATACAATGAGTACCGCTTTGTGAGTTGTCAACATTGTAGCGGCCTTGGGGCTGATACAATGAGTACCGCTTTGTGAGTTGTCAACATTGTAGCGGCCTTGGGGCCGATACAATGAGTACCGCTTTGTGAGTTGTCAACATTGTAGCGGCCTTGGGGCTGATACAATGAGTACCGCTTTGTGAGTTGTCAACATTGTAGCGGCCTTGGGGCTGATACAATGAGTACCGCTTTGTGAGTTGTCAACATTGTAGCGGCCTTGGGGCTGATACAATGAGTACCGCTTTGTGAGTTGTCAACATTGTAGCGGCCTTGGGGCCGATACAATGAGTACCGCTTTGTGAGTTGTCAACATTGTAGCGGCCTTGGGGCCGATACAATGGGTACCGCTTTGTGAGTTGTCAACATTGTAGCGGCCTTGGGGCCGATACAATGGGTACCGCTTTGTGAGTTGTCAACAGCACTTGTCCTGCGGAGGAACTGGCGTCTGCCATGGGCACGTGGAATTTCCACCTCTAGCGCAGCACCAACACTTGTTTGATCAGCGAGGCACTTGGACATTTTGCTTGATACGACAGTTAAGTAAATAATTGAATCAGGTGAAAGCTCATTAATAAATTATATGATTGATATCAATAGATTCCATGTTTAAATTATTAAAATTGTGATATATGTATGGGGTACTTATTACACCAGTCATCTGGACCTACACACACTAACTAGCGTGCTGAAGTATGGTCAAACAACCCTCCTCCAGGCAGTATCCCGAGAGTTATTTGCTCGCTATTTATAACCGTGAGCACATCGCTAAGTTGCATGTAACGCGTTGTCTCGTTGGGCTGTCACTCCGTGTCGAGGGCTTCCACTCTCTGCTTCATATTCCACTGCGCTGCAGCGCGCGCATCGCCGAGCGCGAGGTCATTTATCTTGGCGCGCCTCATCAATGTGGAGCGTCTCTGCCCCCCCCCATCCCCTGCAGGGGTCCTGACCCCCACGCCGCCGCTGCTGCTGCTGCTGCCGGTACTCGTCTTGCTGCTGCTGCGGCTGGGGGTGCTGCTTCTGCTGTTTATGATGCTTCTTATATTGCTGCTGCTGCCCCAAGTCCTCCACCCCCACACTGCCCGCCCCTCCCACCGCCCGCCACGTCCCGTCCCATGGACACGGCGCGGTGCCGTCAGCAGCAGCAGCAACAGCAGCAGCTCGTTGCTACAGCAGCGGCAGCAGCGGTAGTCGCAGCAGCGGCAGCAGCGGCGGCAGCAGTCGCTGCTGTAGTCGCTGCGGCGCGCACAGCTGCTGCTGCCGTGGTCCGCGCCTCGTGGGTCGTCGCCTGCGCTCGCCCGCGGCGCGCTGTGAGAGCGAGGGGGTCCAGGGTGGGGGCGAGGGGGTCCAGGGTGGGGGCGAGGGGGTCCAGGGTGGGGGAGAGGGGGTCCAGGGTGGGGGCGAGGGGGTCCAGGGTGGGGGCGAGGGGGTCCAGGGTGGGGGCGAGGGGGTCCAGGGTGGGGGCGAGGGGGTCCAGGGTGGGGGCAAGGGGGTCCAGGGTGGGGGCAAGGGGGTCCAGGGTGGGGGCGATGTCGCATCACTCGGCCGGTCGCTCCCACCCGGCACAGCCCCTCCCCCCCTCCCCCCTCTCACACCGCGATCACCGCGACCCGAGCCAGTGGGTCGGGGTCACGGGTGGCCGCCAATTCGCACTCCCCACGAACCTCACACTCCTCGCCACCTCACCACCTCACACTTCACACACCTCACACACCTCACACACCTCACCACCACACTCCTCACCACCTCACCACCACACTCCTCACCACCACGCACCTCACCGCCTCACCACCACGCACCTCACCGCCTCACCACCACACTCCTCACCACCTCACCACCACACTCCTCACCACCACGCACCTCACCACCTCACCACCACGCACCTCACCACCTCACCACCACACTCCTCACCACCTCACCACCACACTCCTCACCACCTCACCACCACACTCCTCACCACCACGCACCTCACACACCTCACCACCGCGCGCCATCCCTGCAGTGTGGAGCTTATTCAAAGTGGGGGGGGGGGGGCGGGGGATCGTACAAAACTCAACGTGGGCATGATAGTTGATGTAAAAAATAGATACATTTAGATTATAAGAATTTAGAAGGGGGCTGGAGCCTTCACTACGCACACGACACCCCGCTACACACACACACAACTCACGACACACACCACCCACTATACACACACACCACTACACACACCCCACTACACACACCTACACACACCACCCACTACACACACACCACTCACTACACACACACACCACCCACTATACACACACACCACTACACACACCCCACTACACACACCTACACACACCACCCACTACACACACACCACTCACTACACACATCACTACACACACATCACTACACACACACCACTACACACACACCTACACTCACTACGCAAACACACCACCCACTACCCACACACACCACTACACACACACACCTACACACACCACTACACACACACAGCACCCACTACGCACACACACCACCCACTACACACACCACTACACACACACCACTACACACACACCACTCACTACACACACACACCACCCACTACGCACACACACCACCCACTACACACACCCCACTCACTACACACATCACTACACACACCACTACACACACACCACTCACTACACACACACACCACCCACTACACACACACACCTACACTCACTACACACAAACACCACACACACACGGCCACGCCTCTGCACGGGAGTCGTAATTCTCTGGTAAGTTCATCGCTAATTGCCTGACTGTAGGTGCGCTATTAAAAGCACAAGATGTATTGTTTGAAACGAGCCGGGGCTTTAATTGGAGGTTCTAACGAGGCGGGCGGACTTGCAAGTGACGGCACCCGGCCATCAGGCGCGGGCCGGCTGGAGCTCCTCCTAGGGCAGCACGGCTCCGCCACTCGGAGCGACGCCGTCCGCGTCGTCCTCGCTTATCGCTCGCGCACCGCAGCCGAGGGACCGCTTCGCACGTCCCTCGACACGACGAGCCCCAATGATGCGGTGCTCCGCGTGCATTTGTCATCCCGCTGACGGCCGACTGGCCTCCTCCGAGATGCATCTCGCGTCTCGGAGGCGCCTGCCCCTTTACTCGCTGCATCGTTTGACCCTGAACACGAAGGCCGCGTCGATCGTCGTGCGTGCGTACGACGTAATCGGCGTTGACCGCGTGGATGATAAGGGTCGCGAGAGGTGGGCAGTGGCTTCAGGGAAGGCCTTCATCCAGCAGTGGATTGACCGCCGCCGATGATGACAATCGTCCCGTCAGAAGTCTGTACAAAGGACATTGCCCGCAGCGAATCTCCCGAGGGCGACGTCTGGACTGACTGCGTGCTCTCTCCGCAGCTGGGCTGTAAGTTGTCCGTCATCTTCTTCCTCTACTTCCTGGCCACCAACTACTACTGGGTGTTCGCCGAGGGCCTCTACCTGCACAGCCTGGTCTTCATGAGCTTCTTCTCCAACCGCACCAAACACCTGTGGACCTACATCTTCATCGGCTGGGGTGAGAGGCCAGGGGATACTGCAATGAACACTTTCGAAAAGTGAAAAGGGCCCAATTCAAACGGGCGGAGGTGGAGGGTTGGGAAGTTGCAGATCGAGTGGGCAAAAGAGAGGAGTGACCTCCGACAGAGGTTGGACTGCAGGTTTTAGAGTCTTTGGCTGACGCTGTAAATTTCCACGTGATAAGCCATTTCATTAGGCTATCAGTTGTGGCCAGGTCGCTTCCGAAAAAGAGCGACATAGTTCAGTCTGGCCTTACCTGGGTAGCAGAGAGTGCGTGGAGGAGAGTAGATTGAGAGTAGAAGAGGGAGGAGAGGCCGTGGAGAAACTTGAAGTTGACGAGCGTAATCTTCCAATTGCTCTTCAATTTAATCGGAGGCCATTTACTACATGTAAACTCGCAACCCGAGTCCCTACGGTAACCCAGAATTCCACTGCGCGCACTCCACGGTGCAGGCACTGCAGAGCAGGCAGGGACACAGCCGGCGGTGGCAGCAGCAGCAGCTGCTGCTGCCACCACCACCGCCACCACCCCCACCGCCGCATTCACAAAGACAGCGTCGTGGCTTCTTCTCGCAGAGCGAGCCAGCCGGGGCCCGGCCACAAAGAGAGGGGTGCGGGGGAGGTTATCTGGGAGGCACCGCGTTCCCCCAGAGAGAACCTCGTACATACGTGGCGCGCGACGAGATATGGCCCCTGCAATTGTCCGCTCCAATCCATTTATCTGTGCCTGACTGTGTTGTTGATTTTGTTTATTTCGGCCGCTCGATGTCGTTGTTGTTTTGTTGCGCAATGATGGCGTTTGGCGCCCAGGGTTCCCGACGCTGTTCGTCGGCGCCTGGGCCGTCGTGCGTGCCGTGCTCGCCGACACCAGGTGAGGAGCGGTCGTCCCTCGGCTCCCCCTCGCTCACCCATCTCCGTCGTGCTCACGCCAGCACCACACACAGTGCGACTAGCCAGTGATGGATATTCCACATTACTGTGGCTGGGCCTGTCGTGAGAACAGCCAATGCTCATTTGGAGCAGTACTCATTTCATTACCCTAAAAGGATAACGATTGATGACAATCATGATGATGATGATGACGATAACGATAATAATGATGAAGTGAATGTTGAATGATGACAACGATGGCGATTCTGAGTCACTAACTCCACAACATTTACAGAAAGTAATTTTTATATATAAAATAAATAAAAAGCACATCCACAAATAATGTAAAATACAATGTCATCTGAAAATACTCTGCACCGAGCTTGCACAATCGCCTGCTAATTGACAATTGAATGAAAACCCAAAAATAGGAAGAGCTCAAACCAAACAAGCCCCAATTTCCCACGGGGCCAGCGACTCCTGATTGCCCAGGTTGTTATCACAGCCGTGTGTCTGGAAGGTCGTCGCCATTAATTCCAACAACAAAGCCAAATATGTTTGTGTACGAGCAACCGGCCATGGGTCGCGTGCCCCCTTGGGTTTCACTCGGTGGTTCGCAAACTTTTCGGTGCAGTGCCCCCTCACCCCACCCCCCAGGCTACTCACGCCAGGATACACAGAGAATGTGCCCACGTCCCTAGTCAACGCGCCTTTAGCAAGGCGTTCGCTTCACGTGACGATGACGATTCCTGCGCACATTCAACATTTCCCCTGCACGGTATCCATACCACAGTCTTCGTCTGCTTCTGCTGTCCGGCCTCTCGGTCTCCGCCAGTGAATGCCACTCGATGACGTCGTGGGGCTGGAAAGTGCCAGGGAATGGCAGTGCAGCAATGGGTTTGGTCCACAGAGTTTGGTCCACTCACTCGATAGAGTCACACATGTGTTGATTTTCTCCGGCTACTCCAGTTTCCTCTGACATGCAAAACATTGGTCATATTGGCCAAACATCCCAATGCAGGACCCTCGTTAAAAGGAGTCTGAAGACTTTGACTTCATTGTGTGCTCGGGTAGAGTGGTGCCTTGCCCTGCGCTATGGACCCTGCGACTTGAGTTGGTTCTTGGACATGGCTAACCTCAGTTGCGAGCGATTTTCTGATCCATCACCAACTCGCACTGCCCAGTCTGGTAGAGTAGGGTAGCAAAGTAGGGTAGCAAAGTAGGGTAGCAAAGTAGGGTAGCAAAGTAGGGTAGCAAAGTAGGGTAGCAAAGTAGGGTAGCAAAGTAGGGTAGCAAAGTAGGGTAGCAAAGTAGGGTAGCAAAGTAGGGTAGCAAAGTAGGGTAGCAAAGTAGGGTAGCAAAGTAGGGTAGCAAAGTAGGGTAGCAAAGTAGGGTAGCAAAGTAGGGTACAAAAAACGAATTTCCTCACACGGCATGGGGAGGCGTTTATCCAGCATTGGTGGGTCTGACATTATGATATTATTGTGCGTGATGTGAATTCATTCCCAGATGCTGGAACATCAACGCCGGCAACATTAAGTGGATCTACCAGGCACCCATGATCATTGCAAACACAGTAAGTGGCGCTCCAGAACAAACGGCAGTCACAGACAACGCCACAGTGCCAAGGCCGGCATCTCTGTGCTCAGACAAGGAGAGGTTCGCGGTTCCTGTGTCCATTCACAGCCATCGGGCTGTGGTATACATTCGACACTGCTATGGCAGCATACTTTCCAAACCCACCACCGATTTAAGCGGGAGGCTGTCAATATTTAAATCCTTTGACCACATGCCGAATTTTTTTTATTGCATGAAGGAATGTTTTAAATGTAAATATAACGCGATACGAATAGCTTTGTAATTACATCAGTACGTGGTAAAATTGTTTAAATTTCGGCAGCATACAGTTTAAATCGGTCAGGTTGGAAATTGTGCGTTTAGCTTCCGCTGATACCCGGGGCCACCCCTGCCCCCGGGCCAATGAACCCCTCGTCAGCACGAGTCGGGCATCATCGCACCGTGGGATGGTGTTGGGTCATCTCCCCTCCACCGCCCCCCCTTGCACCTCCTCCCCTTCCACCATCACCATCCAGACCTCGCTGGGAGTTCCCGCCTAAGAGGCGCGATCGGCGCCGCTGTCTCCCGCAGGTGAATTTCGCTTTCTTTGTCAACATCGTTCGTGTCCTGGCGACGAAACTACGGGAGACGAACGCCGGCCGCTACGATGCTCGGCGGCAGTACACGTGAGTTGGCACAGTCAGAGCTGCGGGGTGGGCAGGGTGGAGCCGAAGATGATGGAGAGAGTGATTGGCTCATTCCTAATTACGATCGTTCACGACACGGAGCACCTTCGTGGGGCGTGAGAATAAGAAACACCCCACACGCTCCGGGGTGCCCAGTCGCAACGGCAGCGTCGACGTGACTCGGCCCTATTACTCACAGGCTGTCTGAATAATGAGCTCCGTGCAGTGTAAAGAGAGTCGGACTTATGCATATAGATGCGTGATGTTTACTAATAATTGTGCGTCGATCAATCAACGTGCAAATATTCATCGGGGGGAAAACATACGCCGAAAAACACGAGCTACAAATTACGTTGCTGGTTGTCATTTTTCTTCATCTGTAACAAAGGCCTCCCCCATTTCATTCCTTACTTTCCTGAGTCGCTCCTGCCCACTCGTAACCTCCGAAATCTGCGATGTCATCTCGCTGCTTTTGTCTTTTCCGCGGTCTCCCTCTGCTTCTCTTTGCTTCTCTATTCCGCCTCCACCCCGTGGTTAAATTTGTCTCTCGTCAGTCGTTTTCATGACACCTCTGTTCACCGCAAAACACTCAATTGACCGGCTTCTCAGATTAAAAAGGAACAACCCAACGCCCTGATTCAGTCGCGACGTTCACGATGCCGGCGCTAAACGGAAGCGCCGCCTCGGGAGCGCAGAGCGGCACTGACCGACGGCCGTCTGCACTCGCAGGAAACTGGCCAAGTCGTCGCTCGTGCTGACGCTGCTGTTCGGAGCGCACTACATGGTGTTTGCCGGCATGTCGGAATCCGTGGACGGGTGGCTCTGGAAGGCGCGCATGTACTTCGATATGTTCTTCAACTCGCTCCAGGTTCCCTGTGATACCAGCTCATTTGTTCGGCCGATTGCTCATTCGCTCGCTCACTCGATTACTCAATAATTTGTTCACTTGCTCACTAACTTACCCGCTTACCTGATTGCTTGTTCACTCACTCACTCCCTCGATTACCCGATCCCTCGTTCCTATGGTCACTCGGTGCCTCGCTCGCTCACTCAATTACCCGATTGCCCGCTCGCTCACTGCCCTGTCCGTGGCCATGTCACCCCCGTTTCCGGACTGCGTGACATGTCGTCGCTCAACCTCCTACCGTCATTGTCACCCCGCAGGGCTTATTCGTGGCCATCATCTACTGCTTCTGCAATGGGGAGGTGAGTTGCGAACATGCGATCCGTTCTCGCGGAAGCGTCGCTTTGCGCGCGCGACGCCAATCCGAAACGATTTCGTTTCGTGGCTCAACGCGACGCGGTGGCCGTCGACCGAGCGGCCTCGGAACGCGCTCGCGGACGCGGTCGCAGCGACGGCCGCGTCCGGATCTTTCGTGGGGGCGTGAATTAAGCGGCGCGGCCGTTTGCACTGAGGGCGGGCAGCGACGGGATGCACGGGGCGGCCCCCATACGGGGGACCGACCCACGAGGAACGGTGATTATACAGAGCGCTCTCCGCTCGCTCTGCCACGGCGATGGGCCCGGGGCGATCGCCTCTTAACCCCTCATTTCACGCTGCCGACTCTAAGCCGGCCGCTTGCCGTCGTTGCGGCGAGCGTGCGAGCCGGAGATAAGTAATGATTGCTATTCTTTCCCTGCGCTTGAGGTTTATCCAGACAAAAACAATCGTCCTCCATACGAGGCTTTCTCGGCCGTTATGAATTGCCAATTAGGATTGGCAAAAATAGTGCTGCAATGCGTCCCGCAAGGGCGAGCAGACAACACGGTGGGGGAGCACCTGGGCGTCTCCCGTGCCACGCGCACGTGGGCACACACTCGAGGCGTCCGTCCTTGGGTGCGGTAGGGGGGTGGGGGCGGGAGCGCATTGCCCTCTGACCGGTGCCGCTGGATATTTTGAACGTCGCACGCCTCATTACGCGTAAAAAATAACGAGATAGTAGAGCCGGGTTTAATTTGAAATGCGCCGACTGCCCTCGACTTGAACTTTTAATGTCTCCCTCGAGACGAGCACCGCATAAATAACGAGGCACAAAGAAGTTTATCGTTGCACTCGCTGGGCATCCACGAACAGCACGCCGGGTGCCAGACCGGCGTGGACTCTCCATTGGACTCTATATTGCTCTCCACAATGTTGGTTTCAACGAAATATACAATTGATCGCAAAACCATTAAACGAGTTTAGAAATGTACATTGGGAAGGGAAAACTCTGGGCTGGGTGACGGCGCAGTGTGCCGTGAGTAATGAGTGGTCATGGGAGATGGATTAACAACGTTCCCTTTCCACAGTGTTTTCACACAACGATTGGAACAGTGGAAATCTAACTAGTTAATTCAAATAATTTGTGATGTTTAACAATTGCTGTAATGTAAGCGGCAGGCTGATAATATTGCGGTGTTCATATCTCTGCTCATCTGTCAGTGACATTTTGTATTCATCCATGCATGTCGCGTGGTAACGAGTAGCTGAACTGGTGTCGTAGCGGGCAGCTGAGCTGCAATAATTCACAGCCCCTCGTTAATCCACGACTGCATGAAGGCTTCTACATGCAACGCCAAACGCGTGAGGTTTTCTCCACCATAATCCACCACGGGCTTGTGGAAGGGTTCAACTAGAACCGGTCCATACATCACTCGCCACTGACGTGAGCCGTGGCTGGGAATTGAAGTGTCAGGCAAGCGGGCTCGTGGCATCATGTGTCTGTGTTGAACTTCGTTCACGCCGTACGTAGCCAACCGCGCTAATCGGAGGTGTGCTGATCACGTGCTAACCACTGCGCAACCTATCCCTCCCACTATGACATATTACTTGTAGTATTTTACCCCCTCCGGTCGAGTGATGCATTGGCTGGATAAGAGTGCACTGCCTCACCATCACAAGGTTCCCACTTCAAATCCCAGTTGGGGTCCGTACGCCCCTCGTCCCTCTGGGAATGGTTAAACGAGTACCACTCTGGGGGTCAACAGCAGTTGTCCTGGGGACTATCTCACCCACCCTCTCCATAGGAATGTGGAATTCCCACCACTGATTCAGGGCTATAAACGGAATATGATTGCCTCCCTGTGCTCTTTTGAACGAGAAAACTGCTTTATTATTTTTATGTTGCACAAGTGATTGACGCTGTGCCATTGGGATCATGTGACGCCATGGAGGAGCTCTTGCGGAAATCTCAGAGAGAGAGAGTAGTGCAGTGGCCACCAGTGTGCAGGAGAGTAGTGCAGTGGCCACCAGTGTGCAGGAGAGTAGTGCAGTGGCCACCAGTGTGCAGGAGAGTAGTGCAGTGGCCACCAGTGTGCAGGAGAGTAGTGCAGTGGCCACCAGTGTGCAGGAGAGTAGTGCAGTGGCCACCAGTGTGCAGGAGAGTAGTGCAGTGGCTACCAGTGTGAAGGAGAGTGCAGGAGGACACCTGCACAAGAGACGTTTCACGTGGCGGTTTCAGTGAGGTTTAGTTATTTCCGCAGTGCTGCAATGTAGCCATGTGACAAGATTTAAATTAAACATTTTTATTTTCATTCGTCTTCTTAACAGTTTCGATCGCAAAACAAACAATCGTCATCAAGGGACGTTGATGATCGCTTGTGTTGCGATCGAAACGTCGTAGTTTTTTGTTATTTTTGTTATTTTCTTTGATCCTATCTACGTGACTTTACTGAAAAACCCAAGAATGTGAATTTCTGCAGTCACGAAAGCTTTAAGTCAATGTATATTTGTTGTTTAACTTGTGTGTTCTTAACTATATGTAAATGTTAATTTAATTGGTTTTGTGGTAAGTTAAGAAAAGTCTGTGCTGTCCGGTTGCCTTGGTGAAAAATGGGCAGCATCTCTGCCCAACCCTGGCCCAGCCGGCTCAACACTCGACACAAAAATGAAATGAAGTGCAAAATTCGGCACAGAAAAGAAATGCAAGCTTCTTCGATTCGTCCTTAGCCACAATAGTAACACAGCCAATCCATGACAGGTCAAATCAGATTGTTGTGGCAAGCATATTGATGGTTTTAGTGTGGCCAAGAATAACATCATTAAATATAATGGGAGTGACAGGGGAAGTGTCAGCTCTTACATGATATTACCATCAACTGGGTTTTTATATTTGTTGAACGTGAGCAGGTTTTTGTCAGAGCAATCAAGAGCCGTTTTCAAACCAGCGGTCATTCATGGCGAATTATCTGCATGTTGGCCAGATAAATGTTTATTCCTTTGGGCTCGTTTTTTTAACGAGTATGACGCACGAAGTTAACGGTCGTTTTGCAAAGGAGTTGATCGTGTGCTGCGAGCGAAAATGGTGATGAAGCCGGGGCAGTGCGTTCGCTGCTCATCCTAGCAGAGGTTCGCGGTTTGAATCCGGGAGGCCACCCTGGTTAATGCTGTGGGTGCAATGAACTGTAGATGTGCACCTGTCTGCTTCCCAGTGGACGTTTAAAATATCCCGTGATGTTATTCAAAAAAAAGTGTGTGCTTTGTTCGGTATTATTTTTGCACAGTTAGAACCCATTGGACAATAAAAGCTCATTTTGAATGGGAGCCCAGTTACACAATAGAAAACCTGGTTGCAGCAACCACAACAATTACACGAACAAAAAATCCAATAACAACTGTACGTGGCCAAGTTCCAAATGGCAAGGTCGTGCATCATGGTACAACCAGCAGACAAAAATGCAAGGCTCGTAGAATGCATCACATACACAAAACATTTGTAACTTAAAGTCTACAAAGCAGAGCGGTCATTTGCACATATGACGAGGATGGCGAGGTGTTTATCCCAACCATTTTCGCTTGGTTATTCCAGAGATTATCGACGACCACACGAATTAATTTTAAACCGACTTTGGTGCTCCCGGAGTGGGAGACTTCCAGCAGGAACAGGGTGGAGGAGCTTCTCACATCATGGGAATTTACTCAGGGAGGGGTACATTATCCAGATGATATTTTGCAGACTTGTGTTGTAACCCATTGAGGATGAATATAATGCCATGACGTTCCCTGCTTAGATCGAGGGGTGGCCGTTTGCTGGCGTTATGGTTTAAAGTTCCCAAATTTGAAAAAAAAATCTGCAAATTATTCAATTGGGATTACACATAGTGGCATTGCTCCCTACTTGTGAAAGTACTGCACACTGGGAAACACCGCGCCTGTGTTCCTGATGATGGCCTTTGCGCTGTAAGAATGGCGTAAATACCAAATGTATTTAATTATTATATAAATGATCGAGTGAATTATTGAATGAGATTTCAAGGTCCATAATAAAGATGTTTTGGGTTAGGTCGTGAAAGCGCCTCAATGTTAAACTGAGAGATGTTCTCCGCACACAGGTCCAGAATGAAATCCGCAAGGCGTGGGCTCAGTGGAACCTGGCTCAGGACCTGGACAGGAGGAGCCGCAGGGGCTCGGGCCTGCTGGGCACGGGCGGAGGCCACAGGGCCGGGGCGTCGCGCCGGCGCCGGCCCTCGTGGCCCTCCTCGGCGGGCGCTGGCGGCACGTCGCAGCAGCAGCCCTCGACCCACGTGTGCAGCGAGGAGGGCGGCGCCATGGAGGACGCTGGGAAGGCGGCGGTGGCCGCCCCCGTTACCGTCGCCTTCTTTTCCAAGGACCCACAGCACCATCTCGGCCACCAGTGGCGATCCAAACACTCGCACGAGTCGGTGATTTGAGGCAGGATGAGGCCGGGGATCAAGGTATTTGTGTCTGTGTGCTGGTGTGCGTGCGTGTGTGCGTGTGTGCATCAGTGGCGTAGCTATCAAGTGTGCAGGAGGTGCAATTGAACTGTGGCCCTCTGGCTGCTGGGGCCCAGGTGCCAGATTACTAAAATTTAGGAAATGGACAAGGAGCCCCATATCTTGCCTTGAATCTGCACCTATTCCAACCATGTCATGCCACTGCTGTGTGTGTATATGTGTAAGTTTAGTTATGTTATAGCTAACACATGTCCTATGAACTGTCAGCGAGTTTTCGATGCTTCATGTGACCACAGAGTGCACCTAGTCTGGCACAAGTACTTAAGTGACATCACCATCACCACTTAGTGACGAATGCCAACTGTTGTTGTAGTACGTTGGTATTTGCATCCATGTTTGTGTTTTACTATTGACAAAAGTGCTTTTTGGGAGGGAAAGAGAAACCACACACAACGTTTTTCAGCATCGACTTCTCTGCATCAGATCTTGCTCAGAGACCAGGGTTGGTGGATCATTTGATGATGAGCACATGTTGGTGATCCGAGAAACCTGATGGAACCATAGAGAGTTTTCACTGCGCAGCTGTTGAGAGAACCGATGAGATGAACCGCTATTGAGGAAGAGACTCTCTGAGTGAAACGACGACTTACAACTCTCAGATTGTTTTTCTGCAGCGGCCCGTCAAAGTGTTTCTGCTGTGGACGTCGTCACACCAAGTCGCCGCTTACTCGAGCGGGATTTCCAACAACGGTGGATCTGACATTGAAGTAAAACTCATGGCATCCCTGCTGAAAACACACAACCTGGGTGAATAATTTCAACAACGGTGGATCTGACATTGAAGTAAAACTAATGGCATCCCTTCTGAAAACACACAACCTGGGCGAATAATTTATGGTGCATTTTTTTAATAAAACACTCTCAACGTTATTTATTTGGAATTAACATTTATTTTTATAATTTGAAAAATGTGTCAAACAATGTTTAATGTTCCACCGATACCATTTAAAATTATACCTGACTGCATTGTAATATGGTATGTAATGTGTATTAGCTCCTGTTAAGATCGCGCGTTATTTATTTTAGCGTTTTGTCGCGCCGCGGTGATGTGTGGGACGATGGCAGCTCCGCGCTTCCTGGGGCGCTGCGAGCCCTCTGACGCCTCGCTAGCTGGCCGCTTCTCTCCCTGTCGCCTTTCATCATCGTCCCACAAAGATTCCCGACTGCGAGCGGACAGAGAACGTCCATTTATTAAACTGCCTATTTCATCCGTAATAAATGTTTTTTTGGGTTAGATAGTGTAAATATAAATGTGTCATTAAACCCGCCACCACCCGACACAGCCAATGAGTAATGTTTGTCACGTCAACAAAACGTGCCAATTCGTTACTAGTTCAGCACACCGGTGTGTTGGAGAGTAAACTCACACCATTTACAATTCGAGTATGACATTTCGCTGGTGATTACAACCAGCTTCATCAGGCAATAGCCAGAATTGTGAAGACAGTCCTATTTATTATATCTACGCAATCTAACCCGAAAAAAAGGCTTCATTATGGATAATATTGGTCGCGAAAGCCTACGTGTTAAACTGCCTATGTCATCATCATCATCGTGATGATCAGCCGTGATCTACCAACTGCTGGATGAAGTTATTTACCAAGCCGTCGTCATCTTTCACGAATCTGAGATTTACCAATTCGGCGAGCACCTGCGGCGAAAGCCGATATCATCACTCCGTCTCCTTGGTGGATGTCCTCTCCGGCCCCTTCCCTCCTCTGGCTGCCGCTTCATCGTCGGTCTCGACCACTGGCACGCATCCCATCTCTGGATGTGCCCGACACAAGTGTATTTTTCTGAAAAGTCAATATGTTTTCCAGTGCGTGGATGTCACTCCAAGCATGCACCTCTGTGCTTCTTTGCACACTTTTCAGCCCCCCCCCCCACGCCATCCTAAGAACGTTCTTCTGTAGGCGCATTGGTACGCTAAGTTTTTATATGAAGCTCACTTTTACAGAAGCATTGCAACCTGCTCTCGTTCGTCTCGTTATGTCTTGATTTCGATTTGCTGATATTCTCTGCTCGCCACAGATTCTGCTGTATGTTCAACTTGTTTCACTCCGTACGTAGCCAAACCGTGCTATTTTCACGTTGTGTGCCTCTGACATCTCCACTAGTTAAGTGAACTTGTTGTTGTTGTATGTGACGTTGCTATTGCTCATGTTTATTCAGGGTACAATTTAGCAGCCGCCTTTGTTAAATAATTATTTCATTCCCTGTAGTTCATTTCCATTAGTTGTTGTAAGGACTGTTAGTAGCAAATCTAAACAGGGTAAAGCATGTTTTTTTCCATCTAATTAAATGCCTTTATTTCTCCAATGCAGACTTTCAGAAACGTCTAACGTTGCTGTGAATAAAATTTATAAATTGTTTTAATGTAATGAAAAGTTCTTAATATATGCCTTGCTTTATGAGTGCTTGAATGACAATTGCATAAATTTCCACTGCATTTTAATCGTGAGTCCTGGCCAGGCACCGTAATGTTTGATGTTGAGTGGTTTTTTCCACAATCTACTTGTGAGTACGTAGGCGGTCGACGGTAGAAAAATATTTTCAAACCCAACTTGCTTACGTGATTGGTCGGTGTGTACATGCTCTTTTATTGTGATCTGAATGGTCTTAACGAACAATGTCTTTACATGTGATAAGTTATTTATATGTATGCCTATTTATGTATTTACGTGATTGTGATGGTTGGTCTTGGTTATCGCTTCCAATATGGGAGACTTTGAGGAGGCAGTCGCAGTCAGGACTAAGCCCAGTATTTCGAGATGTTTATTTCTCCCTCGGCCCTCTCACCAATACAATAAACTGTCTAAATAAAATCACAAGTGAATGTGGATGCACGTCTTGTGTGAATCTGTAACTCGCAGTAATGGTGTCAACTACGCAGTTCGCAAGGGTAATGGTCTCGGCACGAATGTTTGAGTTTGTACAGGGTAATAGCAATGGAGGCATCGAGACGAAGGGTATATCGCTTGTCTACAACAACCGTCAGAGGCAGTCATGAAAATCTGTGTTTGGAGAATGTAATTTCAATACAGGAGCGAGGATTTGCCAAGCACCTGTAGTTGGGCACATCACAGTTGAACGATTTCGCTTTTGTTTAACGGCTTCCTCTGACTCATTCTCAGGATCTAGGCAGCCTTAACGAGGTGGTAGGGTTGGCTGTAGGACTGGTCGCAGAACACAGGCGAGTTCGTAGGTTCGCAGGAACTCTGGGTATCTCCAGACAATGACCAGGCAGCACTGTCCAGGTAACTCATGACACGGAAGCAAGCGTTTAGAGAATGTGGCTGCTGTACAATGTCCGCATAATAAGCCACTTCGTTGAACTATCATTTGTGGCCAGGTCGCTTTTGAAAAAGAGCTACATAGCTCGGTGGGCCTTCTTACCTGGTAAAATAAAAATAGTTTAAATAGTATAATTTACTATCCAGGTATCCCCAGACACTGCCAAGGCAACACTGTTCAGGTAACTCCAGGTAGAACCAGACTGACGAGGTGTTCCAGGCAAGAGTGAGGGCTGTACACGAGTCACAGACCTCAACGTATTAAGAAACATTATATTGACACTGGAGGAATCCCATGAGCTATAAAGTTGTTTTGCTGATGTCCGGTAGGGGCGGGTCAGAACGTTACAACAACAACAAACAATAGCACAAAGTCTGCAGCAGTGCTCCCCAAGTCGTCTGTGCAAATTACTTCAAGCTGTAGTCAGTTTCTCCTCCACACCGGTCTCTGGAGTTCTCCAGGTGGTTGACAGCATCCTCTGGTGAAGCTGGGGGTTGGCAGATGGCGTCTCCTCGAGATGGAGGCCGCCTCGTCGCCTCTACTGCTGGAAGAGGCGAATTCTCATCTCTTTGGCTGGAAGATCTCTTCTTAAACGGGGGTTCTCAGGCTACTCGTGTTAACCTGCCCATGTGCTGCCCATTGAAAGGGCCGTCTCGAAGGTCAGGGACCGTTTTCTATGGCCACTGCTTTGCCAGAAGTGGCTCTCACTCCGTGTACGTTCATCTCAGGGGCTGCCACGACCAGAGATGTAAGGGTAGGAGGATGCTGCCCCGATAACGTGTGGATGTTGCTTATTCTTCAGAAGAAGAAGCAGTTGTCTGAATTACAATTTGGAACGAATAGAACTGCAGGCTGGCCGTGATGGATTATAGTGGTGTTATGTCCCATTGTGATGGGGCTGGTGTCATATCTGATTTTGGTGGTGGTGGTGGTGGTGGTTATGATGGTAATGATGGCAGTGGGGATAGTGATGGGGTTGTGGCGATGATGGGAGTGGTGATCACGCTGCGGTTGATCACGCACCCGTTTTTCGTAACGCTGGTTGTGTAAAATGTCAATTGCTCTCAAAAAATCCCTGCCACGTCTTGTATGTTTGACGACTGCCTTGACACACACTTTTCACGGTTAAATGTGGCTGCGGTAACAAACAATAACGCTTGCGTTAATTGATGGAATTATAATATACTAAACGAGCCCCTAATCTAATGCAGGCCGGTCGCGCTTTATTAACACAAAAACGCGGGGCAAAAAACGAGAGGGGCGCCACTCCCCTTGTTCACGGAGCTGTCGTCGTGAATTGCAATGAGGCCTAATTTGTCTGTCACTCGGCATCGGTGATGCCCCCCACCAGGCAGCCAGCCGCCCGTGAGTTTCACGACGCCGCCGCCGCCTCCTGCGCGCGACCGCGCTGACAGCCCTCGCCTCGCAAGGTCGATCGCGCTGCCGACGTTACCAAACGCCGCCGCAATAGCCACCGCCGAGATCTAAATTGTTGAATAGAACATCTCTTTGAAGTCATTAACGAAAAGAAAGGTCGGCGTCCAATTTGCGATGGAAGGAAAATAAACGAGGAGGCAGGCGGAAGGCAGGAGGTGGTGGAGAGGGGGATTAGGGTTAGACGTTTTCTTGACGTCCCCCGACATCGTCTCCTCGAACCTTGACGATTGATAAACAACGTTTGTCTTGATATAAACATATAAATATATAATCTCTCGTCTGTTTTTATCTCGCGTGTAGTTTCTCTTCGTTCTTGTTTGTGCAGTTCTGTTTGCTCGCTTTGCCTCACCCGCTTAGGAGCTGAGACGATTTGTGTACATCGTAAATCATCCGTTCACACGCAACATTCAACCCCTGAGAGTCGAGACGGACTCTCAATCGCTGCCCCTTTGCGGGGCCCTTCTGGCAGCAGTGGCGCGAGCGAGGGATTTCAGGGCTGCGCATTTGTCTCGATCGGCGAGCACAGGAATTGGGTTTAGTCGCTGAATCTGTGCGCCGTGACCCGCCTGCTCAGGGCACCTCGACACGAGAATTGCTCAGCCGATTCCGTCCTTCACGCGCACTCTGCTCAAACTTCACTCCGTCACCGCCACGCCAACTACCATCAGCATTATCAGACTCCGTACACGATGTGACCACTCGCTCCCTGCGCCGTCAAGACCGACGTTGCGTGTGCGGCGCAGAGATGAGGAGGACGCACGCTCGAAGGGAAGCATCATCATCTTGCGGCATCGTGACACAAACACCACGGGGGGGTTCGCGTGTTTGCGAATCGAGCTGCAGGATTGCTCTTCGTGTTGTCGAGGATGACGGCGGGAGCCGCACGTGGAGTGGCGTCCTCTGTGACAGCGCAGAGCTCGGCGCCTTTCCGCTCAACCAAAGCGAACAAAGTAGCTGAGTGATGCTGCAAGCGGAGCGAGTTTAACTCGGAGCTGTTGTTCGGATCTTCCAATCATCTCCTACAAGCACGCATTGCTGCACAAGTCACTCCTGACTTGAGGGGCAAACGAAGCATTGTATTATCGATTCACATTGACGATTCCGCACGGTGGCAGCGCACAGCTGGAGTTGGTCTCGTGGGTTGACACTGGGACACGACAACACATCCCTTGGGCCTGGGGGTTTCAATCTTAGCCTATGGAGTATATTTTAATACCAGTATAATATTGCCCTTTTATTTCCCTTATCATCATCTTATCCTCTGAGTGTTGGTAGTCTCTTGTAGCGGTAGGTTTCCTGGCTACATGGTTATCAGTGTGGCAACATAGGTCAAGGTGCATGGTCCACATTTGTCAAATTTGAAAAAAAACATACTCACCCATAAATTACGCAATTAGAATTCTTCATCACCCCCTACTGCGAAAATTTGACAGGGCTCTCCTGAAAATATTCGTGAGACTTTCGTGGGCGAACGTGCATAGTAATAATACACTGCTATAGTAATTGGTGAAGCTGGATTCGGTGCGGTGGTAATTGTCAACGGGCGACTTTCGTTATAGCCGCAGTAGGAGTGCAGCTTGCAGCTGAGACGCAGTAGGAACCGGTCTTGAAACCGGTTGTGAGAGGAGGGGGGGGATCAGCAAAGACAATCACCGATACTGATTGGCCTGGAGGGGGTTACATGCAATGGGAGCACAGGTGAAATCATTGAGGTGGGGTGGAGGGGAGATGATCAAGACACCACTCCATTGGTTGAATGATTTTGGCTCTGCAGCATAAATAGACCCGACCCTACATGGATGAGCGAACACATTTTTGGTAGTTATAAATATTCATAGCAACCAGTAGTAGCGGCAAGAGCCGGGGCTGATTATAGATTGAGATTCCAGGATCCGCGGGCGAAGGTGGGGCGGAGAAACTGGAAATGGAACTGCAACGCCTGAAACTGACTTCGGTGAGGCCGCGTGGGCAACTGTTGGGCAGTAACTGGCGTGGCGCGACGTTGACTACGTCGCCTGGTAGATGCAGGAGGTCGTGGGTTCGATCCTGACACTGACGCCTGCTGTATAATTGCAGTTTGCATCTTCCCGTGGTCGCGTGGATGTTCCTCCGGGTCCTCCAGTTTCCCTACATTTAGAAACATGTGTTTTAGGCGATTTGGCTGCTATAGATTTCCGCGTGATAAGCCACTTGGTTGAGTTATCATTTGGGACCACGTCGCGTTTGAGAAAGAGCTACATAACTCGGTGGTCTTACCTGGTAAAATAAGTGTCCGTTTTTAGTATGTTCAAGCAAGTTCATTTTCTCGATGACGTGGAGTGGCCTTCATCTCGCAGTGGATGGACAAAAAGACTTGAACGTGGCTTGTATAAAATTGGTTCACGCAACCCCTGCAGCCACTACATGCTGCCACAATCACAACGATGGGGGGGGGGGGGGTAAAGAATTGGTTTCCGAATCAAATTGTAACCCCCAAATTTGTGACAATTCATGAAATCCACAGGGGAGGGAAGTGTTTGCTGCCTGTTGACATCAGCTGAGAGCGCTCCTATCGTGTCATTGTGGTCGGCACACTGTACTTGCAATCAGAGGTTGTCGGTTCGATTACATTTTCCGGTATGGCAGCTTAAACAATTGGTCAAGCTCCTTCCATCTCTTCCCACCCATCCCACCTCTGTTCGCCCAGCAGTATAAATGTGTAGACTCGGTTGGGTCATTCGGTAGGTCCCATGTGGTGGGGCAAGGCCGTAGCCATGGAGTCAACATTCGGGGGGGGATCAAATCTTCCAGGGGTCTGGGGGTCCGCCCTTAGAAAAAAAAATCTAAATTTGAAAACTAATTTCCTGCCTAAAATATAGAAACAATTCACTAACACATAGGATGTTTTACAATGTCTAATAGTGTATTGTATTACATTGCTCTGCCCCCCCCCCAATATATATTATGATTACGACCTTGTGGTGGGGTAAAGTGTGGGTACGCCCATCTCTTCCAAGATGTCTCGTCATGTGAAGAAATCTAGCAAATGTCCTGACGAATTCGCATGCGTCGAGCCTTTTCCGCTCGCAGTGGCGTTGGAGAAATAGTAGCTGCGTCTTCATTCACCTATTAACTCAAAAAAATCGCGAATGATCCGCTGCGATTACTTTTATACAAAGGGCCAAGTTGGATAACGTAAAAATACCGCGAACTAGAAATGTGGGATCAAATTATTTCACTCGCTACTAACCGTGCGATTGAGTTTCCATTAAATATGCCGTTTTCTTATTATTTTGATAAAACTAGGCATGTAAAAATAAGTTTCCATTTGTCGCCTTTCCCAGAGCGTTCAGGGCACTCTCTAAGCTAGTTGCATTATTATTATTATTTAAAGGGCTGACATCCGTTTAATCAATTTGAATCGGCATAAATTGCAGCTTTTTGTCAATCCACTCTTGACTGTCAGCCACGAGGCTTGTTTCGGGGAAGTGCGGGACCCAGGACCGGTTGAGATGTCACTCGGCACCAACGTTGGCCGTGGCCGGGAATCAAACTTGGGTGCCCAAATTCATCGTGCATTGTGCTAACCGCTGAGTCGTTGCTCAATAGGTACGTGCTTAATCTTCTTCCCGTATTTTATGCTCTGTTTTTGCTGTTATTGGACCGTGTCCGCGCGTGCCAGCGAGCCGAGTGGCGTAATTTTTTTTCCAATTTCAATCCTCCTTTAAAAGTTGCGCCGTGTCCTGGTGAACCGTACAGCTGCGAGTGGAGGTGAGGAAGCGGCACTAGCGGACACAAAATTGCGTTGACCCCCCCCCCCCCCCAAGGGGATCGCCGGGCTCATTCCGCGTTATCCGCTCCCCGACGGGCGTAGCAAGGATGCATTACTGCTGCCAGAGTCATTTGTGAAATGGTCAGCGCGTTCGTGATAAAGAGAAGGTTTATTGAGTCAGAAGAGAGAACGGAATATTGATGCGGCTTGCACTGCTTCATCTCTGACCTCCTTGCCTGGTGGGGGGGGGGCACCGGGAGAGGAGAAAGGTGAAAGGTCCGAACAGAAAACCACTTCTGTCTATCGCGTGTTCTTCGTTTGAATCTTACTTACATAACAATACACATATAGAAATACGAAACCGTAAGAAACACAACAAGAAAGCAACTGAATTGAGGTCACGTGGCCAAGATATATTTTATGCAGTCGGTGATACAGGCTGTTTTGGTATTCACCGTTTTTTAATCTTTATTCGTGAAATCGTTGAGCATTTGTAATTGGCGGGTCCTGCTATATCATTGATCTGATTTCTCCCCATCTGGCATTTCTTGCTGTGATATTGGTTTTCCAATGTTTGCCCTCGCAGAGCAAACTAATGAGAGAGGAAGAACGAACACGCGGCTACTCGGGCCCTCTTGAAAGCTAGTCTTGCAACAAAAGCCATTCCCCTGTTGCCGTTGACAAACAAAAACTAAACAATTTTTTTTTAATTTTTCGATTTAAAGCTTTCGTGACTGCAGGGATTCATCTTCTTGGTTCTTTAGGTAAAGTCACGTAGAAGGGAAATAATAAAATAATACAAATAAAACATAATAAAATACAATTCTCACGACGTTTCGGCTACAACGCAAGCAGCCGTCCTCAGGTGAAGAACAGGGCTGTCGGAAAGACAGCGTCGAATAAAAAAACAGCCCTGTTCTTCACCTGAGGACGGCTGCTTGCGTTGTGGCCGAAACGTCGTTAGAATTGTATTTTATTATGTAAAATTTGTATTATTTTATTATTTCCCTTCTACGTGACTTTACCGAAAGAACCAAGAAGATTATTTTTTTTCAAGGTAACGCCCACTGAGCTATGTAGCTTTTTTTTAGGAAGCGACCTGGTCACAAGTGATAGCTCAACGAAGTGGCTTTTATCGCGTGGAAATGTATAACGTGGAGAGAAAAACCGGATGACCGAGAGCAAAATCAACGCCACCACGGGAAGAGCATGGAAACTCTAAAAAAACAGCAGGCGTCACTGTCGGGATCGATACCACGATCTCCTGCATACCAGGCGAGGCAGATAACATCTCGCCTCCGTGGCGAGATGCTTCGCTTGGAAGGAGAAGCAGAGGGAAGACGGACAGATTTGGGGAGAGAGAGGGATCGGTGTTCGTGATGTTTGCAGGTCACGTGGCTGTGATCCATCGCTTGCGAGGCGAGGGTTTCAAGTAGATTTTGTGCAACCAATATGTATGTGCATCTATGTTAACCTTTCGGCACCGTACGTAGCCAACCGTACTAATTGCAACCAGATGGGAACTCGGGAGATAAGGAGGGTACTAAATATAATTTACAAGAGTCGCCTGGGTCAGCAAAACGACGAAAGCAAAACGAATAAACAGCAATGAGGCAAACAGAATTCGGATTAAAAAACAGCTCTCACATGAAAAATCGAAAATATTTCACAAACGTAAATTGGTGTTAAACTACACTATGTAACACGATTTTTGTCCCTGGGTAGTAAGTGTTATTTTGTAATTGCTTATGCCTAAAAAGTATAGAAAATGGCTTTTCCCCACAAACTTTGCTTTTGTGACCATGACTTTACGTGAAGGAATGATACAAATGCACACGTTTTCTCATTCAAATAGCAAAATAAAAAAATGTTGTTCCAGTGTTATAAATTATCAGTAAAGTTGGTTCGGCAGATTATTATTAGATTGATGGTACAATCACAAATTTAAGTTATATTGGAAATAAATGTGACATGGACGATTGTACTGACGTGTAAACACGAGGGTATGAGTCAAATTAAATTGCAGGTGAAGTTATCCTAAAGACTCGACCGCTCATGATCAAAGTGTGCTTTAGATCGGAGCAGAGTAATCGAGAGCATTGGCGTAGCGATGGAATTTCACATTTGGATCACTGACATGAAATGAATGAACCAAATGAGGGTTGGTGGATCACGTCGAGATTTGTGAAACTCCCAGAGCCGCCGCGCTGCGAAGTGTCCATGAGCAGAGCGAGTCGTCACGAGCCCCACTTCCTCGTGGGCAGGGATTGTCGTCTCCTTGCTCCAGCTTCCTCCCACCTGGCACAGCCTTCGTCAACATGGAATGGGCCAAACATCCCACTGCAGGACACTTGTGAGAGAGTCTTGAGGCTCCGCGATGCTTTGCTGAGTAAATCAGAATGTGTCGCGGCGACTCGGTGGCAGTGATCGTGCCCGCTATATTTGACGCACTGCGCCAGCGAATATGGTTTCGTAATTTCACCAGGGTTTCTACAGATGTCGTCTTTTTGTGTGTATCAAATGAACCAACGTGAGTGTGGAAATGGATATTAAGAGCCGTGTATTTACTGCTAATAACTTTGTAACATAATACGTTTTTTGTTCATCCAGAAAAGAATCCACTTAGCATGTTCTTTGAAGAGCATGCTTTGCTTTGAAGCTTTGAGGAGTACTTCTGGTTGCATAATTGCTCCAATGTCATGAATATTTAACTTCATTTTAATTTCCACCTTGGAATATGTTTGTGTTGCCGTAGCAACGGGCAGAGGCGGCGTTCTTAAGTCGCCCTCCTCGTGTCGCGCGACCTCTGCGCCACGACGACCCAGCGACCAGGGGGAGGGGGCAGGGGGGGATGGGGGGAGGGGTAGGGGGGGGTTAGGGGTAGGGGGGGGAGTCGCCGTGCCCACCGTCACGCCAATACCCACGGCCTCTTCGTTTGTTCCCGTGGAACACCGCTCGCTGGGACTCCGCAATGTTGGAAATGAAGTCGGCTCCAAACGGAACGCCGCCGAGTGGCTCTGAGCGCTCCCCGCGCGCTCCCCGCGCTCCTCCCCGAACCATTGACCCTTGGAGATCTCCGCAGCAGCTGCAAATCCGCGCCTCGATTTCCCAACGACTCCGCGGGACATCGTCCCCTTGTTAAGCCTAGCGGTGGATTGCGGGGTCCTCCACACCGCGCCACTGCACCGCACAGTCGGTGGTCACCGCGTGTGCGCGGGCGGTAAGAAACGGCACGGCCAGTAGGTTGGCACCAAATCCTGAGCGAGTGGATTGTTTCGTGTTATTGCCGGGCGCGCTTGGGTTTGTATTCTCCCACGCGCGTTCAGGCGACACCCCGTGCCGTTCGGCGTGATGCCCAACGCTTTTCTCCCCGTGCGATGTTGGAACTTCTTCGGGAATTTAAATTCCGTTTTAGGGAGCGAAACGTCGGACATCGTGCCATAATCGCCGTGGGACGACCCGCGAACACGTGCGAGAGCACAAAAAGCGCGACAACCCCCCTACAAGGGGCAGGCGCTGCTCCTTTTGGTGCAGCAGCTCCCTCGCACGTCAAAAACAAAGCCCTTCTTTAGAAACTGCGCAGACATTCTAATGCTGGACGCGACTGGAGTGAGGCTTTCCAACACGGATACATTACGGCGTATTGATTTAGGGGTTGCTGCCATAATGATGATGGTTAGCAAGGCGGCCTTGCAATCCTCAGAGGACGCGCGTTTGATCCGCCCTCCCGGCGATAGCGAAAGTTTCTTAAATGGCAGAGAAAATAAATAAATAAATAAATAGGTACCCAACCGCACTTAGTTGATCGGTAGGTCGCGTGTGGTGGGGACAGGTTTGGGTACGGCCACCTCTTCCAAGACGTCTGGCCATCGTGAAAGAGTAGGACAACGTACTCTGCACGATGGGGGGGTCCACAGAGCTCGCTGTAGAGGGGGGGGGGGGTCCCTCTGCCAGCAGCGGTGGCGTGAGGAAGACATTTCGCAGCAGCACCTTTCTTGACTTGTTGAGAACTGAACAAACATCCCCTGTGCTTGCTGCTGCTGCTGAAGTCGTCTCATGCCTCGGGGCGAGGCTTTCCTCCCGCTCAAATAAATAACACCGAATTGGTTGCACGAGTGGAGCGAGCCAGAGCAGATGGCCCACGCTTGATATCGTTGATTCCACCCTGCGAGACGCATGTTGTAAGGCGGCGAGTGGCCATCATCGGTCTTGGCAGCCAGGGACATCCAGGGACGGGACAATCCGCCTCGACGCGCCTCTCCTTCCCCTCCCCCCTCCTCTCCGGGTCCATCTGTCCGCCGCGGCAGCCTCCCTGCACGGCGACCCGAGAGCGGGCCCCCCTGTTCCTGGCAGACGTCGGGTTAATGGAGTTGCTTCAGAGCGTCCGCCTCTCCTGGGCACGAGGTCGCCCGCGCGGGGCCCACTCTCTCCCTCCCTCCCGCGCAGTCCGCGTCTCCATCAAAACGCACCTCGGCTTCTGTCGCAGCAAGCGCCGCCCTCCGCAGCGCTCGTGGTCCGTGTCCCATTGTGATCGCCGCTGCTGCGATCACAATGGGACACGGAGCTGAATGGAGTTCAAAAGAAGTCGCAAACAAAGTCCTTGTGAAAGACCCAACGTAGAAAATGCCTGGCTTGGATCTTCCACGAAGCGCATGGTCCACCCTAATCCGCATCCGTACCGCATCCGTACCAACCATGGCAGATGCGGATACCTAATGCACAGATGGAAAACTCTCCAATGTGTGACTGGTCATCCAGAACAAACCACACAACATATAATGATGCAATGTCCGATCCACAAATACGAAGGAGACATCACGGCGATAAACTCCGCTGCTCCTGACGCGGTTGTCTGGCGTGACCAGCTGAATGTGTAATTGTAGTTGCTCTGCATCTACATCAGCGGCGCACGGTGGTCACGGCATCTCGTTCCTCGTCCGTGGTTTTCTTTGCATGCCGCTTGTTTGCCCAGGGAAGCCTCGCCGAGTCCCAGGCCTGCATGTCTTTTCAGCAGGGGTCGTGCCGACGTTTTGCAGTAGTAGGGAGCCATGATTGCCAAGTGTCTTTTCAATTTGAGTAGATTTGTTGGCGCCAAGGGTGCCAATAGTTGTCAAAACAAATACAATCCGGTGGCGACGCTTGAACAGGAAATAAATTATCGTCAGAATATTTTTAAGACCCTCCCCCCCCAGACCCTGTCCTCCGTTGACAGCTGGGGTTGGGGGGGAGTTTTTTCTGGAGCTCAGCCCCGGACAGCTCTGGCTGAAATTAAGCCATGATGTATGTAAAGTGTTTTTTTTTTCTTCATTAATACACAAGTATGTCTTTATTAGTGGGCTTATAAACACCCATAACATCATCATTAGACCTCCTTTGCCAGTACTAAAATATAATAATAGGGTTTCCCCATTTTTCTGGCAACAAAACTGAAACCTTTTACAAGGAATCATGGGTGCATTAACCACAATACTCGTGGTCAAAATGTAAACAAAAAACACACTGATAATATATGCATTGTCCTTGAAACTGATTGGTCCACACCAGAGACGGCTTTCTTTAGAGCCTCATCTCAATTGGTGCTAGACCAGAGGACGCCAAGTATTGTGGTTAATGCACACATGATTCCTTGTAAAAAGGTTTCAGTTTTGTTGCCAGAAAAAAGGAAAACCCATATTATTATTATTAACACCCATAACCTCATTACTGTACGATCAGATAGACCACTGGGCCATGAGGTCGGTTCAATACAATTAGGCCGACCAATACTCACATTATTGTAGTTAATTAGGGTTCATTTCTTTGGGATAATTAGGGTTCATGATAACTTGGAGCCCAACAAACCCCTCTATCCGTTACAATTGTGGTGGATTCCCGCTCAATTAAGCACTGGGCTGTTTAGAGACCCACGCCAGTGGTGGAAATTCCACATTCCTATGGTGGCTGCGAATCTTCTCCATAGGTCAACCGCCATTCATTTCTCTGCGTGCTGGTAGCAATTGTCTTCCTCGGAGGTTATAATGGGCTGAGTTGACCCCCCACCCCCCACTGCGACTGGGATTTGAACTTTGAACTCTGCGAGCCGCGCGCACTGCCGCGACGTAATCGCGATGCGGTTTGTGCGCGCGAAGTTGAAGTCATTCGTGGGAATGTTTCGGCAACGAGCGCTGGCCAGCGGGGTGAAGTATGGTCAAATAACCCCCCACGAACCGCACAGCGTGGGGAGACGAGAGGGCTGTACGCAGATGTAAATGTGCTGTACATTTTATTTTAAAGTTATATTTTCCGTAATAATATTCTCTTTGGTCTCCTCACAAACTCAGCATTGCTAACCCATCTGCATATTGGCTTCCCAGACCAAACATTATCAAGCAGCATTTGTTCAATCAAGCGATCTTTCGAATTATTAAGGTTGCTGCTATAACCCGACCGTCATCGCCGGTTATACACACGAGGTGTGCGGCTGTCGAGTTCAACTGCAGCCTTCGTGGTGATTTCTTGCCGTGGGTCCGAGTGTGACTGTTCGCATGGCGTGCATCTCATACGACGGGTCCCGGTGTGGCTGGAGACATCTCAGAAATCAACTAATTACTTATATACTGGCAGCATCTGATGAGCTATAAAGCCCTTCGTCACAGATGTCCAGTAGATGTCCATCTGCCCGTGACAGCACAAAGCGCGCCGATTCTCGGCACCGTGCTCTACACATCATAATCGGCAGCCATGGTCAATCCACTGCTGGATGAAGGCCTCCCCAAAGCAGCCCCCACCTCTCGCGACCCTGCGATATTATTAATCCATGCGGCAGCTGCACGCCGAGGCGATTTCCTCGCCCCGTTGTCTGTTCTATTTGTTAGCCTTGTTATGGAGCAGCACCTCCAATGCGATGAGAACCTTGCGAGATTGAGTGCCGTTGCGGCAAGCGGTGTCAAACGGGGAAACGCTCATTCGTCCACTCGTCCGCTTTCATCCATCCCGGTGACGGCGGGGCAGTCGCGGCGGTGGTCGCTGCCTTCGTCAAAAACACGGCAGAGAAACACAACGCGGGGTGAAACGTTCCGCACCCCCCCCCCTCCCCCAGCACACACCCCCCCCGCCCCCAGCACACCTCCCCCCCCCGCCCCCAGCACACCCCCCCCGCCCCCCTCCGCATCCCCCTCCACATCCCCGAGCGCGCGACACCCCAAACCCCCCCTCCCCCCAAAACTCGCGATCGCACGACGCCTCCCACCACCCCCTTGAACCCCCCGCACCCCCGAGCGCGCAACGCCCCCCCCCCCCTCTTCCTCCGAGGGGCTCGCGAACGGCTTCGCATCTCTTCCGAGTGTCGTCCCGACACTCCTTGTCGCGTGACATCTCACTCGAGGCCCTGCATCTTGGAGATAATGTTGTTACCGCGGTATCTGCCGCGTTCCCTGCAGATTGCCGCAGCGCAGAGCAATCCTTCAGCCGACCCGATGTGACCTCTGGCCGAAGCTGGCCATCCGATCCCACGAGACGCGTCTTGAGCTGGGAGAGGGTGATAACTGTCCCTTATCTTACAATCAATGCTCCATTGTCCCGTGATTTCCGAAAAGCTGGCAGGCGCGATTTTTTTTCCTCTCCCGAAGTTCCATTAAGAAAGTGAGAATTGGATTGCCACCGTTGGGATGAGGCGACAATCTTCTTGCCCGGACTTAGACTGGAAGCACTCTCTGCGTGTAATCGTGCAGTGAGCATTGTGCAGCCGATCCGAATGATTGAATGAGTGAATTCCTTTATTAAGAACCCGAGCGGGAAGCGGTTGAGATGAAGTGGTCTTCCTTGCGCCTTTCGACTGGGTCACGCGAGCTGCGAATGAAGCGAGAGCCGACCGGGGTTGAACGAAGATTGGGGCTCCCATGCAGCTGTGAAGCGGCATGGCCATTTGACCGTGTAGCCTGGACGAGTAGGCCAAATCCTGTCCAGAGGCCATATTCCGCTCCCTATAGCAAGACCCTTGAGCTCTCTTTAGTGAAGGTAATACTCGCCATGCTGCGTCCAGATGTGTGCCTTTTAAATGTTAATGCATTTGTGGGAATCATAATAATATCTCTGCAAATAATCAACTGCAGTGCAGGTATTTGATGCTAGATGACTGCAACGTTAGCGATTAGCGCGAAAGGGAAAGTCAGCGGGACTTGTTAAGGAGCGGGGTGATGATCATCGTTGCGAGACGGCTGCCCCGTGTCTGCGCTATGGCGTGTTTGCCGAGGCCACGAGAGGAAACTTGCGAATGGCGCCTTCGCCAGACGGCATCTTCAGCTTGACGGCTCTCTGTTGGCACCACCATGCCCCTCGTCCGATATCCGGGACCATCAGACCTAGGAAATGTGGTCAATTCAAACGCCACGATCTACCTACCTGTACCACTACTACAGGTCATGTTAAGTTGCGTTGTTACACAAACGGATCTCTGCCCTTTGTCAATCAAAGTCGTGTGGATATGGACGTTGCTTAACCACACTTCACCAAGCTGGCCCGTGTGGGCTGAAGTGAGCTCTCGTCACTTATGCTTGCCGCCGCCAGGAAACTAACATCGGCTCATAGCGCAGTGCTCGAACCACTGCGCCACCGCTGCCAGCCTCATTGTATAATCGATGCCGTAGTCTCAACCGAGTTCTCACGATACAACTCATTGGTCAGTTGTAGGCGGCTAAATGCAATATTTCACATGCTACGACTCAATCCCTGAAGAAGCCCCCAGCACGTGGAGCGAAACGTCGGACGTCACGCCAAACAGCACGCGGTACGACCGACTACGCACATCGGAGAGCGTGTGTCTCGGACGCGGATTGCATCTGCCAGAGGAGACGCCGGCAACAGCGGTGGTTACACCACGTCAATGGCACTGCTTTCTGTGACTGTGCAGTCGACAATTCAAGAATGAGCGGCAACGTTTGATGAAAAAGTCACGGGCAGCGATCGGCTGCCCGTGCCGCACGATGAATTGTCACGGTTTCGTGTTGGTGGTGTCACGGTTTCGTGTTGGTGGTGTCACGGTTTCGTGTTGGTGGTGTCACGGTTTCGTGTTGGTGGTGTCACGGTTTCGTGTTGGTGGTGTCACGGTTTCGTGTTGAATCGATGCGTTGTTGCGTCCGTGCCGAGTCTGTCAATTCTCGTGGCTGCAAGGTAATTTATTTCAGCCGAACTTTCATTTATATTTGTCGAGTCACCGAGCATGAATTATATTCCAGTCCGGATAAAATACGGGTTGACTGTCTTGCTGCTGGAAGTGTGTGGTTATGTGAACCAATTGCATACAACACGCATAAATCAAATATAAGGATACATTCTTACACGCATCATGCATCGTAAGCGCAAGAATCGATGTTGATTGATGACTTGATGTATCCGTGCATGCCTACTTATCAATAGTTATCAGATCCAAATGTAATGCGTGATTTAAAGGTACAGCGCTACAATTACTTGTTCATGCCACGGATGGCGGAAAGGTATCCACGAGAGGGAGCTTTGAGAGCCCCTCTGAGAGGGCATTTGACCGACTCGTGCACACCGGCCAAACGTGTTGGACAAGGTGGGGGCACCCACACTTTACCCCACCACACGTGACCTGAATTAAACCAACCCATCTGTGATCATAAAACTTTAAACAAATGAAACGCAAACAGATTTGCCAATTTAATAATAAATGACGATCGCAACCAAGTCAATCGGCAGGTCCCATGCAGTGGGGGGGGGAAGTGTGGTTACTCCCACCGCTTGCAAAGCCTCCGTGCAGCGTGGAAGCGGAGGCCAAATCGTCTCTATCGGGGCCCTCAGGAGCTCTGGCGAGTGGAGGCTCAATCCCGCCAGCAGCGGAGTGAGCGGTCCATTGCGGCGCAGCGAGAGAGACGCTGCCCCCAATCACTGAACTTAGTAACGCGCGCATTGACCACGCGGGTGGGGGGGGGGGCTCTGTACTTTGGGTTGCAGCTCCAAACATTTCCACCCCCACCCAAAGCGAACGCCCCGCGCGTCCCGCTCGCACGGAGCGTGCGGCCCGACCCCCGCGTGATGGATTTGCCGTGGGACGGAGTTGACGCGCTTCTCCAGACTAAAGCACGGGTCCCATTTATTCCTCACCTCAAAATGTCATTAATCCCCTAAGTCCGCTCGGCACGCCAATTTGTCTGTCCCAACAGTTGCAGCGCGCAGATAAGTGCCACGCCGCGTGGTCTCGTGTTGCACAAGATGTCTTGCCGGGGAGGAGGTTGGTTTTTTAAACGTCAGAGAGATTCGTCTCGCAGAGTCGAGAGCTCGCGCGATGCCGAATGAACGGCCGTCGAGGTTCAACTTAAATTATTTGGCAGCGATTTAAGTTTTTTTGGGTGGTCACTGAGAATGCGCGAATGGCTGTAGGTGGTAATTTGGTAAAACACGTGGCGTCTGAGCCGCTTCCCGTGGCAGGACAAGTAGAAGATTTAGTTCACTAAGAAAAACCGGTTTACATGATTTGCTTTGTTGGAATACTTTTTTTTGTTTTGCTGCAACGAATCCACAGTGGTTGGATTAATAACCCAATGATAGAAAAAAATCCCCACGAACATAACATTGTGTGCATTCATTATAAATCTTAGTTTAAACATATAAATATCACGATTAATTCAGCTGGGAAAAAAATCTAAAGTGAAGCGAATGCAATTTAAAAATGCCCCTCCAATGCTTAGTTAAAGGATAATCACATATCTCTATGAATTGTCGATGGATTGATTGATTGATGTCCTCTATTTTCAAGCAAAGGGAGAAATTCTATTTCTCTGTAATACAAGAAAAGTCTAAACTCTGAAACGCTTTGTGACTAATTTTACATCGAAGGCCTCGACTCATCCCCAGCTCTCTCCGAACGAATCGACCAATCATCAGCAACTCGGCCGACACAAAGTCCAGCGCGATTGGCTGATTGACGATCAGCAGCATCCGTCTCGGCAAAAGCGGTTTACAGACTTCATTGCACCAGGCAGGATGCGCTCTCTTGTGGAGGCGCGCTATAATTTGACGAGAAGCCTATCAAGATAAGTTGCCTTTTAAGAACATGCAGGTATCGATGCATAATTAATTTTCTCCAGCTTCAGAGCCATCAATTGGGCTCCCAGGCACAGGTGGGTTGCGGTGCCTCTCGTATTGAAGACCTTCCGACGTATTGAAGACCTTCCGACGTATTGAAGACCTTCCGACGTATTGAAGACCTTCCGACGTATTGAAGACCTTCCGACGTATTGAAGACCTTCCGACGTATTGAAGACCTTCCGACGTATTGAAGACCTTCAGACGTATTGAAGACCTTCAGACGCGCCTCCTCGTGTGGCTCGTAGCGCTGGGCCACCAGCCTGGCGGCAAGGACGCCCTCCAGTGTGGCAACGTTCACCTCCACCGTCCTTCTGACATCTGCTGCTCATAGCGGTTGCCAACTTTCCTCTTTCTGAAGAAGCTGGAATCCGTAAATGTTCCCGGGATGTTAAAATTCCTGTTTTTGTCAGTAGCGTAATAATAATAATAATGCACCGCTCAAGGCAAATAATACTTTTGCATGCGCTGCTCCACTCTTCCAGTCTTGAGGCATTCTTTTTTCGTTTTCCTATGCCGTGTCCTGGCGTTGTGTACCTCAGAGGTGGCAACCTGAGCTGAATGGGCATGCCGGTCCTGAAGGTAGATTGCAGCCAATTACCCGAATTGGTCATCACTGGGGCAGACGATGATCCGCTGTTAGCGGACATCAACGGACTTTTTGCGTCCACACAGGGCGGCAGATTGCTCGCTTGCGTTGATGATGTTTAGAAGCGGCTGTGTGCCGTGTTTTCAAAGCGAGCTTAGAGTCCAACGCTTTCCTGGGTGAACAAGCATAATCAGTAAATACAATAACGAGGCATGGGGCATCTGAGCCCTCGGCAATTTGATTCTACAACAAATTCTCGCCCGTCTGAATTTGACAGTCTTATTTGATTTGCATATTTTTCGTCTTTATACAATTTTGTGTGCTTGCTTGATGTGAATACATTGGTTAATTTATAGCCCTTTGCCAGTCCACTGCTGGATTTTAGGTTTTTCTCTACGTCATATCGGACATTGGGGGGGGGGGGTATTTGACCATACTTCACCACGTTTAGTGCTGGGTACCCAGTCCACTGACACCGCGCCGCCACCACCATCCAACCTCATTTGCATATAATGTTATTAAAACAAACCTCACGCACACAATGTGCCTCGTGCATCGCGAGGGCGATGATTGATTCTAATTCAAGTTTATTTTGCTTAACCACGTTAGCCGTCGAGAGACCAGGATGGGGTCTCGGTTGCGAGAGGTGACCCTGCCCCTGGGTCGCCACAATGACGAGAGCAAAGCCGCATAAAAATAAATGGCAGCAAAGAAGCAAACATAAATTGGGACAAAATCTACCGCGTCACGTGACGTCTATTTAATACACCGATGGTGTAGTCGTTACTTGACTAGCCCCGGTAAATTTCCTGCGCAACTTGTTCGGCATTTAACGGTGAATTGTAGCCTCTAAATAACCCAACGCATTGACACACACGCAGCCGCTTCACCTTAATGGAGTTGGATGAATTTTACATGCGTCGTTCGTGTGTCCTTCCGCCCTATACAATTTCGTCCGAATTACAAGCACCAGGAATTGGTGAGACGTGCTCTGTGATCACATTAACGGCGCATTTAGACCATGTTTTATGGATGCATCTCTATCTGGCAAAATATATATAATAATAACCGACTGTACAAACGGCTGCGATTCGTGGCGTCCGTTGCTTGGAAGCCGCGAGTTTATTATATACGAAGCAGAAACTTGGAAACGTTGTTAGGAGATGAGCGGCGATGAGATTGCTATCGGCGAAGGACCTTGATCGGCAGAATTCTTGAACGCTGTGCATGGTCCTCCCATCACAGGGCGATCTCTGTAATGGATCGGAGCAGACTACACTTACTGCAATCGTTTCGAGCGAGCGACCCAGTTATGATGCTTGTGCACATTTCCCCCGAATGCCAGACAGGAAGTCCCTGAAAGGTCAAGCGAGTCGGCTCGGCAAGCGACTGCTATAAAATATATCACTTCTTGGTTTAGAATATTTGCAGCTTTGTATGTTGGAGATTTAGACATTTGTTGCGCCCGAAACGTCGTGATTTAATTTATTTCAATTTTGTTTTACCTACGTGACTTTACCGAAAAAAATAAACCAAAGAGTATGAATCCTTGCAGTCACGAAAACTTCAAATCTAGAATTTGTTGTGGAGGTGGCTGGCAGGGGGTCTCCGAGTGAGCACTGTGCGGGCATTGCACTGCTGAGATCATGCAATGTGTTTATTATGAGGCTGCTGAGCACAGACCCATAGGTCCCAAAATGCTAAGCTAATCGGTAAGATATGGTGTGCTTTCTTGAATTAAGCAAGGTTATAGGAACTTTGGACAAGACAGGATATGGGAGGAAATTGCAGAGTATAGTAGTGCGGGCAAAAGGGGCACAAAGATAAATGTTGTTACCTGCAGTGTCTGGCGAGTGAACACTGTGGCGTTTAACGCGTGAGTTTTAACCGCACGAGATTAAACTGCGTCCTCAAGTGTAGAGGAAGAATGGTCTCAGCCTAGTCACCCATGGCTGCACACAAAAAATCCATAGTGTGTGTGTTTTAACTTTATCTTGTTTAATCCACGAGACAAAAATATTTTGGATGGATTTACAATTCGGCATTTTTTGTGGTTTTCCGAGTGCGGATAAAGAGGTGTATATGTCCGTGACTTCACAAGTAGTTCTGTGATGTCTTCTTCTCTGGCCAGTCTCGCACACATTGAGATACACTGCACGCTGCAGAGTTTAATGAGCACATTTATTCGCGACACGGCGTCATGCCAAGAGCACGACTGGAATTGGGGAAGCAAAGAGCTACCCAAACAAATCCAACGTGCTGTGCAGCAAATCATTGCAGCAACAGTATTCAGAGGTTCATTTTTTTACTTTCTGAAACATACATTTGCATTAAAACTTTGGAAAGAGCCCCCTGCCCTAAAACATTGACCCCCTGATCTCGTCAGGAGAGGAATATCCCCCGAGGAGGAATGGAGTCTGTATTCAGTAAATTTCTTAAATTACCGCACACGTGTGTCTAACACGTCTCAAGACGAACTCGGCGACCCGAGTTCAACGAATATCTGAACTGAGCATCCCCTAGATCGACTCGGGCTCAAATGAGTACCTGGTGCAGTGTGTAAACATCGCCACTGGGGGACAAAGGCGGCTGACCGTGGTGCTGGCCACCTACCCCCTGGTGTGCCGTGCCGGCCTTCATAGCAGGTCGCTCACAATGCTTGCCCCAACAGTTTGGGTTAAAGAGAAGCATCTTTGTCGTTGTCCTCGGTAAGACATTGCAGGCAATTATCTACGAGTTATGCGGCGTGTTAGCATTTACTTTCAGGGGTGTAAATTCCAAAGCGACTTTATTATTGGGGCTTTTTTCACGGCATTATTTCAAAGCAGACCACACTCGCATGGGGGCGCTTTCAGCCGCGGTCCGCCTCCTCGGTTTAATCTGCGGCCACACCGAGCGTGGCGCTGAGAGCGCCGCTTCGTGCGGACCGGCAGATGAATTTCCTACCAGATCAATAGGCCGTGCTCTAAAATGAATTACCATGCTTGATAACTCTCTCGGCACGCTCCGCAGACACAAAAATCAATGGGCTGCAACAGAATGACGAATTAATCTGTCTGCGGCAGAGGCGAGTTCCGTTGTTTGGGTTATCGGAATAAAGAGAGAGAGGAAAGAAAGGAAGATGGGGAAAAAAAGACATAAAAAAATATAATTCTGCAACAGCGCCCATTTCCCTCGGATTGATGGTCTGGCACGACTCGTTTGAAAAGAAGATGGTGAAAATGCGATTGTTACCTCCCGTTCGTGTTCTTTCAGGGCTCTATTTGTCACTGTGCGCACAGGCTGTGATATTTATGGGTTTGAAAGTTATGAAGGTCTGCACGGAGTTATAAGATCTTGCCCAACTTCTCTGCAGCCTCGCACTGGCTTTTGTTGTTGTTTCAGCATTTCTCCAACGTCGTCTCCAGTATTTATCCCTGTGCCCCCACACCTTCTGTCCGGCCTCTCTCCATCATGGCAAGTCCTCCCTCCCACTGCACGTTCAATGTAGGTAATTTCACGGCCAAAAAACGTCACCCTCTTAGCAATGACACATCTCGCAGGGCAATTTACCAAAATATCAGGAGATGTCCTAATTGTTGTGTTTGTCGCTCCGCGTGAATGGGTGCAGGTGTTGAGAGAAGCGGGAAGCCGCGCGCTGAGTGGGAGGAGGATCCGCCGCTGCCGCCGCGCTTGGCACCTCCGCCGCTTGCCTCCGGCTCGAGCGCGCGGTAATCAGCTGCTGCGCCCACGCCTTTGTGCACCTCGCGAGCTTCGCTGATTACCGCCCGTGGTTTATTCTTGGCTCGTGGAGTGCGATTTTCGCGGAAGACGGTGGTCGTCTGTTTCTCCCCCCACCCTTGGCCCCCCCAGCCCCCCATCCTCCCCCCCCCCCTCTCCTGTCCTGAGTCGGCGCTCATCGGAGCCCACCGAGCGACCTCCGTGTCCGGGAGCCGCCGAGCGCGTCACGACTGCCGCGCAACCCCGTTACGTGCAACAGAGTCGCGCTCAACCGGTGGCTTAAAGTAGACAGACTGTGGACTATCAAGCGGCGATCTGCTCGGCGATTTGTAGTGACGCAGTTCGTCGCATGTTACGGTCCTGAACGCGCTGTTTGGTTTCCTCATTGCGCGACTTTGGACAAAGAAGTTGCAGTCGATTTGATTGCGCAACTGATGCTCGTGTGTGGGACCCCGCTTAGAAGGCACCGAGTACCTGGAATAAGCAAACTCGTGACGACGGGGCAGAGACCATGCACAGAATCCACCGTCACAACTGGGGCTGTTCCACGCGAGTCCGAAGCAGCAGCCCAGCCATAGTCAGGCTGCGGCACCGCCACACGAACAGAGTTTGTGAGCTCGGATGCAGCGTCGTGGGGATGTTGCGTAGAAATCAACCCACTCCCAACGCCGGCAAATCAACGATTTGGCGGGATGCATGGATCACGGTTTGATTAAAAGATGAATTCTTATATATAGCCGTGCGGTGACTGCACATGACGAGCTAAATAATCGATATTCAATTGATTGACTGCACCGGACATCATCGGCGATCACTCGAGGTCGAATATGATTGTCCTCCTGGCGGGTCCTGTTTGTGGATCTTCGAATGACTGAAAAGGCCGATCCCAGAGCCGCAGACTGCTGCAGTGTGAGCAAGGGTCACCAGGTGGTGGTGGTGGCTGTGGCCCTTCTTGGTGGTGGAGGCGACTTTGTTGGTGTGACTGCTCCAGGTCTTCAAGGTGCCCTACTGTACGTGGTCCAGGTTTAGGCCCCAAACAGTAGGGTGGGAAGAACCTCCGGCTGCATTGTCGACGAGGAGTTTTTTTTTTATCCGGATATCGCGACCTTCAAAGACTCTTTTCCTCAGCCTGGCACAGGCTCCACTGGCACAGCGAAGGCCGTGGTGGTGGTGGTGGTCTATTTCCACGTCGATATCGGCTTTGGAGCAGGAGAGGAGGCTGCGAAGGTAGGGGAAGTGATCAACATTTTCGAGGGTGGTTTTGCCAGAATTAATTTCTGGGGCCGGTGTTGTCTTGCCAGATGGTGGTTGGTGGAGGATTTGCGTCTTTTATGTTTAGGGCCAGACCGAGAAGCTTGTGTCCCTTTGCGAAGGCATCCAGGATGGGGACTGCATGTCTTCCGAGCGGGCAGTGATGGCATCGTCATCTGCATACTGGAGCTCCATGATGTAAGTGGAGTCTGTTTGACTCTCTGCCTTGAATCTGTTGAGGTTGAAGAGTGCTGCTGCCTGCTCTGTACAGGATTTGGATTCCCTGAGGCAGATTTTGGCCTGTGAGGTGGAGGATAGCAGCAATGAAGATTGTCAACAGGGTGGGGGCGCGATGACGCAGCGATGTTTAACCCCCACCCCTGCCCCGGTTTACACCTTGAAGTGTTAAATTTCTGCACCACGGTCGCTGAGCACTTGCTGAGCACGTTGTCATAAAACAGTCGAAGTACCCTCGTGTATTTGTCAGGTTAGCCGATTCTTTACAGAATCCGCTAGAGGACATGACGGGTTCACAGAGTAGTCTAGGACTTTTGTAAGGTCTATAAAGGCCATGCAAAGTGGTTTATTTTGTTCCCGGCATTTCTCTTGCAGTTGTCGTTCTGTCAAAATCTTGTCCGCCGTGCCTCTGGATGGGCGAACGCCACACTCCTTATGGGAAGATTGCACCGCTACACCCTCTGTGAACAATCACGCAAGCGACCGAAACGCCCACGTTGTACGAGACGGACAGGAGGTGGAGCTGCAGATGCGAGAGTCCAAGTGGTGGGTGATGATACGTAGGGGAGAATAATAAGGCGAGCAGGTCAACGGAGAGGCAGTCTCAGTGTCTTGAAGAGAGAATTAACGACTGCGTGGAATGCGGATGACAAAGCGGCGGTTGTTGAACCAATTACAGAATCGTGCGCGTTATGAACGGCGCTCAGTGGCAACCCGTCTCGCGCAGGGCGTGACCTCTCGTGCCACCGCTTTCCCCAGATGACAAGTCGCGTGTGGGGTTGTTCAGGCGATGCATATCGCTGGTCCGATTCGTTCCGTAAGCAAACGCAATTGGGGAGCGGTGGCCAGGGAGCGGTGGCCAGGAAGCAGTGGTGTAGTCTAGATTTGACGTTTTCGTGACTGCAAGGATTCATAATCTTTGGTTTTTTCAGCACAAGTCACGTAGGTAAAAAACTGGAGCAGTTACACCTGATGACGGAGGCTTGTGTTGCTTCCGAAACGTCGTGATTTAATTTATTTATATTTTTTACCTACGTGACCAAAGAGTAGTGGCGTAGTCGTAACGACATCATCGGCTCAGGGGGTGCGGCAGTCGGTCAGGTGGGGCCCCGGTATTTGATTTGTCTCGCAAAGTCGCTCCTGGCGAAACATCGCGGCTCCTCTTGCCGAATCGCATCATTAAAAAATTTAATAAAAAAAACGAATATTAAACTTCGCTTTAAATAAGTGCTGTTCTTTAATACTGTTGTTGAGAACATACCTCACGGTGTTTGTCAGGGGGTCCCAACTCGTAGCTTTGGCCACCACCCTCGTGACGCGCCGTCCCCGCGTCTTGCCAGGAAAAGGGGAACGTGGATTTGGAACCCGGGAACACCGCGACCCCCCCCCCCCCCCCTTCACTCGACATTGGGACGAACATTGCATGCGTGATGCATCTCGCGAGCATCTCAAGGGCATCGCGTTGGGGTTCGCAAGAAGTGCGCAAAGTGCACTGAGCACATTCGTTTAGGCCCTGGAAATCGTCGGTGGGGCCCAGGACCATCTCGCAATAGGAGCCCAGCCTTGCGATGTTAGGCAAATTCCGAGAGAGAAAAGAAAAGCCCCTCGCGAACGCGAGAATAACACCGAACGTCGCCAGAAAGATCCGTAACCTACTTGCTCTACTGTCCACAACGTCTCTCTGTTTGTCGTGTGTAGATGGGTCTCGCGCACATTCTCTGCGCTCATCACGAACCTCGCCTCCTCGCCGCAGTGACGATGCAAAAAATGACACTACCACGAGACTTATCATCAACACCATCACGTATTCCCCATCGTCAGCTGCGGTATCATTATCCTCAATGAGCTCAATAGCCCCATTAACTGGCCGGCACTCGCAGCAGGAGGCCCGAGGCCACTGTGCGAGCCAATTAAGATGAGCCACCTATTGACCACTCGACACTCGACAGTGGAGAGATGTTTCCAGATTTCACGAGAGACGAGAATATTGTCACCCGAGGGTCCGGGCTTAAGCATTCTGGGTCACGGGAAGAATCGGCGTTATCTGTCAATTACCTGCTCGTACACACAGCACTTACCTCAAGACCGTTGTAATAACATCACCCTCCCTCCTTTGACGGCCTTGTAACCTAGCTGTGCGCTGCACAGGCTAATCCATACATTGTCAGATAATGGCTCATTAGCGGCATTGTCATTTCCGGGCCGTGTCACCGACGTCTCTCTGCCGGTGGGCGCCGCGTGGGCGCTGCCACGTGCAAACCGCTCGCAACTTGGTGATCAAAATGCAAACGAGGGAAAGACAAAGACGGTCGAACCCTTCACAACTGCGCGGGGCAAGACCCGGGAGCCAGGCGTCCGTCCAACGAAATTAAAATCCCGGCAACAATAACCCCCCCCCCCCACCTCTACTTAATCAGATTGCAGCCGCCTAATGAAAAGGGATGGCGGTTTCATTAAAATCGCAAATGCGTTTCGTGCACGGGGAGTGTCTGCGCAGTATCTGATGGCAGACAATGTTTGTGAGCGTTGATGGAGAGAGAATCAAAGCGCGATCCGGGTTGCAAGATTGGAATACTTTTTTTGTATTTTTTTTTCTCTCCTCTGATCTCTTTTAATTTCCTCATTCGTCTCAGCTCATGCAAATTGGGGAATCCATGCTTTTTGGCGCATCCTTGAGACCCTCCGACAGGCGCGTTTGCAGGTGATTAATTAAGAGCCCTTCTGGGAAAGAGGAAGGCCGGGTCGCGATTCCTTCTCCGCTGGGAGACTCCGGGCTGTGCCCTCTGCTCGGAACGGACGTCTGTTGGACGTCTGTGGGATCGCAATGCGAAAATCGCGCGCGGTTCCCAGCGAAAAACAAAGCGCACGTCGATTAAAATGTACCTGGGAGAGAGAATCGGCGCAAGCGTGCGTCGGGTTGCCATAGTTTTCTCTATCGGTTCACGTTGCAATGCTGCACTTACCGACTCTGTAATGCATTTTATTTGCGTCGGTGAGAGCGGATGAGGCGCGGTGAGTGAGTGGGGATAACGCCATCAGCACCGCGACACTGCCTGGGCTTGTACACAGCGGGAGGATTTCATTTTGTTTGCTTTGTGCCTTCGTTGACTGGAGCAATACCCTTGCTAAGCCCAACCGGCTGACAACGATTTCATGATTTTCCTCTGCTTCTTCTGATCTGTGGAGAGAAGGTCGTGAGGCGTGAGTGAGTCGGCGAGGTGGACTCAGGAATAGAGAAGTAGCGCTCACCGACTTCGCCGGTGACAAAGCGACAGCAATCAGGAAGGAATGGGCAGGAGGACTCGGGATGAGAACCGCTGATGAGAGACGAGAGAAGAAGCACGGAGTGGAGGCCGAATCGAGAAGGGAAGCGGAGGGAGACGGCGGAAGAGACGACATCGCAGAGTTCGGAGGTCACGACCGGGCAGGAGCGATTCCAGGAATGGAAGGAATGGAACAATGGGTGGAGGCTGTTGCCCAGTAGTAGGAGGTGACGGGCAGACAACAATAACAACAACATCAACGTGGATTACGTAAACCGCTGGAAAACACCGTCCATAACAACAACTGGGAGAAGCTTAGTTTGCACGAGTGTGGATTCTTAACGATGACCTTCATACAGGCATGTTTCATGGGAATTCCACAACTGGAGCCTCATCAATTAGCGGCACGGGTAACCGAGCACGTGTCGGATAAAAAAAACACACGTGAGCTCGCTCTGCCTCGTGTACCTGTGAAATGCGACGGCCGCCGTCAATTGGCTCCAAGACGCGAATTACAATTCACAGCCACGAGTCCTCTGCGAGCACGCGTCACCCACTCGCGCGCGTGTCACCCACTCGAGCGCGTGTCACCCACTCGAGCGCGTGTCACCCACTCGCGCGCGTGTCACCCACTCGCGCGCGTGTCACCCACTCGCGCGCGTGTCACCCACTCGCGCGCGTGTCACCCACTCGTGCGCGTGTCACCCACTCGCGCGCAACGTGCTGTCGCTACAAACCGGGTTTTCTGTGTCGGCGAGAGCAGACAATATTTCCGCACCCGGCACACCGCATCCAGAATACCTCTCGCTATGGCTGTGGCTACGAGTCACGTGCCGGCTACTCCAGCCTGGCAGCAACCCGGAACCTTTTCAGTGAGAAACTCAGCACTGCTGTCAACCCGAACGGTAACTGTAGCCCAGCGGTAGCCATGAACTCACTCACGGATTCCCCCACCGGTGTGTCAGGACTTGTGCCACTGCCAGCCCCTGACCGTTTAGTCTCATCCACGCTGTGTTCAAGCCAAGTTCTTCTACCGACCTCGCTCGACTCGGCAAACCTATTATCTCTTATCTACCGCACCCACTACAGTGCTGTTTGTTGCTGGTCACTTGGCATTTTGAGCCTGCGCTCCCAAAACGAAAATCTTCTCCTGTGAGTCACCCCCGAGTTCATGGCATTGGCATAATTTTCCACGCGGCATAAAATGATGGACTGGCAACAATGACATTGACAACATCTAGATAAATTCCTTCCTGTTCCGTGCCAGCTGACAAATGGTTTGATGATGCCGTTTCTTTCTCGAGTGTGACGTGCACACTGAGAGTTCGCGCGACACGCCTGCTCTTATCTGTGCGTGAACAGGGTGGCCTCTCGTGCAATCAGTGTGTGTGAGTGGTCAGTTGTGTGCAGTGCCGCCTTCGTCGCCTCACATGACACACACTCTTGCTTAGATTTGTCAACATCGCGCAGCAACTCATTACTCTTGGCTTCGACTATCCCGAGTTCAACGGTCTGTGCACCCTCCTGTTTTGAAATGCATTTCCATAAAAGTAAGCTCATCGTCATGCAGTTGTTTTATTCGATGCGAGATGAAGGCCTCTCGTCACGGCTCAGCGCTAACCAAAGCCCCTCTCGCCGCTGCACATGGACGGATGTCATCGCTCGGTCTCATTGTTTAAGATTTCACTTTAAATCCTGAGCACGCTTTGTCTTCGTCTGTTTCCGGAGCAATCTGTGCGGTGTGACGCACGCGCGCTTGCTTCATGCAGAAACTATCTTGCATAGATTGTGTGAGCAGCACATCAATATCCGACGGTGTGGGGAGAGATTACGAGCAGGCTTTCTGCAGGATTGCGCCTGCAAATGTAAAAGTTGTTATTTTTTTTCGGCACCGTGACGCATCATGACCTTCAAGTTCCTGACGCTACAAAAGAGAAGTTGCGGTGCAAATAGGGAAATGTTTCCACGTGAAATAATAATCAGGTGAGCTACATGGCGCATTCTGATACCGAAGAGCGCACGGGCAGAAATGTATTTAAGGGAAAAACAAACTTCGCATCTTTCAAAATTGAGTTCCGTGGCCTCTACCCGTTTGAGTTCCGCCGAGCATTTTTTTGCTTTCTTTTATTTGTCCGTAAAAACAACCAATGTTTTCCGATGCCGGATGCTTCTTGGATTTTGGAAATGACAAAATGATACCCCCACTGTCCGCCCTGCAGGTGTCATGCGCGCACAATGCCGCCCCACGTGACTCGCGCGCCAAGCGGGAGAGGAGGAGGAGGCGGCTGGAGTGGTGAATATTCTCGGCCCGACGTAGCCCCCCCCTACCCCCACGTTCGCCGCCTGTGATTCACGGAGCTAGATATTTGGGGGCCGGGGGGGCGTCTGTTGAATAAAACCGAGTCGCTCGTGCCCCCGTCAAATGAGCGCGGAGGCGTTGCTCGCGCACCGGTTGTAACCTTCGGCGACTGCAAATTCCACATTCCCATGGCGGGGGCGAGTTTATAAAACAACCACTGTTGACTTAATCACAACATCGTACCTATTTTATCGACCCCGAAGGAATGATGGCTAACTCCCAAACCGGAAATTGAACTCAACATTCCGCTCACTCAGAGTTAAATAATATTAATAATGCCGCCCTTTTGTCAACATACTGCTGGATGAGGGCCTTCCCTCGCCGTGAGGGCTATTTGACTAAACTTCACGCAGGTCAGCGCGAGTTGGTGAAGGTGTGTGGAGCATAGCAGTGCAGCACAACAATTGATGTTTGCTGCACTGCCTTCTGTCCACCACTTATAGCAACCTGTCTGTGTGTGTGGTGGCCCTCAATCCCTCTGCAGACTCAAACCTGCGTAGCTGTTGAGATCGGGACCCATCTGGCTGATTCAGTCATCGTATTTAAAATATATATTATTTTAAACAAGCAAATATTAAGCGAGCATGATATCATATTGTAGCCCTCCATAGGGCAATGGATTTAGAAACATGTGTTTAGATTATTGGCTGCAATACATCTCCACATGATAAGCCACTTGGTTAAGCTATCATTTGTGGCCAGGTCGCTTCTGAAAAAGAGCGATGTAGCTCAGTGGGCCTTACCTGGTCAAAAAAATAGTTCAGTTTTAGTTTAAGAGATCTAACAGAAAAAAAATAAGTGGATGTGGACAGGAGGTCCGTTTTTACCAGAATTATTTTCCTGGATCTCCCTCCTGCCCCACCGTCGCTTTGCTGTCTCGCGACTCCCGGGGTCTCACTGCTGTCGGGCCCAGCGAGGAGCGAGTGGCCACCACGCCAAGTGACCTCACGAAGGAGACCCGAGGGCTCTGGACGGGGCGACATCGATGGGCCGCAGGGGACATCGCGCCGGTGCCGTCGATTGCCGCCAGAGATTTTGCGCTCAATGTGACAATTTTGCAATTACAAGCCATCAGTGAAAGGTGGCTTCTGTGTCACCCCTCCCCTCACTACGCCCCCCCCACCCCACCTCGGTCCCATTCTCTCTCCCTACCTCCCTCCTTCCCTCCCTCCATCACCCGCTCAGATCTCGCTGCCACCAAATGCTCCAGAGGGCGAGTGCGAGTTGGACACGGAGCTTTCTCTGACACCGCCTGACGTGTTACAACAACTGGACTGATCTATCGTGGGAAGAAGGATATCGCACACTGCTAGGCGAGGGGAGGCTACGTGTAGATGAATGTGTCCTGAGACGTGTGTTATACTGGTAGGAACGAAGTGGACCAGACCACCAATAGATTAATGTGTCCGTCCGTCCATCCGTCCGTGTATCAACATCGCCCCCTACTGCAAACACTTGGCATGACCCTGTCCGACAAGATGGCCGCCCGCTCCCCCTGCGATCTGTCAACTAAACAAGATGGCCGTCGCTTCCGGCGCCTCACGGCAAAACTTTAAACTTCGCTTCAAAATTACTTTACTGAAACGCAGCACGTTTTAAAAAAAATTTACTTTACTGAAACGCAGCACTTTTTTAACAGACAAGAAACATTTATTAACACAGACGAGATACATTTAATCGCCTTATTTGTGCACGAAAAGCACGGCGCGAGGCCTAGTGCAGAAGGCTTCGCTAAGTCTACTGCAGAGAAGGCTTCGCAAGGCCTAGTGCGGCAGGCTTCGCGAGGCCTAGTGCGGGAGGCTTATTAACACAGACGAGATACATTTAATCGCCTTATTTGTGCACGAAAAGCGTGGCTTGGCGAGGCCTACTGCAGAGGCTTCGCGAGGCCTAGTGCAGAAGGCTTCGCTAAGTCTACTGCAGAGAAGGCTTCGCGATGCCTAGTCCAGTAGGCTTCGCGAGGCCTAGTGCGGCAGGCGTCGCGAGGCCTAGTGCAGAAGGTGGTGGTGGGGGGTGGTGGGGTTGGGTGGTGGTGGGGGGTGGTGTTGGGGGGTCTTTAAATCTCACAGCGTTTCTTGTCAAAACAAACACTTTTAATTAACGTTACACTAGAATACAGTTAAATTTTTTCTTTAACTCCTCTATACCCGGTCGATATCCCTGTACCGGTACTAAGTATTATTCCTACCAGCCCACCCCGCAGGGTCCTGTTATCGTCCGTCCGTTTGTCCGTCCGTCCGTGTAGCAACATCGCCCCCTACTGCAAACACTTGGCATGACCCTACAAAAACCTTTACACTCAGTGATGCTTTCCTGGCTATACAAGTGTAACATTCCCTTATAATTCCCTCAGATAGCTTTTAATTAAAATATTTAAATTAATGAGGCTTTCCTGGCTAAACACGTGTAACATTCCCTTATAATTCCCTGAGATAGCTTTTAATTAAAACTTTGAAATTAAATAAAAAAAACTCCCAGCGCCCTAAAGCCTACAGCTAGGCCTAAAGCCTAGAACTAGGCCACACACTCTCCCTTCGTATCGTACCCCCGCGTGTGTGAAAGGGAGTTAATGTTTAACAATGTTACTACATTCCCTCATGTTTTAAAAAGAAACATTTAAATTTAAAGCTTTTACATTAATAATTAAAACATTTAAATTACAAAATAACTCACAGCGACCTAAAGCCTACAGCTAGGCCTAAAGCCTAGAAATAGGCCTCAAAGTCTCCCTTCGTATCGTCCGATTAGGTGTAGCAACATCGCCCCCTACTGCAAACACTTGCCAGGACCCTACAAAAACCTACAGTGGGGCTTTCCTGGCTAAACAAGTGTAATAATACATTATGTTTATATTCTTTGGTTATTCGTTCCTACCAGCCCACCCCGCAGGGTCCTGTTTGGGGAGCAAAATAGATGGGCAACACACACATCTCTTTTGCACGTGCCCATTCTCTTGTTTACATTCTCGCTCATTATTACAACGGGTGCCGAACGAATACGTTATAGGGTCTAACTCACTACACAACGTGCTTGGCACAAATGAACCACGATACCTTGCTGGTCTCGTCACGGAGCATAAACAATCACGGGAGCTCCGGTCATCCTCGCAGTGGCTTTTGGTTATCCATCGAACAAAGATATTCACTGTATCACGCACTTTCACATGCGAGTCTGCGGCCGTCTGGAACGCTCTTCCTTCCGATATTAAGAAGCCACTGGAGCTATACACATTTAAATTATCTAGATTTAAAACAATTTTTTTAGAACTGTGTGTTGTGATTAGTTTGTGCATCTCCCGCACCTCCGATTAGTAGGGTTGGCTAGATACGATGCGAAAGAAGTTCAAAAGACAGTAATAACCAGAGGTGGGACAAAGTCATTGTTATGCAAGTCCAAGTCGAGTCGCAAGTCATCAAATTCATGACTCGAGTCTGACTCGAGTCCAAGTCACATGACTCGAGTCCACACCTCTGGTAATAACCGTGTTACTTCGGTGACATGGTTTTTCCTCCGAGTGCTTTGCAGCCCTGGCGTGGCACACTTGCCACCCGCTGTGCGCGCACGGTATTGCAGGCCTCGTTTATTCCCCATCTGCCACGACCTATCCACTGTTGGATAAAGGCGTAACAAGTCACTTCGGTTCCCCCACTCAACACCAGTGTAAGGCGGTGCTCGTGTTCTGTTTTTAGTGCAGAGTCGGTGGTGGAAATTCCACATTCTTATGGTAGAGGTAAGTGTATGTACGGTATAGGATACAACCATGCAGTGTTGGCTTCCCGCAAAAGGCTAATTCGTGTAATTGGCCACTAAGAGATGCAAAGCTGAGTTGACGCCCCAAGCAGGACCCGTAAGAGTTAACCACGCACGGAGACACTCTCACCCTGTCCGGTAATGCCATACTCGGGGAAGATTTTAAACCACTGATCCAGCTTTTAACGATCAATGATTTTTTTTTCTCCTCCCAAAAGCCTTTTTTTACAATGCAACTATTACAAGTCAATTTGAGAGGCGAGCACGTGGCTCTGGACTCGGAGCATTTGAATCTGGGAATCGGCCACCGCCCGTGAATGACGCCGCATTCTCGAGCGTAGCGAGTTGCCTACGCTTCGTTGCAGCCCGGGGCACTAATGACTGCACGCAAAAACATCCATTACGTTAGGTTTTATTATAATGTTGAATAAATTATATTGACCAGTGGCAATCCAATCTTTTTAGAGATTACACAAGCGGTGAGGGGCACTGTGGATAAAAGGGTCTACATTATTTGATTCTCTTCAAAAGTAATTACAACCACATTTGGTCATGTGATTTGTAACTTTGATTCTTACCCATGTATCAATAGTTCAATTTTAATGCGTGATTTTATTTAGGGACTGTGCGTTGTCTTGGTGTGGTCTGGGACTGTTTTGTGTTGCTGCCTTGCCCAAGATGGTATTTGGTGTTGAACAATCGGAAGGAATGTACGTACTTGTGCAAGTTGTACGCGTATACTTTATTTAGTGACTTGCGTCGCTTCCCTTTAGTTTGCACTCCTATCGGTTTTTTGTATTTTTATATTTTTTGTGGTAACCTTTTCACCCCTCCCTACTGGACATATGTGATACACTGCTAGCCAGCTCCGAGACTTACGTCTCGTGAGTTGACACGGAATACACAATTAGAATATAGTTTGTAAAACGTATTTAAGTCAATTAGTGTCGAGTCATCTTAACCTCGGCGTTTCCTTATTGTAATTCCAATCAATCGTCTTTAAACAAAGTGAGCCGAGTTTGATACCCAGCGACGGCTCACGCTAGCGGCGAGTTAGTCCTGGACGCCTCCATCGCCAACCCGCACTGACCAGCGTGGTGAAGTACGGTCAGACAACTCTCACGACCGACGGCGTGGGGAGGGAGGCCTTCACCCGACAGTGGCTTGGGAGCGGTGCTACTTCACCTTCGGTGCGTCGCGCTCGCAGGAAGATCAGAGACTGGGTCCGTGTCGAGTGTCGCGATGAAGTTCATCAGACAGCTGCTGAGTGACAGCAGCCGAGGCGCGAATGGCGTTGGGGCCAACGCGGCTTGAAGATGATCACCAGGGGGCCTCAGTCGCCCCCTGATGCTCGCTCTGCCCACGCTGTGTGGACCCCGCACGCCAAAGGGCCTCCCCGTGTAGCCGCCCGGTCGTCGTCTGGCGACTCGCGTGCCGTGCCCCCCCCCCCCCCCCCCCGTGTTGCATTCTGTTCCGACCGAGTACCAGAGGTGTGGACTCGAGTCATGTGACTTGGACTCGAGTCAGACTCGAGTCATGAATTTGATGACTTGCGACTCGACTTGGACTTGCATAACAATGACTTTGTCCCACCTCTGCCGAGTACCCCTCTCTGCCTGACCCCACATGGTTCCGAGAATTAAATGCGTGACTAATGCACGTCAATTTAACCAATTGTCCATTTGACTACTGCAGCCCCCCCTCCTTCTTCCCCACTCTCACTTTTACTGGAATAGCGACTACGCATGTGTTTCAACCCGTATACAATCATATGTCAGCTCTAACTATGCTATTTTAGTTGCACCGTGTATTGGGTTCAGGGGAAGACGGCAGTTTCACAATGAGCCTATTCATAACAAGATTTAAAGGTACAGTACGAATCACAATTAAGTGACCGTGCGTCTTTGCTGTCATGGCGAGGATGTCCTCAAGGGCGCGAGGTCGCGCTGCTGCTGCTGCTCTCTCGGTGCCAGAACTAGAAGCGTGAGTCGGGCTTGGCACGCGGTAGACCGCGGGTTATCTTTAATGAATCACTTTTTTTTCTTGTAAACTTGTTTCGCGTGTTTACCTGTTGATTCGCGGTTTCACGTGGGTGGCATCACGCTGCCCCCACGCCGTCCGCGCCCCTGTCTGCACGCGTGACGTAATTTACTCTCGCTCGTTGGTTACTCTTGGACACCCGCATTGTTTACGATAAATAAGTTGATAAAGATATTTTATATCGATCTAGGTTACCGTATGGATTCCCATTTGAGCATGGCACGTGCGGGAGGCGGTTTCCGAATGTGCCCGTCGACGCGTTGCTTCAAATCGCGACAATTGGCGCACGGCGACAAACGTATAAATAAGTATGTTTACAAACTTCTTTCGCGCCGTACGTAGCCAACCGCGCTAATCGGAGGTGCCGGGGGAAGGACAACGAACCGAACACAGAGATAATTTCTGAAGAAATGAGTTTTCAATCTAGATGGTTGAAAAGTGCATCATAGCTCCAGTGGCTTCCTGATGTCGGAAGGAAGAGCGTTCCAGACGGCCGCGGAAGTGCACGTGAAAGCGTGTGATGCATAGACCACCGTCTTTGTTTGATGGATCGCCAAGTCCGCTGCGAGGATGACCGCAGTTCGCGTGATGGTTTATGCTCCTTGACGAAATCATTTGTGGTAACCACTGTGATCACAACGCAATACAGCATTTGTTTAAACATCACAAGGGTTTTGGCCAATTCCATTAATGAGTTCCTTGTCGTGTGTGAGTTCCTACAACACCTTGCAAGCCCTGCGTGTGGGCATCCTTCCAGTACTGACCAGGAGACCTCACAGTTGGGCTCATTCAGGCCGGTTTGGTCGCAGGCAAAGCAATAGTCGCTCTATCCTTCCCTCTGCAGCTGCTTTCAAAAGTCAACGTGAGCTGTATGGTTTGTTAAAAAATGTAGATAATGCCATATTGTAGAGTGTTTACAAATTTTCACACTTAATATCTCCATCGTATTTCATTGCGATTCCTCATGATGCTGTAGCGGTCGGTGTTATGCTAAAGAGTCCGAGACGCTGGCACTGCGGCGGCCAGCAGGCAACCCAAGAGGCGAGGCGACGGGCGAGTTGCTTTACTCTCCCCGCTCTCTGTAGAATTGTGGTCGGGTGAAAATCGTGGGGGTTCTCCCACCTCTTCCAAGACATCTGTCCAGCATGGTAGACGATGCCTAAATAGCTTCTGGAAGGGCTCTCGGCATCACCCGCTGGTGGAGGCCGTTCCAGCAGCAGCCGCGTGAGCCAAGTCATTGCAGGGCTGCACCTTCACCTTTCTACTCAAAGCTACAGATTTGTTTTTCCAACCTCGATTTCCACTTATAAATGACTTCGCTGGGTCCTTGACTCGTCGAATCACGCTTCGCCGTGTGAGTTATCGTGTTTCACCGACTCGTTGCGTCTTCCCACAGCGTAGGAGGGAGGTGAATCTCCCCAGGCGTAAATGAGCGAGCTGAAGCACTAAGTCGGCTTCCCATCACGCGTCCGGGTACTGTGCCTTACGCTCGGCCCGCCGGTTGAGACGGGGGTGGGGGGGCTCTACTGTCCTCTCATTGCCATAAATGCTCAACCAGCGCTAAATATAACGCATTAACCCAGCGGCGGCGATGGTAGGGGGGGGGGGCATGGACACGGAGCCAGAATTTAAATAGCACGGCCGCACGGCCGCTGCCTCTGGCCTGGCTTTTATAAGTCAACTCCCCTGCTACCAGACGGCACTGCACAGCGGGGGTGGCATGATGGTCGCTGGTCGCGTGGCTGGAGGCGAGACCGCGGGGTCGGCCTCGCTGCGCCGTCCTCCTCGCCCCGCCCTCTGTGGGGTGTCGGCTCGTGGCGCGCGCGGTCGCCGCGATGCCCCCGACGTTTCGCTCCGCGTGCCGGAATTCCGTTGATCGGTTGAGGGAGAAAGTGAGCCGCTCGATTGCGTTCCCGAAGAAGCTCCCACAGTACGTGGAGCGGAACGTCGGACATAGTACCGGTTAGTTAAATAATTTACGCGATCTAACCCAAAAACCTCTGTTATGGATAGTGCCGGTTGCCGAACGAATAGATTATAAGGTCGCACTTATTACACAGTGCTTTCTAGCACAATACCTTGCTGATCTGGTCAAGGAGCATCAACCATCAGGGAACTCCGGTCACCCTCGGAACGCCTTTTGGCTGACCATCGACCAATCGACCAAAGACGGTCACCGCATCGCTCGCTTTCAGATGCGCTGCTTCTGCAGCTATCTGGAACGTTCTTCCTTCCGATATTAGGACGCCACTGGAGCTATACACTTTTACATCGACATTGACAAACTCATCTCGTAGGATTCATTTTTTTGTTTAGTCTTTGGTCGTTCCCCCGCACCTCCGATAAGCGCGGTTGGCTACGTACGGTGTGAAAGAAGTTCAACGTACTTTACAAACAACACGCGCGGCACGAGAACGCGTCTGGGAGCCGTGCGAGATCCCCCCCAGCTCATCCGTGAGTCGAGCGGTCGACCGTGGGACATTTCTTAAAGCGTCCCCCCTTGTCTAACGAGTGCCGTGCATTGCGCATTTCTTGTGCATGAGTGTTCTGAACCATTACCGGGAATTCAGTACTAAAAGATTAGTTTGTGTAACACCAGTTGAGAGCTGGGTCGAAATAAACATGAGACGAGACAGGTGCAAGTTAAACATGGCGACATGTGTGTTTAAACATCGTGACGACGTAAGGGTCTCGAGTGTGTCCGATCACAAGGGGACGAGCATTGTTGAGTTTTCATCCAAGAGGTTCAGGACCTCATCCCTCCATCTGTGCAATGCCTCCGGCACCCGCAATTCTCTTATCTCAGCGCCACTTAAAACCTCACCCGTGCCGTGATCTCGTCTCTCTCACAGGGCTTCCCCAAACCGTCACCTCCACACTCATTACCCTCGCACTCCGATCCCTCCACTGGTCCCCAGGCAAATTCGGTCTCAAATTGAAGATCACACACAGAGTCTTCAAAAGCCGACATGGGCTTGCACCTTCCAACCACTCCTCTCTCATCTCACTCTCCTCCACACACACTCCTACCTCTCCCCTCTCATCTCACTCAACTCATCTCCACACTCTCCTACCTCTCCCCTCTCATCTCACTCTACTCCCCTCTCATCTCACTCTACTCTCCAACGCACTCTCCTACCTCTCCCCTCATGTCACTCTACTCCTCTCCACACTCTCCTACCTCTCCCCTCTCATCTCACTCAACTCATCTCAACGCACTCTCCTGCCATTCCCCTCTCATCTCGCTCAACTAATCTCCACGCACTCTCCTACCTCTCCCCTCTCATCTCACTCTACTCCCCTCCACGCACTCTCCTACCTCTCCCCTCTCATCTCACTCTACTCCCCTCCACAAACTCTCCTGCCTCTCCCTCACGCGCTCTCTCTGTCCCACTACCCAGGCTTTCAGTCGAAATCCTTCTGCTGCCCCCATGGTCTGGAGCTGCTTTCCCTCAGCCCGCTGTGTTCTCGACTCCCCCTGTCAAGGTCAAGCTCAAGGCCATTATTTGCCTTTGCCAATGACTGACTGCCTCTTTATAAACTAAATATCCACGCTGTTTCAGTACGGCGTCCTGGGATGCGGTCACGTTTAAACAAAGCTTTTATACATCCACATTGTGTTATATAATGTTGCCCTGGGGAGATATTCCTGATGCCGGCACTCAGCACGTGAGCAGAAACGGGACATTTCAATTCCAGCGACAAACTCTCACGACCAACCATACAGTACTGTTGCACTGAAACATAGATGTTACATTTTTGATTCATATCACATTTAAATGTAAATAGTCAATTCTTAACAAAACACAACCTCTTACATAACCGCAATGCTAACATTCCTTAGTCAGGTGAAGAATCAACGCCCCGTACATGAGTGGTGGGATATTACTCTGGGTTGGTTCAGAATTCTTTGGTTGTGAAATGCCAATCACATTGCAGCACCGAACAACTGAGTCATCACTGTGTAACCGCAGTTGTTGAGTGCACACTCAAGAGCAGCCGTCGGCAAAGATCACGACTCGTTCTGAAGCAGGTTAGAGGAGCCTGGGAGGAGGGGTCGTGGGTGGCGCTCGAAAGTCGCGCAATGGAAGGCGAAGAGGATAATATTTGACCTCCTACAGGGGAAGTTGATTGAGCTCGGCACAGATCGAGTCCTTGAATGATGACGGCTCGAACGCAGCGATTTTGTTTTTAAGTGGGACGAGGAAGTGAATGGGAAGTCAACGACGACGTTGACACAACATAGGGGGGGGGGTGGCGTTTACAATTTGACTTTGAACTCTGCTGTGCTCGAAACACGGCGCCGCTGCGAGGACGAGGTGGGGGTCGAGGTAGAGGGGGTCGAGGTGGAGGGGGTCACGCAGCTCGTGGTGCTGCCGCGTCTCCTGGCGTGACGGCACCGCGAGCTCAGGTGTGAGGAGGGCTGCTCGGCAGCCTCCAGGTGCGGTCACGGCTCCACGACTGAAGCCTCGGCCGCGTCCCGCCTGCACTTGACGTGTCGCCTTAAACAACTCGCTCGGGGCGTCTTCTCACGAGACGCATCGCGGCCGCCTCGACGCAAGGTCTGAGCGTGACCTCGAGTCTTGACGGAACTCGCGATTCGGAGCTGCGCCGCGTGTGCGCCAACGCGCGCGGTGTCTCTCCCACGTGGGCAGCGCGCCACCCGCGATGGGCGTCTGCTGCGTCGCTCGCTCGGCAGGGTGAGCGAGCCCCTCGGCAGGGCCCCGATGGGCCCCGCTTCTCACGCCGCGTCCACTCCGCCTCGACGCCTGCGTTGTTTTAGACCCCAGAAAACACTCGGCGGGGTTTTGTCGGATTGAGTTTATCGAGGACTGTGGGTGCTCAAGACTTTCCCGTGTCGGGGTACTTTACACGATTGACATATAGGGAGCACTGAATACTTAACGCGTGGCCGTAAGGGTGGACATCTGTTAAAAAGTGCTGTAGAGCTCATAGGATTCCTCCAGTATACATCAATATTCTGATTGTGTGCATCTTTGGTCACGTAGTAGTTTGCGAACGAGCCCCTCTTGTTGACATTCCGTTGAGGCGTTTCCTTCGGTCCGGATGAGAACATCACGAAGCCGCCGCGCCTCACGCACCCAACGCACAATTCTCGATCGGCCCGCGGGTGGCACCGACACAGGTCACGGCGAGCGCCCTCGAGGTGCCGTGATCTGTGCCCAACGAGCGGCAGGAGGGGCAGCAGGAGGGGCAGCAGGAGGGGCAGCAGGGGCAGCAGGGGCTCCGTCTCTCTCTCTCTCATCACCCCTCAGCCGGGGCTATATCAAGGTGTTGCATCTGTTCGTGTCCATCACTGCGCGAGTGGCGGGGGGTGAGGGAGCCGCGGGTGGGGGCGGCGAGGAGGGCGCGATGTGAATGGTGGGGAGCTGCGGGTGGGCACTGTTTGGGAAAATGTCCCGGCAAAAATACTCCGCGGGCAACCTCAGCGGCAGGGCGAGGGGAGGATGCACCGCTCGCAGCGACATCGCCGAATCGCTCGACGATAAAATTTGATTTTGCGCGTGCGTGTACTCGCAAGCTTGCATCTTCCCGGTGAGTAATTTACAGCAATTGCCTCCCCCCTCCTCTCCCTACCAACTGCACCAGCAGACGTCGGACGGAAACCCGTCCGAGAGTCGCGGTCGTCCTCCATCGTCGCCGCCTCAGGCCACATCGGCACGCGTCGCGGGACTCTGCCCGCCGCTGATTTGACCGCTGCGGGCAGAGTCAGGCGAGGGCGTCCTGCACGCCGCACGCCGCCGGGGTATTTATAGGGAGAGCCGATGCCGCAGTGACAACGAAAAGCGTGCAAAGTGTCCCGAAAATCATTCCCGACACGTTTCGAGTGCAGGGGGGGATGAGTCGGTCGTTGTCTGCTGAAAATCCCCCCTCGTTGTGGGCTCTCCTCGTGCGCTCAGCGAGCGCGTTGAGAAATCGCCTGATGGGCGCGTGCAGGGATTTGCCGCAGAGCGTGGTGGTGGTGGTGGTGTAGATTAGTCGTTTTTTATCTTCTGCGATGGGGCTTATCCCTTGTGGCACAGCAGCAACGAACACACCGCGTGATTTCTGCCCTTTGCGGTAAAACATCTCCAGTGTTGATCTTGTGAAGTTATTGTTGATTTTCTGTTTTTATGTGTTTTACATGTTCATCTGTTAATGGATATCTCTCAGGCTATAGGCGAAAAGAAAGGTAGTTGTTTGTGACTTGTTTCCGATAAATTATTGATGACCGCATAATGAGGCAAGCGCCAGAATAGTTTCGGATCGTTATGGACAGCAGAGGTCAATTGCTGTACTGTACTATGCTCCCACGTCAATGCTCCCCCCCCCCCCCACATTCACAGACGAGCGTGGTGAAGTATGGCCATATCGTGACGCCCTCACGAATCGCAGTGTGGGGAAACCCTCACCCAGCGATGGATTGATGAGGGGGCTTTACGCGTAGAGATATATACTGCAGCGCATTACTTAATTTGTATAATCACGTTGTTTGCAATTGCAAGGTGTGGAGGTAATACATCGTGAGCTCTGTGATAGTAAAGTTACGTGCAGACGCAGAACCAGCCCTATCAAATGATACATTTCTAAATTCGTCCGTACTATTTGTGTATCTCCATGGGCATACATTCTAGTAATGCATACAGTACATCTTATACACATTTGTGCATATCTGTAGAGATATGTATCCTCGTATGTTTAGACTAACTCTTCAGAGAGGCTTAACCAGGCGTGAACTCAAACTGTGGCTCATTTATGGAAGAGTTTGACATTCGTCACGAACAATATTCACTATATTTAACGTTTTAAAATGTCCAGTGGATAGTGCGCTGCGCCATGAACTCTGTGAACCTGAGCTGGATTCCCAGCAACGGCTGCCATCGCAGCGAGTGACTTGTGAACCGATTCTGGACAGCCCCCTTCACGAACCTCAAGTCGCCAGCGTGGTGACGTGTGGCCAAACACTCGTCCTTGACCGACACGGCCTGCGGTGGCATTCATCCGGCAGTGGATTGAAGAAGGGCTGCAATTGTTATTATTATAATCGACACTTCCATTAAAACAATGTTCTTTTTTTAGCACTTGGATAAAATCTCTTTCCAGTGTACTCAGTCCCACAGAGTACAGAGGCCGCTGGCTATCCAGTTTCATGTATTAGGTACGGCCCTGTGAGCCACGCGGCTCTTGACTCGGGTGCAACCGCAACAAACTAAAACATGAACAAGAACAGCTTAAAGTGACGACGCGCAACAGAAACATCCAGGAAAAACCAGCAAAGTCTTCCAGAAAAAAGCACCGTGTATCACTGAGCCGTGCACCCCATTCGTTCGACGGGACTGGAGTGGCTCGCCGACACAATGCTGAGTGGCTCTGGGGACCGTGACCGGAATCCACAAAGTCCGCGCGCCGGTCTTTGAAGGTGCCAGCGCGCGCCCGCCCGCGTGCTATTCGCGTGGCTGATGGATCGGCTGTGCGTGTGCGAGTCTGTAAACAGCTGATGGCTCGATGCGTCTCGTATCGTCGTCTCGCTATCATCGGCAGCACCCCCGGCAGCACTGTGGATTTTGTAGATGCCCCCTCCACCCCCCTTATAAGGGATTCAGTGAATAACCTCTTCACCACTGAACATTGCTTTTGAAAAAAGCCCCGTTGCGTGGTTTGAATTGTAAGTGGTGGGCTGAAAATTTGTTCTACAAATGTTCTTTGTTTCCTTTCGTTCGTTCTATCACGGCAAACAGAATGTGTTTTTATAAGTTTGGTTGACTCTTTTATGTTATTTAAATCCACACCAAATTTCACAAATGTTTACGTTTCGTGCCCGGCCGCTGACAGCCTGAATCTACTTTGTTCTGGCAAATTGTCGATTCCTGTCAAACACGTGGAGTTGTGTGGTGCGCGCGCAGGACGCGGTGCATCTGGCACACAAACGTCGTCTTCACGCGCACGGTGCTTGCTCACGCGCGCCTGTGCGTTGCCCAGGCCTGGCCTGCACGGCTCTTCCCTTCGGCCACAGAATCCTACCTTGAGTCGACGTCAATCGCATTGCATTTGTAACGTAAAGGGGCAGCCCTGCAATTGCGCGCTCGTGTCACTGCTGGCAGAAAGGCCTCGACTAGAGGGGGCTCTCGAGGATACTCGGCCTACTCTTCCACGCTGGCCAGTACATCTGGGAAGAGGCAGGAGTTATCCACACTGTACCCCCAACTGTACCCATTGATACCGCTGGGCGGACAGATGTAGGAGGGATTTAAGAAACCTGCACCTTTGTTTTAGCGCCACGCCAGGGGATTGCACCGGCAATCGGAGACCCCTGGATTGCAAGACCAGCGTGCTAAACAATAATCCACGGCAGCAGCTGCAGCAGCAGCATCACGTACAGTTGCACGTGACCGGTATTGGTGTTTACACCTCACCCTTTGCCTGTGCTGTAAATACTTTCATGGCTCTGCCGAACATCGCCCCATCTCCTCAACGCCTGACTTCACTCGTCTTATCGTCTGTAGATGATTAGAAAAACTGATCATTGCCACTTGTTTCCCAGTTGACTATTTCATCCGTGGTTGTTGAAGAATGTTACTATTCATTATTAGTATGCAGACACTTTATAAATCACAATTGCAAAACACAAGCATACCTGTAGTCAATAATAAGTCTTGTCAAACATCGAGTCATATGGCCAGAGATTGGTTTTGTGTTTAGAGGAAACAGCTCACGAACAGAAGGTCGCGAGTTCAAATCCTTCCACAAGGTCAACTCAGAGATTCTACTTTCAGTGTCAAAAATATATATACCTCTTTGTGGGAAGCTAACAGTGGCTGTCCACTCAATCGGCTGGTCCCTATGTATGTTTGTTGAACTTCTTTTACACATACGTAACCAACCGTGCTCATCAGACGTGCAGGGGAAGAACAACAAACTAAACACAAATAACAACTGTAAATAAATAGGTTTTCAATCTAGATTTAAAAGTGTATAGCTCCAGTGGCTTTCTACTTTGAGGGAAGAGCGTTCCAGATGGCCGCAGAACCGCATCTGAAAGCACATGATGTGGTGCCCGTCTTTGTTCCATGCCTAGCCAAAATCCGCTGCGAGGATGACCGAAGTTTGTGTGATGGTTTATGTTCCTTGACGAGATCAGCAAGGTAAAAGGTCCCTGCCATGGGAATGTCGAATTTGCACCTCTGGCTTAAGACCTGCGATGACCGCTCTGTAAATCTCTCTTGAGCAGCAGTAAGTAGAACTTGCCTCCTTTCTTTTGACTATATGCTGCAGTGTACGTAAGCCTGCGACCAAGTCTCCCTGGACGCTGCCGATCTCATCAGATCTCAAAAGCCAAGCCGTACAAATACGGGGCGAGGACATGGTCCTGCAGTCGCGCGTTTGCTGCTCGTTGCAGAGATTTGCGGTTCGATCTACACAGCCACCATGGTTAATACTGCTGGTTTATTAACCATACAAGACACGCCGTCTGCTTCACAGTGGCATTTAAATATCCCACGACGTTATTCCAAAAAGAGTTGTGCATGTGTGGCGGCAACATGTTCCAAATTTGCAAAAAAATGTAAATCAAACGCATATTACTCAATTTCGAAAGGGCCACTTAACGGCATTGCGAACTCACTGGCAGATCAATGGCCACTTGCAGGCGGGGTGCTGCGTTCACCTCGTGCCACACGGGGACCGCTGCCCCGTGGGCCAGCCCCTGGGCCAGCCCCTGGGCCAGCCCCTGGGCCAGGCTGCCGCAGGGGCAGCTCGCGGTGTGTTTTACGCGACGGTGAGATGACCACGACCACGACGACGACGATGATTCTCGTCCAGTAGCCTCGGAGGTTCCATCCGTAGCAGAGCGCGAGATGCTGTTGCGATGACACAGGCCGCGCCGCAGGGGCTGCGAGTCCCCGCCGGGAGCCGTCGGAGCCGCCGTCTGCGTCCGTGTGTCTCCGTGGCGCCGCGGAGGAGCTCGCCATGGCTGCAGCGCTCCCGCGCGCCGAGCTGTGCGCCTACGCGGGCGTGCTGGGGGCCGCGCTGCTGTGGGCGGCCAGCTGGGTCGCGGCCGTCTCCGAGGGTGCGGCACCAAGGCGCGCGCACGCACACACCGATGCACAGACAAAGATCCCCCATGTAGCCCGTAACAGGCTGTTGGGGCAAGTGCTGACAGTGAACGCATATGAAGGCCGGCACAGTGAACCTATATACACGAGTACATGCATACACGAGCACGTGTATACACGCGCACACACATACCTGTGTATTTACACTATGCAGGTAGACTAAGACAAGATCCCCTGTATAGATGCACAGAGTGTTGGGGCAAGTGCTATCAGCGAGGAGAGAATATGAAGGACGGCACGTTCCACGAGGGGGTGGGTTGGCCAGCACGACACCCGGCCGCCTTTCAGTTCCCCGTGCTGATGTTTACACACCGCTCCAGATACTCATTTAAGGCTGAGTCGACCTGGGGTAGTGAATCTTGTGAACACCAATCCCAGCCGCACTGCAAGCACAGACCAAACTGTTAGCTTGCCAGGATGTGGTTTAATGAGCGGAGGGACGCTGTTGATTGTTCGAACTGGATTCGTGTCTCGTCTCAGAACACGGGGGACACTTCAAGGAAGGTCTGCAGGATGGATGGTCCTACTTCGGAAGGAAGAGGGTGGGTATCGCACGGCCGCACAGCCACACGCCCACGTGCCCTTGCGCCGGTGGGTGGGTGGGTGAGTGATTGGATGCATGGGCAAGCAGTTTGGTGAGTGGGTGAGTAGATGCATGGATGGGTGAGTAGATGCATGGGCGGGTGTGTGGGTGATTGGCTGGGGAAATTATTTGGTGGGTGGGTGGATGGGTGAGTGAGGGATTGATTGGGTGCATGAGTGAGTGGGAAGGTAGATGGGAGTAATGGTCGGTTGGGTGAATACGTGAGTGCATCAGTCATGGTGTGAGTGAGTGGATAGATGATTCACTCACTAACTTAGCATTCGCTCATCCATTCAGCTACCCACTCACACCCTCATTTATTGCACTCAATTATAGATGAGTTCGTAGATGGGTGAGTGAGTGAGGACGTCGTTGGGTGCATGCGTGAGTGGGGAGGTGGATGGGTGAGTGAGTGCATAGGTGAGGAAGTTCGTGAGTGCAGAGGTAAGGGAGTGAGTGAATGAGTGAGTGGTGGTGGGTGGGTGATCGAGTCCGTTTTTGAGAGAACGAGTAAACCGGCAATCGCGGTGGCCACGAGCGAACCATGGGAGAGGGAGCGTGGAGGAGCCGTCCCTCGTCACCACCCCGGACGTGCCTGCGTGACGACGACGTCTCCTGTCCCCCGCTAGGACATCGCGGACTTTGAGTGGCTCATGTGGTTCTCCAAGTGGCGGAACTGCATTCTGCTCGCCCTGTCGGGACACGTGCTCTTCGGGAAGTTCGCGTCGCTCCTCTTCCCCGAGGTACCCGGCACCTGCATCAGTGGGGGGGGGGCATGTGGGCAGGAGTTGGGGGGGCGGCAGCAAGTCACGTGTGGAACTACTCAACATGTGCAAAAATAGTTTTACAGCTCATCCGATTCCTCCAGTATAAATACAGATTATGATTCTATAAAGCTCCTTTAAGATGCTTAGGGTTCGTTTTAATGCCCCAGTTCTCACAACGCCAAGTTTTGGGAGTGGAATAGCCAATGGGAAATTCCTGATTCCCATCTGCTGCAATGTAGATTTTCCGGGTTGGACCCAGCTGAAATTGAGCTCCGAATAAGTCGTCAAACGTCGTTGATGACACGTGGGTGGCCTCGTGCCGAGCCAATTTTCATTGTGTTTAGTTTGTTGTCCTTCCCCCGCACCTCCCAATAGCACGGTTGGCTACGTGCGGTGCGAAATAAGTTCAACATAATGAAGAAACAATAGGAATAGGTTTTACCCTTTTCTGACAACAAAACAGTTTATTTCAGGTGTTGAGATGTTCAAACACCTAATAGATACCTATTGCAAAGCACCAAGTCTGCATTAACCACACACATTTGTGGCAAAACATGCAAACAGACATGCTCTGATAATATAATATAGACATTGTCTTCAAAACTGATTATCCTCCACCGAGACAGCCTTCTTCATGGGCTTGTCGCACCAGTGTTACCACAAGTGCGTGTGGTTCATGCAGACCTGATGCCTTACAAACGGTATTTATGTGGTGTTTGAACATCGTAACACCTGTTTTATTGCCCGAAAATGGCAACCCCTATGCTTCTTGTTTCATCATTTTGATGCTGCCAAAAAGGCCCCGTAGATCGAGTTCCCCGCCCGTCTGGTGTCCGCGTGCTCCGCAGCGCCGCTCGCTGGTGTACATGGCCTACGGCGTGCTGGTGGTCACCGCCACCATGGGCCTGCAGTACGTGCTGCTCGTGGCGTCGCACTGCCTGCTGCTCTACTCCGTCGGACTCGCCAAGCAGCGCTGGCTCTGCTTCCTCGCCGGACTCGCATCGCTCGCCACCTTCAGGGCCGAGCCGTTCAACAGCTGGCAGGTGCCACGGGGGGGGGGGGGGGGGAGATGTTAACTACCTCGCCCGCTATAGAGGAGTCAATCGTGGGTTCCATCCAGACCCTGACGCTTGTATACCTGGAGTTTTCGTGTCTCTCTGTCTCTCTCCACGGTCGCGTGGATTGTTCTCCAGGTCCTCCGGTTTCCCATCCACATTTAGAATCAACACGTATTTCGCTGTTGTAAATGTCCACATGATGATCCACTTATTTAGGATATCATTTGTGGACAGGTCGCTTCTGAAAAATAGCTATATAGCTCAGCGGGCTTTTTCTGGTCAAATAAAACTTTGTATATATAGTTCAGTTCGAATGGGTGGGATTGCTCAAAAGAGTCAGGATGCTCTCGGCGGTAGGAAGACTGGATGACGGGAGAAATACACATTCATGGTCTGGAGTGGTATCGTGTTATTTTTATGCAACTACGACAGAAGGGACTTTAAGTGTCTCGAGAAGACTTACATATTTAACAGGGCAGCTATTTAAAATAATAGGACGATCCTGGGGAGACCAGGACAAGGTTTAACGTTTTGGATTATTTTGTGTAATCAGGTGAGAACTGAAGAGACGAGGATAGGTCTCGTTTGCAAGGCTGGCCTGTGTCACAAGAATTACCAAAGCAAATAACATAAAGTAAATTAAAATGATGAAACATATACCAATCGGAGCAAAAACAATCAAAAAGCAATCAGAGCATAAACAATTAGAAATAAATGAGTGGCAACTCTGTGGATCGAGCTTGTTCATGCATGTCTCGTAAAGCTGTGACACCCTGTACAAGAGGATTACACGCATTGAATATTAATCCACTTGAGGTAAACAAGATTTTAAAAAAAATTAATGCGAGAGGTTAAAAGTGAGATCGTGTATATTAATGATGGAAAATGTTACTTTCCCGGTGATTTAAAGAAATCGTCACAATTCAGAATCGTGGTTCAACTCAAGAATCCATTGATTGACATTGCGGTGAATGGGCCACGGGGGTGACGTGAAACCATCACGTGACGCCGTGCTAATCAAACGCGCCTATTCGTACACAAAATATTAGATGTATGTAATGCATATTAATGATTCGATGCATCGTTCCCCAAATCAATCAAATAGGGAAGCCCCATATCACACATCAGCTCTGTGACCGTGAGCTTAATATAGAAACCCGCAGCTCCAGCTGCCAGGCCGAGTTCCTGTACCCACGCTGTGGCTGGAGGGGCCTGAGCCCCCTCCTGAAGACTCGGTTCCACCTCCTAAATACAACGATCCTTCGCCAACCGCGGGGGTTACGCTCCTGAAAACCGCCGTAGTTGGAAACCCCCCCCCCCCCCCCCCGGTTGGCAATTTCTAAGGCCCTATGGGAAACATGGGGTCAGGAAAACATGGGGTCAGGGCAGCCGTGGCCACGGTCACACTCGTCAAGGCCTAACCAGGTTGCCTGTTCCTTCACTCAACGCAAATAAAATAAACGGTAACAAAATACAATTTCAAATGGCATAATCAATAAAAACAAAATAATGTTATTTACCTTTCATACTGAGGGTTGAAGTTGACGAGGTAACGTGGTAGGTGGTTGTTAAAGGCACGAGGAGCTCTGCCCACTCTCCAGCTCTACCTGGTGGTGGGAGGAGAGCGGTGGCCGGGGCTGGAGACGAGGCGATGCATGGAGCGGACACCGCGATGTGGGAGATTCTCAATGACAAGTCGCAGTCGCCGTGATCAACCGCGGATATGCGAAACTCCATACCGCGGTTAGCAAATTGGTATGCCGAAGGAAAGACGTGGATACGTAAATACCGCGGATGCGAAAAACTCGGTTGGTGAGGGATTGCTGTACTGAAAGTCAAGTCAAAATGTTTATACAATATGTCCTCTATACACATCGGGTGAGAGGCAGCGGCATGCACAATCAGCAAGAGTGGTCCTTATCATTACTCTATTCAGCGGTTGGCTTTTGTTTAAATTGGTTTAATTCTATTTAACACGTAGGCTTTCGCGACCAATAATTATTCATAATAAAGGTTTCTGGGTTAGATCGCGTAAGTATAAACGACACATTTATTCTTAAGTATAAACGACACATATATACTTACGCGATCTAATATAAACGACACATTTATACTTACGCGATCTAACCCAGAAACCTTTATTATGAATTGGTTTAATTCTGCCGTGATCGCCATCCACCCTGGCTATGATTGAGAGCTTTTGCCCATGACGTCCGGATCTCTCTCCACCCCCCCTGTGTTTGATGCGCGGCGCAGAACGGCTTCGTGTCGGGCGACTTCCAGCTGCAGGACGTCCTCTTTGCGGGCGGCTCGGCCTTCACCATTGTGCGCTGCCTGAGCTTCGCGCTCGACAACTGTGATTACAAGGGCGGCAGCTACTCCTTCCTGGACCTGCTCAAGTACAACTTCTACCTGCCCTTCTTCTTCTTTGGGCCCGTCATGGTCTACGACAAGTTCCACGAGCAGGTGACGCGCCCCGACATCTGCCGCACGCCGAGGCCTCCTGCTTAGTGGCCGTGTGGCTCAGAGGTGCCACTGCTCGGATCTTGCGTTCGAATCCAGATTTCTGCCGCCTGCGATTTAAAACCAGGTACTCGGGTACAGTGAGTTAAATATTTTAGCCCGTCACCATCGACTGCACATTTACATTTGCCTTGTTAGATTTGGTTCTGCACTCTATATGGATATTAAATCATATAGGTTTGAATGTTGTGCCGTGAATTTAGCACTCCATAACAGATCGAGTTGAAAAGTGCTACCCACTCGTGTGGTGCACCAGAGGTCACTTGCAGGGATCTAAGAGGTAGTTTGTGATTTTCGCTTCCATGGGTCGTTCTCTAACACTCATCTTGGTAAACAGTCACGCGTTTAATTAGTCTGCAGCCCTTTGTCAATCCACTGCTGTGTAGAAGTCGGCCCATGCCATGGGTGTTTTTTTTACCATTCTTTGCCACGCTGGTCATTACGCATTGGTTAACGGTGCGCACAGGATGCATTCATTAATCAGCTGCAGTTTCATCGTATCTTGTTTTAGTAACACTTCCCACCGATGGTTTGTGCCCGCGAGGGCATTGGTGCGGCCGGAGGGAATGAGCACTGATCCCACGCGGGTCCCACGGGCAGGTGAACGACTCTTCGCTGGCGCGCAAGGAGCACGAGCTGTGGGGGATCAACGTGGGCGTGTGCGGACACCTCCTGGTCGTGCTGCTCGTGGACATCCTCTTCCACTTCCTCTACATCGTCACCATCCCTGCCGACCTCTCCCTGCTGGAGGACACCTCCGACTGGGGTCTCGGTACGGCGGTGACGCACCCTCCCTCCCCCCCTCCCTGCAGACCACGCGGGCAGCAGTAGAGAAGGAGCGATCCTTTAAATAGGATCGCAATTATTAATAACAATGCAATTGCAGTGACACAATGGTGCTTTCTTTTAAATTATTTAAATCATAACAAAACAGAGTCCATTAGAGTGTCTCCTCATTGAAGGAGGCCTGTCTGAAATGAAACGCACTCTGGGCTTCCCCCGCGTGTGGGTTACCCACGAGCCCCGTGTGGGTTATTTACATTCCCGTTGCACCGATTGAAACAAAACGCCGCCACAGTTGTCATAGTAATCAGCAGCAGCTGTCTATCCAATGGTGGATAAAGAACTCCCCATGCTGGCGCCATCCCTCGTGAGCCGGTGCGGCTGCCGTCCATCTCACTCCTGCACATAAATTGATCTCATCGCTTCACCTCCTCGGTGTACATCCCCATGGACACATTTCTCTGTTTTGACCGCCATTCTGTCCACCAGTTTTGCACATCGGCCATCACCCCATCTAGCAATGGGCCCTGCCCAATCGCACTTATTATTGTGCATTGTCAAAATGATGTCACGACCTGCATCTTCCACCTGATCGACGTCTTCCTTTTTCTGTGTCCCCGTTTAATTGCGAGCATGGATCCCGTCACAGTGCTGACGGCTAAATTCCGCCCTCTTGCTGCGAGCCGATGACCGAGCAGGGGCGGTTTCTTCATTAGGGCGATTGGGCGACGCACCACCAATCTCAGCCGTTACTGTGCCTCTGGATATAGTCCAATCAGTGTCTTGTCACGTTCTGTGGAGTACCGCCTCTTTTTGGGCGATTTCACTCTGGCTGAGAATCGCCCCGAGTGGTCCCATAGACTTACATTCAAAGATGTGTTTTTTCGAACGGCGGGCGCTGCAATGCATTCTCTATGGCTTCCGGGAGGGCTCGCACTAACGTGCTTACGTCATCATACGTAAGCACGTTTCAGTCAACAATATTATTTGTCGCCACCTAGTGGAATCTTTAATAAAAGAAACTGAGTGGATTGCAATAATAGTGAGATAGAAACAAACAAGATGTATTGTAAGAGTCACTTTATTTTTCATTAATATTAAAGAAGTGAAGTTGCCTTTACATGCTTAAGCTGTTAATTTATCCATTGCATGGGTGGACCTTATCCTTATCAATCATCCAGACATTTGCCCCCCCTGAGAGATTTTGCAGGAGCCGCCACTGTGACTGAGTCGTGTGCGGTGGGGGTTTCTGTCTGTCCTTCAAAGCGTTCCTGGCGTACGCAAACCTGGTGTACGACTGGGTGAAGGCTGCTATGCTGTTCGGCGTGGTGTGCAGCGTCGCCCGCCTGGACCACTTCGACCCCCCCAAGCGTCCCAAGTGTATCACCATGCTCTACGTCTTCGCCGACACGTGCGATACACCGCGCGCACACACGCACACACACAACAACACAAGGTCCCCCGTATAGCCTTTAACAGACTGTTGGCAAGTGATGTTAGCGAGCACCTACGAAGGCCGGCACGGCACACAAAGGGGTGGGTAGCCAGCACCACGCCCGGCCGCCCTTGTCTCCCGAGTGGCGATGTTTACACACCGCACCAGGTACTAATTTGAGGCCGAGTCGACCTAGGGAAGGCCCAGGACCACGTCAGATAATCGTCACTGCACACACGTGTACACACACATATACATGTAAACACTCTCACACCTATACACATACGAACATGTGTGCAAATACTTGTACACGCTCACACACTGATACACACATTCAAACAAATGCACGCGTACACACTCACCAGCATACAACTCAAATGAAATGATGCAGATGTAGTGGTGGTACGCGCTGGCAGGGGGGGATCGTGTGAGAGCGCGTCGGGTGTGGCTACATCGCGGTCCGCAGGCAGATGTCCACATCGCGGTCCGCATAGGCCTCGCCCCCTGGAGCGGAGGACTATTTAGGGCGATGTGCAGCAGCACTCGGGGAGTTGGTAACCTGTGAAGACAGAAGACGGAGGAGGAAGTGATAGGGCCCTGAGACCCCTAGCCCCGCTGTCCTTGTAAGGGCCGGGACCCTGTGTGGTTCAGAGGCGAGACCGTGGGACCCGGGGCCGGACGTCCTTGTGAGGGCCGGCTGTGGGACCCAGTGGTCGGGACCCATACCCAAGCCGGGGTGGGTCTGTGAGTTCCCCTGGAAGCTACGGGGCCGGAGAGCCCGTGTGTGTAGCCGGGTGGAACGCGTAGCGTAGGCTGTAGTTGGCTACACGTGTTATTGTGGCTAAGTGGGTGTTAATAAAAGTGTGCTACCCGTCAAGTGGTCTCCCGCCGTAATTACTATATTACACATTCACAAGAGCCAGAGATCCCCATATAGGCCAAGCAGGCTGTTGGGTCAAGTGCTCTTCACAAACGCCTCTTTAGGGCCAACGTGGTGCACGAGGGGGTAGCATGGCCGGAACTATGCTCGGCCGCCGTTTTCCTCCCCAGTAAATGTTGTATGTATGTAGCCAACCGTGCTAATCGGAGGTGCGGGCAAAAGACAACAAACTAAACACAAAAAGCAATGTTGACACCGCCACATCAGGTGTGAATTCGTTTTGAGGCCGAGTTGACCTAGGGGAGGTCCAGAGCAGAACTATGGCGGGGGCAACCTTGTAGCGACGTGCGCTGTCACTCGACCCGCACGAGTGGCGGGTGCCGCGCGTGACGAGCGGTGTGGGAGGTGTCGGGAGGATCGGCTGTGGAAACGCGCGCAGGCATGCTCCAGGTCGCAGCATGTGGGCACCGCATGTTGCTGCTTTAAAAAAGCGAATCGATAAACGTTGCTCCCTCAGCAGCAGAGGCATAATTATGAGACTACCTACTCTCCTTACACTTCGCGATTTATGGGGTAGCAACCTTTAAACACTGTTTATTTAAAAGAGTTAAATTAATCACAATTCTTATTTGTGTTGCAGTCATTTTGACAGAGGAATCAACGACTTTCTTTGCAAGTAAGTACCATTGTTATTATTGTTGCGGATAACTGATGGAGTATGATTTATGTGCCTAGTAAATTACCTATTTTTGCACAAGTTTTGTAAATCTTCCATATGAGGTCAAAGTGAGAGTCAAACTTGGCAAGGAGCTGCAGTAATTACATCCAAAAAGCAGTTATTGACTGAAGGAAATAATTAATTGGCACCTTTCCATTTGCCCCATAGCCATTACAAGACACATATCACGTAAAATGCCTGTGACCGAATAAGGTGGAACGTGCCCGGTCTCATCAGATCTTGAGAGTTTCAATGGGGGTGACCGCCATGCATAAGACAACCGGTGTTGTCGACTGGTGCGGGACTGCATTGTTACCAGAGGGCAGTGCAGCAAGATCCATTGTACTGTACTGGAAGGTATTGGCACTCGAAATGCATTGCGACAGAAGGATACTGCTGCATGTAAGCTGGACCCAAAGAGAAAGCAACATAGAAGTAAGAAAACGGTTGCGCAGAGAAGAAGACGACCTGATGATGCATGCAGTGATGAGAAGGAAACTGACACTATTTGGACACATATGTAGGATATATATATGTAGGATGGACATATGTAGGATGGACAACACCAGGAATTTTAAAAGTGTGTTTGGAAAAATGTAAGTAACTGGAAAAAAAGAAAGACCTGACAGAGGATGACTTGATGACAGAAGAGATTAGTGCCAGAAAGATGTACACTACTTGAGCATATTGGTACAAGACAGAGGAAAGTGGAAACAAATTTGGAAATGTGCAGTGGACACCTACGGCTGTCTGCCCAGGGATTGTGTTGATGATGATTGTGCTCCAACGTCTATGCTGAGGCACGATCAAATAACCTCCACGGCCCGTGTGGTATTGGAATGGTTGAGATGAGACATTTGGCACATTGAGTTGCTGAGGCATTAAAGCAAGTTTCCTCTCTCTGCACGCAAATCCTTATCCTCAATCCTGCGCTTCCCCAGATACATCTACGACCGCTATGGAGTCAACCACGACAACATCCTGAGGGAGCTGCTTGGCACGGTGGCGACGTTTGCCTTTGCCACGCTGTGGCTGGGCCCGTGCGACGTCGTCTACCTGTGGTCCTTCCTCAACTGCCTGGGCCTCAACCTGGAGCTGTGGGTGCAGAAGCTGTTTGCGCTGCCTGCCCTCACCCAACTCGAGGTAATTGCCCTCGAACAATGTTCACGTGATTCATAATTGATGTTTGTGTTTCCCCATGTAATGATCTTGACTAGTTGTTGTGACGTAACCCTGCACCAACCGACAAAGCTAAATAAAATTGTCATGTGCACAAGCGATTAACACACCAGGTATTATTGTTTAAGCTCACCGGTGAGTTGAAGAACAGTTCACAGAAGCAAACCTAGTGATTAGATGACGTTTCACTTGCAAATGTGTCAAACACCTTTAGGTAAAAAACTAGGAAGTCAGAATTACCTCCTGGAGCTGTGGGTGCAGGAAGGCAGAATTGTTTTCCTTGTATCTAAAGATCTTTCATGATATCGGGTGGTGGAGGGTTACACAACATAAAAAGTGGACAGTTCATTTGAGGCCTAACCCAACACTCGGTAATGAATTGCAGTTGAGTTGACCTGATCATATACATGGCCAAGGCTTCGAAAATCCTTCCCGTTAAGTGTTAATGTAGACGGAATTTTTTTAAAAATCAGTGAGAGTTATAGTCTCGTCAACATCAACCTGTGGAATATTTATGTGTACACCCGCGCGTGTGTTCGTGCGTTCCCATGTGGCTGCGCCCCCTAGGGCAAGCGGCTTACGCTGGAGTGGTCTCGCCGTGTGCGTGCCATTTTTGGGGCGGCCAACTACTGGACCATCATCCTGTACAACGTGCTGGCTCTCAACAGCACCGAATTTGCTGAACTTGTCTCCTGCCGCATTCTGCTCTACGGTCAGAGTCTACGCACTGCCGCACCGCAGCATCACAGCACCTGCACAACATTTCCCCACCACTCTGCATCTCTGACAGTTAACTGAATAAAATCATATGCAATTTGAATACTTATACAGAATCACGTTTGACGCAACTACATGTCGTTTAGGTTGTACTGTATAGCGACCCGATGTGTAATCGGGTTGTACCGCGTTTTGTAAAGTGTGATGCCCAACATTTTGCTCGACGTTCTGGTGGCTTCTACAAGTTCTGACAAAATTCTCGAAAAAGATCCCAGCAGGTGGTGAGAAACGTCGGACATCATACCCAGACAATACACGTTACAACCCTAAAACACATCAGATTAAAAAAAAATTAAAGGGTGAAGTGGCCACAAAATGCCCGTACACGCCCGTATTAATTTCCCCTTGCGCTAAGCACTGTCACATACTTTCTTGCTTGCACTCGGCGTTGACCACCACAACCACCTTTCTTGTGTGAGCCATACTCTGCGCATTGGCATCCTATTGCACTTACAGCCTTGCAGTTATGTTATATAACTCAACTGAGATTAAATGAAGAATGTAGGCATGAGGCACAAAACCTTTTAGGTATCTATGGCGGGAGAGAGGGCATGGTAGGTGAGACAGTTTGCCCTAGGCCTCCGATATGGAAGGGCCTCAGATCTGAGGGGGCCTCATCTTGCATTCTGCCCCAGGCTTCCATAAACCTTACAGCGGCCTTATAAACGGCGTCAGAGGTCTCACGTGACGAATCTCCATCCATCCATTCATCAATGACAAAGGCCTGTTGATGCTGTTTTGTAGGTTTTCCCTTCACCACCATCATGGTGTGGTTCATCACATACTGTGGGGTACAGCTTGTCATGGAGAAGGACCGTCTGGATGCTGTGAAGGAGAAGACTGAGTGAGGTGCCCCCATGTTTGAAGGACGCCGTGCCATTGTATGGAGTTCGTCAGGAAAGACTGACGTTCAGCTTGTAAATCCCAACTTATGTTGCCGACACTATACTGTCATGAAACCACGCGTAACATTTTATTTTAGTTACTCCACAATTGTATCAACAAAATATTCCTTGAAAAATGCAATGTCATGCCCCATGTCAAGTATAATTTTAATCTATTACCAAACTGTATGGTTAAACTCATTATTTAAAGAGGAAAATTTAATAATATTTAATCAATTAAATTATACCTTGCGAGTTGAGTTGTGGATTATCGCCAACTGTGGTTACTTTGTCCATGTTTATGAACATTAATAACACTCAGCAATGCACTGTGAAGCATCTGCGTGGCCATTACCTGCCAAACGTACCTGTGCCACTGTGTAATTAAACATTTGTAACTGTGTAGCTGTGTAACGCATTGCCATACTTAAAATTATTTACTGGTGCATGTGAAGCTATGAGAGATGAGAGTGAGGGGCTGGGGTGAGTGGCGAGTGGTGTGGGATGTTGCATTTAATTGCGTGTGACCACTGTCCACCATGTACACAACATATATGCAAATGATATGGTAAAGGTGAACTCTGGCTAATGGAGAGAGGAAAACTGTTCAATATGACAGTACAAATTCTTTAGAAAAAATTAGACGGTGAAAACACGACAAAAAAATAATGTATTGTGACCATTCAAGTTCATACAATAATTGCGGGGTGAATAGTTACATGTCTATGCATGAAACCGCGCGTACAATTTCTCCCTGAAGTCAAACCAACCCCACTCAAGCTGCACCGCTTGGTGACAAATCAACAGTGGTTGTTTCTACTCGGAAATTCACAGACAATGTGGAATTTCTAAAACTGCCTCCGGATTGCCAATAGATTTGAGCACCAATAAGCAAAAATATAAGCATTTCCCTTTTCCATTAGCATTCTGTAATGGACCCCCCCCCCCCCCTGGTCAGTTCTGTGCGACTTTTGCATTTGCCCCAGATTTTGCACAGCCTTCGTGAGGCCCCAAGGACGGTTCTCACGCGACATTTACTCGGGCACAATTTGCAACTCTACAAGGCGTCTTGCCACCTCCTCCCTCCAGCTTCTACCAGCAGCAGAAAGCAACGACAAGATCTCCACTGCCACATTGCATGTATGAATACATGTAAATTAAATACTTAGCACGCCACGGAGGTCTGCTAAATGTGGAATAGATATATTGTATTCCACATGGAAGCAGAGACGTAAAAGGAAAATCCCCAAGGGACATTAGCTTTTTAATCTTTTACAGGATATTATCATGTAGTGTAAACATAAGTAAATACTCAAGGCATGGAGTGCGATGTGATTGTGTGCAGCCGAATGGCCTTGCAGTGATAATTTTTGGACAATTAACCAAATCAACCCATACTGATCATGGATGCTGTGGGAATTCATACGGATAAATGCAATGTCTTATCTGAGTAAATATATGGAATGCAAGATAGCTCAGTTCACTCACTTCGTGGAAGATATGATGAGGGTTTTTACTTAGTGGTTCGTCCCCCCCCCCCCCATTTTAGTGGAATTAAACAACCAACAACCAAATATATATTCTCGACGTACGTGGAAGCAAGTGTTCATCTGGATTCATCCAGAAGTGGAAAAATGAAAGTGCTGGCGAGACAAGAGCATGAGTGGTGTTACAATTGGTGTCTCTCTTTATAAATTTGGCTTTATGAAGGATATATAAATACTGTACCGTGCACACAACAGTCCCCTATACCAAAATTTGTACAGTATAGAAAATTCATTTGCATATAAAATACTATAGATATTTTTAGACAGCACAGAGAATGTATAAAGTGCACTCAAAATCATGGGAGGTGGTGGTGGGGTAAAGTGTGAGTGCCCCCATTATTTCCAAATGTCTGCATGATGGTCGAATGTTTTGCACTGTCTAAATTTTGTGTTTATATTTACAAAAATCTGCATTACACTTCTGTATAGTGTACTGTACATGGAAAGAAGGTCCTGCATATTTATGTGATAACTGTTTCTATTGAATAATGGAGAGGCAATTGAAGAGACGAAAATGAAAAAGGGGCCGTGATTTAAATAGGTCAGCAACAGATGCAGTGGTCGATCTTACAGCTGGGAGATTTTGCAGCTGGCGTATTGGTCAAGCAGATAATATTGTTTCGCAGGCCATTACAATAGTGGTTATCATTATCGTGAATTAACTTAAGTCTGCCACACTTACATGTTTTGCCTCCGATTAGCATGGTTGGCTATGTACGGCGTGAAAAAAGTTCAACATACATACAGTATCCTGGACACCGGGAAGGAGACCGGCACTCTCCAAAGTTTAAATTGATTTCACGGTGTAGAATTTGACAACTAACGCTAAGCTTTTAAGTCATAGCTGGCATTGAAAACCAAAGGCCAAATCGACAGCATGTTGAATGTTACAGATATGAAATGACATCCGTAGAATTTAAGATTATTTTGGAATTAAGGCTAAATGGTGACATGTAATAACACGAAATCCGTTTTGAGTTGTAGGAAAATGAAACTTAATGGAGAATTATATTAATCACCAGGATAGTAGCTGCAAGTAGAGTGCATTCAGCCAGGTGGATCAGTGTAAGATAAAGTGGCTCGCAACTGCAAGGTTGCGAGTTAAAATCCTGGTTGGGGGTTGACTCAGCCCATCATCCCTCTGGGGTCAATAAAATTAGTGCCCCTCCATGTGGGGAAGTCAACAGCGGCAGTCTCTTTGGAGAGACCCACCTTGCCATAGGAATGATGAATTCCCACCACGAACTCAAGGCTATAAACAGATGAGCACGGCCTCATTTCTGAATTGAGCAGAAAATCGCTATTTTGACTTTCACCCGGTTGACCTGTTGCCCCAGTAAATAAGCCATGTTTCTCACATGACGGGAACATGTTTCTGCATGTCGGGGTGTAAACCCTGGTGTGAGACCACTTGGTAAACATCCCTGCTACGGCGGCCTTCTCAAGTCGGGGTTAATGAACTTCTGGGAGGGACACAATCACCGTGGCAGTCGGTACACTATCGGGGCTGTGAAAAGTTAAACATTCAAACAAATTTGTGTTCATATATTTTTGCAAATACATTCTTGGGTTGTGCCCTGGACTGCCTAGCTCAGGTTTAAGGCTTTGTTGAATGAAACAAACACATTTAAAGTCACGGTCAGGTGTACCATACGTGCCCCTGTGATGTCACTTTAATTCCATTACAGTATTTACATTTAGGGTTATGTTGCAATGACGTCTTAGAATGACTTTAAAGCTTTTTGTCTGATTATTGTTCTCTGGTATGAAGGACCATTGCCCGAAACGTCGCCATTTTACTTTTAGGATAGTGTTGCTGACGAATGTAATTTATTCTTTTAACTGGAGCTTTTCAAATGCTGAGCTCCGGAAAATATTCCACGAGAAAATGAGTCTTGGTTATGAGCAACAATGTTGCTGAAAATCTTCACCATTTAATTCGACTTAATTTAATCACCTCTGAGGGGAAGAACTCGGTTTTGGCGGGAAAGTCGCCACTTTTTTTGTTGTAACCACGACCTCAACGGCTCGCGGCGCGCGCCGCCGTCGCGTTCAAACGTCGCACTCCGATTGGTCCGCGGCGGTGACGCGTCACGCTCTCGTCGCATATAAAAGGGCGCAGCCACGAGCGCACGTGGAGCCTCGTAGCGTAGCTCAGTGGGGAGGCTTGCACAGATCTTGCAATGCTCACAACAGCAAAAATAACAACACAATGCCACGAAAATAACGTGCAAGGTGTTTGTTTCGACACGTCCCAAATGCCAATGAAATAAACGATGAGACCATCCACCATATGTACTCGTAGAGAAATTGTGCATCGAAATCGTTTCCACGACCACCCCCCTCCCGCGCCCACCCCGCGCGTTGGCTCCCGAGTCCCCGGCGCTGGAGGCGGCTGCGCGGCGCGGTGCTCTCGGCGGCGAGCGGGGGCGCACGCGGGGTGACACACGGGACGGGCCAGCCCAGCCAGGCAGGCGGCCCCAGCCTCTCAGCCATCCCGGTGAGCCCGCCCGATAGAAACGCCCGCCCGCCCGCGCTCCCCTCCCGTCCGCTCTCCCGCCCGCCCGTCCGCCCGCCCGCACACCCTGCCCGCCCGCTCGCCTACGCGTCCGCCCGTGCAGCCATCGCTTCGCACGCATCGCATCTCGGTAAATTCGGAACGAGAAGGCGGAGAGGAGAGAGGGAGTGGAGGCGAACGTCGCTTTAACGTTGCCGCGCGTGGTTTTTACAACGCAGCCGCGCCAATTGTTTTACAGTTCCGCGTCGTTGAATGCGATTCGCACATAAGAGTGGAATGGTCGTCGTCGGTGCGGCTTTGAGAAGAGATGCCCGTGAGTTTGTCGTGAATGTTCTCGCTGTAATTTAATTTTAATTGTAGCGAGGCGCGCGGCCTGGTGCAGCGCGGGAGCCTCGGAGTTTCCTGACCGCCATTCCGCCTCCAGCGACCTTCGGGGCCGCGGCGGCTCCGGGGAGCTCCCCCACAGCTCTCGCAAATCCCCTCCTCACAACATCCCGGCACAGATTATACACCAAGTACATGGGAAATGTACTACAAATACAGTGACTATAACATCAGCGGGACGCGTCGTGATCGTGGAGCGCGGCGTCGTCGTCTCGGCGGTAACGAAGCGGCAGTGGCGGTGATGGTGGCGGCGGTGGTGCGGGAAATGGAGGCGGCGGCGGCGGAGGGGACGCGGCCCCGGGGCGGCCGCCTCCGCCTCGCTCGCTCGCACGTTTATACCACGACTACCACCGTCGTGCGCGTGTCTCTGTGCGCGTGTGGTGGACGTCGTCGTCGTGGTGATGTTTGTGGTGGTTGTTGTTGCTGGAAGGTTTTTGTCGCGAGTGCGCGACCGAGAGGTTTTGGCCCCGCGCCGCGCGCCGCGGTCTCCTTTGGGCGACGGCCGCTTCCTCTCCCCCGTCTCGCTTCGGCTCTTGTGTATCCGTCCATCTTTGCCCGTGCCTATACTAATAGCATCAATAGCCTATACTAAGAGCATCAACAGTATATACTAAGAGCATCAACAGTATATACTAAGAGCATCAACAGTATATACTAAGAGCATCAACAGTCTATACTAAGAGCATCAACAGTCTATAGACCGTGTTTGTGCAATGTCCACGGTGGTGGGTTAGAGCGAGGCGTGGGGGAGGCTTTTGTTGTTGTCCGATGGAGTCGTCCCACTCGACCGCCTCCATCTCCCCGCAGCTGTTTCTGCTCCAGTCGGCCTGCATCACGTGCGTGTACATAGTGGCACTGGGGGCATGTGTATAGTCTCTCACACACACACAGGTAACGCGTGTTTGTAGGATATTGGCGGTGTTAGTGTGTAAACACGGCTGGCTTTATACACGACGGGGAGGCTCCGCGTAGCCGAGCTCCGCGGCAGTGGCGGGCGCCTCCTGTGCCACGCTGCTACGCCCGACGTTTCTACGTCTCGTGTTTATATTTACCATGTGAGTGCATGCTAGATGTGTGTAATACACACTGCTCTGTGTGTACACGAGGCTGGGTTTAATCGCGAATGGGCGCAAGCAGCCATCTCGCCGGCGTGGCGAAGTCTCCGCGGCCTCCCCCCGGGCCCCACTCACGGCGGCTTGGGCGGCTGTCTTTGTGGTGTTTTTTTTGCATTTTTTTCCGCTCCCGTTCATTTCCTTCAATTTTTTTGCTTACACGGCCATTCATTTATTGTGTCCAAAAGTATTTCGCTTACTTCTAACCGGTCGCTACTTATTAAAATAGAAAATGTGTAAGCATTCGCTTAATCGATTTCCCTGCGTTGCGATGGTTTGCGTGCGCGCACGTGTTTCGCGTTGTGTTCAGAATGGTTTCAAACTCCAGACTAAAGTAACTCAATAGTTGAGTGTTGTATCTCGACGTTTTGATGTAACGTTTTCAAATGATGGGGTCCCTGCAGAGGTGAGGTTTAAAACGTGTCTACTTTGGCCGTGGGTCGTATTAAGGTAAAGTTTCTAAGTTTCTGCTGCCTCCGTGTTTAGCGGCCACTTGTAAGCGCCGAGCTTCAACGCCGCGTGTCGGAGCGGACAGCTGGGACATCGGGCAAGTTCACGTCTCGCCTTTTAACCCACTACGATTACATCAGGATAATTAATACCTTGTAGATAAACGTATCAATTTGCATACATCGGGTCAATGTTTGGTTATCATAAGCTTTGTGTCGGTCCACTGCTAGATGAATGCCCTCCCCAAGCACGTGTTGTTTGACCATACTTCACGCTGGTCAGTGTGGCCCAAGACTGATTAGCATATCCACTCGCCACTGGCGATAGCTGTGGCCGGGATTGTCACTTAGTTCGCCTTGCTCAGAGTGCAGTGTGCTAACCACACCGCCACCGGTCCCTAAAAGCGATTCCAGTACGGTTCTTAAGAACATTACATACGAAGACACGTGCTTTAACTTGCGTACCAGACGGATACATGACGGGGTCCTGCACACGTCCAGAGTAATAACTCAAACGACACGACATTGTAATTGGTATTGAGTGTAGGGGGCTTGTGGCCCCGCAATTTGGACACCACGGTACGTTAATTACAAATCGGGAAGAGAAGAGACCTCCTTCACCCACCACCCCCATGGCCCTGGCCCCATTGTTACCTTTGGAGTGCAAGGGCTTGAAAATCCCAACCCATGTCATGTGCACCTTTGTATGCAGTTATGTAAAACAGCAGACAAGTGTGTTGGACATTGCTGCGTGCATCAGAACGGGCGTATTTTGCAGATGTGCCAGGGCATCCTTTGAGCATTCATCATATCATGGTCACTAACTCACCACCTTGGGCCTATTTGTTCAGCTCAGAGTAAACTTAAGTGGATATAGAGCTGTGAAGTGGATCAGATTAAACCATTTCCGAGGAATATGCATTAGACAGTTAAACGTTAATCATGCCACATTACTGTACAGCCAGCAAATCTTGATAAATTATTCCTTGACAGTTTTTGAATCTTAACAATTGGCAAAATAAGGAGTTGTCACTGCGAGTGATGATCTGCTGCCTCTAACATAGTGCAGGCAAAACGAGGCCTTCGCGGAGTAGCCACACTTTGAAGATTTCTGGGAATTTCCTTGTTATTTGCAGCTTGAAAAATATGTTGTTGCCACTCCTGCGAGTACACGAACATCTGCTAATTGGCAAGCAGAGCCGGCCCGGGCTTGGTATGCGGCATTCACATGCGGCGGCGCACTGCTTGCTGGCTGCTGCTGCTGCAGCCAGCAATGACGGCGGCTCCGCGGGGTTGACGCCGCCGAATGAAACGCTTCACCCGTTGCAAATTCACTCCACCTACCCCCACAGCCACCGCGACCCACGCCCCCACCACATGCGGCGGGCGGCAGCAGCCTTGGGGCAGAGCGGGGGCAGAAGAGGGAAGGGGGGGTAGGCTGCGAGCTGCAGGCGTCCACATGGAGCCTGCGTTGCCCCCAGCTCGGCTTGCCTCCACTGCAGCCGCAGCCGCCTCTAAAGGGGGGGGGGGGGGCACCGACCGTGCTCACACTAGTCCAGCGAACGCGTGCTGCGAACGCGCTTGTTTTTGTTGTTAGATACGTTATGCGCTGTTGAAGTATACTCGAGTGTTAGGCTTTTTTTGTGACCAGGATTATCCATAATAAATTGAAAATGTTGCGGGTGTACTTTCCGACACACCGGTGTGTGCTGTGCTAGTAACTAATTGGCATGTTTGTTTATGTGACAAACCTTACTAATAGGCTGTATCGGGTGGTGGCGGGTTTAACGAGACATATTTACGCGATCTAACCCCAAAAAGCTTCATTATATCAGAGTGGTTAATTTGGTTGTAAAAAAATTGGCAGCTGCTTCGTCTGGTGGTGCGCTTGTAGGAAATGCTGAAATGCTTGGTGGAATTCAACACTGCGCGTGCAATGAGGCACTTGCAGCCCGCACAGAGCAGCAGCAGCAGGTGGTGGTGGCCTCTCGCGAGAACAATGAGAGGCCTCTCGTGGGTTAAAAAATAACAAAAAAGCTATTTCCTCGTCAAATAATTTAGTCGACTATACGTTAAGCAATTAATGAAAGTGTGTTGCTATATTTGTTTAGTGGCGAGTTTTATCCTTAAAGTTACTTTTTAGACGAGGTTTAGTTGTGGCTACTTCTTGCACTGGTGGTTAAAATGGCTCTTAACATGGTGTGCATGAAACTCGGCCAACTCACTTCCTGTCATGGAGTTTCCTTATGTTTTTCGGAAACAAAATTCGCCCCTTTATTTTAAGAAAATAACCTTTCCCTTTGTTCTCTTAATGTTCTGTGTAGCAGAATATAACATGACATCCAAGTCGATGGTAATAGTTGTATATTTGCTTCCTGCTTCATTCCTGTGCTGTTGATATTGCTACAGTGCTATTTACTTCCTCAATGATAATTGCAGCACAGCCTCACTGACAACCCATTCCAATTGACGATTAGAGGAAAGTGACAAGAGTCTTGGTCTAATCCAATGTTGACGTTTATCCAACTTGCAAAAAATTTGACCATTAGCTAATTACAGCCTAGATAACTGCCCCTCGCAGATGGGAACTCGCCAGTAATAAAAAGCGGCTGTAACACAGGCGTTATTGATAGTACACTTTTGTGCATGACAGCTGCTGCAAGTGCAGCATTTGTTCGAGTCACAGTAAGCCACCAGATAATTATTTACCATTGAAGGAGTTATAGTCCATTGCACTGCTTGCTACTGTTTAGAGGTGAAGATGTATGAATGAGGATTTTGAGCATTCCTGCATGCGCTGCTCAGTTGGCAGTAGACGTCACCTTGTGGTTAAGGGCTGCCCCCTAAAGATATCAGCAAGACTGCGTCATCCTGTCTGAATTTCTGATGGATTTATTACGACGTTTAAAATGGATTACTGGTTTCCAGTGGTTTGTGATGTCAGAGTATGTTTGGTCGTAAACATTGGTAAACAATAATAATGGTGTATATTATTACACATTGCATCGAGCCTTTTGTGATGTTTGGTCTGAAACCTTGGCACTGATGAAAATCCTAACTGCTCATTATTTGTTTTAAAAAATCACACATTGGGATTCAGCCTTGGACCACAGCCTCTTTTTGGTGGTGGTGATGGCGACAATGGTGGTAAAAAGTATACAACAGTTTTGGTATTTGCCTTGTTATTTGTTGCGGCTTTGTGGCCGAAGATGGATTGTGACAACCCGTAGCAGCAGCAGCATTGTTTTGTGTTGAACAGACCTCGAGTGGAGTGACGCACACGGGGCCAAGAGAGGCTCAATCCCACTGGGCAGGATGAATGGCGAGATGAAAAACGAGGCAGCCGGAGAGTCCCCTGCCACCGCTGACAAGGACGCTGGTAGGAAGGGGTTTAACCCTCTTCAAGCGGGACTGTCATAACAGCGAATGCCCCAATACATGCAGCACATGAAGATTGAGTGTATGCTGTGTTTGGTGTGTTGTGTTCTTGGATCTAACATTGTGGCTTTAAAGCAACATGTGAAAGCCCTTTAAATAGTTATTTATCAATGAAAGCCTCAGGGTCTCCATACATTTTAAGGAGGGTGCTGGTTGGTAATTTGCACCAATTGTAACATATATTTATTACACAGTATAAATATATTTTATTTGTCATACATTTTTTAAACTTTACTTTCAAGTCATAAGATTGTTGTGGGTCAAGAATTTTTTTCCCCCATATTACATGTTATTCGTCAATTTCCGCTATGCGGCTATGGATATGTTTTATTTATCATAAAAATTACAATCCTTTACGCCACGTTGGAGGCCATTGATTGTTATTCATTATGTTGTTCAGAAAAGGCTTGTGGCCAATTCTATAAATACCTAAAGTGGCTTTTCCCTAATTATTTTATCTAAAGCAGTGTAAACTAAGCTTGTGAACAGTGTTCACAGTAATTGAAAATACATGTTCGCGTTTGTTGGCACAGGCACTGAATACAACAAAACATTTAACAAAAGTACAAATATTAATACTGCTTATGGTTAGGCTCTACTCAAGCCGGAAATCGGGGTATGCCGAAAAGGCTGCCTGAATTGTTTGTAAAAAAACATCCTGTCAAACACTATTCTCATGCTAAGGAATCTGTACTTGCAAGGATACTGTGATCTGCAGGCATTCCAGGTGGGGCCCCTGAGGGCATGAGGCTACCCCTCGGTGCCTTGGTCTACTACGTCTTGTGCCTGTGGAAACTCAATGCAAATTTTTGCACTTTAATTGTCTCAAGTAAATTTTTGTAAATGTGAAATTTTGTTAAATATTATGCATTACATTATTGTGTAAATAAAATACCGGAAACACATTTCGCAAAACATGAGTAACTAAATGTGCTTTTCTGACTGCAACAAGACCATACCATGTCCAAGTAACAGGAAAGAAATGTGTGGCTCCGGTCTGAAGAAACATTTGTCCACTGAATGCTCTCAGTAATGGCGATGACATTATTAAAATTAAATGCTTGAAGTGTATTAGATTTTATTTTATATCTACGTGACTTTACCGAAAGAACCAAAGAGTATGGATTCCTGCAGTCACGAAAGCTTCAAATCAAGATTGTAATTAGATATTAGTTTAAATTGTCAATTAACAAAGTGTCAGGTGTAAACTACAGCACATATAAATGGGACAATTATGTAATTATTTAAAGTATGATGGACATCCTTTGTCAGAGAAAGGCTCTTCCCCCAATTAGTCCAGTGCAGAGGTTGTATTGTGTGTACATGTGTACACACACTCAAGTGTGTATGCAGCATATAAATGAGCAACTCACCAACCTTAACCTCTACGAAAGCAGACTGGACCACGTCCAAATGTGTCGTTTGTGAACAGGAACATATGGTCTACTACGTCGGCCTTGAATGCAACCACTGTTCAAATATATAAACTTTAGAAATGCATCAAAAACAGGTCAGGTCACAAACCATTCCAGTAATGTTAATTGGACATTTGGAAGTGATTTACACTTACCTGTGAGCATTATGTGCTTTGGAAACATTCTTCCAAGTATTTTGTTGCACAGTGGTGAATGTTTGGTGCATTACATAATGGCACAGTAATTTAAGTAACATTTTGTCCTTATTTTTGTAGTGCAGCACAGTGATATTAATCCTATTCAGATCCAGGTCCAGGACGCAGGCACTTTGTTCATAACTGCAATAAGATGTAGCCTTTTGGTGTACATTCCAAGTAGGATGAATTGTATAATGAGTAAAGGTGATAATATCAATAATAGCAATTGCGGTAATTTTCCTGGTATTGTGCTTATCATTGGCTGAACAGTTTATATAATTGTAACAGTGTGTGATATGATAAATGTAACAGAGGTGGCCATGCATCCCAAACTATGGACCATAAAGTAAATCACTGTAGTCTGCACTCATTCAACGGAGGATAATTAGCAGAACTACACAAACTCTCTCCTGAAGCCCTCCCCGTCATGGCTTACAGACCTTGACATTATCATCTATCACCTGAACATTGCCATATGCAAGAATAGAATGGAATAGTTCATGGTTAACAACATGAACAAATCCAGATTGGTATAATGGGGTTTATTGGACAGTACAAGTTTTTGTTTGCATAATTTTTAGATTTCTTTTTGCAGTTTGCACAATCGTCACCGTCTTCCGAGGAAGTTTTGGGTTTTTGCTTTAGTTTCACTGATTTCCCCATTGTCTGAATGCTGCACCTGCTCCCGGTGTCTGGTGTCCGATCCCCCAGAGGATGTCTGGTCCAAGCAAGACTTGTTCATGCTACTGGAGCGCATGAAGTCTGTCATCCCAGAGAATGACAGCATGAAGTTCAAGACAACGGAGCAACACCTCGATTGGGAGAAGGTTAAATTCTCCAACTTCACTGGGGACATGTGCAAGGAGAAGTGGCTCAAACTCTCCAGCGAGGTCTGTGATTATCCCTGGACATTTTTGTCAGTTTTCAGTATTGTTAAAATTGTTTATTTGTATGGAAAAAAAACTGTTAAAATATCACTTACTAATAGACGAACTCCCTGTTCTAAAGCCACAGTGGATAGAACTCTTTAAAGCCTCCTTGTTAGGTATGTGTGTATACATTTTATAAAAATATCGCTGTGGGTTAGTACCTTGGAACAGGGACAGAGGGTAATAAGAGACTGCTATTTGTGGTTTGTTGCTTCAGAATTTAGAGTCTTGGGCTCAAGCAGTGCCACAGCTCATTAACTTTTTGATGGATTGCTTAGACGTAGCCAAAACGACTGCTGTAGTTTGTGATTCAGTGTCATGTATGCTGGCAATTGCCCAGGTCAGGCCCCATGCACTTGCAGACTGTAAAAAGTGTGAGGGTGTGTAAAGTATTCCTGAAGTATCTTTCATTTTAGTTTCCTGTTAACACTCCTCCAGGAAATGAATTTGCTATCACAGTATTTTGATAATTTAATGTACAAATTGGTACCGCTATATTGCTGCAAATGTAATTTGGAGAGAATATTGCACTACATTTCAGGAAAATTTACATGCTTTTTTTTATACATGTACTTCAACCAAATTCAGCTAATGTCGAACCATGCGTGATCTTATTGTAATCAAATATTTTTCACAATAGAACCCCTTTTGTAACTGTATTGATATAAACTCTGATTAATGGACCTCAAGGACAATACTTGTACCTATTAATCAATGGGTTGGTAAAAAACATGTACTTGCTCTTAAATGCATAAACAACATTCATAAATATAAGGGCAAGGATCAGTTTTTACATTGCACCCCTCTTCAGTACCCAGGCCCCCTACTGAGGAAGCTAATGATCCAACCAGCGGACATAATTCTGCGAGCTTCAACTCTATAAATCCTGATCTTGCCACCACCTGCAGCTCTCTAATGTAGTGCAACTTCCCGTTCCTTGCTGCTGGTGCCACGATTGAAGGTCTGCGCAGCTAAGCACAGTTAATCAGCATTAACACACACACTAATAAATATATGCATTAACAAATCTAACACATTTAGGCACATGTGTATATAGGTGCATGCAGTATTCATTTGAATACAGTTTGTTTTATCGATACAGTATACTGTGACTGATTGTTTCCCAAGGGTTATGTTGGGCAGCGTAACACACTAAGGATTTGATGAGCATGCATATCTTGCAGATTCGTAAATTCCGCACTCTCACGGAGCTCCTGGTGGATGCGAAAGAGCACGTGAAGAACCCCTACAAAGGAAAGAAAATCAAGGTATGCTACGATGCAATGCACCTTCCTCCTATACACGGCTGATTTCATTGCTTCATCTCCGCAGTGAATATTCCTCAGGCGCATTCTGTCCCTTGACTACCATGTTTATTATTCTTGACTACTGGCCATCATTCCTTTTAGTGGCGTGACCTGCTCAAGTCCACTATTCTTAATCGGCAATATGATGTGTCTAACTTTTATATGTTCTCCGATTGATGTGTTTCTCTGACATTTTTATTTTTGTTCCATTTATTTGTCAATCCTCATTGATGACCTGTATGTCATGAGAGGTGAACTTGGACTTCGGTCACCTTTTTAATGCATTTGGGACCCATATTATAAATATGTCACTGTGCGTGTGTTCTGCAGAGCCACCCAGACTTCCCAAAGAAGCCGCTCACGCCATACTTCAGATTCTTCATGGCCAAGCGTGCCAAGTATGCCAAGATGCATCCTGATCTCACCAACCTGGACCTCACCAAGATCTTGTCTACCAAGTACAAGGAGATGACAGAGAAGAAGAAGGTGCTGACTTGTGCTATGTAGTCACTGACTGTTAATGGGTTGGTGAGGAAATGTGAGATGGAGTGGTTCTTAGAGACTAACTATATGCTGAAGGAATTGTTGTCATTCTAATATTTGTATTTTGGGGGCACAGGCCTCATCTTTAACGTAGGGGACACCTCATGCTGTTTTTAGTTACCCTATGTTTTTTAAAACTTCAAACCCATATGCATAATATTCCAATGTTCGCAAGTAACTGGACAATACACTTATAATTTTAGTTACATTTGTGGATTTGCATTATTGTCCACGTGGCCGTAAAAAATTGCTGAATTTCGTGGCATAGTGCAATAAATTATTTGTATATCAGGTTAAAAATAACCCCCCTTTTTTGTTTTAATTTACAGTCTTAAAACATGAAAGATAATTAAACGTACACATACAGTATTGCTAAATTTCACTTTTTGTTCCTAATTCTTACCTTGTAAGAACACGGTAATGTGGATGATTTAGGCAACGTCATGACAAAATACTTAATGTTAATGTTTAATGTCCATTTTATATTATATTTACGAATAGCCTTAACTCCCATACCGTAACATTTGAAATTTGTTTCTAATTCCAACAAAACAGCAAAGCAAAACAGAAGTGGACAAAACAGGATGCACTTTTTATAACTGTGTAATCATTGAATATATATAAATATTACAAGTTAAACGACAATTCACTTGAGGCAGTGTAGTTTAATGTTGCGTGAGTTATCCGGAAATCAAATAGGAAACAAAGTCGTACATTGAGGTACATTTTACATATGTGGTTGAAATCCCCCTTATAACTGCATAAACACATCTATACATTAAACACTAATGAATACAAGTTAATCATAAGATATGTGCCATGTCAAACAGGCACAATGTGAGAGTGAGCTACACATGACTGAAAAGGACTCCCTCGAGATTCTTGTTGGGTATAACTCATCGAATGTAAAAAATGACATACAACAAATAGTAGGTGTCCACCCTGCCTCTTATGCTCAGACAATTACAGACAAGTCACTTCATGCTGAATCCCCATTATAATCCATGCCCTGAGGCCTGTTGGTCATATGAGGCAGTAAGTGTTGAAGTGAAGCCTCTCAGGCTTAAGTACTTTCAATTTCACAAATCTATACATGTCCTTCGCTGAGAGCCTATGATTTGGGCTGCTTAAGCTGTCCATTGTTAAACATTGCAGTACATCAACCGACATGGTCATTTAGCGGGGAGAGACATTTCTGGAACCTAGTTTTACTGTGAAATATCCTGTGTATTTCATCAATATATATCTTATGCTCATGGGTATATGGAGCTAGTCTTTTGAATGTTGTCCTCGTTTTGTTTTGTACAGCTGAAGTACATGGAAGATTACCAGCGAGACAAGGAGGAGTTTGACAAAGCTATGGCCAAGTTTAGGTGAGAATATAGTTATAGTTATTTGTGAATGCAATTGCTTGTAAATATAATTGTTAAAGTGGCTGTGGGCTTGTTTGTGTGTTTTATGGATCCTGAGGCACCACTCACAATATAATATATAGATTGGTGTCACTGCATTGCATAGTTTTCCAGTATTAATGGTAATGTGTGTGTTTTTTAACACGCATGATGCAGTCATGTGTACATTAAATGTCTATGATGAACTTAGCTACACTTAACTGTAGATCTTTTCCTGAAAGGTATGAATAATTATTGTATCAGATTGTTAAATGTGGCAATAGTAGGGCCCATAGAGTAAAACTTACACAATTTCGTTGTGACGCTTCGCATCAGGTATTTAGTGAACCTAATATGGGGAAGAAATCGATTTAAAACGTCTGCAGCAGTGATGTCTCTTGACTACAGAGCTGCCTTGTGTAAGTGTCTTATCTCGAATCTGGATATGTGCATGTGCATCCCGCTTGTTCTCGCAGGGAGCAGCACCCAGACCTGGTGGAGGTTGCCGTGCGCAAGTCAGACGTCCCCGAGAAGCCCAAGACACCGCAGCAACTGTGGTACCACCACGAGAAGAAGGCCTACATAAAGCTTCACCCCGAGGTAAACGAGCCAGCCTTTAGTTAGGGTTCACTTTGTTCATGGATGATGAGATAAGAGGTCTCTAGAGACCATCTGGGCCCTTCCAAATGTTGCCACCACGAGACTGGCATTAAAAGGTTCTTTACCTAATGCTCGCAGTCCCGTTAATGAGCCTTTCCTTCCATTATTAGGAGAGTAGTTGAGGTGGGATGATGCTATGGATATATTCTTATTTGGCTGTGCACTTTGACACTTTTAAAAATGTCAATATTAGATGTGTTAATATATGTCATATAAATTTTATTCAACTTTTGTAATTTTCTGCAGAAATTTCTAATAATCTTACATGCATGCATGTTAGCACCTTTTTCGTCGAATCTTGGAAATTGATACAACACTAAAGAAACGTTGCATACCAAGCACTTGCATACCTAATGTTGTTTACCAAGCAAAAGGTTTAATTTTAATACAGGTAGTCCTCTACTTACGATGGAGATGCGTTACGATGACCCCATCGTAAGGAGAAAAATCGAAGATGGCCGAGCCTACCCAGGAGTCTTAAAGAATGGTGATAATTTAGCAAAACAGCAATTTACAGTACCGTACTCTATAAACTATATACTGTATGTATTTATTAATTACAATACTGTATTGCACAGTAAAATATAAAGTAAAAAACAAGATAAATACCTCGTACGCTGCTGCGTTTGCCTGCCGCGCGAAATTTGTAATATTTTACAATTTTGTTGTATCGCCATCGTAAGATCGAAATATCCTAAGTCGGACCATCGTAACTCGGGGACTAATCTGTAATTGCAGCCCCTTTTGTCAATCTGCGGCTGAATAAATGCCTCCATTCCTTGTCAGTCGTCCGAGTTGTCACCATATTCACCACACTGCTCAGTGCAGGTGGGGGGAGGTTCAGGATCCAGTTTAGATATCATTGTCCACTGATATAAGCTATGGCTGTGAATCTAAATCGGATACTGTATATATATTTATAAGTGTATGATTGATCGCGCAGTGCAAGAATCACTGAACCACCGCTCCAGTCTGGGTTGCGTTAAGAACCCGCTTTTTCTGTTCTTTCTTTTGCTTCAGATGAACCTGAAGGAAGTGAACGAGACACTCAGACGCCAGTGGTCGGTGCTTCCTGATAAGAAGAGGCTCAAGTGGATCGCCAAGGCCCTGGAACTCCAGAGACAGCACGCGGTTAGAGCAACCCCCATGCTAAGCAGCGAGAAAGATGCACTGAGCGTGCTCAACATCTGCTGAAAACAGTTTCGCACTCATTTTCTAAAAAAATAGCAGCCCTGCACCTACCTCCCTCCCTCCCAGCGAGCCCAGCCAAATCTTTTTTTATATGATAGTGAAAGTTCCTGTCGTTGAATGATGGTCCTCCCCCACTCCTGGGTGCCCCCCACTCACATGTAACAACCCCCAGGTCACCCCTACCACCCGCATTTCACGCTCCTCCTCGCGCACTTACCCCCCACCTTTGCTTCCCGTTGGTGCCGCGGCCCCCACCATGCACTCCCACCCACGCACCCCCTCTCCTCTGCACGCTGGGTGGCGCATGGCCTCCAGCCGGTCAGAACATGCGCCGGGCAGTATGTGGCCAGCCAGAAAAACTTTTTTTATAACATACTATCATGCATAAGTGTGCCTATTTGTTAACTATTATGGTTGTAAAACGTCATTTGTGCTTTTGTCTTGGAAATTTGTGTTGATCAGTCTGTTCACTTGCTGATGGTATATACAAGTAGCTATGTCCTTGCAGGCGAGATGGAAAGTAGGTGAGTGTGCTGCGTATGGCATGATCTAATATACATGTTGACCGCATTCCTTTCCCAGTTGGAGCTGAAGGAGTACATATGCACACACCCAGAATATGTGCCCAACGACGCCAAGTCTGTCCTCTCCAAGGCTGAGTGGCTGCTCAAGGACAAGCACGATGGACGGCCTACCAAGCCACCCCCGTAAGCACGCACTGACCCACTCAATCGCCTGCCTGCCAGCTCTACACCGCAATATCTGCTTTTATTCATTTTCGGTAAAGTCACGTAGATAGAAAAATAATCCAAAATAAAGTGAATATAAATATTAAAAACACATAAAACACTAATGTAGACTGTAGCCTGGTTCTTAAGTTTGGTGAGTGTACTGGCAGTCTTTAATGTAGACTGTAGCCTGGTTCTTAAGTTTGGTGAGTGTACTGGCAGTCTATAATGTAGACTGTAGCCTGGTTCTTAACCTTGGTGAGTGTACTGGCAGTCTGTAATGTAGACTGTAGCCTGGTTCTTAACATGAGTGAGCGTACTGGCAGTTTATAATGTAGACTTATTCTTGGTTCTTTCAGTAATTTAAATATAAAATATAAAAACAAAAACCACGACGTTTTGATCGCAACACAAGCTGTTGTCATCAGGAAAAGGGGGGTTATCCTCTAAAGGCAAACTGTTTATAAAGGTTTATAGATGGGCTCTCTCCACCCCTCTCGCCCTGTGTCCAACTTGGGCTCTTGTTTTATTTTACACAAATGCATGCTGCAACAGTCCAATTTTTGGAAAATATCTACCAGCGTCACTGTGAATATACTTGGTGTGAGATTCACCTCGTATTTTGTTTATTCACGCAAAGAGTTTTAATGTAGGCTGTAAACTAAATTCGGTTCAAATGACAGTGCCTTTGCAGACTATAACCTACGTCACAATAAGTGGCCACTTTCTTTGAGGGCTGATTTCAAGCTTGGAACAACTATCGAGTTGTATGTGAAATTATAGCTTGTGAAAATATCAACAAGTGTCCTGCAATTAATACACTACATTTGCACGTATTTTAGCTGATAGTCTTACGTAAACATTTGCAAGTTATTGAGAACTTTGCATACAGTGGTTGCTGCCGCTTATACACCCACTCAGGAACGGCTACTCCCTCTTCTGCGCGGAGCTGATCGCGAGTCTCAAGGATGTCCCCAGCACGGAGCGCATGCACGAGTGCAGCCGGCAGTGGAAGGTGCTCTCGCCCAAGGAGAAGGATGCATACCACAAGCGCTGCGAGCAGGTGAGACCTGCCAACCACAGCCCTGTCGATCATTTTTAACAGCGCCGTACTCCTGTGCAGTTAGGCCTGCTGCTGTCGAGTTTATAAGTGTGCGATGACACCTGTGTAGTGACGTAGTATGGTTGGAATGGACCCAGGTACAAGAAATTATACCGGGCCTTGTGTCCCAATTTCTCTCTGCTTTGTTTTTCAACGACTACTAGAAACTATTTTAAATCATTACGAGTTAAGGCCCACTGAGCTATACATCTTTTTTTCAGAAGTGACCTGGCCACAAATGATAGTTCAAAGAAGTGGATTATCATGTGGAAATGTATAACAGCCAAATACTCTAAGCGCATGTTTCTAAATGTGGAGGGCAAACCCGGAGAGAACATGCAAACTGCAAATATACAGGCGTCAGGGTCAGGATCGAACCCACACACCCTCTTGCATACCAGGCGAGACTTTACCGAAAAAACAGATAACATCTCACCTACCGTGGTGAGATGCCTGGGGCCCCCTTCTTTCCGTGGGCCTCAATGCACCTATAACACTGCCAACACACTATAGCTATGCCGTTGTGTTCCACTGAGATGAAAAATATTAATTACATTCACTGTACATGTTGACCTTTATTTCCATGAGGATGAAAATAATGTGAGATATACCTTGTCTGTGTATATGAATCTGGAAGTGACTTGAAATCGTTGTAGATATTAGTTTTGAATCCTTTGTCTGATGTGTTGTGACTTTGTTTCTTGCAGAAAAAAAAGCAGTATGAAATTGATTTTCAGAAATTTGTTGAGGTAAGGATTACCCATTGTGTGCTAACTGCTTTCTATGTGTGGTGGTACATGCTTCATTCTGGCACTTTTGTAGTGCAGTAGAACCATGCGGAGACGAGGAATTCTATAAGGGCTGTTGTCGTTTAATCAAACACTGTCACACTCGACATCCTACACTCACACCAGTGTCGGTGCACTCTATCTCGCTCCTTCACCCCGGACACTGAATACTATTTGGACCCTACCCTCGGCTACCCTGTGGGCTCTCTCACTCGTCTACCCGGAGCGGGTGTTCAGCCAACACCGCTCCGCAACGAGGAGAGAGACCCTCTTCCAGCCGATTCCTAAGACAACCCCGCCTCACCGCAGAGAACTGTAGTGTTACGACCGCACTCTATGATAGCTGACACCAAACTGCTACACGCCCTCCCGCATGGCCTTGTGGGAGCCTTGGTACCGATAAAGTTATTTTATTTCTAGTTTTTCTTCAGATTCGGCTCTGATGACGTACACATACATGTACGTCATAGGAATGGGAAAGGGTTAATCACACGCCTGTCCCACCAGATGCCACATCGTTGTTCTGACTTGTCATGCACCCATCCACCGCTGGATATGCAGTTTGTGGAGCACATTGCATTGAGCCCTGTTGCCTATGGAGTGTTTCTAGAAGGACTTCTTGCCACATTGTGCAGAACCTGACTGACGAGGAGCGCGAGCGAATACAACTGGAAGAACGGGCCAAGGAGGGTGGCAAGATGGCAAGTCTCGCAACAGCTGCCGCCTTGGGAAAGGACATAACCAACTCCCCGGGACCCACTGTGAGTCGGCAGCTGCATGAGGAGGCACCTGGCAGTCACGCTTATTGAAATAAATTGCAAGCAGTTGCATGTAGCTGTTATTAGCTCTTCCAACTAATGTTGAAAACGTTAATGTATTTTATCTATGGCGGAGAAATACATTAACTCTCGTAAACATCCAATTTAAATACATTTCAGTATGATGTGTTGCTATTTAGGACTTACCTTTGAGAAAACTGGCTAAAATAAAGGGTTTTCTCAAAATTAGAAATAAAAAAACCAGCATATAAAATGGATTAACCTCTTCGGCCATAGCATGTTGACTTTCATCAATATGCTTGCCTCCCCGTGGCGTTATTATGTGTGACATAATCTCGCAACGTCATGCGCTGTGTGACATCTCGTGTGGATTTAAGTGTAACATTATTGATAATTAAATACTTAAGAGTACAGACCCTTGTTCTAAAGTGTTACAGGATCCACGCATATGCAAGATGTTTCTTCCTTGTTTGCTGTTGCAACAGAGCGCTGTAGATCGGCCTCAACGCCCCATCTCGGCCATGTTCATTTTCTCGCAAGAGAAGCGCAAGAAGCTGAGGAAGAAGAACCCAGACCTCCCAGAGAGCGAGCTCACACGACTGCTGGCTCGCCTCTGGAGCGAGCTCTCGGAGAAGAAAAAGGTAAAAGGGGGTGGAGCTGGGCTGCAGGTCCGTGAGCTTGTGAGCTGCTGTATAACCAGGTACATTGGCTGTAGTGTGGATGCATGCTCACGATATGATGCACATTTCCAGGCACGGCGTCATTGTTGAGAATTGCCAGATTTACCTGTACATTGACTTTTGCGTAGCTGTGTAGGGGTAAACCAATAGGTGGCGTCGCCTGGATGTTTGCAGGTTGAAATGTGCCCTTTTAAAGTTCTCGTAGGGAAGCCTTGCGTAGCATTTATGGCTCGCTTGAAATACAATCTTAAACCAAAATTGCAAGGGTTTGTTTGGCATCTCATCTAGTAAAATCAAGGACAATCAATTCGTATATAAGTAATGCACAGCTAAGAACCAAGCATTTTAGTGGACTACAAATTGACACAAGTTTTCATTGTATTCCTGACATCGTTTCATGAACATACAAAAATCCAGGAGAAATACAAGAAGCTGGAGGCAGCCATGAAGGCAGACTACGAGCAAAAGATGCAGACGCAGCTCAAGGAGAAGAAGGATTCTGCCAGTAACAGCAGTGCCCGACGTGGCCGCATGCCTGATCCCCCCAAGACCCCTGAGGAGCTCTTCCAGATGAGCAAGCTGGAGGAGTACCTGGCACGCTTCAAGGTAAGGGCAGCGTCGTAACTAAAATTGTATTTAGGCGGTATTGTGGCACAGTGGTGACAGTCAGAAGGGCCTAGGTTTAATTTCTGACTCGGGCACCTTTCTCTGCATGGGTTTCCTCTGGGTGATCCGGTTTCCTCCTATAGCTTAACAAAAACTTACAATATAACTAGTACTGGACAAACATCCTAATGTGCAAAAAGTTTACCTGCAAAATACTCTATTGGGATTACATGGCAACGTCACCCCCTCCTGTAAACACTTGGCAGGGCCCTTTTGGAACAGTCTTGAGACTCGGTGAGCCTTTCCTGGGTAAACAATTCACATTGGAATAATGCACAAAATATATCATCCTGAAGAGGTGCATTGACGTGACTTCAGAAGTAGTTCTGTGTTGTCATCTTCCTGGTCTTGTCTGTCAAACAGGATGGTCATCTGTTTGCTGCGAGAGTTCTGAGTGGTAATTTCGTTTCCTCATCATGCGGCTTAAATGGTACTCAGTTTAACACGTAGGCTTTCGCGACCAATATTGTTCATAATCAACGATTTTTGGGTTTAGATCGCGTTATTTATAAATGTGTCGTAACCCTCATTTTTAAAATGTAAAATATGAACAAACATGTCATCCAACAATCAATTACTTGCCAAATAAGCCAACAGATGATTCCCAAGTTCTTAAAGAAGCTCAAAGGGATTGCAAGAGACTGTGGCAGATTTTTTTATAAAAAAAATGCCCTCTTGATGTTTTTGAATGGCTTGTGGTAGAATGACCGAAAGAAGACGACTCGGGCACTTGAGGTGGAGTGGAAGGCTCTTGAGAAGAAGCAGAAGATGCCCTGGATCAAGGCGGCGGCTGAGAGCCAGAAGCGATATGATGTAAGTCCGAATATATATATGAAAAATAACTCAACGCATTTGTCAATAACAATGGCTCAAAAAGAAAAAGTATTTAAGAATATTTAATAGGTGGCATTTTGGTCATTGACCCTTAACAGGACATAGACAGGCCAGAGTGGTGGAGTGAGACAGTGACTCTGCCTCTCTGGTCCTCTCTGTGCGCTTTGAAGGAGAAGGGCCATTGCCTGAAATGTCGTCTGTTATGTACCTGTTTTTTTAAGGCAGTGTTATTGAAAAATGTGAGTTTTTGTTAGTTGTACTTGTACACCACTTCCAATGCAGTATTATCACGAGTAGATGCAAGTCCATACTTTTTCCTTTGAGCATCGCATTGACATACAGTGACAGCTGTGGACCACATACATTAAAACAATGAATAGCATCGAGATGGGTTAGCGATGTATTCATGAGAGAGGAGAAATGTTGAAAAGAGAGAATTACGAGATAGTTTAGTAGAAATATAACATATATAGAGGAGAAAACATTTAGAAGAGAGAATTGAGAATGATTTAACAGATTTAATCGAAGGAGGAATATCAGATATAACTCTTTATTCAACAGTGCTATAAGAAAGGCACATTCAGAAGAGAGAAGTTATTGGAGAGATTTGTTCAGAATAGACTTATGAGAGCTCAGAGAATATATTCAGATGGGAGATATGACAGAGATAGGTATATTCAGAGGAGAGATATGAGAGATCGGAGATGAGAGAAGAGAGATCTATTCAGAAGAAGGAGATGGAAAACGATGTGATCAGCAGACGCAAGCAAGAGGAGAGTGATGCACAGTAAGGGATGAATCGGTGGTTCCAGCTTCCGTTTCACCCCCACATGCCCACGTCACATCACGAAAGAGCCTATTATTTTACACAACCTATTACCGGATTTGTTATTTTAGACAGTCATGTGAAATAATTAACTTCGTTAATTAAATTTCAAATCTGCGGGGGAAACCGCTATTAATAGTAAGTTGGAGTGACGCCATGGACTACATTAAATGTGTGAGGGCTGGATTTGTCCAGTGGTTACGTAGTCTTGATAATCCTGACAAATAAGCTTCTCTTTGCATAACGCCGGATGTTTAAAAAAAATGCTTGAATGTTTACATGAAAGGTTGTCGACGGTCCAGGTATTTATTTTACAAACTTGTGAATCTACTACTGCATGAAGACCCTCCCGGACACCGTATTGGCCATGGAGTTTGTTTGACCACACTGGTCAATGCAAAAGAGATATTAATTTTTGAACGGGTTTAAATGAAGTGACTGTTTATCAACAGAAACAAGTTGCTGAAATGAAAACTGCCCCTGCAAAGAAAGCACACTTTGAAGGGGAACCCAAGAAGCCACCAACGTAAGTCATCTCCAGCCACCATCTCGACTGAATTTTCTCTGTTCCTTTCGGGAATGCCGTTTATTTCAGTATCTGCTGCCACCAAGTGAGACTCGGCGCTAATGAGCCACGTGCAAACTTGTCTGCCGTGTGCAGGAGTGGCTACCAGATGTTCTCACAGCAGCTGCTGTCCAACGGGGAGCTGTCACACATCACGCTGCGTGAGCGCATGATGGAGATCGGCCGTCGCTGGCAGAAAATTGGCCAGGGGCAGAAGGACCGCTACAAGCAACTGGCAGAGGAGGCTCAAAAGAAGTACAAGGCTCAGCTCGAGGCCTGGATAAAGGTAGTGCCCGTAATCCACTGACATTTTAATTTTATAATAATATTGTGGCAGTGTTGGGGGAATTGCTTTGGCATTCCCACTGAATCTGCCAAATAAAAGCACCTCAAAAAATATTAACTGGAAACAGCTAAAACTGCACTATTGATCATTTCATACATGTTTACAATTTTGGATTGTGAAAGCAGTTACGTTGAGAATATATCGAATGATAACATAAATAAACTGTTATTTTGGTTCTAGACGCTGCCCGCAGCTGATAAAGCCCTGTACAAGGAGTTCGTCACAAATGTAAGTATTTGATGTTAGCCTTTACTTTGAAAGTGGTTGGAAGGGTCATTGTTTGATAACATTTTGGTCAGGGACATGCTGCAGTAAGTCACTCAAGATGTAGTTTGTCATGTTCTTTTCATCTTGTGTTATGTGTTTTGCTTTCGTTTGTGATTTGCTTTCCTTATGAAGAAGCGAAAAGGTTCAGCAAAGCCCTCGGCCGTAACCGCAAAAGCAAAACCGGCGAACAAAAAATTGAAGAAAGAGGAGTCTGTAAGTAACCTTCTTGGGTGCCTTTCACTACATTGCAGTGATCCACCATATTCAAGGCTCAGACACCATCACCCTGTATATTCTGGCCATCATGGTACTTTGTTAACCTTGTATATCGTTGCTGGACTATTTTGTTTTGTTATAACAACAAAGTTGCACATACTTAATGATAACAAGTAAAATAATGTGCACTTGCCACATTTGTTTCTAGCCCTAGTCTGGCAACATTTTTACCTTTCTCACCTCATTCCCCCCCACCCTATTCTCTGGCAGTCCCCAGCATCCACAAGAGTGGGAAGTTGGCACCCTAATATTTGGCAGCTGTTTTATTATATTTAATTGTAATTACCTGCAGAGAGGTCACATGTGAATGTTTAGGACATGGTTACTGTGTGCATGAGGCTACTATGCTTGGAGGAGTTACTGTGGACACTTAAGGCAGTGAACTTTAGGTCAGCTAAAGTGGCCTTCGAGTTTGTAGCCACAGTGCATTTGTGACCTAGTTAATCACTTGTATTTGATACAGGAGGATGAAGATGATGAGGAGTCATCAGAAGATGAAGACGACGATGATGAGGAGGAAGGGGATGGCCAGGAGGAGTCTTCAGAGGGAGATAATGACAGCGATGATGATGACGATGATGATGACGATGAGGTATACATTTTTCACTTTTACCAAAGTCGTGCTCCTGTACGTCAAATGTGTGCTTTTGCTTCATGTTCTCTGTGGTGTGTGTGTGTTTGTACTCTAGAATGAAGACGATGATGAAGAAGATGGGGAGGAAGGCAACAACAACAGCAGCGACAGCGAATCATCGTCCGAAGAGGGATCCGATTCGGACTCTGACTGAACCCAGAAATGTTGGCTGAAATGTCATTCCTGGCAGCGGTGCTCCTCATAGTAACAAAATGAACTTCAATAAATGTAACTGACCAGGTGGTTTAATTCTTGTCTCATGTGGAGCATCAGTTAAATGTCACTTTATTTTACTCGCCATGTTTCAATTGATTTTGGCAATGCTACAGGACAGCAAAGTCCGGCAACATGACCAGATGCCGATGTTTAAGGAGTAATTTATAGAATGGCTACCCAATTGCAGCCATTGTCATTAGTCTTTTATTTATGGTCAACAGGGAGAAATAATCCCCGAAAACCTCTTTTACACATGACTAGTTGGCCTCTGGCCGCATCTGGCACGAAAGGTATGGTGCCTGCTGGAGGTATTTAACTCTACGCTTATATTAAATTGGGAGTTCAACCTCTGCAGTGGAACTGTCTCTTCACGGTCATGCCCTTCCTCGTTATGCCCCCTTACTCCTGAGGGCCCAACCTCTTTCTATTTAGGCCCCAGCTCTTCCTCGTTTAGTTCCACGCCTTTCCTTTACAGGACCCACCCCTTCTTTAGGCCCTGCCCCCTTCCTCCAGACACAAAGCTTCGGCTGGATTTGGGAAGTGGTGGGGGGGGGGGTGGAAGGACTGGAGGGGTTGTGCCGTGGTGGGTGGGGACAGTCAGGGTAGGGGTAGGGTGCCTTCACTAAGATGTCCAACATCCCTCTTCAAACATTATAATAGATAAGTTATCTTAGCATCTATTGTATATCTTGGCCATTACAATTTTAAATTTCGCCTAATAATGTCAAATATTGTTACATTGAAAGAATAGGAAGAAAGTGTTGTATTGTGTTTGAAATACACGAGACAGTGGCATGATTCAAAGTTTGTGGTGTGTTGGTGAAGGGAAGGCCTGACCAAGACACGTCATTGGACATTTGTCATCATGCATTGCTGAAATCTGTTAAGTGAGCTGGCGGCTGATGCACCATACTGGGTGAAGGTTTATTATCCACCCTCCGAGTATGCGAAAGGTTCGGTGTCAAGTCCTGCCTGCCTGCAGGCTTGGTTAAGTTAAAATACTGTAGATCAAAATGCAATTTGTTTCCAGAATACTTTTACATTTAAGCGAAAAGGTGAATTGGTGATTTCCTACAGCGTGTATAGCATGCAGGTACGTCTGTTACCGATCAACACCACCTGGTATACGTTAATTGAAATTCATAAAACAATCAGGTTAAATTGTAGCGGTGTTTTTATAATTGTTTTCATTCCCCTTCGCTTTTGTTTGTAAGGACTGTGAAGCTTTTTTTCAAGCTAACAAAACAAGGAAAACTCATTTTGAAAGTAAAATACACGAGCTTCGCAACAAGTTTTTGATCGTACATCAGTCCAGAGTATTTCCTTTATAACTGGGTTGTTAATTGGTTCTTTACCCTTCTATCTGGCAACAAAACTGACACCTTTTTACAAGGAGTCATGTTTGCATAGACTGCAATACCTGCAGTCATAATACAAACAAAAGAACATAACTCTGATAATGTGCACTGTCCTTAAAGTTGATTGATCCACACCCGAGACAGCTTTCCTTAGAGCCTAGTCTCATATGGGTTGGACCAGATGACGCCAAAAGGCGCACAACTCAAAGACAATGCACCATCAGGTTCCCATAGTGTAGATGCTTGCCCCGAGCTCTCATACTCTGATGGTGCATTGTCTTTGAGTTGTGCGCCTTTTGGCGTCATCTGGTCCAACCCATATGAGACTAGGCTCTAAGGAAAGCTGTCTCGGGTGTGGATCAATCAACTTTAAGGACAGTGCACATTATCAGAGTTATGTTCTTTTGTTTGTATTATGACTGCAGCTATTGCGGTCTATGCAAACATGACTCCTTGTAAAAAGGTGTCAGTTTTGTTGCCAGATAGAAGGGTAAAGAACCAATTATCATACTTTTACTGGCAAATGAGGTTCCCATAGTGTAGAAACTGGGTTGTTGCTTGCAGATGGTCATTTACGTTGTTACTTAATTTGTATTTTTTGTTGCACATTTATTTTACATGTGTAAATATTTTAGGTAAATAAGTTCAGTTCGTTTTTTTAAACAGTGTAATTTGTATCCTTGGTCCCTCCGTTGAAATGTGGGTGGAACCACAATAGTTATTCACATCTAATTTAGCTTATGATAATGGGCCAATGTGTTTTTTATTGTTTATCATTAGAAGTAAAAATCTCCTGACCAAGCAAAACAACTCTTTATATTCGCTACCTGTTTAAATAAAACAAAAAGTGAACTATTAATTATTTTTGTTTAAAGCAAGGGCCATGTTTATAAATATTTTTTAAGATTTTTTAAATCTTTGCAAACTCTTTTTGTGTGTGGGGCAAGTCACCTTGCACATCTTTTTCCTGACCTGTACGTAAAAGTGGTAGCACAGTAGGTGGTGTCAACATGTTCGGCGTTCCTCAGTTTTATACATACAAAAAAAGGAAAAATATTGGTGTTATCATTTTATTAAAAATGTTATGTGATTGTAAGATATAGAAACATGTTTGAATACTTGCATGCTGATATGTAAGAAACGTAAAATAAATAACTAAAGGTTACATTTTACAACAAGTCTGTTACTGTTAAGGCTCGCTTTTAGGAAATTAAGGCGCTTGTTAGGTACAGGTGTGTCCGTTCAGTAAGAAATTTCCCCTATCACGAAAATTACTCCAGACCTCACTCATTCAATGACCTGGCTGCAGCTGTAGCTTTAGGCAATAACAGCGTTAAGTTTAATATCTTCCTTTTTAAGTAAATGGAGGCTGTCACTTCCATTATTTTAAGAAAGGCTTGTACCAACATTCACAAAGGTTGGCTGTGGCAATATTCTAATACTAAATAACCAGTCTCAAAATGTATTGCTCACAACAGAATGGCATCAGTCTCAACAGCGGCATGTTCAGATGTGGAATTTCCGTGTTCCATTTTTATGCATCAGTTATTACATTTAAAACCTCAGTCTTGGCTCATCTATGAACATGTCCACTCTGCCTACTTTGCAAGCCCTGCATTATCTCCCCACTTATGGTTTTCTCATCTGTTGACTTTAAAATAAAAGTGAACAAAACATAGGTGGTTATCTCATCTGAGGAATGGTGCGCAATCGTGTAATTCCATTATAAATCCAAATTGTTAAGAATATTTATGAGTTATGTTTTACTTGGAAGTATAACTTTAATAGAATGTAATCTATGCATTGGCAAAGGTAATCTTTTAAACGTGACAGGGGTTAATGACAAGAATTTTGGCATGAAACGTATACATGGCCTGACCCAAAACGTAGGGGGTCATATATTGGAATGTTTCATTCACTTCGTTGTTGGCTTAAATAAAGGGACTACATTTTTGTGTCTGACATTGCAAGGTTTGGACGCAAGGTGTGTTTTTCCTTTGCAAGTTTAAACAAACGCTTTTAAGAAGTTGTCAGCAGCTCCCATTGGCTGCGTTTCCGTTAATTTTCTAAACACAAGTAGGGCCCTGCCTTTTGTATTATGTAATCGAAATGTTTTATTGCCATTTTCACTGTGCTCATGAAATTTAAGATCAATTGTGAGTCATCACATTATAGATGTGCATTTTACGTCTTCATTTAGCTTATTAAAACTTACATCTTAGTGGACGCTGTTTTGCTTCTTGGGTGAGTTGTATAGGGAGCTTAACTTTTGACAAAATCTACAGGAATTGCCACACGAACAGATCTTTGAACATGGATTCAGGGCTTCTGAAATATGTGGGCATTTGTATATACAGTAAATAAAGCCAGAACAGTTTTCCATTTATTTGAAATGTGTTAATTCTTTGAAGATCTCCGCCCTTTCAGCAAGTGTTTCATTTGATGTATGGCTTTTCAGAATGTTGGTATTTTGTCTGAGGGCTTTGCATACATTTTACTGAGATTTTGATAATACCGTAATTGTAGATTTTATATACAAAAAAAATCTGCCTTTTTCAAGTTTTCTGTCTTATCATGTAGACTCTTTTTTTGACTGGAACTGTAATACCGACTTTAAAATAAAAGTGAACAAAACTTCAAATATCGTCACACTTTTTTAATGCTTTTCTACTTATGCTAAGTGGTGTTTTTTAACGTTTGCGTTTGTTTGTGCACAAGGCAAAGTGACGTTTGAACTAACGTGGTAGTAATTACCACCAACCCCAAATTTGGTGTTAATTGCACAAGTTTAATATGCATGTGCACCCCTGTTGTCAATCCACTGCTGGATGAGGGCTACCCCACGTCGTGCAGGTAGTGAAATGTTATTTGACCATTCTTCACCTTCGTGAACAGAACCGTTGGGCCAATGTTGGCCCAACGGTTCCAATCTCATGCCCAGCGTCGCATGTTTACTGGGACGCTGGTCAGTGCGGCTTCATAAAGGTGTACAGCATAGACATGGGGACCCAGAAGTGCAGCACAACAATGGACTTTGCTGAATTAGCCTCTGTTGCCCACTTTGTAGCCCTGTAGTAACCTGTAACAACCTGTTACGCATGGTGGTCGGTCACCCATTCATCCACGAACTATCCAGGCTTGCTTGGCTTGGTTCATTCCTGGTGCTAACACTGTAACAATTTATTTTTAGTTCCTGGGTAGTAAGTGTTATGTCCTAATTGCTTATGCCTCAAAAGTACAAAAAATGGCTATTATTCCCCACAAACTTTGCTTTTGTGACCAGGACAGTGATATTTAGAAATTTACATATTTTCAATCCTAAAACGGGGGAATTTGTGTCTTAGTTCACATAAAGTCAGAAAAAACGACATGAATGAAAATGAACATGTATTTATACTAAAGTAATAAAAAAATGACTACAAAAGATTTAGAAGTGAGTAGATGGAAACATCACAGCCAGTTATGACTTAAACTGGTTGATGACGTCCTTTCAATGATTACCGTATTCGTCGTCCACATAAGGCAGATTTTAAACACGGGAGGACCCCAACACTTCAGCCGTAGCTGATCATTGTTTTAATGCGGTTGGCTCACGAAATTGATTTCTCTAAGACGAAGGTACGTTGCAAGGCCACTGGCTATCAACAGTGATTCGTTCATGAAGCCATCCATATTTACAGACATACACAATTTCAACCGAGAGGATGGGTACAAACTCAGCGATCATTGGAAGGACGTCAACTACCAGTTTAAGTAATAAATGGCTGTGATGTTTCCATTTAGTCACCTTCCAATGTTAGTTGTTATTTTACTAAAGATGGGATAAGCAATTCCAGTCCCTGCGGTGTCGCCCCTGCGTTGGGCGTACCACAAGTTGTTAAGTTCTCCACGGCTCATGCGTCTACCCTTTTCTTGCTATCCGATCTGACATTTACATAACCATCTCCGCTTGTGCTGGCCCCAGGGCACTTCTACCCATCCACTTCGTTCTGATACCAGGACGCTTGGGCTACGCCCATTATAAACCTTGAAAACAGCTTCCCTTTAGTGGCTCCCCCCCCTCCCCTTTCTCACCTGATGACAATTGCTTGTGTTGCGATCGAAACGTCATTATTTTTGTTTACTTTTTACTATTTTTTTACTTATCTGTAGTGGTTTAACGCGCGCCAAGGGGGGTAATTGTACACACGTGCGGGTTGGGAACAGTGGGGTCGAATCGGGACATGCTGCTGTTGCTGGGGGCCAACGAGTGAGTCAGAGACGGCCGGTTTGGCAATTATAGTGCAGGGCAGTGATTGGCCGGTTGTTGTTGTTGAGTACAAAGTGGCGCCTCCAAGTCTGGGAATAGAGACAGGTGGCAGCAGGGGCCGGGGGCGCGGGGGGGAGGGCAACTAATTAATTGGGAATTAATGAGGAGGGGGATAAATAAGGGAGCGTCAGAGAAAGACGGGGAGTTGTGCTGGGAGCTGGACGCAGTTGGTCGAGGCAGAAGAAGAAGCATAAAGTAGCAGTAGAGAGAAGCATAGAGTAGCAGTGGAGAAGAAGAAGCATAAGGTAGAAGTGGAGTAGAAGAAGCATAGGGTAGCAGTGGAGAGGAAGAAGAAGTGTAGGGAAGTAGTGGAGTGGAAGAAGACGTATAGGGTAGCAGTAGAGACGGGGAAGCCGAACGAGAGTGATAGTCGAAGTGAGACAGGGAAGCCGAATGAGAGAGACAGACGGAGAAGCCGAGAAAGAGCGACGGCTGGAGTGGGACAGGGAAGCAGAGAAGGGAGTCGGGAGAGAGGGAGAGAAAGAGGGAGGAATGGAGCGAGCGAGGCCCGGCGGGGCGTGGCGAGCGAGCGGAGATAGTGTTAAAGAATGGCGGCGAAATGTACTGTGTTGGACAAATAAAGTGATGACAGAAACGAAAGAAGTTGTCTGCGTAAAGTTCAGCACTACACCTATCTACGTGACTTACCGAAAGACCCAAAGAATATGAATTCCTGCAGTCACGAAAGTCAAGATATAATCTCTAACACATTAGCCATGGGTGAAATAAATTTATTTTTGTAGGATGGTACAGAGTCGAAAAGAGAGCCATGAAGTTCGCTATCCCAGGAATTTGGAGGGAACCCACTGACCACTCAAGCAACTGCTACTTCTGCATGGTGGACCCTTCCAAACGTCGGACTGGCAAGAATGCACCTGCTATCACGTATCCAGACCTTCCTTCATCCATCGCCCCGGTGCCACACTGGCATGAGCTCCCCGTACCCAATCCACCGGAGAGAGAGCAGCCATCTTTAGAAGAGAGCAGCAAGTCAGAGAGCGAGGAAGATGTAGATCCAGATGACAATTTCAGAGGTGGAGCTGAGGAGAGAAACCCATACTACCCCCAACCAAAAAGATCTCAATGACTTGATCAGAGATCTTGGTCTCAACAAGTGCAATGCTGAGCTTTTGACGTCTAGGCTCAAGCAGTGGAACTTGTTGGATGAAAGTGTTTGCAACTTCTTCACCCGTCAAGATGGGCTCTGCTTCTGCCACAATGTGACCAGTCTGTTTGAGGCCATCGGAATCACCTGTAACCAGAATGAGTGGCGCCGTGCTGCTCCATAATGGTAACAAGGACCCATCTCTTCCCATGGCTCACTCGGTGCACCTCAAAGAGGATTACAACAGCATCCAGACCTTGCTGGATGCCTTGAAGTATGATGAGTATGGCTGTGAGGTCATCGGAGACTTCAAAATGGTGGCATTCCTGATGGGTGTCCAAGGCGGTTTTACCAAGTTTCCCTGCTATCTTTGCCTTTGGGACAGCAGGGACACCAAGGTGCACTACCACATGCGGGACTGGCCACAGCGGACCGAGTTCTCTGTGGGGAGGAACAACGTCAAGTGGGAGCCACTGGTGGACCCCCGGAAGGTGCTGATGCCACCACTGCACATCAAATTGGGCCTTATGAAACAATTTGTCAGAGGTGTAGATAAGAAGTCGGCAGCCTTCAAGTACCTTCAAGACTTCTTCCCTAAGCTGTCTGAGGCAAAGGTCAAATACGGTGTCTTCGTCGGACCACAGATAAAGAAGATCCTGGAGTGCGATTAATTTTCTAAGAAGCTTACTAGTAAGCAGAAAGCGGCTTGGAACAGCTTTGTCGCAGTGGTTCGTGGCTTCCTGGGCAATCACAAGGTCGAAAACTATGTGGAGCTGGTTGAGACTCTGGTGAAGAACTACGGCACAATGGGCTGTAGAATGTCCGTCAAAGTCCATATCCTTGATGCTCATCTTGATAAATTCAAGGAGAACATGGGAGCGTACTCGGAGGAGCAAGGCGAGCGCTTCCACCAGGATATACTGGACTTTGAACGCCGCTACCAAGGACAGTATAATGAGAACATGATGGGAGACTACATTTGGGGGCTGATTCGTGAAAGTGATTTACAGTATAATCGTAAATCTCGAAAAACTACTCAATTCTAAATCTTTTGTAGTAATTTTTGTTACTACTTTAGTATAAATACATGTTAATTTGGATTCATATGTTGTTTTTTTCTGACTTTATGTGAACGAAAATACACAAATTCGCCCGTTTTCTCATTGAAAATAGGTACATTTCTAAATATCACTGTCCTGGTCACAAAAGCAAAGTTTGTGGGGAATAATAGCCAATGTCTATGCTTTTTAGGCATAAGCAATTCGGAAATAACACTTACTACCCAGGAACTAAAATTGTGTACCAGTGTATTTGCTCAGAGGTCAAAGTCAATTCCTCTGCTGCGGAACGTGTGCAGACGATATGACGTCACTGCGCATGTGTAGAATGACGTCATGCAACACTATGGGGTGACGTCATTCTGCGGGATTTTGGCGCGAATCTCACATTTTGAGAAACCGCGACGATGATGGAGTCAACGACCCTCTCCTGGGGAGCCACGGCGGGCGCGCTCGCTCACCTCGAGGAGCTCTTGGGATGCGCGCTCTGGTGAAGTCGCTGAGATGTTCAGTATTCATTCGAATTTTGACCGAGGCGTCCAAATGGCGAGTTGTTTTGGGGCGGGGAGGAATCGCGGCGTGCCTTCTCGCCTAGTTCTCCCGCGGTGTTTGGTCGCCCCTTTCCGGCTAAGCCGTAGACACCACGTCGGTGTAGGCCTGACCCGTCTCCCACTACAACACAATCGCTGCGTAGCAAACCTCTATACTGTAATTAGCACAAATGCTCACAAGCCTATTGCGAAAAGTATTGTTGTAAATAGTGAAATACGACTGTTGTGTTTAAGTATGCATAACTCAAACCGCAATACGCTGACGTTTTACCACTTAAGCCCACTTTAGAAGTTAGTGCGATGTCTATGAAACGCAAATTACATTTGTATTAATTTTTGACTCCACGATTAAAGCCCACTGGGCTACCCAACTTTCGTCATTCTCATCCCCACTGACCACCGTGTTGTCTAATAACCTCTGGCCAGCACGGTGGAGGAAGGCCGCCACCCAGCAGTGGAGTGACATAAGAGCTGTACGGTACATGTACTCGTATAACATACCTCAGCACATTGAGAGTATCGATATCGTAGGTATCGCTGCTATTGCTGTAACTTGCGACACGCATTCACCGCACCTGCTCGTGGTTTATGTTGATGTCTATTAATCAGAATGCATTTTGTCAAACATCCCAATGCAAGACTCCTGAAAACGTCTCTGACTCATTGAGGCCTTTATGGATATATCAATGATAATACAAATTACGCCCAACTTACGATTAATGGGGTTTGAATTGCATTAATTGTACTGTCCATTGATGGTATACGCAATAACGGTAGCGTAGTGACGTTTGCATTGTCAATCGAGCTTAACATTTTACCACTAAGTTATGTTTAAAGTAAGGGGTTTTAAAAGCAATTTTCCGTATCTTATCACCAATGCCTTCAACACCAGAGTACGTCACTTGCACAACTATAAGCGTGACATGTCAACTTTGGACGCTGTCACTATCTCTACAAACTTTGCTATTTAAAACTAAATGTGTTATTGCGTTGTTTAACAGTTGAATGTGTTCTTGTATGCTGCTAAATAAGGCTAATATTTGGCATTTTACAGGACTGGAATTCATTACGAACATTTTACCAATTCCTTTTTAAGGATTGTTTTGCATGACAAATCCGAGACCCCCCCCCTCCTGGCTGTCCTGTCTCCTGTCCACCTTGCAGCTCAACTTAACAGATTTGGGAATCTCATGAATCCCCAATTCCCAAATCTTGTTTGCAAAGCGTTGGATTGCAGGCGTAAATTAAGTACCGTACTTAACTGCCACCCTGGCAAATATTTCATGATGAAACAGGGAAAATGCGATCCCAAATAATCTCCAACTCAGCATCAGGGCTTCTTTTTGTGCAGCTCTTTATGTTATCTTCGCGCAAGTTTGGTTGCATTAAAGAGCATGCATTTCCTACGGATTCATGCTTTAACTTATGTCGTGTCGCCCGTCTGCCTTGTGGCTTGCCAGTGGAGGCACGCTGTGTGAGCCGTGCGGCTTGGGAGGCTGTGAACACGTTTTCTGCCGGTGAGTTTTATTGATTTCTTACACGGCTTCATTGACACTACTTTTGTGCCTCCCATTGAACCCAAGCAAAGAGCAATGCCTATGCTCGCTTCCATCTTGTATTTCTTCCATGTCATTGTTATAACGTGATATGGTAGCATTGTTTTGCCTTTCATTATTTTATTCCGTATTGGGATGTATTGTTACTCTTATGATGTAAATGTTATGTTAGTTTAACACGTAGGCTGGTGAATTGCCCGATGATGCTGGATGCAATTACCAGCGAAACGTCATACTAAAAAATTGTAAATGTTGTGGTTTCACGCTTCAACACACCGGTGGGCTAAAGTAGTGAACTATTTGTCTTTTGTCAACGTGACACTTTTTTGCTGATTGGCCGTGTCGGGTGGTGGAGTGTTACGACACATTTATAAATAACGCGATCTAACCCAAAAAGTTGATTATGATTATGAAGTTTAATATGTTCTCAAATGCCAGTCATTTATAAGTTGATCTTTACCTAATTATTTGTATGTTAAACGACTATCTCGTGACTTGTATTAATTAATTACAGATAAAGGAGAATCATGTTTTGCATTAACCGGTCACCACGTGAAAAAATGGGAAAAAACAGTTAACGACTTGCAGCACATTAAGAAATGTCGATCAACAACATAACATTTTTACCTTTTCAACTCCGAAATAAAGGAGCTTCTGTGGTGTAATGGTTCACACCAATGCATTGAACCAAACTGGTTTTCACCGCTTAATTTTTGGAGCAAAAACTGGACCCCTCTATCTTTTCTTGTCATCCTGGTAATAAGTAAAAAAAAAGTCTGCAATCTCTAGTGCAGTGGTTCTCCGGTACCACCAGTGAACGCTCCGCGACGGTCCTCCACATGGTCCTTGGGTTGTGATGCAAACGCAAGTTGATTCGGAAATAATTACAACGTTTACCTTTTATTTCAGACATTCATTAATTTTTTACTTTTGATTTTAAATAAATAAAAAATGAAGTTGTGTAAACTACTCTAATAATAGCCCTACCATAACCCATCTTAATCCCCCCCTTCCCCCAGAAAAAATTATGGCTGCATTTAAAAAATAGTTTTATGTTCCAGTAATATGCATTATTTGGTATTACTGAAATGTATAGAGATCAGTGAATGCGTTTTAACACCAGTGGTGGGGGACTGGGTGGTCCGTGGAAATTTTGGGATCGGCTGAGCAGTCCACAGGCCAAACAAGTTTGAGAAGCACCACTCCAAACCAGTGACACTCGAGGCCACCTTGACCATTATCACTCAGTCACGAGGTGAAACGTCTTATGCACAGCTACTTACTACGGCTGTAAACGAATCTGCACGTCGTCGAAGCAAGGGTTGAGGGTGAGAGGGTTACACGGAGAGTTGGTGATATAAACATAAAGTCAAGATGCACAAAATTGCAATTTGTAAACGTGAGTTGTTAACTAGCGATAAGTAGAGGCGACTACACAAACATTGAAATAGTCCGTCAAGTATATATGAAGGATGCTGAGCAATGTGTATTGTTGTATGTTATTGCTGACCATGTTTGTATTATTTTTTGTACTGTGCTTTAGTGCTTGCAATTAAACAAACATGACGACCAATAAAACATAGCAATACACACTGCACAGAATTCCTCATTCTTTCATGATTATTTTATTGATTAACATGTAAGAAAGACAGCAGTTAATTCTATAAAATGAACATTAAAAAAATATTTATAATATAAAATGTATGCCGAGTGTCTGCTGCTGCTGCTACGTCCTGTACAGCGCTTTGAGATCCTTTATGAAAAGCACGATATACATGTAATTATTCTTATTATTTAACTAACTATTTTAGAGTTACATTTTACAGTTTGTCATTGCGTCTCCATTTGTGTCTCCATCTAATCGCTTCTTGCAAGTTGCAACAAGCGTGAGTACAACACAGGCCTCAAGTTTATCTATGGGACCTTTTTGCCAGTATCCAAATGATGAAAAATATGAATTGGGGTTTACACTTTCTGGCACTGAAACAGGTGTTAAGATGTCACACATTTAATTGGTGTTTGAACATCTTAACACCTGTTTTATTGCCAGAAAGGGTAAAACCTATTCCTATTTTTCACCTAAACTGTAGCCTACATGGTTGCATGAACTATAAACTACACGGGAGCTCTTTTTTTCGAATTTAATATCCAAAAAAGGCCATTTTTATCTAGTTGCACCGTATCCAGTTCATAAGTTTGATTCCCAGGTTTGCACGCTACACTTGCAATCCAGAGGTCGCCGATTCATTTCCATTGCCTGTTGCGGCAGTGGAGACAATGGATGGATGCCACAACTCAAACTCGGGTTACTATGTTCACGGCACAGCCACTCCCCACATTTAATGTGTTATCTTGGATTATTTGCGTCATGATGTACATGTGAATGTTGGAAAACATGAAAAATTTAATGGAATAAAAATGCACCTCTGCAGTCGCTTAAAGCCATGTCCCTTCCTGTGTTCATGAACGAATTCCTCAGGGGTTGCGTGAGCGATCATGTCGGCAACAGCTGCCCCATCTGTCAGGCGCCGTCCTGGGTCAGAGATCTGCAGGCAAATCGGCAGCTTGCCGGCATGGTGACCCTGTGCCGGCAGCTGCGTGAGCTCCTGGCAACCGACACTCCACCCTCTGACAAAGCGTGTTCATTCTCCCTACAGCAACCAGGGCCACGTGAGTGAAACATGCATATATACCCATTTACATGGAGATACAGTGGGGTTATTTTGCTGGGCGGTAGAGGGCAGGGTAGAAACATCTGTTGTACTGAACTAAATTAATCCTGCGCTCGCTGCCTTCACCAACCCGGACTGACCAGTGTGGTGAAGCACGATCAAATTATCCCAAGACCTGCACGGTGTGGAGAGGCACCTATCCATCGTTGGTTGACAATGGGCTGTATGTGTACTCTTTTGCCTAAAATATTTTATTTTATTCCATAGTCTTTTTAATCAAAGAATTCTGTTGAGTACATTGAACAAATACATTTAACAACATTGACCCAGCAGCAATTGAATGTAAAATACAGATATTTGAATCAGAATGTTAACTGTAAGAATTTAAGTAAATTGAGATTACTAAGGGGAAGAGATGTATGTAATTTCATCCTTCAGAGAATGGGAGTGAATCACTGTGGATTAGTCAGATGTGACACTTGTGTTTTGTACACAGGAGAGAAAGATATCAAGCCATCACCTGAAATTATAAAAACGCCGGAACTGACCAAAAAAGCCAATGTGGTCAGCATGCAGTTCAGTCCCCGCAGTAGGCAGGTGCGTTGCCGCATCAAAAAGCCCACTCAGCCACTTGAGGACAAGGAGAATGCCAAGACCAGTGCTGCAGATGGAAGTTACGCATCGGTGTATGACTTCCAATCCTCCCAGTCGTCTCCTGATCAGACACCGATTCATCCACCACAGCCCAGGAAACTAAAAACGGTACGGAAGAGGCTATCGGCTATTAACAAGTCATGGGGTTTTGGCAAAAAGCGGAAGAAGAATACAAGCGAGAGCACAGATGTTGCCAGTACGATAGAAGTTTTACAAAAAGATCCGGCTGACAACCGCCTCATCTCGTTTGGCCCCGAGCAAGTGTTTCTAATCGATAGCAGTAATGTGACATGTAGTGCTGTAAGCGCGAGTGCCACTCCATCCCCGGACGCTACCAGTGCCGTGGCCGCTGGAAGTACAATTTTCCAGTCATTGTGGAGCCCAACGATGTCAGGAGAGTCGGTCGAGAGCAACCCATCAGGCGGAAACTCTGAGTCAGAGAAGACGACAACTGACTCTGCCTTGGGAGCGACGAGCAAGCGGGCCTTGGAGGAGCCGAGCGGTGCAAGTCCTTCAAAGGTGTGGCTGTTAGGCGCACAGTTGACAGATACAACGGTTAGATACATAATTTGATGTTCCTTAAATGCTACATTTTTTACATCGTACATTAACATCTGTCTCATTCTCACTGCTGATCAGCACTCCGTCACTGACTATACATCACTATTAGAAAATATAAATGAAGTTTATTTTTTTATTTCATTGCATGGAATTTAACTCGTACTTATATATGTAAAGTGAGGTACGTTGACCAAAATGCCATTAATCCCTCAAGGTCCAGGGGTTGCTGTGTACCAGTGTAGGCGCTTATTTATTATCTGCTACAGAAAGCAAAGAGTAGCTGGAATGGAAGCATTTTGCAAAAGTCGCCCCCTGGCGTTGGCGGGAGGCGGAAGGCCGGGGGGAGTGTGGCTGGCTCTCCCGGGACCTCGGAGATCCTGAAGAAGAACCGAAAGGGCGAGACACCGCTGCACGTCGCTGCCATCAAGGTGCCATGACTTAAATAATACTTTACCCTTTATTTCCTCTAAAATGAACAAATGTTAGTTACTAACTTTACACATAGAAGCCACGTCATTCAATTTCAAGCACTTGTTTTTTGTTACTTAACATGAGCAGATTATATCCAGGTTGTGGATTAACTGGTATTGCAAAATAAAGACCAAGAAATGTCAAATCTGCAATTCCACGCTAATTCATGCCTTTTACACATGCTGGTGCTATTATTAGCTGCTTGCTAACTCGTGTCAATTACTTTACGAAACAACACAAACGACACATTACACCTTCACCCAAAAACGCACATTATCTATTTTGTAGATAATGTGCGTTTTTACACCCGAGTTAACATGTTTGGCATTGTCTGTTTTTGTTTTAGCCATGCTATCCCTTCCCTCCATTTGGCCCAGATAATTTTGAGTTCACTGGAGCATTTTTGTGTTAAAAGTGTTTTAAGTGCTGATATTAAATTTTGCTGTCATGGTTCGTGAGCAGATCTGAAATCGTGGGAAACTTCACAAGCAAAATGAAAGAAGCCAGTGCAGTAAATTACACTGCAATGTTGTCAAGCCCCCGTTGCCAGGCCCTCGTTTCAATCTGTTGTGTTGCGGTCCACTAATGTGTCTTGTGTGCAGGGTGATATTGATGGAGTTGAACACCTTCTAAAGAATGGTGCAGATCCAAACATCAAGGACAATGCTGGATGGACCCCTCTGGTATGTAGAGGATAAAATTATCGCAAGTTTATGTAAACCTTCTCCATTGTCTAATATTTTAAGCCACATTAAAATTAATGTGTGGTGCTGTTT